>NC_135339.1:2870000-3470000 GCF_023851605.1 Tamandua tetradactyla
AAACCTCCCTCCAAACCATGTGATGTGAATTGTGTGCTGATCACAGTTCTTCAGACTGGAAAATACGGCACAAGGAAGGTTGAGTAATTTGCCCTAGGACCCAGATAACTGGTTGAAAGAATTCACACCCAACAAGCCTCTGGTTCCAGAGCTTCCCCTCTGGCCCTCAGGCCTTACAGGCTGGAGAATGAGGCCTGCAGGGGACGGGAGGGGTTCCAGCAGGTCCACAGAGAATGCCAGGGAAGGAGCATTCCCAGGACGGACGGGAAAGGCTGGCTGGGAGAGGGTGTGAGAAGCCAGCAGGGAAAGAAAGGAGTCTTCATTTGCCAGACCTGCTCTCCCAAGTACCACAAAACGATTTGGGCTTAACAACAGGAGTTGATTGGTTCACAGTTATGAGGTTAAAAAAAGTCCCAAATCAAGTTTCGGGAAAGCTGGCTTTCTCTGGGAGCCTGGAGTGGCCTGGTGCTGTTGCCGCAGCCCTCGAGCTCCTTGGCTTGCGCCTCTGCTCCCGTCACCTGGTGGCGTCCTCTCTTTTCACCGCCTCCTCCACTTTCCACTGACTTCTGGCTTCTTCCTGTGAGGGCTTCTCCCACTTCTGGCTTTGGTTTCTTCTCCATGAAGGTACCATCCCCTCTCAGCTGAGCCACACCCTAACTAAAAATAACATCTTCAGGAGGTTCTATTTGCAAGGAGCTCACGCCCACGGGGATGCTGACGGGGTACATCTTTCCATCTAGTGCATACGGAATGGCCTAGAACAGGAGTGAAGAGGGCAAACTAAACAGAGAGCCAAAGGCCAGAAGGAAGGAAAGGCCACGTGCTTGGCAGAGACAGGGAAGAGAAAGTCCTCGGCTCAAGCAGAAAAATACTCCGGCCACAAGGATCTGTTGCCCTAGCGCTCAGATGGCCTCCATCCCTTCTGGGGTCTCAGGCTCCTCAGTTCGAGCCATGATTTTGCACTGACCTGGGCCGCTGCCGTGGGGCACCCCACCACCACCACACCTACCTCCTTTCCTCCCAGTCCCCATCTCAGCCTTGGGCCAAGCTCCTAAACCCACTTGCGGCATGCTCCCGACATTTCCTGGGTGGGCTCTGCAAGGTAGTCAACTGCTAAATGCAGGGAAGGGGATCCCATCGTCCCTTTTGGCTTCCTTTCGGGTGACTGGAATTGGTCAGGAGAAGGAGGGACTGAACTGGACTGAAGAGCACGGTGGCAGGAAGAGAAGCCCCTGTGGAGCCTGTTGTTGAGCCCCTTGCAGAAGCGAGGTGAGATTTCTCCAGGACTCCCTAGGGGGCTAGTGCTGGAGCTGGCACAAGGGAAGCTGAACAACCCTTCTTTCTGGGCACAGCTTGAGACAGTGTGAGCTGAAGCATCAACTCAGCCAGACCAGGTCTTTGCTCCTAACTAACCCCATCCCCAACAGCTCCAAGGATATTTTTGGACCCCATCCAGGGGCATGAGCCTGGCACTGCTTACTAGGAAGAAATAGACAGGTAAAGAGTGGTCCCTCCCCTAGGCAGGAACGAGCCATGATATCAGGTGGGTAGAGTGGCCGGGTGTTCCTGGAAGAAAGTGTTTAGATCTCCAGGAAAGTAAAATGAAGAAGTTGAGTAGGTGAGTTAACCTGCCGTCCAATAAACCCTGAGAAACCTGCTGGATCCCTGAGGAAGCCTGAGTTCAATAGTTAGCGAGTCTTGTAGTTAGGCACTTTGCTGATGACATGAAAATGTAATCCTGTCTCAGGAGGAGATTGTCTGCAGGAAGTTAATTGGAGAGTGTGCTGTAAACACCTGGGAGGGGCAGCAGGCTTGGCTGAGCAGATGAAGAGGGTGAGCTTCACAGCAGAGGCCTCCACTGGCCCCACAAGGAGCTCTGGAGCAGGGATGGTGTCTCAGTCTGCCAGAGCTGCTATGACAAATACCACACAGTGGGTGAGCTTAAGTGACAAGTATTTATTGCCTCATAGTTTTGAAGGCCAGAAGTCCAAAATCACTGTGTAGACAAAGCCGTGCTTTCTCCTACAGTCAGTGGCATCCTGGTGCTGGCCAAACTCCTTCACACGGCATGTTCTCTCCTTTCTGGCTTCTGCATCTGGCTTCTGGTTTCTGGCTTCTCTCACTGACTGTCCAAATTTCCTCTCTATATAAGGCATCCGGTCATATGAATTAAGACCTTCCCTGCCTCAATTTGGCCACCATATTATTGACATCATAACCAATAATAACATCTTCAAAGGTCCTATTTACAAATGGGTTCACGCCTACAGGAACTTGGATTAAGACTTGAACATACATTTTGTGGGAGATCTGATTCAATCCCCAACAGATGGCTATTCAGAAATGTCAAGGCACTCCAGCCCTTACACCCCTACATTGATCCATCACTGGAAGAGGGCTGGTCCCAGGGAGACAGATCCATCCGAAAACAACCCTAGAAGGAGATTCATGGGAGAACTGTGAGGCACCAATACTTCCGGCATCTGGAGAATGAGTATCTGTCGTGGAGGGGATCTTGGCAGCATCTACTAGGGGATCTGTAGCATCCACTGCAGACCATCCCCTAGCACTGTTCAGATCTACCTGCTTCCTGTATTACATCAGGGAATGACTCATCCAGGATTCTGGCTGTTCTCTTTTCCTAGAGAGACCTACAAGAGGAAGGTTAGTAGAAGGAAGTACCTGGTCTTGTGCTACAGTTGATCCTCATTATCTCCCTACATCACTATCCATAGTAAATTCATCTTGAGCTCAGGAAGCACCTCTGCTGGTCTAAGTGTCTTACCTGGTGGAATGATCCAGACCCTCATCACTGCTGAGTCTGAAGAGCCTGGTCATGCTCTTCTCAGGTCAAGGGCATTGGTACATACACTGCCAGATTGAGCAAAGAAGTATTAAAAGATGTCCCATTGTATCACTTGGGTACCAATGTGTTCTGCCATGCTCCCAATGAATGACAGAAGCCCCAGCTGCCAGGATGGTGAGTCTTCTCCTTGCCCCCTGGTCACTTGGCACAAAGGATCCAATGTTAGTAGGGGGCAGCCATATCTTCATGTTTGCTGGTAAAATCACTCCCTTTGGGATTCAGCACCTCCAGGCGTACAGAACCTCGAGTTGTGGAGCTAGAAGATATAAATTCCCTCAAGTGGGTCACTGGAAGTGAGAATAAGCTAAGCCACTCCTCCTTCCACCTCTTGGTATTCTACCTGTTGGGAGGAAGCACAGCCTCATATAATGGTCAGAAACTGAGGGTGTCTACTAAGGAGAATGTTACCCCATCCTTGCAGGATTGGTCCCTCAGCTGGGGCCTCAGCTTCCTCATCAAAAGGACCTTGCAGCATTCCAGCACACTGTGTAAGCTGCTAGGGGGTGTGATGTGTGATAGAACGAGGAGAGCTCATGGTCACACGTTCACTGTTAACCTCCTTGGCTCTAAAGTAGGTCCTGGTCCAATGCGGTGCTGTGTAGAGTCCCACCCAAGAGGACCAAACACTCTGTAGACCCTCAGAGAGTGAAGTGGGCAGAAAAGGCGAGCCTGTACCTGCACTATGTATTAGTCCCAGTCAAGAGAGGAAGGGCCCAGGGTAATCGACTTGTCACCAAGGAGCTGGTTCATCTCCTCCGGGAATAATGCCAGATCATGGGTTCGGTGTCGGTCTCTGTGGCTCACAGGTTGGACATTCAGCAGAGGCAGGTGTAGGTCAGCCTTGGTGAGTGCGAGCCCGTGCTGTGGGGCTCATGCGCGCCTTCTCCCTGCTGCTGTGGCTCTGTTTCTTTGCTCATTGGGCCAGCATGACGAGGCCAATGGCAGACTAGCAGATGCCAGTGGACTCAGTCATTCTGTGTCAATGGTTAAGTCCTTCTCCCATGGGAACATCTTTACACACCTTCCCCAGGTCCATCCACGTGCCTCGACCAAAGACAACCTTATGCTTGACCTGCTGTGTTTTCCTTGCTAGGTCCTTGACCACCAGCCAACCTACCCATCAGTCCACTTCTTTCTACAAAAAGGGGACTTTCTACAAATCTTCCTGCCCACTAGGAAGATTCTTCCCTCACCTCATGGGGGTGGGGGGTGGGGCACTGTAGTACAGTAGCATTTTTGCCTAACACTCACCTACCAAGCCAACTCATCCATGACCCAAGCTGGACCCTTTCCTCCTCTGCCAGCTGTCTCTGAAGAACCCCTCCTACAGACCCAGTTAGGAGCTGAGAGGCAGCATTAGCGGATGACATGGGACCTGGGCCACAGGCTTGTGCAGTTCACTTGTGTCATCTTGCTTGCCCATACTCCTTCTGGGATGTACCTCTACTTCTTTGCTACGGGTTGCTGCTGGGCCCTCAGCCCTCCAACAGTTGGGGTCTGGAAGAGCCCAGTTTAGGATGGGCAGTTTGACTGCAGAGTCACTTTGTAGATGCTCCATCTCTGCTTGCAGGAGCATACCAAGAGCTGCTTTGCTTTATTTTTTGAATGATGCATTTATAATTCTCAGCTACAGATGGTGTAGCCTTGATCCAGAATCCTATGTGATTCTCCTGCAGGGGCTTCTCATAAACTCCACATGGCATCTTTTCCTACCACAGATCCTCAGATACAACAAGTCTGCCAGATGGTCTGATGCATTTGGCAGAGCTGCTTGCACCACAGTCTGAAAATGCTACAGAGCATTTCCTGCTCTGAGCCGCACTCAAAACCAATAGCTTTGCAGGTAACTCAGTGATTAGGGCAGAGCAGTGTTCCCAACCGCAATTAGTACGCTACTGAGAACCCAGAGGAGCCACTGCGTTTCCTTCTTCGTGGTGGGAAATATGACCTTTACTTTGGTAATGTCTAAGCAAGCTGCAGACTGCTGGACCCCAACAATCTTCACCGATAAGTTTAGCAAGTTGGACAATTCAAGGTCAATATAGACAAATCAATTGTGTACTGAAAACTGACTCAAAACAGATCAGAGACCTAAATGCAAGAGCCTTAGTAAAGACATGCATTTCAGAGGGGCAGGCAGAAATCTACAAAGATTCAGGGCCCCACACCAGAATTGTTATAATTTCATTGAGGTATAATTAAGACAATAAGCCGTCAATATTGAAAGTGTAAAATGTAAAAGTTTTTTTAAAGAGTTTTGATATATATATATATATATATATATATATATATATATATATATATATATATCCATGAAATTATCACCAAAATCAAAATAATGAACATATCCATCACATCCAAAGTTTCTTTAGGCCCCCTTTTTTTATTCCATCCTTCCCTTTTCTGCACCCCAACAACAGTCCCCAGGCAACCACTGATCTGTTTTCTGTCACTACAGATTAATTTGCATTTTCTAGAATTTTATATAGATGGTATCGTACAATACATACTCTCTTTTTTTTTTTGGTCTGGCTTCTTACCAGAAGCCTAATTATTTCGGGATTCATCCACACTGACGTGAGTATCAATAGTTCATTACACTTTCTTATTGGTCAATAGTAGGAAAATGCCATAATTTGTTTATTCATTGACCTGCTGATGGATATTTGGATTACTTCCAGTTTTTAGCCATTTCAAATAAAGCTTCTAAGAACAATGTACCAGGTTTTGTGTAGACATATGTTTCGATTAGTTGAATGAATTATTTTTATGTCTACCTTTATAAGAACCTGCCAAACTGTTTTCCAAAATGATTGTGCCATCTTACATACCTACCAACAATGTCCGAGTGTTCCTATTTCTCCACATCCTCTCCAACAGTTATTTTCCACTTTTTTAATAGGACCCACGCTAGTGGGTGTCAGATGATATCTCATTGTGGTTTTGATTTGCATTTCCCTGACAACTAATGACATTGAACATCTTTCCACATAATTATCAACCATTTGTTTAACTCAAGATTTTGCATACAACAATATCTGGTTCCTTTTTTGGCTGAGGAGTATTCCATCGTCTGAATGGATCACAGTTTGTTTAGCCATTCGCCTAATGCAGGGCATCTGGGCTCTTCCCAGGTTTTGGCAATTACGAAGAAAGCTGCTATGAACATTTGTGCACAGGTTTTTGTGTGAATGTAAGTTTTCATTTTTCTGGGATAAATTGCCATGAGTGCAATTGCTGGGTCATGTGGGAGTTGCATGTTTAGTTTTTTAAGATACCACCAAATTGTTTTCCAGGGTGATTGTCCCATTTTATATCCCCATCAGCAATGTATTAGTGTGCCAGTTTGAAAGGATTATATACCCTAGAAAAGCCATGCTTTAATCCTGATCCATCTTGTGGAAGCAGCCATTTCTTTTATCCCTATTCAGTACTGGAGGTTGGTGACTTGATTAGATTATCTCCATGGATAGGTGGCTCACCCAGCTGTGGGTATGAACCTTGGATTAGAGGGAGAAGTGACCCCACCCATTCCAGGTGGTCTTGATTACTTGACTGGAATCCTTTAAGGAACCATTTGGAAAAACCTGAAGAGCAACAGGGTCACGGGAACCACAAGAGCTCACGCAGCCAGAGACCTTTGGAGATGCAGAAGGAAAACTCCCCTGTGGAGCTTCATGAAACAAGAAGCCTGGAGAGAAAGCTAGCAGACATTGTCGTGTTCACCATGTGCCTTTCCAGTTGAGAGAGAAACCCTGAACTTCATCAGCCTTCTGGAACCAAGGTATTCCATAGATACCTTAGTCTGGATATTTTTATAGATTTGCTTTAATTGGGACATTTTCACAGGTTTAGAACTGTAAACTAGCACCTTAATAAATTCCCCCTTTTAAAAGCCGTTCTGTTTTTGGTATATCGCATTCCAGCAGCTAGCAAACTAAAGCAATTAGTGATCCAGTTTCTCCAAATCCTTGCCAGAAGTTGGTGTTGCAGTATTTTTACTTATCGTCATTCTTATAGGAGCATTGTGGTATTAATTTGCATTTTCCTAACGGCAAATGATGTCGAACATCTTTCATGTGCTTATTTGCCATCTATCTTCTTTGGTAAAATGTCTGTTCATGTCTTTTTCTAATTGAGTTGTTTGTCCTTTTTTTAAAAAAAAGGGTACTTTTTAATCACTGAGGTATAAAATTCTTTATGCATTCTTGATTTAAGTCCTTTGTCAGCTATCATACATTTTGCAAATGTTTTTTTTTCAGTCTATGACTTCCTTTTTCATTTTAATAATGGTCTCTTTAAAACAACAATTGTTTTTAATTTTGATGAAGTCCAATCTATTGATTTTATTGGGTGATACTGTTGACTTAAGCCATCTTTGAGAAACTACAGTTTTCTCCCGTGCTTTCTTCTAGAAGTTTGCTTTAATCACACATTAATCAGCTTAAGTGTTCGGCGTCTAAAAGGACCCTCAGGACAGTTTGTACGCGTAGCTCATCACGGGTGCAGAAGCAAGAACAGCAGAAGGGCGTGCCCGGGACGGGTCTGGAGAGCCTGTCCACTGGCCTCTGTGCACCTCCACCGCTGGGTCGCACAGGCGGAGCGCTGATGTCAGGTCTCAAACCACTTTCACACTGTGTGTAGGAAACACCTCGGGCTCAGGAAGAGCGAAGTCTGCTCAGGGCGGGAGTTTTATAGTAAGCTGGTCATGTAGGCACATTCCAGCTCCATGACCTTAACTTTTGAAACCCCCAAGGAAGGTCCAGCCCAAACCAGATACAAATTAAATTATTGCTAAATTAGTACTATATTAAATTAAATTATTACTAAACAACATTGACAGGCTGGTACTTATGCCCTGAAACAACTCATTGGCCCATGCTCATGGAACATCCTTTTTTTTTTTTTTAATTTTTTATTGTAGTAGTATATATACAACATACATTTCTCAAATATAACCACTTTCAAATATATAATTCAGTGGTGTAAATTATTTACAATGTTGTGCTGCCACCACTGCCATCCATCACCAAAAAAATACATCATTTATCTCTAATTAATGCATTCTACAACACTGACCAAGGATCAATTTCTGGAGTTAAGCAGGAGATTAATCCAGACCAGCTGGAACAACACTTCAAATGTTTGCCACTGTCCACCCCATGTAAATGTTCCACACACCTTCAGGATCCAGTCCCATGAATCCTTCCCTGGGAATCCAGTCCGCTGCACCCACACCCTCGGGATCCAGTCCCATGCACCCACACCCTCAGAATCCAGTCCCATGCACCCACACCCTCAGAATCCAGTCCCATACATCCACACCCTCAGAATCCAGTCCCATGCACCCACACCCTCGGGATCCAGTCCCATGCACCCGCACCCTCGGGATCCAGTCCCATGCACACTTCCCTCGGAATCCAGTCCCATGCACCCACACCCTCAGAATCCAGTCCCATACATCCACACCCTCAGAATCCAGTCCCATGAATCCTTCCCTGGGAATCCAGTCCGCTGCACCCACACCCTCGGGATCCAGTCCCATGCACACTTCCCTCGGAATCCAGTCCCATGCACCCACACCCTCAGAATCCAGTCCCATACATCCACACCCTCAGAATCCAGTCCCATGAATCCTTCCCTGGGAATCCAGTCCGCTGCACCCACACCCTCGGGATCCAGTCCCATGCACACTTCCCTCGGAATCCAGTCCCATGCACCCACACCCTCAGAATCCAGTCCCATACATCCACACCCTCAGAATCCAGTCCCATGAATCCTTCCCTGGGAATCCAGTCCGCTGCACCCACACCCTCGGGATCCAGTCCCATGCACACTTCCCTCGGAATCCAGTCCCATGCACCCACACCCTCAGAATCCAGTCCCATACATCCACACCCTCAGAATCCAGTCCCATGCACCCACACCCTCGGGATCCAGTCCCATACATCCACACCCTCAGAATCCAGTCCCATGCACCCACACCCTCAGGATCCAGTCCCATACATCCACACCCTCAGAATCCAGTCCCATACATCCACACCCTCAGGATCCAGTCCCATGCACCCGCACCCTCGGGATCCAGTCCCATACATCCACACCCTCAGGATCCAGTCCCATGCACCCGCACCCTCAGGATCCAGTCCCATACATCCACACCCTCAGAATCCAGTCCCATGCACCCACACCCTCGGGATCCAGTCCCATGCACCCACACCCTCGGGATCCAGTCCCATGCACCCGCACCCTCGGGATCCAGTCCCATGCACCCGCACCCTCGGGATCCAGTCCCATGCACCCGCACCCTCGGGATCCAGTCCCATGCACCCGCACCCTCGGGATCCAGTCCCATGCACCCGCACCCTCGGGATCCAGTTCCATGCACCCGCACCCTCAGGATCCAGTCCCATGCACCCGCACCCTCAGGATCCAGTCCCACACACATTCACTCTAGGGGTCCAGTCTCATGCACATTCACCCTCAGGATCCAGGCCCACACAACCTACTCTCAAGCTCCAGCCCTATGCATAAGCCCCCTAGGGATCCATTCCATATACACTCTCCCAAGTACCTGGGGCAGAGCCCTGGGCATGCTGCACCTTTGGAGCAGTGGAGGGGGGATAGGGGATCAGGGCTCTTGACCCAAGCTGCCAGCTTTCAACGTTGAATCTACTCCTTTAGCACCTGCCTTCCTGAGCAGTACAAAGGGGATACAAAGAGCTCCTGCCATGTTAGGTTTTCTCTGAGGCAAGGAGCAATCAGAGAGGCTGGGGGCAAATGCCAAAGAAGTGCCAGTTTCCTGGGACCAAGAAGTGAGTACATCAGGAAAGAGAATGAAGCAGTCCAGTAAGAAAGGCTGTGCATTGAGTTGAGCACTTGCTAGCTGCCAGGAACTTCATGCCTCAGTTAGTTCTAATACCTGTCCTCTGGGGAGGGGCTGTCACATCTCCCAACTGTCAGATAAGGAACTGGTTCTCGAGACCCAAATCAGCATGACCAAGAGGTGGCTGCCCAGGACTTGAATCTGCGTCTGTGCCAGAACCTGTGTATCTCATCATTAGACCACATCACCCACCACATGGAGACTGCGAAAGGCCGAGTATGAAGAGTGCTGGAGAGCAGCCACTAGGGGAGAAGGCTGAAAAAAAGGGCTTCCAGGAAAATGGGGCTGGGGGAGTCCTCTTAGCATTTGGTTCCTAGAGGACAGAAAGCATACGGGGCGGGGGGGGGGGGGGGGGGGAGGCGTATAGACCATGCTTATAGAAGGACATCTTTTAGGAACAGAAGAAGCCGGGAATCCAAATGGCAGCTTGAAGGCTGGCAGTATGTAGGAGCTTTAGCAGTTGGGAGAGAACACACAAACATGAAGCAAAGGGGAAGAGGCCATGGGGAAGAAGACACGAAAGAGGTTGAGGGAAGACAGGGTAATTAAAGGCTAACAGAAGGAGGAAGATGGCAAAATGCTCAATTTCTAATTAGAAGAGAGACCGAACAAGTAGAAGAGGAACCAGTTTGAGCCCAGACTGCCTGTTCTTGGATTTGGGTGTATCCTTTTACCTGGAGAGACACACCCATCCAAAACTATTTACAGAGTCTAAGGAGAATGAATGGAGACAAGTCCTACTGGCCCTAGGCAGGCATTGGGACACACCTGAGCACACATACATGCATACATACATGTTGGTTCATGAATGGCTTGGTGTCGTGTACCCGTTAATGTGCTGCTTGTGACCATGACTCATTGGGGCCATGTATATCTTGGTGCCAAGTTCTGGTTGCACCCAAGTGCCTTGGGGCCATGTGCTTGTTGGTGCAATGTGCTGGTTGAGGCCATATGCTCTTCCATGCCCTGTCCTCGTTTCTGCCATGTACTGCTCAGTGCCATGTGCCATTGGGGCCATGAGCCCATTGATGTTGTGTGTTGGTTGGTGCCATGTGCTTGCATCTGTCAAGTACCTTTTGGGCCATATGCTGTTAGGTGCAATGAATTCTTTGCTATTTTCTATTCTTGGGACCAATGCTCTTATTTGTGCCCTGTGCTCCCTGGGGCCATGTGCTCTATGAAGACATGTGTTCCATGCGGCCATGTGTCCCTTGGGGCCATGAATTCATTTGTGCCTTGTGCTCACTGGAGCCATTTGCTTCTTGGGAGCATGTGTTCCTTGGGATCATGAGTTCCTTAGGGCCATGTGTTCATTGTAGCCATGTGCTCGATGGTGCTGTGTGTTTTCTGGAGCCATGTACTCACTGGGCCCAAATTCTCAATGGGGCCATGTGGTCCTTAGGCCATGAGTTACTTGGGGCCATTAGCTCACTTGGGCCAGATGCTTACTGGGGTCATGTGCTCAGGCTGTGAGCTTGCTGTAGCTAGGTGTTCCTTCAGACCATGTGCTCCTTGGGGCCATGTGCTTTTGGGAGTCTTGAGCTCCCTGGGCCTTGCACTCATTGGTGTTGGGTGCTCACTGGTGTCCTGTGGTCACTGCTAGGTATGTGAAAGATGGCCAGCATGAGTGCAGGGGAGCTCTCCTGACTTGAGCTGCCCTGTTGGATCCCAAAATTGTAAGACATTTCCATTCTCACCACCACATCTCAGCCATTTCAGAATCTAGACCCACTGATGCAATTTTTCTTGAATCACCTCTGAAGTACATGAAAATCAGCCCAGAGATTGGAACTCAGTGCCATTCAGAGCTCCTGTAATCTGAATCCCCAGAAGACATAAACTGATTAATGCCCTCTCCCTTACAGTCCTGTAGCTTCCCAACATCCTATGAAGTGAAGATATAAAAGGCATTGTATCTCTCTGCAGCAGATGATTATTACCTGTTCCCAGTATCTCTCATCTCAGTTCCGTCAGTCTCCTTAGCTTGAATTATTACTTTTCCTAGCAATGGGCTAGACATGCCCTGGGGAGGGGTGGGAGTGGCAGTAGTTTCAGGGCTGGCCCTTCCTTCATCTCCCCAGGTCGGATGAGCAGCAGCCGATGCCCTGACCTGGATATTCGGGCCTTGAAATCAAGTGTCCACGTCCCTCTGTGAGGTTGGTCTTATGGCTGACCATGGCGATTCCCCAGCACACTCCACAGTTAAGAGTCATGCGTCCCTCTTGAAGATGCAGTCGTGGGTTCACAGGTGGCTGACCATGGCGATTCCCCAGCATACTCCACAGTTAAGAGTCATGTGTCCCTCTTGAAGATGCAGTCGTGGGCTCACAGGCGCCTTTCTCTCTGTCATTTTTCATTTTCTCAATGACAATCTTTCCCAATGTACAGAAAATAATGCGACAGCCCCCAGACTTCACACATGTTGAAATTTCTGCAGGTCCCTAAGCAAGGGACCTCTGAGGCCCTGCTATTGCCCAGCGGACTTGATTCCATCCAACTCCCTCCAGCAAATAGTAGGCAGTTTAGTTGGTGTATCCTTGCCTTTGCACCCTAAAAGGAGCTCCTGCTAATTGTAGCCCCATAGTCCCAAGACTCTGGACCACTGCTAGTGGAGTTGTGCTCATGGAGCTCCTGGGAGCTCTGGATATTCCTGTAAGGGAAATAAAATCAGTCTCAGAATCATAATTCTCTGACCAAAGTTCTCCCTGGTGACTTCTGGAATTACAACCCATCTCACCCAGAAAGTTGCAGCTATGATGCAATGAATGTCCATTGATATTGGGTCCGTGGTACAGTCTATGGAGAGCTGGCCCACCCTCCCTGCCCCCACCAGGGACTTCCAGTCCTCTTTCCAGTGGAACATTGCACATCGGGTCCCCCCATGCCCAAGGTCATTCACCAGACATTTATAAACCTCCCCTTGATCTGGTCCCAGCCCCAGGACACATGTGACACCCAGGAGCCTACCAGTTAGTAAAAGAAGTAGACAGGGAAGCAGCCACCTGTAGCAGGAGTGGGAAAGGCAAAGTTTACAAACAGGTAAGGAAGTTGGAGAAGGGGGACCAAATGAAATGATGGAAGTCAGGCAGGCTTTCCTGGACAAGGGATGGTTTATACTTGGCTCTGGAGAAGAAATGGAATTTCTGAAGTGGGTGTAAGAAGGCACTCTGGGGGATGCTTCCAGCCCACCCCAACCCCTAGACCCACTCCCTTACTCCTCCTCTAAGCCCCACCTCCAAGCAGGACGATGAAGGGGACCTAGCCCTGAAGTCAGGCCCCATCACACGCTGACTGTGGCCTTGCGCAAAGCAGTTACCATCTTTGGTCTCATGTTCCCTGTCTGTGAAAGGGGAACTGGACTCTTGTCTACCTGCTCTGCCATAGCTCAATGGGATGATGAGCACGACACAGCCCAGTGACGGGTAGTTGTCATAAAGATCGCTATTTTATCGTTAGCCATAGATGCTGCAATCCTCCCAGCATATCCCCATTTTACAGTAGAGAAACAGCCTCAGAAAAGTTTCCTTGAGCACTTCCAGGAGTAACTTAGAGTCAGGCATGCAGTAGGTGCTTGAGAAATGTAGCAATGCAGAGTCACTGTTGAATAAAGGAGCTCATGCTGTGCAGCAGGCTGTGAATGGGGATTCCTCGAGGGGCCCAGCAGCCAGGAGGAACCCCCCAAGGAGGGGCCAGAGGCTCGGCCAGTTAGAAAAATGAGGTTTTCTTTCCAGGTCCCCAGATGTGCTGTGTCACTTCCTGACAGATGGGAAGTGGATTCTGTGATTCTGTGTGTCTTCAAGTGTCTTCTCCTTGGTCCTAGTGAGTCATTGCTCCTTCAGGGGAGAGGTAGGCCCCATGGGGGTGAGTGATTTCCTCACTGCCCATGCGCCATAAGAGTGTAAGAATGCATGCTCCCACCCCAAGACCCTGATGAAGAGCTGGGCTGGGCCACCCTGTTTGCGAGCCATAGCTGACTTCACGTCTCACCAAACTTAGGGCCGCCCAGCTACTCTCTCAGGAAGGTGGGCCGAGAAGCTCAGACTGAGTAAACGAGGCCAGAGACAGCACCAGAGGGGAGCTCTGTATAGCCAGAAGGTTGGGCGGAAGCAGGAACCAGAGCCACATGGGGATGGTCAATTGAGAAGAGTTGGCCACAAAGCCAGGGAGGTCATCGTAGAGTGTGTCTCCCTGCCAGCCGTGACCCAGTGGAACTTGTGAATCTCTTGTGCCCTTCACTTAAGCCAGCATGTGTGGGTATCTGTTCCTTTTAATGATCTGGTGTCTGGCATGTGGCAACATCACCACTGGCTGTCCTGGAGGACAGCGAAGTTGCAGGATACAAGATCAATGCAGGATGCAAGATCAACATACAAATATCGACTGTATTTCCATACAGTAGCAATGTCCAAATGGAAGATTAAAGAAAACAATTCTACTCATAATAGCACCAAAAAAATAGAATACTTAGGATTTGCAAGACTCGTACACTGAAAACTACAAAATATTGCTGAAAGAAATCAAAGAGGTCTAAATAATTGGAAAGATAACCTTTCTCATGGATTGGAAGACTTAATGTTGTTAAGAATGGCAATACTACCCAAACTGACAACAGATTTGACACAATCCTTTTCAGAATCCCAGCTGACTTCTTTGCAGAAATTGACAAGCTGATCCCAAAATTCATATGGGAATTCAAAAGTCCTAAGTATAGTCAGAAAAATCTTGAAAAAGAAGACCAAAGTAGAACCTCATACTTCCCAATTTCAAACCTTACTACAAAGCTACACTAATCAAGACAGTGTGATATCAGCATAAGGATAGACTTAAGGATATGAAACAAAATTGAGAATCCAGAAGCAAACCCTCACATTTATGGTCAATTGATTTTCCACAAGAATGCCAGGACAATTCAATTGGGAAATGTATTTTCAATAAATGATTCTTCAACAACTGGATGTGCACATGCGAAAAGAATGAAGTTGTACCTCTCCTTCATGCCATAAACAAAAATTAACTGAAAATGGATCAATAACCTGAATGTCAGAGCCAAAACTACAAAACTCTTAGAATAAACCGTGGGAGTAAACCTTCATTACCTTGGTTTAGGCAGTGCTTTTCTAGATAACAACATCAAAGCACAAGCAGCACAACAACAAAATAGATAAACTAAACATCCTCAAAATTAAAAAATAATTTTATACTTCAAAGGGCACCATCAATAAAGGATGAGATGGTCCATATCTTAAAACTTCAACTTCTGTTATGAGACCAAAGGGAGACTTGTTTATCTGATGGAAATCTTTTATTTTGGGTAGCACATTATCTAATTTAACTTCTATGGATAGTTTGTTTGAAAATCATAAATATGTGGAATCTTGAATAGGGCATGAGATCTTGTTGGTTTGTACAGGTTAATGTGATGACCCAATATATCCCAGAGTAATTTGGGCAGAGAATAAAAAAGCATTTGCAAAGTGCCCTGGAAGACTGGGAGAAAGGAGGAATTATTGAACTTTCCCATCTGTGCTGGTCTGAAAGGATGCATGTCCCCTAGAAAAGCCATGTTTTAATCCTAATCCCATTTTGTAAAGGCAGCCGTTTCTTCTAATCCCTATTCAATACTGTATGTTTAAAATTGTAATCAGATCATCTCCCTGGAGATGTGATTTAATCAAGAGTGGTTGTTAAGCTGGATTAGGCAACGACATGTCTCCACCCATTTTGTGGGTCTTGATAAGTTTCTGGAGTCTTATAAAAGGGGAAACATTTTGGAGAATGAGAGATTCAGAGAGAGCAGAGCAGAACAACGCAGCCGCGAGAAGCAGAGTCCACCAGCCAGTGACCTTTGGAGATGAAGAAGGAAAACGCCTCCTGGGGAGCTTCATGAAACAGGAAGCCAGGAGAAAAAGCTAGCTGACGATGTGCCCTTCCAGAAGAGAGAGGAACCCTGACCATTTTCACCATGTGCCTTTCCAGATGAGAGAGAAACTCTGAACTTCATTGGCCTTCTTTAACCAAGGTATCTTTCCCTGGATGCCTTTGACTGGACATTTCTATAGACTTGTTTTAATTGGGGCATTTTCTCAGCCTTGGAACTGTAAACTAGCAACTTATTAAATTATCTTTTTAAAAGCCCCAGTCTTGGGGTTTGTTCATATGAAACTTAACCCCACAAAGGATAGGTCAAGTCTACTTAAAATTTAGGCCTAAGAGTCATCCCCAAGAGAGCCTCTTTTGTGGCTCAGATGTGGCCCCTCTCTCCAGCCAACACAACGAGCCGTCTCACCACCCTACCCCTCTCTACATGGGACGTGACTCCTAGGGCTGTGGACCTTCCTGGCAACATGGGACAGAGATCTTGGAATGAACGGAGACTCAGCATCAAGGGATTGAGAAAAACCCTAGAATGAGCTGAAATTCAGCATCAAGGGATTGAGGAAATCTTCTCAACCAAAAGGGGGAAGAATGAAATGAGACAAAAAAAATGTGTCAATGGCTGAGAGATTCCAAACAGAGTCAAGAGGTTATCCTGGAGGTTATTCTTACGCATTGAGTAGATATCACCTTGTTATTCAAGATGTAGTAGAGAGGCTGGAGGGAACTGCCTGAAAATGTAGAGCTGTGTTCCAGTAGCCATGTTTCTTGAGGATGATTGAATAATGATACAGCTGTCACAGTGTGACGGTGTGATTGTGAAAACCTTGTGTCTGATGCTCCTTTTATTTACCTTGTCAACAAAGGAGTAGAACATATGGAATAAAAATAAATAATAGGGGGAACAAATGTTAAAGTAAATTTAGTTTGAAATGCTAGTGATTAGTGAAAGTGAGGGGTAAGGGGTATGCTAGGCATAATCTTTTTTTTTTCTGTCTTCGTTTTATTTCTTTTTCTGAATTGATGCAAATGTTCTAAGAAATGATGAATATGCAACTAAGTGATGATACTGTGAATTACTGATTATCTATGTTAACGTTATATTTTGTTTGTTAATTTTTTTAATTAATAAATTTAAAAAAAAAGCCATTCCATTTCTAGTATATAGCATTCTGGGAGCTAGCAAACTAGAACACCATCTGAGGAATTCTTCATATCCTCACAAGCAGTGGGGACACAAATTCAATAGGCTGAGCCCTTGATCTTGGAGCTCATCCCTATGAAACTTATTCCTGCAAAGAAGAGGCTAAGCCTACTTATAATTATGCTTAAGAGTCACCTGCAGAAAACCTCTTTTGTTACTCAGATGTGGCCTCTTTCTCTAAGCCAAATGGGCAAGTGAATTCTACTGCCTTGCCCCCTGCATGAGACATGACATCCAGGGGTGTAAATCTCCCTGGCAGTGTGGGAAAGTCCTGGGATGGGCCAGGACTCGACATCATGGTTGAGAAATCTTTCTTGACTAAAAGGGTGAAGAGAGAAAGAAAAAAGAGACAAAAAAAAGTTTCAATGGCTGAGAGATTTCAAACAGAGTTGAGAGGTTATCCTGAAGATTATTCTTATGCATTATATAGATATCACCTTTTTAGTTTACGGTGTATTAGAGTGGGTGGAGGGAAGTCCTGAGCTGTTGAGCTGTGTTCCAGTAGCCTTGATTCTTGAAGACGATTGTATAACTAAATAGTTTTTACCATGTGACTGTGCAATTTTTTTTTTTTTTTGCCAAGAGAGGACCCACATATTCTCAGAGAGAGAGCTAGTGGAATTGGATATTGAAAACAAGGGAACCCTGGAGTGAAGGACCAGGATGCCAGGCATACACTGTCCTATAAGACAGTTGGACCCTGGATACCAGCAAACTTTCTTCAGAGACGGTATCTTCCTCTTGAGGCCTTAATTAGGACATTTTCCTGTCCTTAGAACCGTAAATGTGTAAACTAATATATCCCCATCATAAAAGCCAATCTGTTTCTGTTATATTGCATTATGGCAGTCTTAGTAACCATAGCATTCTTTTTCTTCAATTTTTTGGAAGAGTTTGAGCAGGAGTGGTGTTTCTCTTGGAATGTTTGGTAAAATTTCCTTATGAAGCCACCTGGCCCTGGACTTTTCTTTGTAGGGAGATTTTTGATGACAGAATCATTTTACTTGTGATGGTTTTGCTGAGGTCTTCTATTTCTTCTGAGTCAGTGTAGGTTGTTTCTGTGTTTCTAGGAAATTGTCCATTTCATCCAGGTTGTCCAGTTTGTTGACACACAGTTGTTTATATTATCCTCTTATGATTATTCTGTTTCTTTGGGGTCCATGGTAATGGCCCCTATCTCATTTCTGATTTTATTTGCATCTCCTTTATTTTTTACTTGATCAGTCTAGTGAAGGGTTTGTCAATCCTCTTTATCTTTCCAAATAACCAAATTTTGGTTTTATTTATTCTCACTATTGTTTTTTGTTGTGACTGTGCAATTTTGAAAATCTTGTCGGATGCTCCCTTTATCCAGGGTATGGACAGATGAATAATTAAAAAAAAAGATAATAAATAAATAAATAATAAGGAGTGGATAAGGGGTAAAATAAATTGAGTAGATTGAAATACTAGTGGTCAATGAAAGGGAGGATAAGGGGTATGTGATGTGTGAGTTTTTTCTTTTTTTTCTTTTTATTTCTTTTTCTGGAGTGATGCAAATGTTCTAAAAATGATCATGGTGATGATACACAACTATGTGAAGATATCATGAGCCACTGATTGTATACTATCCATGGACTGTATGTATGTGAAGATATCTCGATAAAAATATTTTTAAAGGGGGGGGGGGCACCCAGAGATCCCTTGGGGGAATGGCGAGAAAGGGAGAAAATTCAATTTCCTCATTTGGAGAAGGCCTGATATTCTCACAAGCATTGAGGACAACCAAATCAATAGGCTGAGCCCCCAGTCTTGGGATTTGTTCATATGAAATGTATCCCTGCAAAGAATAGGCTAAGCCTACTTAAAATTAGGACTAAAAGTCACCTCCAGAGAACCTCTTTT
This sequence comes from Tamandua tetradactyla, assembly GCF_023851605.1. NCBI lineage: Eukaryota > Metazoa > Chordata > Mammalia > Pilosa > Myrmecophagidae > Tamandua > Tamandua tetradactyla. Next base: position 2,888,712 of record NC_135339.1, read on the forward strand.
GTTGCTCAGATGTGGCCTCTCTCTCAGCCAACACAAAAAGCAAACTCACTGCCCTCCCCCTCTCCATGACTCCCAGGGGTGTGGACCTTCCTGGGGCTGTGGGACAGAAATCCTAGAATGGGCTGGGACTGAGCATCAAGGGGTTGAGAAAACTTCTTGACTAAAAGGGGGAAGAGCAAAATAAAGTGTTAAAGGCTGAGAGATTTCAGAGTAAAGAGGTTATCCTGGAGGTTATTCTTACGCATTATATAGATAAGGCTAGAAGGAAGTGCCTGAAACTGTAAAGCTGTGTTCCAGTAGCCGTGTTTTTTTAAGATGATTGTATAGTGATACAGCTTTCACAAAGTGACTGTATGATTGTGAAAACCTTGATCTGATGCTCCTTTTATCTGCGGTATGCACAGATGAGAAAAAATTATGGATTAAAAATAAATAAACAAAAGGGGGAACAAATGTTAAAATAAATTGGGTAGATGGAAACACTAGTGGTCACTGAGAGGGAGGGTAAGGGGTATGGGATGTATGAGCTTTTTCTTTTTATTTCTTTTTCTGGAGTGATACAAATGTTCTAAGAAATGATCATGGTGATGAATATACAAATGTGGTGATATTGTGAGCCTTTGATTGTACACTGTTCTAGTTTGCTAGCTGCTGGAATGCAACACACCAGAGACGGATTGGCTTTTAATAAAAGGGGATTTATTTTGTTAGTTCTTCAGAAGAAAGGCAGCTAACTTTCCACTGAGGCTCTTTCTTACATGGAAGGCACAGGATGGTCTCTGCTGGTCTTCTCTCCAGGCCTCTGGGTTCCAACAACTTTCCCCAGGGTGACTTCTTTCTCCATCTCCAAAGGCCTGGGCTGAGCTGCGGGTGCTGAGATGAGGAATGCGGAGCTGCTTAGGTTGTGCTACGTTGAGTTCTCTCATTTAAGTACCAACCAATTAAGTCAAATGTCACTCATTGCAGCAGACACGCCTCCTAGCTGACTGCAAATGTAATTAGCAATAGATGAGGTTCACGTACCATTAGCTTATGTCTGCAGCAACAAAACTAGCTATGCTCACCTTGCCAAGTTGACAACTGAATCTAATTAACACATATACCAAGTATGGAATGTTCATATGTTAAGAATGTTCATATTTGTATGTTGTTTGGTTTTATCAATAAAATTTTTTTCAATGCTAATACCAAAAAAAAGGGCACCATCAAGAAAGTGAAAAGACAGGCTATGCAGTGGCAGAAAATAGTTACCACTCATATCTGGTATCCCAAATATACAGAGAACTCCTAAAATTCAACAACAAAAGGGAAAAACATAAAGATAGGCATATTGATAATGGAATTGAACAGAGAACTCAGAAATAGACCCTGAGATCTGTGGTCAGTTGTTTTTTTTTAATGTTGAAGCACTTTTATTTAATTTGAATTATATATACACAAACACAAATACCTACAATAACACATTTAACACTACTTTACCAAGGCAGCTGATACACAACACTTTGTGGAATACAAAATACCTTTTTCTCTGGGTTAGCAAGCAGTAAAAGAAGAAAGAAAAGCGTATTTGCAATGAGGAAGTTTAAATCAGTAGGAAGGAAGCTGAGGTAGAAGCATCAACTATCAGCTCAGTAGATAGTGTCTACATTTATACTTCAAAAAATAAGAACCTACTAATTAGTTTTAGGTAAATTTTTAAAATAGTAAAATTTTCCCTGATATGACTGGTCACAGTGACATGAGGTAATGAGATTTAGTCTCAATTTCTCACATGCAAAAAAACACATTAATTCCATTTTCTATCCAGTTTATACTTAGGTTGTAGGGATCTAGAATTCTCATTCAAGTTATTAGAGGTAGTTAAGACAAAAACTACCTGAATATCTGATCTCAAAATAGTAAAAATAGAAAAATGTTGATTTAAAACTTAATCCTACTGCTCAAGGCATGTAATAAAAGCTAACATTAAAAAATGCTTACAAACAACATGAGTTTTTAGTTCTATTCCTTTCTTTTAACTTTGAAAATGAATTTTAAGGCAAAATGTATAAATATTTCCTCTCAGATTCTGTTTAGACTTACTTTGGTGTTCATGATACTCAATTATGAATGCAGTCAGTCATTTCCATGTGCCGTAAAGATGATTTCCCCAGTTACGGTATTTGACTAAGCTGGACCAGGGTCTCAGGATGTGCAACTCACACTTAGCAAGCTCCTCATGAATAATCTTCTGTGGAAATTTAAATCCAATTCTGTAAAAAGCCTCACAATCTTTGAACACTGGCAAGGCTTTTAATTACCATGGGGACTTTGGTAAATAAATCCTTCACTCATGTTTGCAAACATCATAGCAATAGGTGTTGATCCCAAAGAATTTTCACATAGTAACATGGTTATTTTGACAAGTCTGGATAACTGATGAAAAACATGAGGCAGTTTTAAAGGTCTTAATTATTACGTGCTGGTTTGAAACTGTTATGTGCCCCCAAAATAGCCATGTTATTTATCCTAATCCAATCTTGTGTGGGCAGACCTATTGCTTTGGTGGGACCTTTTAATTGAGTTGTTTCCATGGGAATGTTACCTGCCCATTCAAGGTGGGTCTTAATCCACTTAATGGAGTCCTTTAAGAAGGAGACATTTTGGAGAAAGCTCAGCTACTTGGAGAACTGACACAGAGCAGCAGAGAGATGGAACCAAGACACAGATGTTTGGAGATGCTGAGAGAGTCGTCTGAAACTAGAGCACAGTAGATCTGCCATGTGCCTTCCATGAGATGCTAAGCAAGTCAGAACCTGGCAAGAGCCAAGGGAAGATAAGAGATGAAATCCAGAGTTTCATCTGGAGAAGCTAAATGAGGACCCAGAGATGCTTAGAGAGGAAGCCACTGAGAGCTGAGCGCAATGGAACCCAGAAGACGACCAGCAGATTTCGGCCATGTGCCTTCCCAGCTAACAGAGATGTCCTAGATGCCAGCTGCCTTTCCTCCAAGAATGATTCTCTTGTTGGTACCTTAATTTGGACATACTCATGGTCTTAGAACTATAAATTTGTAGCTTAATAAATCCCCTTTGCAAAAGCCAATACATTTCTGGTATATTGTATTCCAGTAGCTTTAACAAACCCAAACATATTATAACCCTCCAAATAAAAACCTAAAAATGTTCAAAATTAGAGGAAAATATAATACCCACACTGAATTGATTCAAAAGACAGTTTCCTTAAACCTTATAAAGGAATCAGGCACAATGAAGTACACAACCACAACTTAGATGCAGCCATATCAGTCCTTCGTCCTAGTCATTCATAATCGAGAACTGCAGTTTGACAACTTGGAACATAAGTTTGGCTCCATTATGAATCACTATTTTGAGGTAAATCTATTTGATTAGAGCAGTCTTCAAAACCACAAGTGCTACAACTAAATGTGTCTATAGCTTTCTATTTGCCTTATCCAGTACTTTGTCCACGGGTGGGTGGATATTAAATACAGCAGTTGGTTCATGAGTCCTGAAGAAAAGGATCCAATGTGAAAAGATTTGAGTACCATTGTCAAAGAATGTAGAGGCCCTGTAATCTCCAAACTAAATCGATCCTTGCATCCAGAAAGAACTTGTGTCTTCACATTTATACTTTATGCCCTCATAAAAATTAGGACCACAATCTCACAAGATACAGTCAGTACTTTTGACCTCTGACTACACACTTTTTTTGGTAAATTTTCATTTGGGTTTCCCTTTCTTTAATAGTCAAGGAAAAAAGTCATTTTTAAGACATCAAAGTAATTTGTTACATGAGTAAAATGTTCAGTAAATTGTCAAAATTTCCAGCACACTCTACTCTATGAGATTATAAATTTAACGATATTCTAAAGAATATTATTTTTTCATTTATCTTCTGATTTAGTAATACAATTTCAATGCATAAAAATTGGGGAAAATCAAAACCATTCAATTATTGCTTTTAATATTTACAGGTATAATTTTTCTAATAATATATACAGTTTTTTTCCACTTATCCATGATCCAGTTTTTCAGATCTCTTACTATAATTTTATATATCATTCTTGGCTTAAAAGCCAAAAAAAATGAGATTAATCAAAAAAAGGAAATTAACAACAAAATACTTTTGTTGCCCAAAAGTGTTATTATTTTTCTTTTTACTTTCTACATTCTGGGAAGTTTCAAAATTTTAATGAACATTCATCATCGAACTCTAACAATCATCAACTCAGGAAATTGTGTTTCATCCAGAAGCCCACCTCAAATATTTTTCATCAAATCCTAGATTTCACCCATATTTCTTAAAAAAAAAACAACCTAATATCAAATATCTGGTTGACTGATTTGAATGAAGATTTTTTAAGTAAGACCTCTACATTGTAACTAGTTATTAGGTTGCTTTAAACTCTTTTATTGAATCGAGGTGGTCCCTATTTTTCCTTGCTTAATTTTCATTAGTCCTTGAACATCTTTTTTTAAAAAAGCCAGAGCCCACAGTCTCTCCTGGTGCGTTGGATCTGGGATGTATAAAAGGGAACTCAAGGGGTGCAAAGATAGTTCAGTGGTAGAATTCTCGCCTGCCATGCAGAACAACCAGGTTAGATTCCCGGCCCATGCACTTCCCAAAAACAAACACACAAGCAAAAATTCAACAAATGGTGCTGCAATAACGGGATACTCACATGTGAAAAGAATGAAATGTGACCCCGGGAATAGAGCATGCAAAAAGAAAAAAAAGGTGGGGGGGGGGGGGCGGGGAACTCAAGGTTGATTCTAAATTGTGCTTCATAAATTGAAAGGTTGAAGTTGTCATCAAACGAGATGGGCAAGACAGGAAGAGGTGTGCATGTGGCCTCCTAATTTGGTCTATTGAATCAGCACTCCCCAAAATGCAGTCCATGTACCACTACTGGACAGCAAATTGTTCAATAAAAGTTAGATGCTAAGAGTAAGTTCTTTAAGCTGGAAGTAGAAATTTGGTTATAATGAGGAAGGTACGGTAGCATCATATGACATGTAAAGTGGGACAGAATAAGACATGGAAGGGTTACCAGTTTTTAGAATTCTCGAGAGCTTCTTACATAACAGCAACCTTGTGTATCATGAACACAAACTGTGTCTCTAACTCTCACTAAGGCAGCTCCACTTAGTTCCACTTCATAGGCGTTTTTCCATAAAAAGTTCTGATGTAGACAAGGACTTGGGCATCAAATTTCATGGATTCAGCAAAGTTACAGATACTTTAATATCTCCCCAAAGTTCCATATCTGATGATAAACAGTCTTGTGTGTGTATCACTGGTACTATACTTTTCCTCCTCTGAAATATCATTCACAAGAACCAAATCAAGCCATTTCACGCACCAAGTCCTTCTTAGGACAAAGAATATCTGTAACTTTTTAAAGGCCTCAAATTAACAGATGAAATTTATTACATCTTTAAAATCACAAATAGGTCTGGCATCTTGTTGTATCCATAACTGTACGACTCTTAGACCTTTTCTGCTGAACTGTTCCTTTTCCAGAAGCATAGATACCATCCAAAAATTCTCTTATAGCCTTGTTCTTAACTTGTAGCTTGCTGAATCAAAGCAGCTAATTTGATACAAGTTGAACGTTACTTCCTTCAAGGATAAACTCATCTTTCTGAGCTTGAGCTACTGAACAGGCAGCACCCGACCCTATCCAGACCCTGCAGATGGACTTTTCACCCAAGAAATGTTGAATTTCACCCAGAGACCCACTCTCCTAAATGACAGCATTGATGGAGATGTGAACACAGTTGGACTGCATCTCCCAGAAGCCCAGCAGAACCCCTTGGTCATGTTCTGTCTACGACGACAGGTAACACACACTGTAGCCAGCTCCTGTCCATTTCCCCACCATTTGTCAACCCAAAGCCTCTTCTTTTTCTTCCCAAATAGACTGAGTTCTACTTGGGATTTACATGGATATGACTGAAGTTCCTCTGCACAGTTCCTCAAAGTCCCGTCACAAGAACTGTGTGTCCCTTCAGCCTGATGTCTACATTTTCTGGAATGTCGACAGTCTGGTTGCTGAGAATGGTCTTCATTCTCACAGTAGATGGGGCAAAGCCCACTAAAGTTATTTGATAAAGAAGATTATTCTCATGTAATTCAGCTTGTTTTATTATCAATGCATAGTTTCCTGGGAAGAAAGCTAGAACAACAAAACATGCCTTAAGCATAAACGCCAGAAAGGGTTATTTAAAGACAATCCAGAATTTATCCCATCAAAGAAAGTAAAGTACTTCTTTAAAACGCTACGTTATGGAGATGAGTGAATTGTAGAATGTCATCTTTTTTTATTTTTATTACCTTAAGCGTTTGCATTGTGGTGCCTTGGAAAGCTATAGGAGATACAGGATTGGTGAAAGTCCTGCCGCTAACCAGGTAGCATAGTAAACTTCTACAGTTGATCAAAAAAGTTGAGCAATGTGAAAGTATTGATTCTTTTTGCCAATACAAAAGACTCAGGTCTGTAATCCATTTGCACATCATGTTTCTCTTCACACTACTTGATAGTATGTTTGATTTCTTAATTTTATCTTGCATATCCATCTCTTCCAAACAGGGAAAACTTTCCTCTTCGTCTTAATCACTGATTGTTTGTTCCTCCCCATGTCACAAGATTATTCTAAATGCCTTCTTCTTTTTATGGCTATTTTCTTTTATTAAAGGCAGAGAAAATTCAATACCTTCGTTTTTCATAGCTTCTCTTCAACCTCTAGTTGTGATTATATCGCTTCCTGCTGATTCTGCTGCACGGTATAGGACAGTAAACTGGTAGGCACAAAGAGAGACAGGGGCAGTGTTTTGTCTCCTGCAGATTATAGAGAGAAGTGACGTTCACGGAGCAGTTATTCCTTAAAATATGTTGTACGGTTTCATCATATGACCAAGGCCTTGCCTTTCCAGCCACTTTTCTGTTGGCTCCCATGCGAGGGAGCAGTGGAAGCCAGGACAAGGCGGGATGGAGCCATCAGGTAAGGCTCTGCTGGAAGGCACAGCCGAGCTCAGTGGACACTTCGGGACCCTTGAGTAATTCAGAAATGGGTGCTCTTTCAGGAAACTGGACTTTCCACAGCAAATCCTTTACTTGATTAGAATCTAAAAAAGACCCAATGCATCCTGCTGGCCACGGGGCAGCCTTGGGGCTGTTGTCGGTGCTCGGTTGTCCAGCAGGTAAAGGGATTCCTCCAAGGTTGCCACTACACTGTCCGCCCGGAAGGGCCCAATTGATTTTTTTTTAATATATAACTTTAATTTCATTTATTTGTTGGTTTGTTTTTGCAATTGATGGCTCACATATCATCACATAGTTGTGTCTTCATCACCATGATCATTTTTTAGAACATTTGCATCACTCCAGAAAAAGAAATAAAAGAAAAAACTCATACATCCCATACCCCTTACTCCTCCCTCTCATTGACCACTAGTATTTCAATCTACCCAATTTTTTTACCCCTTATCCCCTGCTATTATTTATTTATTTTTATCATTATTTTTCACTCATCTCTCATACCCTGGATAAAAACAGCATCTGACACAAGGTTTTCACAATCACACAGTCACATTGTAGAAGCTATATAGTTATGCAATTGTCGTCAAGAATCTAGACTACCAGAACACAGCTCAACAGTTTCAGGTACTTCCCTCCAGTCACTCCAATACACCATAAACTAAAAAGGGATATTGTTCTAGTTGGCTAGCTGCCGGAATGCAACACACCAGAGACGGATTGGCTTTTAATAAAAGGGGATTTATTTTGTTGGTTCTTCAGAGGAAAGGCAGCTAACTTTCCACTGAGGTTCTTTCTTACGTGGAAGGCATAGGATGGTCTCTGCTGGTCTTCTCTCCAGGCCCCTGGGTTCCAACAACTTTCCCCGGGGTGACTTCTCCAAAGGCCTGGGCTGAGCTGCAAGTGCTGTGATGAGGAATGCTGAGCTGCTAGGCTGTGCTACCTTGCGATCTCTCATTTAAGCACCAGCCAATTAAGTCAAACATCACTCATTGCAGCAGACACGCCTCCTAGCTGACTGCAGATGTAATTGGCAACAGATGAGATTCACCTACCATTGGCTCATGTCCACAGCAACAGAACTAGGTGCTTTCACCTGGCCAAGTTGACAACTGAATCTAACTACCACAGATATCTATATAACGTATAAGAATAACCTCCAGGATAACCTCTCGACTCTGTTTGGAATCTCTCAGCCACTGACACTTTATTTTGTCTCATTTCTCTCTTCCCCCTTTTCGTCAAGAAGGCTTTCTCAGTCATGATGCTGGGTCATGGCTCATCCCGGGAGTCATGTCCCACGTAAGGAGGAGGGCAGTGAATTCACCTGCCCAGTTGACTTAGAGAGAGAGGCCACATCTGAGCAACAAAAGAGATTCTCTGGGGGTGACTCTTAGGCATAATTATCAGTAGGCTTAGCTTCTCCTTTGCAGAAATAAGTTTCATAGGTGCAAACCCCAAAATTGAGGGCTCAGCCTATTGAAATGTTTGCCCCCGCTGCTTGTGAGAATATCAGGAATTCTACAAATAGGAAAGTTTAAAATTTCTTCATTTCTCTCCAGTCCTCCAGGGCACTTTGCAAATACTTTTTTATTCTCTGCCCAAATTACTCTGGGATATATTGGGGTATCATACTAACCTGTACAAACCAACACGATCTCATGCCCTATTCAAGATTCCATATAATCATGGTGTTCAAATAAACCGTGCTGTTTTCAAAGTATTATGCACCACAGAAAAGCCATGTTTTAATCCTCATCCAATCTTGTGGGAACAGCTGCTTCTTTTAATCCCTTTTCAGCACTGTAGGTTGGAAACTTGGTTAGATTATCACCAAGGGGGTGGGACACACCCAATTGTGTGTGTGTGACCTTTGATTAAATGGAGATGTGACTCCACCCATTCCAGGTGGGTCTTGATTAGTTTACTTGAATCCTTTAACAGAGGAAACATATTGGAGACAGCCAGAAAGGACAGAGTCTAGAGAAGTTACAGAACCCTCAAAGATGAAAGGAACTTCACAGCAGAGCTGACACAGATGCAGACGTGCGAAGAACAAAGACACAGATGTGTGGAGATGCTTGGAGCCCAGCAGACATTGCCATGAGATGTTGAGCAACACAGAACCTGGAGAGAGACAAGGGAAGCCAAGAGATAAAAGCCAGCCCTGGAGAGAGGAACCGCCACAGGGACACAGGCTGAAAGCAATGGAGCCCAGGAGGAGGGGACCACCGGGTCCAGCCACGTGGCTACTCAGCTGACAGAGGTGCTCCTGACCCATCGGCCTTTCTTGAATGAAGGTGACCTCCTGTTGGTGCCTTAGTTTTGGACATTTTTGCTTCCTCAGAGCTGTAAACATGTAACTTATTAAACTCCTTTTTGTAGAAGCCATTCAATTCTGGTATATTGCATTCCAGCAGCTTCTAAATTAACATACTGACTGTCATGGTTAGGGACAGGTGTCAACTTGGCCAAGTTGTGGTACCTGTTCATCTGATTGGGCAAGCGCTGGCCTGTCTGTTGCAATGAGGACATTTCATAGGATTAGGTCATGATCACGTCAGCTACATCCACAGCTGATTCAATTTGTAATCAGCCAAAGGGGAGTGTCTTCTGCAATTAGTGATGCTAAATGCAATCATGGGAAGCCTTTTAAGGAGGACTCAGAGGAGACAGATTGCATTCCTGCTTTGGCAGGTGAGCCTCTCCTGTGGAGTTCATCCAGACCATCCATTGGAGTCATCGGCTTCGCAGCCTGCCCTGTGGATTTTGGACTCTGCGTTCCTACGGTCACGTGAGACACTTTCATAAATTTTATATTTGCAAGTGTTCCCTGTTGATTCTATTTCTCTAGAGAACCCTAACTAATACATCTTGGTACCAGGAGTGGTTCTTAAGGAACAGAATCTTAAAAATGGGTTTTTATGAATGGTTTTCTACTCTGACTGGGCTCAGAGACACTAAGGACTCTGATTCCTGTAATCAGAATGACACTCCCAATCCATGGACTGAGTTGGCAAAGGAGATAGTCAAAATATCATCATTCGATTCTCCTAATGCTTCGCTTGTACGAAGCCAGACTCTGGGGGATAATGTTTTTGACACCTTTACAGAGTTTTGTAGAAATAAGAGTTATAGAGATGTTGGTTGGTTGTTGTTAGATACACTGTCTACATTAAAGGGTCAAAGGGATGGGCTTAAGGCTTCAAACAAGAAGCTTAAGTGCCGTCTGAAAGATGTAGAGGTTTCTATGAGTATCCTGAAGGAAAATTTTATTTCCTGTAGCCGTAGACTTGAGATCTCTGAAAATCAGACTCAGAATCTTATTGTTAGAGTAGCAACTTTACAACGTAAACTGAAATCTCAGTCTTGCGTGGTGTCTGCTGTTAAAGTGAGGGCATTGATTGGAAAGGAGTGGGACCCTGAAAAATGGGATGGTGACATATGGATTGATAATGATGTTGGGGGTGAGGTTGAAACCCTAGACCATGCTGAGCCTTCTTTAGATAACCCTGTAATAGTCTGCCCTGAGGACATAGCCACCCCACCTCCAGCCTGCCTTGAGGAATTGGCCACCCAACCTCCTCCTGAAGGGATTAGCCCTAGAGTTATTAATCCTGTTTCACCAGATGAAACTGCAAATGAAAGCCCTGAAGCAAATGGCTTGGAACATATTTCTAATTCTTTTCATGACCCACCCCCACCACCCCTCATTTCTTCTAGACCTATAACTAGACTAAAGTCCCAACAGGCCCCTAAAGGTGAGGTACAAAGTATCACACATGAGGAGGTACGTTATACTCCAAAAGAACTGTGTGAGTTTTCCAATTCATATAGACAGAAATCAGGGGAATATGTGTGGCAATGGATCTTAAGAGTGTGGGATAATGGTGGGAGGAATATAAGGCTGGATCAGGCTGAATTTATTGATATGGGCCCACTAAGCAGAGATTCTGCATTCAATGTTATAGCTAGAGCAGTTAGAAAAGGTGTTAACAGCTTGTTTGGGTGGTTGGTTGAAACATGGATCAAAAGGTGGCCAACATTACCTGAGGTTGAAATGCCAGAACTGCCCTGGTATAATGTAGATGAGGGGATCCAGAGGCTTAGAGAGATTGGGGTGTTAGAATGGATTTATCATGCAAAGCCTGCTCTTACACCCCAGGAATGTCCAGAGGATGCACCTTTTACCAGAACAGTGAGAAATAAGTTTGTGAGACTAGCACCATCATCCCTCAAGAGCTCTGTGGTTGCACTTCTCTGTAGGTCAGATATTACTGTAGGAACTGCTGTCACTGAACTGGAATCCTTAAACACAATGGGGATGACAGGATCCCGAGTTGGCAGAAGCCAGGTGGCAGCACTTAATCACCAAAGACAGGGTAGACGCGGGTATTATAATAGACAACAAACTCAAAGGAAGCATCAAAATCATATGACACGCAGAGATTTGTGGCATTGGCTAGTAAATCATGGGGTGCCTAGAAATACAATAGAAGGGCAGTCTACAAAATTCTTGTTGGAGCTGTATAAACAAAAGAGTTCTAGGTCAAGGGAACAGAAGTCTAACCTGAATTACAAAAACACAGAGTCACGGCCCCTTAATCAATTTCCAGACTTGAAACAGTTTACAGACCCTGAGCCCCTTGAATGAAGGGGAGGCCAGGTCCCTATGGGGGAGAAACCTGTTACACTGCCACAAATTTATACTGTTAACCTTCCTCTAAGTCTTCCCCAAGGAGACCGACGGCCTTTTACCAGGGTAACTGTGCATTGGGGAAAAGGAAATGATCAGATATTTCGGGGATTATTAGACACTGGTTCAGAAGTGACATTAATTCCAGGGGACCCAAAACGTCACTCTGGACCACCAGTCAGAGTGGGGGCTTATGGAGGTCAGGTGAGCAATGGAGTTTTAGCTCAGGTCCGTCTCACAGTGGGTCCAGTGGACCCCCGGACCCATCCTGTAGTTATTTCCCCAGTTCCGGAATGTATAATTGGCATAGACATACTGAGCAACTGGCAGAATCCCCACGTTGGTTCTCTAACTCGTGCAGTGAGGGCTATTATGGTGGGAAAGGCCAAGTGGAAGCCACTAGAACTGCCCCTACCAAGCAAAATAGTAAATCAAAAGCAATACCGTATTCCTGGAGGGATTGCAGAGATTACTGCCACTCTTAAGGACTTGAAAGATGCAGGGGTGGTGATTCCCACCACATCCCCGTTTAACTCTCCTATTTGGCCTGTGCAGAAAACAGATGGGTCTTGGAGAATGACCGTGGATTATCATAAACTCAACCAGGTGGTAACTCCAATTGCAGCTGCTGTTCCAGATGTAGTATCATTGCTTGAGCAAATCAATACATCCCCTGGTACCTGGTATGCAGCTATTGATCTGGCAAATGCTTTTTTCTCAATAGCTATTAGTAAGGACCACCAGAAACAGTTTGCTTTCAGCTGGCAAGGTCAGCAATATACTTTCACTGTCCTACCTCAGGGGTATATCAACTCTCCAGCCCTATGTCATAATCTTGTTTGCAGAGACCTTGATCATTTCTCCCTCCCACAAGACATCACACTGGTCCATTATATTGATGATATCATGTTGATTGGACCTAGTGAGCAAGAAGTAGCAACTACTCTAGATTTACTGGTAAGGCATTTGCGTGTCAGAGGATGGGAGATAAATCCAACAAAAATACAGGGGCCTTCCACCTCAGTAAAATTTCTAGGTGTCCAGTGGTGTGGGGCATGTCTAGATATCCCTTCTAAGGTGAAGGATAAATTGCTGCATCTGGCCCCTCCCACAACCGAAAAAGAGGCACAATGCCTAGTTGGTCTTTTTGGATTTTGGCGACAACATATTCCTCATTTGGGTGTGCTACTCCGGCCCATTTATCGAGTGACCAGAAAAGCTGCTAATTTTGAGTGGGGACTTGAACAAGAGGAGTCTCTGCGAAAGGTCCAGGCTGCTGTGCAAGCTGCTCTGCCACTTGGGCCATATGATCCAGCAGATCCAATGGTGCTGGAAGTGTCAGTGGCAAATAGAGATGCTGTCTGGAGCCTTTGGCAGGCCCCTATAGGAGAATCACAACGCAGACCCTTAGGATTTTGGAGCAAAGCCTTACCATCTGCTGCAGATAACTACTCTCCTTTTGAGAAACAGCTTTTGGCCTGCTACTGGGCCTTAGTAGAGACTGAACGCTTAACCATGGGCCACCAAGTTACCATGAGACCTGAGTTGCCTATCATGAGTTGGGTGTTGTCTGACCCACCAAGCCAGAAAGTTGGGCATGCACAGCAGCACTCTATTGTAAAGTGGAAATGGTATATACGAGATAGAGCCAGAGCAGGTCCCGAAGGCACAAGTAAGTTACATGAAGAAGTGGCACAGATGCCCATGGTTTCCACTCCTGCTGCCACATTACCTTCTCTTTCCCAGACCAGAGCTATGGCTTCTTGGGGAGTTCCTTACAGTGAATTGACTGAGGAAGAGAAAACTCGGGCCTGGTTTACAGATGGTTCAGCACGATATGCAGGTACCACTCAAAAGTGGACAGCTGCAGCGTTACAACCCCTTTCTGGGGTGTCCTTGAAGGACAGTGGTGAGGGGAAATCCTCCCAGTGGGCAGAACTTCGAGCAGTGCACCTGGTTGTTCATTTTGCTTGGAAGGAAAACTGGCCAGAGGTGCGTTTGTATACTGACTCATGGGCTGTTGCTAATGGTTTGGCTGGATGGTCAGGGACTTGGAAAGACCATAATTGGAAAATTGGTGACAAAGAGGTCTGGGGAAGAAGTATGTGGATAGACCTTTCTGAGTGGGCTAAAAACATGAAGATATTTGTGTCCCATGTGAATGCACACCAGAGGGTGACTTCAGCAGAGGAAGATTTTAATAATCAAGTGGATAAGAAGACCCATTTTGTGGATACCAGTCAGCCTCTTTCCCCAGCAACTCCTGTTATTGCCCAATGGGCTCATGAACAAAGTGGTCATGGTGGTAGGGATGGAGGTTATGCATGGGCTCAGCAACATGGACTTCCACTCACCAAGGCTGACCTGGCTACAGCCACTGCTGAGTGCCCAATCTGCCAGCAGCAGAGACCCACACTCAGCCCCCGATACGGCACCATTCCCCGAGGTGACCAGCCAGCTACATGGTGGCAGGTTGATTACATTGGACCACTCCCTTCATGGAAGGGGCAGCGATTTGTTCTAACTGGAATAGACACATACTCTGGATATGGGTTTGCTTTCCCTGCACGCAATGCTTCTGCCAAAACTACTATCCGTGGGCTTACAGAATGCCTTATCCATCGTCATGGTATTCCACATAGCATTGCTTCGGATCAAGGAACACACTTCACAGCAAATGAAGTGTGGGAATGGGCACATGCTCATGGAATTCTCTGGTCTTACCATGTTCCCCATCATCCAGAAGCAGCTGGATTGATAGAATGGTGGAATGGCCTTTTGAAAACTCAATTACGGTGCCAACTAGGTGGCAAAAACTTGAAAGGCTGGGGTAATGTTCTCCAGGACGCTGTGTATGCTCTGAATCAGCGTCCTCTGTATGGTGCTGTTTCTCCCATAGCCAGGATCCATGGGTCCAGGAACCAAGGGGTGGAAATGGGTGTGGTGCCACTCACTATTAGTGATCCACTAGGAAAATTTTTGCTTCCTGTCCCTGCTACCCTGAGTTCTGCTGGTCTACAGGTTTTAGTTCCAAAACAGGGTGCGCTTCCTCCAGGAGAAACAACAGTGATACCACTGAACTGGAAGTTAAGATTGCCACCTGGCCACTTTGGGCTACTTATGCCTCTGGATCAACACACCAAGAAGGGGATTACATTATTGTCTGGGGTAATTGACCCTGACTATCAGAAGGAAGTAGGACTGCAACTACATAATGGAGGTAAAGAAGAGTTTTCTTGGAATATAGGAGATCCCCTGGGGCGTCTATTAGTACTACCATGCCCTGTGATTAAAATCAATGGAAAACTACAACAACACAATCCAGACAGGACCACTAATGGCTCTGAGACTTCAGGAATGAAAGTTTGGGTCACCCCACCAGGCAAAGAACCACGGCCAGCTGAAGTGCTTGCTGAGGGGAAAGGGAACATGGAATGGGTAGTGGAAGAAGGTAGTGATAAATATGAACTTCGACCACGTGATCAGTTACAGAAACGAGGACTGTAATGCTGTTTTGTTTATGTTATACTATTTAAGTTGTAAGATATCAAGTTTAAGAATGAATGTTGCCCAAGGATTTGCACCCTATTCTGGAGAGATTTACTGTGTTTCCAGTTATATGCAGGACAGTTGAGTATTGTCAGGTAAAAGAAAAAATGTGTGCTTATTTGTTTTCATTTGGAAATTAAGTATGGTCTAAGGTGATATATATATATATATATATATATATATATGTGCCAAGTTGACAAGGGATGGACTGTCATGGTTAGGGACAGGTGTCAACTTGGCCAAGTTGTGGTACCTGTTCATCTGATTGGGCAAGCGCTGGCCTGTCTGTTGCAATGAGGACACTTCATAGGATTAGGTCATGATCACGTCAGCTACATCCACAGCTGATTCCATTTGTAATCAGCCAAAAGGGAGTGTCTTCTGCAATTAGTGATGCTAAATGCAATCATGGGAAGCCTTTTAAGGAGGACTCAGAGGAGATAGGTTGCATTCCTGCTTTGGCAGGTGAGCCTCTCCTGTGGAGTTCATCCAGGCCATCCATTGGAGTCATCGGCTTCGCAGCCTGCCCTGTGGATTTTGGACTCTGCGTTCCTACGGTCACGTGAGACACTTTCATAAATTTTATATTTGCAAGTGTTCCCTGTTGATTCTGTTTCTCTAGAGAACCCTAACTAATACACTGACCATACAAGTTAAAGTAGATAATGCACTACCCAAAATATGCATTTTACACCAAATGAACATCTTTCCCTTGGGTCTCATACAGAAGCTGAAGTTTTAAAATATGAACCATATCATCCTTTACCCTAGTATTTTGATTTACCTTAGTCCTATCCAGATCAGCTTCATTCATATCTTTAGTCGAAGTCTGATCACTTTTTCAACATTTTTAACAGTAGCTGTATGGGGTACTGCTGACATTAATAGCTTCAGTGCTCTAACTCAGAGTCTCTTGTGTCACCTAAATACCTGAAGTTTAAGGGAACTACCAAGTTATATACATATAGCTCAGCGTCTCATAAATTAGAATTAACAGTTACACCTCCTGAACATACGTGACTGCTCCTTTACCATAGTGGAAGGGACCCAACTGATCTTTGACAAGCCTTCCAAGCCCGCTCAACTGGGACAGAACAGTCCCTTTAATAAATGGTATGGGGGGACTGGATATCCACACCCAAAAGCATGAAAGAAGATCCCTATTTCACACCCTATTCAAAAATTAACTCAAAATGGATCAAAGACCTAAATGTAAGAATCGGTCCCATAAAACTCCTACAAGAAAATATAGGGAAACATCTTCAAGATCTAGTGATAGGAATAGTTTCTTACACTTTACACCCAAAGCACAAGCAATGAAAGATAAAAAATAGGTTAATGTGAACTCTTCAAAATCAGTATTTCAAATGACTTTTTCAAAAAGGTGAAAAGGCAGCTGACTCAATGGGAGAAAACATTTGAAAACCACACACCTGATAAGGGTTTGATATCCAGAATATATAAAGAAATCCTACAACTCAACAATAAAAAGACAAACAACCTAATTTAAAAATAAAGGACATGGACAGTCATTTCTCCAAAGAGGAAATACAGATGGCTAAGAGGTACACGAAAAGATGCTCAGCTCCACTAGCTATTAAGGAAAATGCAGATCAAAATCACAATGAGATATTACCTCCTCCTGCTAGAATGCCTGCTGTTAAACCAATAGGAAAGCACAAGTGTTGGGGAGGATGTGGAGAAACTGGAACACTTATTCATTGCTGGTGGGGTCGTAAAAGGGGACAGCCACTGTGAAGGACAGCTTGGCAGTTCCTTAGGAGGTTGAGTATAGAGCTGCCTTACAACTTGGAATCCTACCACTCAGGATGTACCCAGACGATCTGAAAGCAGGGACCTGAACTGAGGTTCATAGCAGCATTACTCACAATTGCCAAAAGATGGAAACAACCCAAGGGCCCACAAACTGATCGATGGATAAACAAAATGTGGTATATACATACGATGGAATATTATTCAGCAATAACAAGGAGTGAAGTCCTGGAGCATGTGACAACACAGATGAGACTTGAGGACATTATATTAAGTGAAATAAGTCAGACACAAAAGGACTAATATTTTATGATCTCAGATATGAATTAATTATAATATGTAAACTCATAGACGTAAAATATAGGTTACCAGGATATAGAATGAGGCTAAAGAAGGGGGAAAAGTTGCTTAATATGTGCAGAATGAATTTAAACATTTGGAAGTAGACAGAGGTGACGGTGGCAGTTATTGTGAGAATAATTAACACTGCCAAGTGGTGTGTAAGTGTGGTGGAAAGGGGGAGCTTAGAGCCATGTATGCCACCAGAAGGAAAGTTAAAACATGGGAACGTGTGACAGTGAATGTGAAACAGTGTACAAATATTAAAAAGTTCTTTCCTGAACTAGAGCAGGTGTTCAACACTAATAGAAGGAATTAATAATGGAGGGGTACATGGAAAAAAATGTACCTACTGCAAACTGTGAACTATAGTTAACAGTCATACTTTAATACTCCTTCAACAGTAGCAAATGTACCATACCAACACTATGGGTTAGCACTATGGGGAGGATAAGGGGTATGGGAGGATTAGGGTTTCCTTTCTTCTTTTTATTTCTTTTCTGGAGTGATAAAAAGGTTCTAAATTTGATCATAGGGCTGTATGCACAACCATATGATGATACTGTGAACCAGTGATTGTATACTTTACTTTGGATGGCTTCTATGATGTATGAATATATCTCAATAAAATGTCATTTAAAAAAACAGAGACAAATGCAATTTAAAAATGGATAAAGAATCTGAATAGACTGTTCTACAAAGAAGATATGCAAATGGCCAATAAACATGAAAAGATGATTAACATCATTAGGCATTAGGCAAATGCAAAGCAAAATCATAATGAAATATCACTTCACATACCCTAGGATGACTAGATTCAAAAAGGCAGATAAACAAATGTTGGCGAGACTGTGAAGAAATTAGAACCCTCATACGTTGCTGGTGGGAATAGAAAACGGTGCAGTGCTTTGGAAAACAGTCTGGCTGTCACTCAAACAGAATTACCATATGACCCCGCAATTTTACTCCCAGGTATATGTCCAGGAGAAATGAAAACATATGTCCACACAAAAACTTGTACACAGATAGCGAAAATGTCCATCAACTGATGAACAGATAAATAAAGCCTGGTGTATTTCATTTATAAATAAATAATAATAGAGTATTATTCAGCCATAAAAAGAAATGAAGAGCTGTATCCATGCTGCAAGTTGGACAAACCTTGAAAACGTGATGCTAAGTGAAATAAGCCAGTGACAAAGGACCACATATTGCATAATTTCATTGATACCAAATGTCCAAAACAGGCAAATTCATAGAGATAGAAAGTAAATTAGTAGCTGCTTAGGGCTGGGAGGGGATGAGGTACTCTGAGGAGTGATAGCTAGAGGGGGCAGGGCTCTTCCTCTCTCTCTCTCTCTGCTTCTCTTCCTCCCTCCCTCTAGAGATCTCTGCTGAGTATGAAAAAAAATGGCAGACAGAGAGCATATATGACAAAGTAAATGGGGGTAAAATATTAAGAAAAAGTGAATCTGAGTAAAAGTAGCATGGGTGTTTTAAAAAAAAAGTTATATGGGTATTCTTTCTTATTTTTGCAACTTTTTTCCCAAGTAAAAAGGTTTTTTTAATCATACATAATGTGTTTTCCACCACTGTGGAATTAAGCTAAAAAAATTAGCAAAACAAGATAATTAGAAAATCCATCAACTATTTGTAAATATAAATAATCCATGAATGAAAAGAAAATATCAAAATGGAAAGTATTTTGAGCTAAACGATAATGCAGATATGACATATCACAGCTCAGAGCTAAGGCAGGACCTAAAGGGAAATTTGTGGCCTTGAAGGCATGTAATATAAAATAAGAAATTATTTTTAAGCCAAGAAAGCATACATCCCAAGAAGCTATGTAAAAAATAACAAATTAAAATCAAGCAGGGTGGGCCACGATGGCTCAGCAGGCAGAGTTCTCACCTGCCATGCCAGAGACCTGGGGTTCAATTCCCATTGCCTGCCCATGCAAAAAATAAAAATAAAAAATATGCAACAGAAAAGATCAGCAAAGTCAAAAGTTGGTTCTTTGACAAGATCCACAAGTCTGATAAACCTCTACAAATGCCAGTCACAGAAAAAAAGAGGGCGCGCACCAAGGATGGCTTCAGGAGTGAAAATGTCCACCAACACGGAAAGTGAAGGAGGGTGTGTGAGCAGTTCAAGGACAAACTTGACAATCTGGATGAAATGAGCAATGCTTTTCTTAAACAAATAGAAGTAAAAGAAAATCTGAATATTCGACCACGAAAAAAAAATGGAATCTGTTATTAAAAATCTCCCCACAAAGAAAACTTCAGACTCAGAGGAGCGGCCCAGTCAGAAGATTTCCAAATGTTTGAGAAAGACTAATTCCGGTTTCACACAAACTCTGTTCCAGAGAACACAAAAAAGAGAGAATGTTCTCTTTTTATGATACCAGCATTACCTGTGTCACGGACAGGTTCATGTGTCAAGTTGGCCAGGTGGTGGTGCCCAGTTGTCTGGTTGGGCAAGTGCTGGCCTGTGTGTTACAATGAGGACATTTCATGGACTTAAATCATGATCACGTCAGCTGCATCCACAGCTGAATCCATTTGTAATCAGCCAAGGGGAGTGTCTTCTGCAATGGGTGATGCTCAATCTAATCACTGGAAGCCTTTTAAGGAGGGTTCAGAAGAGACCTTCCTGCTTCGGCTGGTGGGCCTCTCTTGTGGAGTTCATCCAGACCCTCCATCTGAATCATCAGCTTCACAGCCTGTCCTATGGATTTTGGACTCTGCGTTCCCATAGTTATGTGAGACACTTTTATAAATTTTATATTTAAGGATATTCTCTGTTGATTCTAGAGAACTCTAACTAATACGCCATGATTTCAAAACTGGACAAGGACATTACAAGAAAAAATTACAGACCTGTGAGAGCATGAACATGGATGTAAAAATATTTATTCAAATAACAGCATTAAAAAACCCAACCATATATTAAAAGCACAGAGGGGAAGCACAAATAAAGTTTTAGTTAAATAACTTTCATCACTTGCATTTTTCTTCCTGACAATATGATTTTTGGCCACAAGAATCTTCTTCTTTATATTGGCAGAAATTTGAAACTGTTATTTAGGAAACAAAGATTGTTTGAGCCCCTGTATTAGTTAGGGTTCTCTAGAGAAACAGAACCAACAGGGAACACTTGCAAATATAAAATTTATGAAAGTGTCTCACGTGACCGTAGGAACGCAGAGTCCAAAATCCACAGGGCAGGCTGCGAAGCCGATGACTCCAATGGATGGCCTGGACGAACTCCACAGGAGAGGCTCACCAGCCAAAGCAGGAATGAAACCTGTCTCCTCTGAGTCCTCCTTAAAAGGCTTCCCATGATTGGATTTAGCATCACTAATTGCAGAAGACACTCCCCTTTGGCTGATTACAAATGGAATCAACTGTGGATGTAGCTGACGTGATCATGACCTAATCCTATGAAATGTCCTCATTGCAACAGACAGGCCAGCGCTTGCCCAATCAGATGAACAGGTACCACAACTTGGCCAAGTTGACACCTGTCCCTAACCATGACAGCCCCTAAAATTGTACATTGTGTCATCATTCACTTTAGCATAAGATTTGCAGTGAAGGAGGGGCAGTGTATAGAAGGTAATTTTTAAGATACTAATTCATTATGATTAGTCTTCCCTAAACTGCATAAACCAACTCAAGAGCTGACTTTTTAAAAACATTTTGTTATTGTAAAATATGACATATATACAAAACAAAGAAAGAAAAAAGCAATCATTTTCAAAGCACACTTCAACAAATGGTTACAAAACAGATCCCAGAGTTTGTCATGGGTTACCATTCCATCATCTCAGATTTTTCCTTCTAGCTGCTCCCAAACACTGGAGGCTAAAAGAAATATTAATATAGTAATTCAGCAGCCATACTTGTTTGTTAAATCCCATGTTCTCTGTTATACCTCCTCCTCCTTTAATCCTTCCCCCAATCTATAGAGATTTTTTAGCAACGTCCATTCTGGCTTTTTCATGTTGAGAAGGGGTGTTCACATTACAGGATAGGGAGATGTAATTAATTGATAACCTTGGAGAGGCTGGTCCCTCTGAGTTTCAGGATTTATATGATCTATGAACCCTCTGGGAATTATAGGTTCCAGGGAGACAAACCTAGTGCATGAAACCTTTGTAGAGTCTCAGCTCTAACCCTGGGTATTCTTAAGAGTCAGCAGGAGTGATGTAGGTTGGGGGTTAGCAAACCATGGCAGTTAGCACTATCTAACTGAAGCTTGCATAAGAGTAGCCTCCAGAATAGCCTCTCGACTCCATTTGATTTCTCTTGAAGAGCTGACTTTTAATAAAAATACAAATTTATAGTAAAAGAATAACTTAAAAATTAACTTTTAGGGCAGGCCATGGTGGCTCAGCAGGTAAGAGTGCTTGCCTGCCATGCCTGAGGACCCGGGTTCGATTCCCGGTGCCTGCCCATGTGAAAAAAAAAAAAATTAACTTTTAAATAAGTCCTTTTGGAGCCGGGAGAAACATGAATAAATCCAGTTAGGTTGTATTTTACTTTCTGGTGATTGAGTTTGTGGCAAAAGAGCAATTTGTAGCTTTCTTCATAAAAATATTTAGAAAATGTAATTTAATATTAGGAATTGAATACTTGAAGAAAAGTTGCCTTGATTATCAGTGGTTTGTGAAAGAGTTAAAAAAAAAAAAAAGCATGCAAAGTCTGAAAACAGACCTGTGTTTATTTTGTTTGAATAGCTGGTTAATAGTATCTTCATAAATATCAAAGTTCTTTGATATTTTCTTTTATTGTCCACCTTGCTGTTTTTTAAATAGCTCTTGCTTTTGAAAATCTTAGACTGTGCAGTTTCAGGTCTAGGTAATAATACCAACATTTTCAAAAGTTTTAAATGAAGTATTTATGTATTTTACGAAACTGTAGTAGTTCCATTTTGATAAGTCTGAATGTTTTCAGGTTATGAACTAAAGCTTGATGAAGTGATTTTTTTAAAAAAAGCATGATACATGTGCCAGTTTGAAACTAATATGTACCCCAGAAATGCCCAAAGCCGTGTTTTAATCCTGATCCAATCTTGTGGGGCCAAACCTACTGTTGAGGGTAGAGACCTGTTGGCTAGATTACTAGGAGAGCCTTTGATTAGATGGAGATGTGACTCCGCCCATTCAGGTGGGTCTTGACTAGTTTGCTAGAGTCCTTTAAAAGGGGAAACATTTTGGAGAAACCTTAGATGCAGGTGCTTGGAGAACAGTTGCTAGAGAGCCAAAATGAGACCCAGACATGTTGAGATGCAAACAGATAACGCCCCCAGGGAAGCTATTTGAAACCAAAGGCCCTAGACCCCAGCAGCTGGCAGCACGTGGCTCCCCAGGTAACAGAGTGTTCCGGACCCACCAGCCTTTCTTGAGTCAAGGTGTCTTTCCCTGGATTGGACATTTTTATGGCCTTAGAACTGTAAACCTGTAACTTAATAAATTCCCTTTCTATAAGCCAACCCATTTCTGGTATATTGCATTCCAGCAGCATTAGAAAACCAATATACTACATCAAAAAATAAGGGGGATCTATTTCAGGTATGCAAAGGTAAATTTAAAAATCAGTCAAACCCTAGAATGAGCTGAGTCCCAGCATCAAGGGATTGAGAAAACCTTCTCAACCAAAAGGGGGACGAGTGAAATGAGACAAAGTGTCAATGGCTGAGAGATTCCAGAGTCGAGAGGTTATCCTGGAGGTTATTCTTACGCATTAAGTAGATATCACCTTGTTAGTCAAGATGTAATGGAGAGGCTGGAGGGAACTGCCTGAAAATGTAGAGCTGTGTTCCAGTAGCCATATTTCTTGATGATGATTGTATAATGATACAGCTTTCACAATGTGACTGTGTGATTGTGAAAACCTTGTGTCTGATACTCCTTTTATCTACCTTGTCAAGAGACGAGTAAAACATATGGAATAAAAATAAATAATGGGGGAACAAATGTTAAAATAAATTTAGATCAAAATGTTAGTGATCAGTGAAAGGGAGGGGTAAGGGGTATGGTATGTATGAGTTTTTTTCTGTTGTCTTTTTATTTCTTTTTCTGAATAGATGCAAATGTTCCAAGAAATGATCATGATGATGAATATGCAACTATGTGATGATATTGTGACTTACCGATTATATATGTAGGACAGAATGATCATATGTTAAGAATGTTTTTGTTTGTTTGTTATCAAATTTTTTAAAATAAATAAATAAATAAAAAGAATATGTTTCTTTCTTGTCTTTTTTTAAAAATTTTAAAATTAATTTTAAAAATAAAAATTAAAAAAATCCATCAGAGGCAGGCTACAGTGGCTCAGCAGGCAGAGTTCTCACCTGCCATGCCGGAGAACCAGGTTCGATTCCCGGTGCCTGCCCAGGCAAAAAAAAATAATAAAAATCAGTCAGTGCCCTTGGACCAGACAAGTCCTGAAACCTAGCCCAGCCTCTCCAGAACATCAGATAGTTCCATCTCCCTACCCGATATTAGTGACAGCCCCTTCCAACATGAAAAAGTCAGGATGGCCATAGCCCAAATACCCCTAAAGAGAGGGATGGAAAGATCAAAAGTGATGGTGGAGTTTTACAGAGAAGGTAGGATTTAACAAATGAATATGAATGCTGAATCACTAAATTGATATCTCTTTTAGTCTCCAGTATCTTAAAGCAGCTAGAAGTGAAAAACTAAACTTGTGGAATTGTAACCATGCCAAACTCTGAAATATGTTCTACAACTAATTGTGGTGCCATGCTTTGAAATTTATTGCTTTTTTGTATATGTATTCTTTTTTAAAAAAAGAAAAAAAAAGTCGATTGTGATGATAAAAAAAATATTTTTGCCTTCCAGCCTCCTATATTGTGGAGCAGCTAGAAAGAAAAATATGACAGGATCATATGTTAGCCTATGACAAACTCTGGGATCTATCCTGTAACCACTTTTTGAAGAGTGCTTTGAAAACTATTGCTTTTTTCTTTCTTTGCTTTATACAAATGTTGTATTATACAATTTAAAAGTTTTTAAAAGGTGGCATATGCACCAGTTTTGTCAAATGTATCTGTTTTGTAAGCAATAAAATATACACCTATGGAGAAACATTACTAAATTCAAAAAACAAAATCAATCAGTGCAACTCATCCCAATTACAGATAGTTGCAGGAAAAAAAACATTTTTTACAATATTAAAGTATCCATTTATGATTTTATTTAAACTTAGCATAATAGAAATAGAAGGGAGCATTCTAAATCTGTTAAAGGAATATATAATATATATTGGGGGGAATACAATTAAATTTTCATGTGGAACAAAATGTACCTTGATCCATACCTTGCACTTACATAAAAATGAACTGAATGATCAAAATAGGAATGTTTGCATTTGTTTCTTGTCTTTTGGTATTTGAAGATAGAAAATAAAACAAACAAAAAAAATGAATTCCAGATGGATTTCAGATCTCAGTGTTCAGGTAAAACAATAAAACTAAAAGAAAATTATAGACCATCTTTATAAACTTGAAATGGACTATGATTTTTAAGTGGAAATTTAAAATCACCTGCTTTAAAAGGAAAAACCTGGTAAACTAGGTGTTTTAAAATTGGACAACCCACGGGGCCAGCATCCAGAATATTGCTAAATAACTGCTACTGATCAGAAGAAAAGATAGGACATCCCAGGAGCGCTGTGAGCAGGTCTGGGACTGTCCCTAGGAAAGGAGATGCCAATAAACAACAAACATAGGAGGAGTGGTTCCACTTCATGAGTCACCAGGGAAATGCAAATCAAAACCACAACATGTCTCCTCTCATGCCCACTGAAGTGGTTTACATGAAAACACTGGACATGCCTGGTGTTTGGGGGAGGGAGGGCAGCCAGGGTTCTCATGGGGCAGGTAGAGTGACATGATAGAACTGCTTGGAAAATGGCAATCTCTACTGGCATCCTACTTGCAGGGATGTGCCCCCCAAGAAAGGGCGTGGAGGCTCACCTGAAAACACTGCTCTTACAGCCCAAATCCAGAAACCACCAAGCCTCCCTCAGCCCTAGAAATGAAAAATACATTGACGCACATGCAGTGATGCAATAGCATACAGCGAAGAGAATAACAATCCCCAGTTGCCAAACCGAAGCATAGAGAAAAAAGAATGAAAAACAAAAATGAATAGAGCATTAGAGACCTGTGCGATAATATCAAACAGCCCTAACTGGAGCTCTGGAAGGAAAGGAGAGAAAAAAGGATCAGGCAGAAGAAATTTAGAGATATAGGCAGATCAAAGGAAGAAAAGTTTATTTTGTCCAGAACCTAAATTTTCTATAGCAAATAATAAATCATCCTGTCTGCATAGATAATTTAAACAATCCAAACACCGGGAGCCCAGAATAAGAATGGGGGCCTTTAATTCTGTATAGACTAACGTAATGCTTGGATACATCCTAGAGCATATTAAGGAGACTATCAGTAAGTGTTGGCAAAGTCCCTTGAGGGATGGGAGAAAATATATGGAACTATTAAACTTTATCACTGGGAAAATCCTGGATACTGTGTCAAACATTAGTCCAAATCAACAGGCCAAGCCTTTGATCTTGAGGCTTGCTCTTATGAAGCTTATGTAGGTAGCAGAGAAGCTTAGCCTATCTATAGGTATGCCTAACAGTTACTTCCAAAAGACCTTTTTTGTTGCTCAGGTGTGGCCCCTCTCTCTCTTAAGCCCAACTCTGCAAATGAAATTATTGTCCTCCCCAATACGTGGGACATGCCATTCAGGGGTGAAAGTCTCCCTGGCAGCATAGGAGATGACTCCCAGGGATGAGTCTGGCCCTGGCACTGTGGTATCAACAACGCCATCCTGACCAAAAGGGGGAAAACAAGTATAACAAATAAAGTATCAGTGGCTGAGAGAGTTCAGATAGAGTTGAGGCTACACCGGAGGTCACTCTTATGCATGCTTCAGTTAGACATTGCTACCTATCAAAACTTGCCAAACCTCAACCAAAATCATTCCTGCCAATCCTAAAGAACACCTAGGGCAATACATAAGATTCTACAAAGGTTCCATGCACTAGGGTAACTTTCCAGAATCCTGCAACCTCCAGATGGGTCCCTGGACCAGATAAATCCTGAAATGCAGAGGGGCCAGCCTCTCCAGAACATCAACTAGTTCTATCCCCCATCCCATATTATCAATAGCTCCTTCCAACATGAAAAAGTTAGAATGGGCATAGCCCAAATACCCCTAAAGAGTGAAAGATCAAAGGTGATGGTGAAGTTATACAGAGAAGGTAGGGTTTAACAAATGAGTATGATTGCTGAATCATTATATTGATATTTCATTTAGTCTCTAGTATCTCAGTGCAGTTAGAAATAAAAACCAATGGGAGACAATATTTGGAAACGACATATCAGATAAAGGTCTAGTATCCAGAATTTATAAAGAGATTGTTCAATTCAACAACAAAAAGACAGCCAACCCAATTACAAAATGGGAAAAAGACTTGAACAGACACCTACCAGAAGAGGAAATACGGATGGCCAAGAGGCACATGAAGAGATGCTCAGTGTCCCTGGCCATTAGAGAAATGCAAATCAAAACCACAATGAGATATCATCTCACACCCACCAGAATGGCCATTATCAACAAAACAGAAAATGACAAGTGCTGGAGAGGATGCGGAGAAAGAGGCACACTTATCCACTGTTGGTGGGAATGTCAAAGGGTGCAACCACTGTGGAAGGCAGTTTGGCGGTTCCTCAAAAAGCTGAATATAGAATTGCCATACAACCCAGCAATACCATTGCTGGGAATCTACTCAAAGGACTTAAGGGCAAAGACACAAACGGACATTTGCACACCAATGTTTATAGCAGCGTTATTTACAATTGCAAAGAGATGGAAACAGCCAAAATCTCCATCAACAGAAGAGTGGCTAAACAAACTGTGGTATATACATACGATGGAATATTATGCAGCTTTAAGACAAGATAAACTTATGAACCATGTAATAACATGGATGGACCTAGAGAATATTGTGCTGAGTGAATCCAGCCAAAAACTGAAGGACAAATACTGTATGGTCCCACTGATGTGAACGGACATTCGAGAATAAACTTGAAATATGTCATTGGTAACAGAGTTCAGCAGGAGTTAGAAACAGGGTAAGACAATGGGTAATTGGAGCTGAAGGGATACAGACTGTGCAACAGGACTAGATACAAAAACTCAAAAATGGACAGCACAATAATACCTAATTGTAAAGTAATCATGTTAAAACACTGAATGAAGCTGCATCTGAGCTATAGGGGTTTTTTTGTTTTTGTTTGCTTGTTTGTTTGTTTGTTGTTGTTTTTTTATTATTATTACTACTTTTATTTCTTTTCTCTATATTAACATTTTATATCTTTTTCTGTTGTGTTGCTAGTTCCTCTAAACCGATGCAAGTGTGCTGAGAAACGATGATCATGCATCTATGTGATGATGTTAAGAATTACTGAGTGCATATGTAGAACGGTATGATTTCTAAATGTTGTGTTAATTTCTTTTTTTTTTCTTTCCGTTAATAAAAAAAATAAAAAAAAGAAATAAAAACCTAAAATTGTGGAATTGTAACCCATACCAAACTCTGAAATCTGTTCTATAACTAATTGTTGTGCTGTGCTTTGAAATTTATTGCTTTTTTGCATTTATGTTATTTTTCACCAAAAAAGAAAATATATATTTCTTCTACCCTCCAGTGTTTTGGAGTGGCTAGAAAGAAAAATCTGAAATAGTGGAATGATAACCCATAACAAACCCATATCTATTCTGTAACGACTTGTTGAAGTGTACTTTGAAAATCATTGCTATTTCTTTCTTTCTTTTTTTTTTTTGTATATAGGTTTTATTTAATAATAATTTTAAAAACCATTTTTAAGAAAAGCCCCCAGTTGCAGGGAAGAGTCTCAAAAACACCTCAAGCAGTGTGCCCTGTGTGATTCCATGGCAGGGAGTGGAAGGGGCCCGCCAGGTCTCTGTGCTGGTAAGGTTCTATTTCTTGATCTGGGTGCTGGTTACCTCAGTGGGCTCATGTTGCCTCAACTCGCCAAGCTTTTTGCTTAGGTGCACTTTCCATAAGAAGTGGGTTAGAAGGTGATCAGAGTCTTGATTAACTATGTAGCTTTCAAGTGTGACCATGTGATTATGAAAACCTAGTGGCTGATGCCCCTTTATCCAGGGTATGGACAGATGAGTAAAAAAATAAGGACAAAAAATAAATAAATAATAGGGAGGGATAGTGGTAAAATAAATTGAGTAGATTGAAATACTAGTGGTCAATGAGAGGGAGGATAAGGGATATAGAACGTGTGAGTTTTTTCTTTTTCTTTTTATTTCTTTTTCTGGAGTGATGCAAATGTTCTAAAAATGATCATGGTGATGAATACACAACTATGTGATGATGTTACGAGCCATTGATTATATACTTTGGATGGACTGAATGTGCATAAAGATATCTCAATAAGAATACTTTAAAAGAAATAAAAAGGAGTGTCAAAGCATGAAGATTCGATTTGAGAATATACACTCCGATTCTAAGTTGTTCAAATAGAATAACATACAATATCAGGTTGCAAAAATGCAAAGATCTTCTCTGGCAGATATCTGATTCTAGGGAAAAAAATAAAACCCATAAATACCAAAGTCATCAAACATATAACAAAATTTAATAAACAGTGTAAGATAAAGGGAAAAAAGGTGATCATAGTCAGCAATAATATCTTAATACTCTTTCATCAGCAGTAATAAATATATCACACCAATGCTAGGGATCAATAATGGGAAGGGATAAGGCATATGAAATTTTGGGGGGTTTCTCTCACTTTTTTCATTTCCTGGAGTAATGAAAATATTCCAAGACTGACTGTGTGATGAATATACAACTATAAGACGATGCTGTAAGCCATGGATTATATACTTTGGATAGATTGTATGATATCTGAATATATCTCAATAAAATTGCATTAATAGGGGAAAAAAGGAGGGAGTGCAAGGGTAGTTCAGCAGTAGAATTCTCACCTGCCATGCAGGAGACCTGGGTTCAATTTGCCACCCATGCACTCCCCCCCCCAAAAAAAAACATATCAACAAATACTGCTCCAATAATGGGATACTCACATGGAAAAAGAATGAAATGTGACCTCCGTCATACAGCATACAAAAAAGGGGGGGGGAAGGGAGGTAATAATTTATAAAGTGCACAATCTCATTAACAGAAGGATTTTTGGCCTACACTCTGCCAAAATGAGCCCTTCACCCCTGGTGTTAGATAATGACCATATATTCTTATCTCTTGGGGCCCATTTTACAGATGGTGGCTTCTCCCAGTCTGGGACCTTCTGACCCCCAGCTCTGGCTCACAGCAGTCTCCGAGGGTGCTGTTGGGCCTGTCCCCACACCACTTCCCACTGCCGGGTATGCTGCAGGCCAACTGCAGTCCCCATGGAAAAGGGCCTAACAAAGAGCCTCAGCCAGGTTCACACAAGTCAGGGAGAGAACGCATGAACGTAAAACACTGTAGAGCATGAAGGGGATTTGCAATGCCATGTGTTCAAGAGCTGCAATTTAGTTCCATCGTTCTACAGTTAGCAATGCAGAATGGCTTAACAATAATTATATATAAATTTATAGAATGGTCCAACAGAGATATTAAAAGAATGGAGGAAAAGTGGAGAACAATGCTAAAATGGATTCTAAGTAGAAAAATGGTAAAGGAATGCAAACATACATGCATATATTTATCTCTATATACTAGTTAAAGATGGGCATTTGCACATATTTAACAGTTAGATACATCTATATGTTGCTGTATATAGAAATACTATCTGGTTATATATAGAAATATAAATACTATCTGGTTATATAGGAATACTATCTGGTTATATATGGATATGAGACGTATACAGCAATTCAGTAAACATATCCAGATGATTAATGACCAGTTTAGTATAGTTTAGGACCTGGACTCACAGACATGCTTTTCCTGCCAAAGCTCCAGACAGGTAAAGCCACGGGTGGTCCAAGCCAGTCCTGTGCTCAGGGTCTCACCTGCTAGTGGTGAGAATGAATGAGAAATATGGTCAATTCTCAGCATTCACACAGTTAAGTTCTACACAGTGGCTGCCAATACCAAACGAGCTAACACTGAACCACTGCTCATGGGGGACATACAGTGCTGCATTCCTGCGGGTCTCTCCTCACAACATTTTCAGTAATGGAACAACACACAGCCTTTTTCTATGTGTGCTTCTGTTTAAAGACCCCTTACTTAATGGATATTTTTGTATTTATCAGCATTACACTCATGGCCAATAGCACAACTCATGTCTGAACAAAGCTTATCTAATGCATATATTTTCTCCGTAAAGCATGTCGCACTTCTTGTGCTTAGGAACACTGGACAGCATTTCAGCACTACACTCGAGAACCACTTTAAACAGCGAAATTAGCAAAGAAAGTGGGACGCATGGATGGCTCAGTAGCAGAGTAATTATGCCTGATTGTTGCTTCCGGGAAACCTCTTTTGCTGCTTAAATGTGGCCTCTCCTTCTCTCTAAACTCAACTCCCCAGGGGAAAATCATTACCCTTCCCCCTACATTCCACTCAGGGGCATGACAATGGGCCATGGCTCCTGGGAATGAGTCTGTCCCTGGCACCGGTGGGATCACCACCTTCCTGACAAAGAGGGGGTAAAACTAGTGTAATCAAATAAGGCATCAGAAGCTCAGAGAAAGCAAATGGAGTCAAGAGGCTATCCTGGAGGCTACTCTTATGCAAGCTTCAATTAGTGTTAATTGCCTTGGCTTGTTAAACTCCAACCAACAGCACTTCTGTTAACTCTTAAGAACACCTATGGCTCCAGCTCTATAAAATGTTTCAAGCACTAAGTTTTCTTTCCTGAAACCTGCCATTTCCAGCAGGTTCCTAGGCCAGATGAGTCCTGAAACCCAGAGGCACCAGCCTCTCCAAGACTATCAGCTAATCACATCCCCCTATCCTTTAGTGTGGAAGCCCCTTCTCGGCATGAAAGTCAGAATGGGCATTGCCCAAAGATCCCTACAGATTGGGAGAAGGATCAAAGGAGAAAGAGGAGGTAAAACAGAGAAAATAGGATTTAATGAACAAGTATGACCAGTGAATCATCATACTGATATTTCTTCTAGCCTCCAGCTAGAAGCAGCTAGAAGGAAACATCTGAAATAGTGGAGTGGTAGCTCATGACACACTCTAGGATCTGTTCTGTAACTGCTTGCTGATGTACACTTTGAAAATTATGCTTTTGCTTTCTTTTCTTGGTATATATATTATATTTCACAATAAATAAAAGTCTAAATTTAAAAAAATACAGGGAGGCACTGAGAGACACCAGGATATATCAGAGATACAGAAACAAAGATATGAAAACAACGCAGAGACAAAGAGGGAGGAGAGAAAACCAGAGAAAGAGATGTTTAAAGACCCAGAGGGGCAGAGAGAAAGACACAGGGGATTCAGAGACACAAAAAGCTAGAGGGTGGGAAGGAGGCGTCCCCTCTGAGCAGAGACTCCAGGCCCCTGGTGGAGGAGCATCCAGGAGGAGGGCCAGGCTCTCCCAGCAGACTTTCCCCATCCTCCTGCCCCAGCCCAGTACCCACTCTCGGAAGCTCCTGGCACCGCTGAGGCCTCGCCCTTCCTGGGCGGTTGGTACGAATGGGCTTGGAGGAACTTGCCGCAGGGTGGATTGGATGGCTGTGTCCGCTGGCTACTTCCAGCTTTACCGCTTCCCAAACTTGGCTGCCACTTGGTCTTTCTTCTCCTGGTGATTATCTCCCCCGTTTACTTGGTTAAAAGGAAAAGCAAGCAACCACAACAGAAAAACGTCCAGTAGCGCTTGCTCAGGAGATAAAGCTGAGGGTGGGTGTCCTCCCCTGACTCTCCCACAGTTCATAACCACGCGCTGCGGGGACCCCAGGCTGCTGGGCGAGGGAACTGGATTGAGCCACCGCGCAGCGCGCTCCACCGCAGAGCCCCGAGGACCTCTCCTGGTCCGGGCCTGAAGAACTAAGCCCGGGCACCCCGAGGGGCTCGCTGGGTCCCTCGATCTGGCACTCGGAGGCGTTCTCCCGTCTTCCTCCTCTTCCCCTCCACCTCCCCCTTCCCCGGCCACAGGCAGCATGCGACCCGCCCAGAGCCCTGGGCCCAGACTGGTGTGGACTGACAGCTTGGACTCTACCGACAGTCCTCCTCTGTGCCTCAGTTTCCCCAAATGTCAAATGGAAGACCGATGGCGTCAACGTCGTGACGTCGGGAGGACTCGAGTGAACGTTTTCGCAAGCGCGGGGACCTTGGTGTTGAGCTGGGGGAAATCACCCCTTCAAGCTGGAGCTGCGCGTCTGCACGATGGGCGCCACTGATCTAACCTCGCAGAGTGACGAGCGTTTCCTTGACCTTGGCGAGAAACCCTGAAGGACCTGGGACTTGAGCACTTGCCAAGGTGGCTTCCAGAGGGGCTTGTGCCAGTCCCACCCCTCCTGCAGGGCTCCCAGACATCAACTCGTCCTCTTCGCCCCTCTCCAAAGCCCAGCGCCCGCCCCCCGCCCCCCAAAGGAAAACTAGCTGCCCTTCGCCCACCCAGTAAGCGCCCGCCCTCCTTCTGGAGGTGAGCAGCCCTGGGCTCCTCCGCTGCCTCCTGCCGCCTGCGCTCCAGAAGAGTTCTGGCCCGCACCAGCAACGCTTCCTCTGCACGCCGGGCTGCCTTCCTTCCTGTCCTTTCCGCAGTAACCGCAGCCTGAACTGTGCGTTCACTTCCCCCCGTTATTTAGAGAACACTGTATCAGTTTCTGTAATCAAACCCATGTAGAACAGAACTTACATATTTAATACGATGCTACCCCTGCACAAACCAAAAACAAAATTTTTCAATGTTTCTCCACCAATATGACTGTTAATTTCTGTACAAGCCAACTCAGCAGGATACAAAGCGGGATACTTTTTCCGAAGTTGACAGCACAGCTAACGTTTCAAAAAATCCAAATTATATATATGTATGTATATATACTTATATTGATCTAAAAAGATGACTATGCATCAATAGCAGCAACAGCTTTTCCAGGTTCTGCAATCTCCTGAACAAAATCATACAGACGTCTAGCACATCCATTAAAAACAAACAAAAAAAAAGGTAAAAAAAAATCCCATAAAACCGCAAGTTCTGTTACTGTTATGGTACCTGGCATATTTTTTATTAGCTTCTCAATCATCACTTGGAAAGAAAACATTCTAGAAAAACGTCATTAAAAACAGGTCCTGTGCCCCGATGAATCCCAGAGTGATTCAATCAGTGAGTGGAAAAGTATTTGCAAAGCCCCCTTCGGGGAATAGGTGAGAACAGGGAGAAATTCAACTTCCCAAAGTTGAAAGGTAGAAGCACAGATCCAGCACCTGGCCGCAGAGCTCCAGGCCCAGCGCCTGCCCATCCGCACCTGCATCGCCCGTGTCAGGCCCTGCAGCGGGCTCTGTGCTAGCTGTCCTCGTGCCGGGAGACAGGTGCTGGGCAGCTGGAGCCTCAAGCCCCCTCCAGGACCAGAACACAAAGCTGAAATGAGTTTAAATTTTTTTTTTATTTCAAAATGTTTGCATTTTGAATGGGTATTCAACTTTTGGGAATTCAACTTCCCCAAGTTGAATTCTTGATATTCTCACAAGCAGTGTGGACAACCAAAGCTATAGGCTGAGCCCCCAGTCTTGGGGTTTGTTCATATGAAGCTTAACCCCACAAAGGATAGGTCAAGTCTACTTAAAATTTAAGCCTAAGAGTCACCCCCAAGAGAGCCTCTTTTGTTGCTCAGATGTGGCCTCTCCCTCCAGCCAACACGATGAGCAAACTCATCACCCTCCCCCTCTCTACGTGGGACATGACTCCCAGGGGTGTGTACCTTCCTGGCAACATGGGACAGAAATCCTAGAATGAGCTGAGACTCAGCATCAAGGGATTGAGAAAAACCCTAGAATGAACTGAGATTTAGCATCAAGGGATTGAGAAAACCTTCTCCACCAAAAGAGGGAGGAGTGAAATGAGACAAAGTGTCAATGGCCAAGAGATTCCAAACAGAGTCGAGAGGTTATCCTGGAGGTTATTCTTATGCATCAAGTAGATATCATCTTGTTATTCAAGATGTAATGAGAGGCTGGAGGGAACTGCCTGAAAATGTAGAGCTGTGTTCCAGTAGCCATGTTTCTTGAGAATGCTTGAATAATGATATAGCTGTCACAATGTGACTGTGTGATTGTGAAAGCCTTGTGTCTGATGCTCCTTTTATCTACCTGGTCAACAAAGGAGTAGAACATATGGAATAAAAATAAATAATAGGAATTTAGTTTGAAATGCTAGTGATCAATGAAAGCAAGGGGTAAGGGGTATGGTAGGTATAATCTTTTTTTTCTTTCCTGCGTTCATTTTATTTTTCTATTGTCTTTTTATTTCTTTTTCTGAATTAATGTAAATGTTCTAAGAAATGATGAATATGCAACTGAGTGATGATATTGTGAATTACTGATTATGTATGTTGATGTTTTATTTTGTTTCTTTATTTTTTAATAAATAAATAAAAAGTGGGTACAAGTCTGAAACTGTTGAACTGTGTTCCAGTAGCCCTGATTCTCGAGAAAGACTGTATAACCATACAAGTTTTACAGTGTGACTGTGTGATTGTGAAAACCTTGTGTTTGATGCTTCTTTTTTCCAGGGTATGGAGAGATGAGTGGAAAAAAAAGGGACAAAAATAAATAATAGGGGGAGATAAAGGGTAAAAATTGAGTTGATTGATATACTGTGGGTCAATGACAGGGAGGGGGTAAGGGGCATGGATGCATGAGTTCTTTTTTCCTTTTTCTGGAATGATGCAAATGTTCTAAAAATGATCAGGGTGAAAAATACCCAACTATGTGATGATACTGAGTCATGATTGTATAATTATGGTAGGACTATACATGTGTGGATATTTCTTAATAAAAATATCTTTAAAAATAAAAAGATGTTTTAAAAGATGAAAAAAATAGTACGAGTGCTATCATCGATCGTAACAAACATCCCACACCAATGCAAGGTGTTGTAGTGGCGAGGTGTATGGGGACCTGCATTTTATGCATGATTGTTCTGTAAACCCACAACTTCTTTAATTGAAAAAAAAATTTTAAGTGTCTACAAGGTATTTTACCTTCACAGGGGGGATAAGCTATGTGCATTCGCTTTTTTTAACTGTATCTATTCTGCTACTTTCATTTATGGTTTTACTGCTTCTACAGCCTTGAGCTTTACCGAAAGGGCATTTCTGTACACCGTTGGTCCGTTCTACTCTCGTTTTCCACATCCTTCAACGTGGGTGTGCAAGACTGCTTCAAGCAGATCAAAAATGCCCCGATCAATTCTCTTTGTCCTGTCAATGGAGATTTTTTTTTTCCATTTAAATCAGCGCTGTGCATACCAGGAAGCTGCTGAAACTTAAGATTTGTGATACCCTCACGGCTGGGCTCGGCCCATGCCCAGAATCTCCCACCCCATGCTGGACCCCCCCTCCTTCTCCTTCCCCTGCATTTCCCCACCTCCAGCCACCCCACCCCAGCCTCCAGCCCCTACCAAGGCCTTCGGAGAGCAACACGGCCAGTAAGCACAGACAATTTAAAGAATATTTAAGATCGGACTCTGCGAAGGGAACCCTAAAACACCCTGAAATCTGACTGCTCACTTACGGAAGGCACTCGAGAGTAGTCTTCCCAAATCCAGCAATAGCCAGGAAATTTCCAAGGCACTGCTCACTTCAAATTGTGAAGCTGAAAGCAAGTTTTCTAAATATCAGTGAAACTTTTTAAAGGGTAGATCAGACATTTAGAAGACTCGGTTACCTTCCATCTGTTCTCTCTGATAGAAATCACTCAGATTTTACATTTTGACCACTTAAAGCATTCTAAATCATCATCCTATGAAGCAGTGACCTCGCAATTCATTTTCAATTGGTATTATTTTTCTGAATTTTGTTATGTTTATATGTGTCAGCTTTTAAGATTTTGCATTTGTTTTTATTTCTTTAATCTTTCTAAATAGATATAAACTTCCACTCGAGCACGTTGTTTCCATAACTTCATGTTCTTTACTCGTAGAAAGAGACCCACATGGTACCCATCCACTCCCACAAGCCTGGATCTGCCCTGGCCAATCTTCTGGGGCAGGTGTATCTGATTGTGGGAGTGGGATGGGTGTGAACTCACCTGGGGCAGCACTGCTGGGTCACAGTGTTTGCCAATTGTCTTTCCAAGGCAGGTGCGACTTAGAAATGGAACTGAGACCTTGTACTTCCCACCCTGGCCAAGCCTAGGGTTCCAGCAGGGCCACACCACTGTGAAAAGGTGGAATACAGACAACTTGATCCACATCTAGAGGCAAAACTGGTTCTCCAAGTCCTCTGTGGTAGAGGAGATGGCTTTGGACTCTCAGGGTGGAAAATCCCAATGTTGAGCATTGGAAGTTAATATATTAATATCTTACTAATCTATTAAGAACTTAGAGACAAGTAATAACTCTCAAGAATTTATATATCAAACTACAAGGCATTTTAATTTTATATGATAGGAAAAACACTGAAACTACTAACTGATTTTTAAAAGATGTTTGTTGGGGTTTTTTTCCTCCTATTACTAAATTTCAACTTCTTCATAGGTCTTTTTAGTTCTCTTAGTAAACATTGCTTTCAGGTACTCTTTTTTTCAGGTCTGACTCTTGGAGTAGAACATAACACTAGCTATTTTTATTGACAACACAGCATGACAAAAAAATGCAAAGTGTTGCAGCATTTTTAAATTTTTTAATTAGCCCCCACTTTGTAGACAAGGAATACTGTTCACAATCTCTGGCTGTATTTGAATTCCAGACACTGAATGCAAATTCAATGCGTTCTTTACTTGAACAGTCAAGCATCTGAAAAGTACAGTCAAATCCTATCCTTTCCTAACAAGTGCAGGGAAAAAACAGCTGAAATATTAGATAGTTTCCAAATCGCAGTGCCTGTGGTCTTTGAGCCACTGTGTTTACAGGCTTGGAACTTTAACAGACATTCAATGCCTGTAAAAACACTCTTAGAGTAAAAACATTCTTTTACTCATTACTACCAAGTAAGTGATACTACCTATCAGACACTTAATCTAATTATAACTAACTTATATTTACAAAGATGTAGATAAAGAAGTTTGATGGAGAGACATTTCTTGGAATGAGAGCCACTAGTTGAAAATAAGGAACTCTTTTCATAAATTATGCTCTACTCGAAAAGCCGGCCATGCATTTGACTTCACAGGTCAACGTAGCTGAAAAACAAATGGCAAAGGGAAATTTACTGTGCTGCCTTACACATGTTCTAAGCCTATTTTTCTATCACTCTCACCTCCAGTCTACAAAAGCGACCCTCCACCCATCACCCCTACATCCTCAGCCTGCTTGATGTGGCTGCACTGCACACCAGTACTGGAATGACTCTATCACCTATTTTT
Organism: Tamandua tetradactyla; assembly: GCF_023851605.1. Classification (NCBI taxonomy): domain Eukaryota; kingdom Metazoa; phylum Chordata; class Mammalia; order Pilosa; family Myrmecophagidae; genus Tamandua; species Tamandua tetradactyla. The sequence continues at coordinate 2,926,684 of NC_135339.1, forward strand.
TCTCCTGCTTGTCACCCCTCACTGTGATGTCAGCTGCATGAGCACGTGCTTTGCATCACCCACTTGGGAATCCCCAGCACCTGAAAAAGAATCAGGACTCAATAAATATTTCTTAATCAATCAGTAAATACTGCATAATAATATTAGAATGGAAATCATTTTAAAGTTACAAAATCACATTTAACTTATTAGAGAAGGAAAGCCTTATCATATGGCACAGTGAAACCAACATTTCAACAATCAACACCCTCATGAAAATAAAATATACTTAGGCAAAAAACATCTAAATATTAATCTCACACACATACACCAAAGAGAAATTTTTAAACTGTGTGTACAAATTCTGTAAACATACTAAAAGCGAATCAGTTGAGCACTACAAATAAGTGAAATAGAACAATGACAAAAAACTGTTTTAAAGATCACATTTAAAATAAACTACATTCACAGGTGGCTCGGAGAGCAGCGGTTGAAGCTGGCGCCGGGGGCCACCAGCCACAGCATCTGTGCATCACTTGATCTCTCTGCACCCTGATTCCTCATCTTAAAACCTGGGTGACAGCAGGCTGCCCTTGCAGGGCTGTCGTGAGGATCATGAGCTGACACGTGGCGTCAGGGACAGCCAGCCATGCGGCGTGCACTCAACACGCGCTCTTGGGTTCTGTGACCTCAAGCACACCCTGTGCTAAGGAGACACAGAAAAGAGGGGAGTGTGTCTCTGCCAGATTCGATGGCTGAACTATAAAAGATTTTCCAACATAAATACATGCCATGTAGGTTTAATTCCATGGCTGATAAAAGAATGAAACATCAGTGGTGTGGAATAAACTAATGGAAAACAAGAATTGTTTATGTAAATCTCTAAGTGGATGTGGTCAGAATAAATAATATGATATTGGGGGGGGGAACAAGTGTTCAGTGGTAGAATGCTCACTTGCCATGCAGGAGATCCAGGTTTGATTCCCTGCCCACGCACCTCCCCAGAAAGATAATAATAATAATAATATGGTATTTGGATTCCTCTGGATATATTGAATCTTCTAAATATTGTTTGTTAAAATATCAATATTAAAACATATCAGAAAATACATCCTTTGCACCTATTTAAGCTTATGATGAAAACCTTTTCTTTTCTTTTTTTTTTAGGGGTGCATGGTCCGGGAATCCAACCCAGGTCTCCCGCACGGAAGGCAGGCATTCTAACCACTGAACTACCCGTGCACCCTGATGAAAAACTTTTAATTGCAACATACAACTGCACAAGAGGTAGGTTTTTAAAAAATGCAAGAACTAAAACTATAAAACTCCCAGAAACTGTATAACTTCTGAACCCCGAAGCATCATATTGTGTGAAATAAGCCAGACACAAAAGGCCAAATATTGTGTCTTTGTGTCTCACTGATATGAAATAATGAGCACATTCATAGAGTCAGAAACTAGAATACAGACTAACAGGGGCTGGGTTGGGTTGGTGTGCTTGTGTGAAAGGATGTATGTCCCCTAGAAAAGCCATGTTTTAATCCTAATCCCACTTTGTAAAGGCAGCCGTTTCTTCTAATCCCTATTCAGTATTGCATGTTTGAAACTGTAATCAGATCACCTCCCTGGAGATGCGATTTAATCAAGAGTGATTGTTAAACTGGATTAGGGGGAACGTGTCTCCACCCATTTGGGTGGGTCTTGATTAGTTTCTGAAGACCTATAAAAGAGAAAACATTTTGGAGAATGGGGGAGATTCTGAGAGAGCAGAGAACAATGTAGCCACGAGAAGCCGAGTCCACCGGCCAGTGACCTTTGGAGATGAAGAAGGAAAATGCCTCCTGGGGAGCTTCATGAAACAGGAAGCCAGGAGAAGAAGAACAGGAGAAGCAGCTAGGAGATTATGCTGTGTTTGCCATGTGCCCTTCCAGATGAGAGAGAAACCCTGAACTTCATCGGTATTCTTGAACCAAGGTATCTTTCCCTGGATGCCTTTGATTGGACATTTCTATAGACTTGTTTAATTGGGACATTTTCTCGGCCTTAGAACTGTAAACTAGCAACTTATTAAATTCCCCCTTTTAAAAGCCGTTCTGTTTCTGGTGTATTGCGTTCCGGCAGCTAGCAAACTAGAACACCTGATAAAGGAGAGTTAAGGCGTAAACTGTATAGCTTCTATTTTGGTTAATGGGAAAGTTTTGGTAATGGATGGTGGTGAGAGTAACATTATGAATGTAATTAACAAAAATTTTTAAAAATAAAACGAAATAGGACTGTACAACACAGTGAACTGTAAGTGAAACCATGGACCACAGTTAGTGGTACAATTATAAAAGTGTTCTCTTGTGAATTTTAACAAATGTACCACACTCATGCAAGATGTTTATAATAGGGTGTTACATAGGAACTCTGTATCTTACATATGATTTTTGTATAAACCTACAACTTCTATCACTAAAACAAAAAAAAAAACATAGTTACCATATGACCCAGTAATTCCATTCCTAGGTATGGACTCAAGAAATATTAAAACGTATCTACACAAAAACTTGTACATGAATATTTATTGCAGCATTATTCATAATCAAAAAGGGAAAATAGCCCAGATGTGGTTGGGATCAAAATAGTATGGTATTTGGATTCCTCTGGATATATCGAGAGTCTTCTAACTACTTTTTGTTAAAATATCAATGTTAAAACATAGCAGATATCCATCAACAGACTGTTGAATGGATAAATAAATTGTGGTATTTATCCCCATACAATAGAATAGTATTCACCCATAAAAAGAAATGAAGACTCTGGGATCTATCCTGTAACTACTTGAAGAGTGCTTTGAAAACTATACTTTTTTCTTTATTTTTGTATATATGTTACACAATTTTAAAAGTTTAAAAAAAAAAGAAAAAGGAATGAAGTGCTGACCCATGCTACAACGTTATGATAACTGAAAGAAGCCAGTCACATACGTAGAAAAACAACACACACACTATCCGGTTCCAATTCATATGAAAATCCAGAATAGAGAAATCTATAGAGACAGAAAGCAGGTAAGTGGTTTCTTAGAGCTGGTGGGGAGGGCTAGGGGCATTGGTGGATAATAGCTAAAAGGCACACATTTCTTTTTGAGGTGATAAAAATGTTCTAAAATGGACTGCGGCAATGGTTACACCTATATACGAATATACTAAAATCTTAGACTGTACAGTTTAAATAAGTGAACTGTATGATATATGAACTACATCTCAATAAAGCTGTTAAAAAAATGAGAACAAACATTCAGAAACCACTTCAGTACGTGGGTGTGAGAGTGTCCCAGCCGGAAGCAGCCGCATGAGCAAAGACGTTTCAGATACTTCGAGGAACCCAAAGGACTCCAGGTGGCTGTGTTGGAGACGGTGGAAGCGTGCCAGCTGACCCAGTGGGAGCGGGAGGGACAGTGCCAGAGGTGGCTCTGGCAGAGCCTTGAGTGCCATCATTCGTGCCTCGTGTGAGGGGTTAAGGGCAGGTAAATTCTAGCACGATGCCCAGGTCGTTGGCTTTAGCACTTGGACGGATGGTTGAGCAGGCAGAGCACTTTAAAGAGAAAACCAATTTACTTTAGGAAGTGTTCTGCTGGATGCCAGAGAGACACTCCTGTGGAGACGAGAGGTGGGCGCGGAGTCTAGAAATGAATGTCAGAGGCGAGAGTTGCAAGGTCAACTCTAGAAGGCTGCTGAGAGGTATTTTTAGGCTCTGGTTATGCATTTTTGCATGCATTGAGAGATCATTCAGTAATTTGCCATGCATCTTGTCCAGTAGTTAACTCACACATCCACCCGGCATCTCCCCGCGGTGTGCCGTGCAGGCGCACGGACCACCGCAGTCATGGCCCGGGGAGAAAAGGGAGGCCCGAGGCCCAAGCAGACACCCGCAGCTGGGGCGCAGGGCCGTGGAGAAAGCGGCACAGCGCGCGGGGGCGGAGAGCGGCTGGGCCTGCAAGCTGGCCTCCTGGCCGGGGAGGACGCAGCGGGGCCCCCACGGGACAGGGAGGGCCCTGGATTCCAGCAGCAGCCCGAAGGATAAGGGAGGGAGGCAGGCGCTGGGACCGGCTCGACCCCGGCGCGAAGGGAGGCGCGCGCCCTCGGGGCGGTGACTGTCCGGGGGAGAGGCCCAGCAGCGTGGGGGCGGGAGTCCCTCGGCACCTGCGACTACGACGTCCCTGCAGGCGATGGGAGGGAGGTGCCCCGGGGTGCGCCAATCAAAAGGCCAAGAGGTCTCCGAAGAGGTGAAGGGCACGGGGCGAGGGTCCTGGGCAGGAGCGCGGGTCCCGCAAAGGCCCAGACGGCCGCGGCCGCTCGGCTCCGGGGCCGCTCGTCTCCTTGCGGCCTCCACCCCCACCCTTCCAGGGGCGCCCAGAAGGACTAACCGAACGGAGCCGGGCGCGAAGCCCTTCCCGCGGGGCCCCGCCCCCCGGCCCCGCCCCCGGCGCTCCGTCAGTTATTCCTGGTCTCTACAGTCCGCGCCCGCAAGAACGACGAAGCGACGCGAACCCGCGGCTATCGCGGGAGAACCGAGGAGCCCGGGGGCGCCCTAGAGCTACTGCGCAAGCGCGGCGGGCTGCGGTTGGTGGCGTTGACTGGCACGCGTGGCGAACTGGAGCAGCCAATCCCCACCAAGAAGAAAGTCCCGCCCCACTGGCTGCTGATTGGCTGGCAGCCACCATAGTACTGCTCCGATTGGCTGCCCCTCTGCCCCTCGCACCAAGGAGAAAGGGAGGGTAGCGGGCTTGCGTGTGCTGCGCAAAAGCTGGCAGGGACAGGTGGTGAGCGGTCGATGGTGCAGGAAGCCCTAAGACGCCGCCCTCTCCCCAGCCGCAGAAGACCCTCCTGAGGCAGGGTTCCTGGACGTGGAGCTCCCCGCCCCGCAGCTGAAGCGCTTCAGCATGGCGTGCCCCTCGAGTGGCGCCCCCCCACCCTGCCTTGCACCCGCGCACCTGCCGACCTCGCCGGGCAGTCCGGGGGAGCAGGCCACGCGAGGAGGCCGAAGTCCAGGCCGCCCGCCCCGGCCTCCTCCAGGCAGTCATAGGGGCCGCGCCTGGAGCAGGGAGACGAGGAGGAAGCCCAGGGCTCCGGGGGGTGCACGTGGCGTTCCCTTATTTCTTCTCCTGACCTGGGAACGGGTGCAGTTCCCTCCTCGGCCTTCCTGGGCCCCCGCGGTAATGGGGAGTTTCCCTCCTCCCTCGCATGCCTGGAAGCAGAACATGTGGGCCTTCCCCTCTGCCAGAGACAGGCCACCCTGAAGCTAGGGGAAAGCTGGCATCGTGCGCCCGCTTAAGTAGCTGTCTTGTTATTACCTTTCTTTGGAGAAATTGTTCTTTCAAAGACATACCTGTCTTCCAAAAGCGATAGGTGGGTGTTCAGTTTAGGAGTGTGGGGAGGAGCCGCGGGAAGTGGCTGGAGAACGAGAGGGAGGGTGGAAGCTGCTTTCAAGCAGCTTTTTTCCCCTTTCCTTTGGCCGAGGCCCTTTGTATCTTTTGCATAGTTGAGTCCAGGAAGCAGAAGAAAGTTGAGAACGGAATCTGGCAGTGTCTGACTTTTTTTTGTTTCCAATTTTTTTTTTAGGGCAGTTGTAGGTTTACTGAAAAATCACACGTACAGAGTTTCCATGTTACCTCACAACACACACATACACACAGTTTTTCCTGTTATTAACATTTTCACAGTGTTTGTTACAATTGATGAGCCAATATTATTATAATTATTAAAGTCCATAGTTTGCATAAGAGTTTAGTCCTTGTGTTGTACAGTTCTGAAAGCTGGATTGTTGGTGTTTTTTTCCCCCGTTCTGGTAACATAAATATGCAATGTAAAATTTTCCATTAAAGCCACTTTAAATATATAGTTCAGTCGTGTTCATTACATTCACAGTGTTGTGCTGCCATCACCACCATCTGTTACCCAAACTTTCCATCAAGCAAACAGAAACTGCACCCTTTGGGCATTAACTCCAGGTTCCCCTCCCCACCTATTCTGCTTCTGTCTCTCAGACTTCATCCCTCCACGTTACCATCCATTAACCGCTCCTTTCTAGCCTTCAAACGTGTGGAAGCTTCATTTCCAGAAATCAGTGCCTCTCACGGTGCTCTCCTATGATGCAGTAGCTTAGAAATCAGACCCAAGATGGGTGAGTCCAGGGATTCTGATTTGGGATGGATGTCCAGAAAGCAGGGTGAGTTGGCCATTCCCCTTGAAAGCAGATCCTGAACACAGCCTTACTGCCAGTCCAGCCCCTGCTAGAAAATTACCCTCAGGGATCCTACAGAGAGAGAGTTCATCCCAAATGCTTCCGATACACAAAGCTTTTAAAGACTTCAATACTCAACTTCATTTATAAGTATTGGGTTTAATATCTAGGAAGATAAACTCTTTAACCTAATAACTCTTTGTCTTTGCCCCTCTTCCAGTGTGGACCAGCTGTTTGGGCTGCCTTGGTTTACCAAGCCTTCTTTGATAAACACCAAGCAGTAGAAGGATTGAAAAACAGGAATTTATTGTCTCACAGTGTTGGAGGCCACAAGTCCAGCATCAAGGTGTTGACGTGCTTTCTCGAGTCTGTGGCATCCTGGTGCTGGCGTGCAGCAGTCCTCATGACCTCTTGGCTAACATCTCTGCCACTCTCACATGGCGGTCGGCCTTGCTGATCTCCTTTTGTGACTTTCTCTGACTGTGTTTGAATTTCCTCGGCTTTTAAGGACTCTAGTCCTATGGATTAAGATCCATTCTGATTTCATTTTGGCCTCATCTAAATTATATTTTCCAAGATCCTATCCACAAATGAGTCCAGACCTTAACTACTACTAACATCTTCAAAGTCCCACTTACAAATAGGCTCACACCCACAGGAACATGGATTAAAATTTGAATATGTCTTTTAGGGGGTAGATGTTCCAATGTTCAATGCCTGGTCTTAAACTCTACATAAACTGAATTTTTTTTAAATTTATTAATTTAAAAAAATTAAGAACAAACAAAAACATTAACATATAATTCCGTTCTACATATATATTAAGTAATTCTCAATATCATCACATAGTTGCATAGTCATCATCTCTTAGAACATTTGCATCAATTCAGAAAAAGAAATAGAAAGACAACAGAAAAAGAAATAAAACAATAATACAAAAAAAAAAAGATTATACATACCATACCCCTTACCCCTCACTTTCATTGATCACTAGCATTTCAAACTAAATTTATTTTAACATTTGTTCCCCCTATTATTTATTTTTATTCCATATGTTCTACTCGTTTCCTGACAAGGTAGATAAAAGGAGCATCAGACACAAGGTTTTCATAATCACACAGTCACATTGTGAGAGCTATCTCATTGTTCAATCATCCTTAAGAAACATGGCTACTGGAACACAGCTCTACATTTTCAGGCAGTTCCCTCCAGCCTCTCCATTACTTCTTGAATAACAAGGTGATATCTACTTAATGCATAAGAATAATCTCCAGGACAACCTCTTGACTCTGTTTGGAATCTCTCAGCCATTGACACTTCCCTCTTTTGGTCAAGAAGGTTTTCTCAATTCCTTGATGCTAAGTCTCAGCTCATTCTAGGGTTTTTCTCAATCCCTTGATGCCAAATCTGAGCTCATTCTAGGGTTTTTCTCAATCCCTTGATGCTGAGTCTCAGCTCATTCCAGGATTTCTGTCCCACATTGCCAGGAAGGTCCACACCCCTGGGAGTCATGTCCCACGTAGACAGGGGGAGGGTGGTGAGATTGCTTGTTGTGTTGGCTGGAGGGAGAGGCCACATCTGAGCAACAAAAGAGGCTCTCTTGGGGGTGACTCTTAGGCCTAAATTTTAAGTAGACTTGACCTATCCTTTGTGGGGTTAAGTTTCATATGAACAAACCCCAAGACTGGGGGCTCAGCCTATAGCTTTGGTTGTCCACACTGCTTGTGAGAACATCAAGAATTCAACTTGGGGAAGTTACATTTCTCCCCGTTCTCACCATTCCCCAAAGGGGGCTTTGCAAATACTTTTCCACTCACTGATGGAATCACTCTGGGATTCATCGGGGCATCACTCTGGACAAACCAACAAATCTCATGTCCTACCTGAGATTCCAAGTACTTATGGTGTTCAAACTATCTACATAAGTTATATTAGGAAATGCACTAGTCAAAATATAAATTTTTGTAACAAACATTACATAAACAATTTTAAAAGCCGAGAAGCACCATGGAAAATTTGTAGGTAACAATGCAACATGTTCTCACTGGAAATCCTCCAACATCCTGCTCTGACCCCAGCTCTAGGCATACTGATGGTTCTTGTCCTTACTGACTCAAGGATTCCATTCAAAGGCTACTTATTGGTGTCCATGCTGGCTCTAGAAATCAGGGAGGTGAAATTCCTGCCTTGAATGAATCACCATCCTTTGAGAGAAGCAGGTCACAAAGGAAAACAAACACGTAGTAATTACATAGCGAGATAAGTGTTTTGAAGGAGACAGAGTTAGGATAACTTTCCACAGAGCAGTCAGAGATTGCCTTGCTGGGGACGGAACATTTAAGATGAGGCCCCACAGAAGAGCATTTGCAGCTGGCTCCAAAGGGAAATGGGCTTGGCGTGTTCCAGGAACACAAGAAGTCCCTTGGACTGGAGCTGAGAATGGGGGGAGGGGCAGGGGGCGGAAGCAGGGGGAACGGGAAAGGGAAGATACAGACTCAGTTATCAAGTAAACAATTATCAAAAACACATCATGAACACTCCCACTCTCTGGTACCTGCAGAGAGACACAGGCCATGAGGCCCGAGGCCCAGAGGGGAGAGAGGGTGATGACGCTGAAGCAAAGAAAGCTGCGCTTCGTTTATTTGTCTAATTCTCCTTTCGAACGAGTGTGATACCCACAGAAAGGTACATCAGTAGAAACGAACTGTCTCCCCACCTCACCCCTCCTGGTCTCTCCTGCAGCCAGGTCTCTTCCCGAAGGTAAACCTGCCACCTGTTTCTCAAGAGAGCCCCTGCATAGATGAGCATCTACAGATGCTTTCTGATTTTGCACAAATGACAGCACATTGTTCACACTGCTCCATCCCTTTTTACACTGAAAAATTTGTCTTGCAATCAGTACTTGTTGAGTTTTCTCCATCTTTTTAGTGACCACACATTTGGGTGGAAGGTGTTCCCCAACTTTCCTGTCTCCCCTATGCCACCCCTGGTGGGCTGCGCATGTTGGGGGCCTGCCTGGTCCCTGTGGGCAGTGAGTCTGAGCCCCTGGGGCAAAGAGAAAGGACAGTGTCCCCTCTCAGTGTTTCCCCCGTGCCTAAGCCTTGCCTGTTCAGGACAGAGAGGGACGGGGCGGGGCGGGGGGGGAGCTCCACGTCTCTGAGAGAGATGTTTCTTTACCCACCCCAGGGATTCCCTAGCCACTTAGTTCCCAGTGGGATGACCAAGCCCAGTTTACTCTGTTCCCAACTCCTCCCCCTCCCCCACATCTCCCACACCTCTCACCACCCCCACCCCCACCTCATTCCTGGCATTCCCGCACTCCCACCCAAGGATCTCCTTTGCCCTTTGGACATGGGAGGAGCCGTGGGCAGCCCTCCAGCTCGCCTGACCCTGTGCAGAGGGGCTGGTAAGTCCCTAGAGGGAGCTGCCCAGAGGAGGCCATAGAAGCCCCCTTTCCTGTTCACCCTCCCCAGGGATGGGCCAGCTTCTGCCCTTAGACCCTCTTCATTCTGTCCCAGCTCCACTCTAGCAAATGAAGGCCCATCCCCCTAGTCCCTCGCCCACCAAGACCGGTGATTCCCACCTCCTTGCCATCTACCCTCATCTGCCCTCTGGGTAAAGACATGAGTCCCCCATTTAGTAGAGAGGAACTGAGTGGGGGGGACTGTAGAATAGAGAAGCCTGGGGTCACCCAGGGTCAAGGACCCAGCTCCTAGACACGTGGTGGGGCGAAGGGTAGCAGAGCTTGGACAGCAGTGCACACCCTAGGGCAGACGGCCCTACACCCTGTCCCCCTGCTGTGCGATTGGCCGGGACCCCCTAGGGCCTGCGGGGTTTCCAATTCGAGCCATCAGCCTCCCCTGGGCTGGGTGGGGAGCTGGGCCAGGACAAGGGGAGAGTAATTCCAAGAGGTACTTCAGGAGGTCACAGTGCATCCCCCTGCCCCCAAACACACACACCAGATAAACACCCCGTCTGAGGAAAAGCAAAGGATCCACAAGGAAATTAAGCCTCAAGACAAGTCCCCTGTGCCCCACCCATTCGATTGTCCCCAGGATACTCCTAGGTAGAAATTCTGGGATCCCCACCATTGGCAGAAGAACCCCAAAACACTTGCCCCATGTCAGCACACCTTCTAGGCCTCTCTTTTAGGATCTAGGGAAACTAAAGAAGCTGAAAGTCCACCTTCTCCTGAAGAAGGGGTTCTAAGCCTGCCCTCCAGCCCCCGCCCCCCACCCCACCCACCTCAGCCCCCTTTCCGTGCAGGCCCATAGGAGCTAGGCTCTGCTCTGGGTGGGGCAGGGCCCAGTGAGCTCCTCGGGAGCACCTTGGGGTAGAGGCGCTGCCGGATCTCAAGGAGCCGGACCAGTTCCCTGCCTGTGGTGCTGCTGCCCTGGGTGGGGCTGCTGGGTTTAAAGAGCCGGAGCCCACCCGGGCGGTCTGCAGACTAGCGGCCTCCTCAGATCTGCTCTCTGTGCCCAGCCCTCTCAGGTGGGTGACTCGCAGGTGAGTGGCTCTCAGGTGGCAGGTTTCTCCTCCTTTCCACCTCTGGCGGCCTCCCGGGATTACCAGGAGGAAGGCAAAGGTGAGGCTGGCACTGCCTGTGCTCTGAGGCTGGGGGTGGGGGGTTGTTCCAGGGACCACTTTGAGGAAGTGGTGGGTGCCCAGGGGTTCTGAGTAGCCAAAAGAGTGGAGGTTTGAGGTTTGAGGTTCAGAGAAGTGGCTGCAGGGGTCTCCTGAGGGCTGGAGGCTGCTGCTGCCTTAGGACACACCCAACCTCGACTATCCCTAAGCCAGTGGGGGTGGGAGCTGGAGGAAACGGGGCCAGCCTTCGGCTCCAGGATGTGTGGACTGGACTGGAGACCCTGAGGACCTAGGAATTCCAGGACGCCAAAGGGTGAGAGAGGTGGACAGGGAAGGCCAGCCGCAGAGACGGCTCAGCTCGCAGGACAGACGCAGCACCCCAGTTAGAACCACGGCCTTTACCACCGGCCCCTCCTCCTGTCGCCATGAGCACCAAAGGAGTCCGGGGATTCATCTGGGCGTGCACGCATGGATAGGAACAAGTTGTCAGCGACTGCTGCGCGCGGACTGGTGCTCCGACCCCTTTAACGCAATGTTATAGCCTTAAGAGGTTTCTATTGTCATTGTAATTATCCCCATTCCACTGAGGCTGGGAGAGGTTAAGCAACCCCCCGGGTCACCCCAATGTTAAGTGGCTGAGAGGGGATTAGAGTCCTGGCTAGCGGGCCTGAGGTCTGAACTGTCTTTGGGTTTATAGGATTGGTAAGCACTGCCATCACTGTCTCAGCAGGAAAGTCGGGAGGGGCCTTATCTCCAGGGACTAGCCTCCCCGAGGACATTCCTGCCATGGGGCGAGGGGTGGGGGATGAGGGTGGGGAGGAGTGGGGGAGGATCTGCATTCTGAAAGTGGAATTTGGGGCTGCTTCAAGCAGGGTCTATGGGTGGAGCCAGGGTAGGGTCTGGCTGTGGCCCAGCTCTGGCTGCAGCCGGGGACGGCTAGGCGCCGGACTCTGAGTGTCCACTGTGGGGCTCTTTGGGCGTCCATCCAGCCTGATGGTGCAAGAAGGTACAGCTCAGAGGCACCACGACCCTCGGTCTTTGTGGGGGCTCAAGAGGCAGATGCCTGAGGCTGAGTTAGAGCAGCAGGCCAACCTCTTGCTCTCCCTGGGCCCTCCGAGGACACCTCCCAGCATGCCATTTTTTCCTCCTATAAATTGGAGGTGACAATAGTATTCCCCTCATGGTCGCCAGAAAGGCTGTGACAAGCACTTCTATGGCACTGTGACATGCAGGCGCTGGCTCAAGCAACCTGACTATATATAACCTGGATCTACAGAACTCATTGAAGGGGTGGCCTCAGCAGAGCCACCTGCCCCTGCCCCTTCTCTCTCCTGCAGTCCCTGTCCTGCCCTCCCTGTGACAATGGAAGCAGTGACCTGGGGACTTCTGCTGGCAGGTGAGTCCCTGAACCAAGTCACTCCTCGAAGCCTCTCAGGGGCCCACGTGTGCTCACCAGGGCAGCAGGGACCCAGAACTGCAGCTCCCAAAGAAGGCGCGATGTGCAATAAGTGTCTTCTCATTTAAAACTGCCAACTTAAAGAGACATTTTAAGGAAATAATAGTGCAGGTAGGACACGGATACTGCACAATCTGTAGCAGTGCTTCCTGAATTTCTGAAGTTTGGAAAGCTGTAACCATGTGTTGACATGAAAAGAAAATCACCCCACATTCTTCAGGAGGCAGAGAAGTAGCCAGGCTCTGTGCAGGAAATTTCCCAGGAAGGGTGAAAAGGTACCTTCAAGCCATTCCCACCAGAGACCAAGAAAGCATGGCATGAAGTTGAGCAAGCAGTAGGAAAATGAGAAGTCCAAAGGTGTGGGAGACCAAATCCCAGGGCTGCTTGGGGCTGAGGAGGGTACCAGGAAGGGAACCCATAACAGCAGTGTGCCCCCCAAATTTGCCTGGTGGTCATCGCTTCTCTGGTGCTGGGGGCTCCTGCTAGCCGACTTACAAATTAACACCACCTTTCTCTGCTTCTGTCCCCAGGACTGCCTGCTTTGGAAGCCAATGACCTGGTCGGTGAGTTAGGCCCCAAATTGTCCTGCCTATTCTGCCCCTCCTTTTCCCTCTAAGACCCCACCTCCTGTCTCCCAGTTTTAGACCTTGCTCTTTCTTCTGCCCTGCATTAAAGACAGCCCCTTCTATTATGGTAAGAGCTGACACTCCATGCCCCCCCCAACTCCTGCCATCTGAGACCTCTAATGCCAGATGAGTCGGTGAGGGGTGGCATGGAGCCTGATGGGAGGGAAGCGGGGCTGGTGGGGGCTGGGCTGGGCACGGGGGTGGGGGTGGGGGGGTGGTTAAAGAGTGAACACAATAGATGAAAAGAGCCAGAGGCCAGCAGTTTGGTGGTGCCTCAGAAAGTAGTATAGAACTGCCCTATGACCCTGCAATCCTGCTTCTAGGTTTAGACCCTGAAGAAGTGAGAGAGCAGGGACAAGGACAGACACATGTAACCACTGTTCACAGCGTTATTCACTATCACCAAAAGGTGGAAGCAACCCACGTGTCCATCAACAGACAGATCAATAAAACAAAGCCCGGTGTATATACCCAATGGCATGTTACTCAGCTGTGAAGAAGGAATGAAGTTCTGAGACATGCTACAACATGTATGAACCTTGGGGACACCATGTTGAGTAAAATAAACCAGACAGAAGAGTACAGACACTGTTTGATTGCACAGACACGAAACTCTCGATGTTCCCCTAGACTGAGAAGGGGTCCAGTTGTGCGGGGTGATCTGTGCAGGGATCCTTTGCCTGGCTGGTATCCTCTTAATCCTGTGTGAGTGCCGGACCTGGGGGCAGGGAGTGGGGGGGGGGGGGTAGGAAGCTGCCAGAGGACTTCCACTGACTGCTCACCTCTCCCTGAGACAGGTGGCAAATGCAAATGCAAATGCAAGCCCAGTGAGAAGAACAGGTAAGGCCACTACTCTGTCTTGCAAGCTGAGCAGACCTCTTTGGGGTGTAAAACCCTAAACCTTGGAGAGAAGGGACAGCCTTTGGGCTGCTCCCAGAGTTTTCAGTGAGATTTATCCACAGATAGTCAACGCTTTGAATTGTGTGCAGAAATAAAGGGGTAAAGGGTTGGGTGGGCTTCAGACCCTGAGGCTAATCTGATCCTGGTTCTCTCTCTAGTGCCTTCCCTGAGAAAGCCTCTTGGCTCATCACACCAAGTTAGGAGCGCTTGGAGGAGGCCGGCAGGACTCATCTGTGCCTGTGTGTCAGTGGGGACTGGCCTGGGCCAGCCTGGACTGGGGTTCATGTGAGCGAGGACCTGACTCCACCTCTCCCCAGGCTCTGCCAGTAACTTCTGAGCACAGGACCAGCTTCCTGGGACCCGCACATCTGTCTCTCCAGAAGCTGGCCCTCTGCTTCTGCTCCCTCCCCTTTGGGGCCCTTAACCTCCAGGACAGTCCTCCCAGGCGCTGGTCCTCAGGTTCCCTTCTGATGTGGGGGGCAGGTTGTACAATTAATTTTATAAGTTAAAGAGATCCCACCTCTACCTCAGTGGCCTTGTGACTGTGGGTCTGGTGGAGGAAGGACAGGCTGGCCAGGCCCAGGGGTAGCTGGTGGGGTCCGTGGGTTGCCTCAGGCTTCCCGAGACCAGGTGTCTCCCCTCCATCTGTGCCTGGGCCCACCCCTACTATGCTTCCACTTTGAAGGGGTCCTGGTCACTTATCTTTGCCCAGAGAACCCCCCCCCCCAAGGCATTCCCACACCCTGTGAGACTGCCTGGAGACCCCTGATGTTCCAGTGACTCAGGTGCACATCACCTCTATAATCTAGGACAATCCCTAGTGGCTCACCCTCCCTCCCCCATCCCCCGACTGCGTGACCCCACCTTTCTCAGTGGGTGGCTCCTATCACCCACACAGCTCAGGATAATTCCTTCACTGACCCCATTCACAGTGGGACACTCTCTGGCGATAAATTTTTTCCAAGAGGCCCCATGGCCTCTACCCCTGGTAATAGCCTGAGGCTGCACAGTGAGCTACATACCCGGGCGAAAAGACACATAGCAGTAGAATTTGCAGACAGGGGCATTTTATTCGGACACCAAAGTTTTGCTGCAAGCAAGAGCACTTGCAAAAACAAAAGTAGCTTCGGAGTTCTAGGGATGGCAAACGACTTTTTCTGGACATGAAGAGAAAGTTAGTTTGATTCCTATTGATTGAACGGGGATTTGCCACTCCCATCGGCGGGTTTAGGGTAGGTGGGCTTTAGTTTGTATGTACCTAGTCAAAGGTAATGAACTAGGACTTGATTGGCTGCTGAGTCAGCGGCCTTGGTGGTGATTTCAAATTTCAAAAGATATTAGAGGGAATTCAAAGAGGAATTAGGGCAGGTCTTTTTTTTTTTTTTTTTTTTTTTTTGGTTCTGAGGGGTCCCCAGGGCTTTCTCTTTATAATTTTATCACCAGGAAACCTCACATGGTGCATTTTAGAATCCAAAACGTTCTATGCAAATCTGGGTCGCTAGATATGTCAATATTCACTCCTGAAACACCCCGCTCCCACATCCCTGCGTCCCACGAGGTGGGGCGTCGGGGCTCGAGAGCGTGGAGGGGTCTGGGTTCTGGCAATCTCCATCCTCTCGCCCCGTCCTGGGCAGCCCGGGGTGGGAGGAGCTGAGCACAGCTTCACCTGGGGTCCCGCTTCCTGCCGCCGCCCTGGGCCCAGCAGGCCCGTGGGGGCCAGGCCACCCCAGCTCCCTTCCCGCTGTGCGGCCTTCCGGCAGGGCAACTGCCCGTCTGGCTCCTCCTCCGGGGAACTTCTCCACCCCCTCCCGCCGCCACAGCCCCTCCGGATGGGGCCAGGCCCACTGTCCCGAGGTGTTCCTGGGTTCCAGACTTGAGTCACAGCACCCGTGGCCGGACCCGGGTCGAGCCCCCGGCAGCCCCGAGGTTTGCAATCAGGTTGCTCCAACCGCCGAGAGCGCTTGCAGCAGGGCGCGAAATGGGGGCGGCTGGGAGGGGGCGGCCCTAAGGCTGGCGCTGAGCGGAGGCGGGAGCTCCCGAGGGCCCTGGCCGGTAGTCAGTCTGGGCTCACCGTGGCCACAGCGCCCTGGGGGCCAAGGGGAGCGGGCGGGTTGGGGTGAGATGGTGGTGCTGGAGAGTGGGGGACCAGGGCAGCGAGGAGAGGGGAGCTGGGGCGGGGCCTCGGTGTTAGGCCGAGGAGACGCGGAGGACAAGATGGGGAGGCTGCGGAAGCGGGGGCGCGCGAGGCGCTCGTCGCGTATCTGGACAGACCTCTAAGACTGGGCGTTGATAACTGCTATGAAGAAAATGAAACGAGTGTCCTGGAGGACGGGCCATGCGGGCAGCACTGGAGTTGCGCTCCGAAAGCCTCTCACGGTCCCAGCCCAGCCTTCAAAGGTGAATGGTGAGAGCCACCCAGCCAGCAGAGACTCCCAGCAACGTGCAAATGGCCTGAGGCCCCCAGAAGCCCGACTGGAACGCATAGATGAGACCCGGAAGAGGTGCAGGCACTGTGGGGGGCACTGTACCTCCCCCATTATCAGAGCTTGACTGAGCCGCCCTGGAAGCTTAGCCGCCGCAGGGGTGGACGGTTGTGCAGCCTCTCGCGGCAGACCCAGACATAAGAGCTGAGCAGGGACGGTCCCCATTCTTGCCGAGGACGCACGGTGGCTTCTGAGGGCTTTTCCTTCCTTGGGGTAGAGGGGAAAGTCCCTCCCCTCTTTGGACGTGGGAGTGGATTGCATTTGAGAAATAAAAATTAATTCTACTAGAGAAAATAAAGCATCTGTGCAGGCTAGAATACCCGGATGCGGCAAGCTAAAGTGGACACGCTGTGGCTTTCTTTGGGTGACAAATGCTTTCTTACTGAAAAATCTGGTTCTTTAAGATCACAGACCGTGAGAAACTACTGTGTGAAATCCTCTCAGGAGTGAAGCACCCCTGCCTTGCCTGGAGGCTCTGAGTCACTTAAGACAATCGGCCTCGATTTCTAACCCAGCTGGCAAAGCTTCAGAATAAGGTTTTTGGACTTATTCCACCTCTGCCTTGACTTTTTAGCTTCCCAGATCCTCCCTGGCAGTAGGGACCGGACGTCCACCCCTTCACACAACCCTCATATCCTTTGAGCTATCAAACACTACTTCATTTAAAATTCACCCCAATTCGTTTCCCCAAATCCTGTTTACAACCATCCTTTGTGGCATGCGGCCTCTCCCACTGCACTCAATAAGCGTTTTTCGAATGACAGGCTTACAGTTCCAACCTGGTTTCAGGCTAACGAAGTTGAGGCATATTCTGCTTCTCCAAGGCTGTATGACAAGGGCGGGTAGTTCCCCTGGGCAACATCTGGGAAGCTGGGTGGACCACGAGATGGGGTGGTTAGCCCAAGATGTATATGACCCAGGTTCTGGAGATGGGCTGCTAGTCCCCAAGGAAAACATGGCTCTCCTTCCCTTTCCCCACCCGGGAGAAAGGAGTGGCTGGGGAACTGGTGGGCAGTCTTTTCCAGAGATCCCCCGTGCTGCTACTGGACCTGCTTCTCTTGGGAGTGGGAGTATTAAGTATTCATGGAGCATGGACACAACCTACTCTCACAAATGTTTAAACAGCTACAGATAAAATGATAGAGCAAGTGTGGCAAGATGTTAAAATTGGTGGATCTAGGTATGGGGACAGGCAAGGAGGCACGTATGTTTTGCACCTCTACTGGAGGTCTCTGTGACAGACCCAGCTGGCTATTTGGGAAACAGAATGAGATGCCGATTTTTGATGGAAATGATGCCATCAACTTTCTGCTTCCTGGCTCTTCCTCTTCCTTGGCTGTATAAGCAGGCAAGCAATACCCTTGCTGGCAACAGGTCCATTAGCTTTTGCCCAGGTGGGCTGCTCATGCTTTCAAGTCACGATGCAACTTACCTTGACCTGATTTCTCACTACCTGGTCTCTTCTGGAATGCGCTTACCTATTTTCTCCTACTGTTAACCCTGACTGAGAATGGCGTTCAGCCTGTAATCCAGCATCCTCAGAGTACACTCTACACATCTTTGGGTCTTACATACTGGGTAGGGGCTGCAGCTTAGTTTTGGTGGGAAGTCTTTTTTTTCTGCAGTAAGGACTTTCACTCTGTGCTATGCTCAGTCCTGATACTAGTTTTCTGGAATAGGATTCAGCCAAGACTTTTAAGCGGCCAGTTGCATTTTAGGGTTTTTTTTGCAAGAGGCAAAATTCTTTGACAAACCCAAAATAAGTAGTTTTTGTTAACACAGGTTTACTGATATAATTGATTTTGGGGGGAGATTATATTTTGCCAAATTGGGGTTCCCATCATTAAAATGACCCATCTGAAAAAAAAATTTATCTCACAGGGCAGACAAAAAAAAGGGTGGCAGGCTAGTTTTGTCTCACAGGCTGTAGTTTGGCCAACCTGTTCTGGAAGCAGTTAAGATGTGGTAGGGATCTTTATGGGAAACAAACCTTCCATCAGCCTAGGTAAGAGCTCTCTTTTGCAAACCAAAGAGGAAGGGAGCATGTTTGCCCCAGAGATTTCAGGAACATCCTGGGAGTTTAATTAGCATTTACGCCCCCCCCCCAAGCTTCCCATTCCTTTTCTGGGGTGTGCTCATCCCATTTGTTCCTTGAATTGAGGAGACTTAGGTCTGACTGCTGTTGTACAACCGATCCCATGGAAACGCACAGGCACTCTACTTGGGTCTCTGGGTGGATCTTGTCTGCAGGCCTGGGAAGACGGTGCGTCCACTGGATGGGCAGAGACCCTGGGAACATGGCTAAACACAGGGGCATGCGGCCTGCCTCCCAGACCTCCCAAGGATTCTCCTGTGACCTGGTCTTCCTGGGGATGCTGCAGCCCTGACCTCAGGCCACTGGAGGCTGGACCTTGTGGGAAAGGCATGCCTTCGGAACTGGAGTAAGACTCTGGTGTACCAGTATAAATTAATTTTTAATCAAAACATGCCAGATTTGATCATCTACCATATGATGAGGTGCTAGATTTACCCAATATCTCAGAGCTGAGAAAATTTGCACTTAGAGCAGTTTTAGGAAACCAATTAGCAGTTAAATGACAATCCCACAGGTCCTGTTATTACTTCCACCTGCCATGGAGGCCAGCTGTGCTGGGGGTGATTGGGATGACAACTCAATAGGTGACTCCGAATACCTCAGGCTCTCTTTAGTTGAGCCCCTACCTTGGGATAAGCAAGACTTCTGGATCCTAATCACACTGTTACCACCTGCAGACTGTGCCTAAGCCACTACACTTCCCTGTACCTCAGTTTCCTCACTTGTGAGATCATGTTGGTGGTAAGGCTAGGGTTTCACACCCTGGAAAAGGGAGGTTTTCTTGGGTGTATTTCAATTACTGTTACTTCAACATGTTCCTAAGGAACTGAACCAATAAGAATTTCCTGTGCAAAAGCACCGGATGCTGTTCTTGTCCAGATCAGATAAAGACGGATGCTTAGCCTGGTGAAAGCAGGATATCTAAATCATTGGGGTTATTAAAAAGACAGTGGGGAAATCATCAAGAGTAGATACCAACAGTTTTCCTTTTGGCACAGGATGCTTTGTGTGCGTGTGAATTCCACCTATATTGAAGTTCTTGTTTTACTTAAATAACTGTGGTAATAAGTAAAATCAATTAGTGGAGGTAATAGGCTTTGTGCAGAGCTTCTTGGAAGTGGGGCAACACTGCTTGTCACTGCTAAATAAAAGGCAATGTTTTCATTGCAATCTGCAAACAGGATCTCAATCTTGTGATATGCATATCCTGTAATGCATCCTAAAGAAACAATCCTAAGTATGAAGAAAAGGTTCAAAACACATTTTATAAAAAAAACAAAAAACAAAAACAAATTGTGGTTAGTCCTCACCATGTACATAATACTTAGATTGTTTTTTTCTGCTGAACGTTGAATGTAACCAGATCATAAAAGTTTAAGGGGATAAAAGGATATCACCCAATGGAGGGTAGGGCTGTGTAAGCATCTATTTTCAGACTTTTGGGGGATGTCTTTCTTGCTACCATTTCTAGCCTTCACATATTTAACATTTTAGCCTGACTGTAAGAATTGCAAAGGAAATCATAGACGTGATGAGCTAAATTATTTTTAAATTCACACTAAAATCCATCAGTACTGAAAGGAGTTACCTTAAACCACCCGTTATTTTGCTACCTTTTGGTGAGTAGATAGTCTGTGCCAGTTGTTGTGAAAAAGTCTTTATTTTAAGAAAAAAATTGAGTTAACAAGTTTCATTTAGCAAAATACACCCAAAAGGAAATCACAGTACAAAGAAAGGTCTAAGGCCTCACCAATTCCTACAGTATTAGTATTGTGTCTCAATTTTCAAAAATTAACTTTTTTTTAAAAGCTTAAACTTAACCTAAAAGATTTTAAATGAAAATAAACTAAAACGAACAAACATGAGAAATGTTTCTTTGAATTAGGGATATCTAGCACCTTTGAGTATTCCAAAAAAGCATGTCTCCCGAATGTGTTTACTGTAACGTGGTGTAAAAGACCCACATTTAACGAATTTGAAACTACTTTGAACTTAGATAAACATCGCTCTGAAGTACACTACCAAAATGTTAATTGAGAAAAGCTGAAAAGAGTTTTAAGGTATTGTTTACTCAACAGGACATGCTAGAAGAAAGTTTGCATGAGAAAACACTGAAGAGGTAATTCTTTAATCCAGATTTCACAAACTCATTGGTGCAAATGGGTCCCACAGCTTCCTCTAGAGTAATAACTGCTCTTCACTGCTTGTTGGCTGCCTGTGAACATTTGATTGCAATAACTCAAAATATTCCTAGAAAACTAGTCGTACCCGCCCATGCTGTTCTGGCCGCCGTAGCCGCTCCCGTAGCAGCCGCTCACCGACGGGCTCTCGAGGCCGCTGTAGGTGGACTGGGCGGACAGCCCCACGCCCTGCATCATCTGGCTGCCGTACGCGCCGTTGCTGGCCCCGGTGGTCGAATTCAAGAAGAGTTCTATGTATCTGTGCTGCATGTTGGCTCTGTCTTTTGCCATCGCCGCCACAGCCTCTTCATGGGTGGCAAACTCGACATCAGCTTCGCCCGTCACTCTGCCGTCAGGGCCGATTTCGATGTGCACTCTCACAGGGGTGAGTGGTGAGAAGAAGTTGTAAATGTCGTTCTCGGTGGCTTTGTAGGGCAGCCCCCTCATGTGGACGCAGTGCCCAGTGGTGCTCTGGACGGCGAACTCGCCGTCCCCGTACCTGTGGTCATACATTCCCGACAGGCAGTAGGTGAGATCTCGCCCAAAGAGGTCGGTGGTGAAGCCGTAGCTGTCGCTGAGGCCGCTATACTCCTCATAGCCCCCGTAGCCTGTGCTGTAGGCTCCAGGACGCATCCTATCCAGGCCCGCCTGCTTGACGATGCCCACGTACCTCCTGGCAGTGCCAGGCCGGTCATAGGGCCCAGGCCGCTGTGCAGACATGAACTTCAGAGGGAGATCCGAGTAGGACCTCACCTCTTCCTGGCTGCTCTTGAACACCTCGATGTACCGGTGCCCTATTCTCTCCTTGTGCTTCCCAAGAGCCTTCTCAGCCAACTCCTGCGAGGCAAACTGCACGAAGGCCTCCCCAGTGATCTTGCCCTCCGGATCCACAGGCAGAGTGATCCCATTGGGCATGATTTCCAAACCCGAGAAGAACTGCACGATCTCTTCCTTGGTGCAGCCAAAGGGGAGACCCCGCAGCCGCACAAAGCCGTCGTTGGCGGTGTCAGCGCTGTTTGGGCCGCTGTGCTTCAGCACCCAATCCATTTCCGTTCGGTGGGACTTGAAGACCTCAATATACCTGTGGCCCATGCTCTCTCTGTCTTTTTTCAGGGCCATTTTTACATCCTCTTCGGACTCAAGTTCGACAAAAGCCTCACCACTCTGCCTGCCTTCCCTGGTGTAGATGAAATGAACACCTGCGACACCATCACGGATTTTGCAGTCGGAGAGGAAATTCTGCACATCATCAATAGAGCAAGACCAGGGCAAGCCACGGAGCTTGACCACAAATCCTTCGCCTCCCTCAGGACCCAGCATCATGAAGACTTGACAAGGCAGGCGTCAAACCAGCTCGGTGGGCAGGTTTCTGTGGCTGAAAAGAAAGCAAAAACTACCTTACAAACTTTTTCATTTAATATTTACAAGATGAATACATAGTAAACATGGTTTCTTCCATTTCACAGGTGACGGTAAAGATGAGTGGAATTAAATAAAAAGTCTTTAAAAAACGTAACAAATACATTTGAGAACTGATATTCAATTCCAGGTCTCTCCAAGCATTACACATTACTCATAAAGATAAAAAAACTCCTAACTTTTAATAGCCAATTATTATAGATTCTAGAGGAAAGACAAAAAGAATGACTAAAAAGACAATACTCAAATAGTAAGGGAGTTTTTCAGAGGTTGTGTGAACCTGGTGGCTCAAACAGATGTACTAGTCAATTTAGAGCCAGCGCATTACTTGCTAGAATTCGTATTTACTCCAGACATTTGCCATAATGAAATTGAGCAGTTCATTTTCAAGAGTTCTTTGAGATTCTTCTTAACTATAACCCTTACATTTAACCCAACCTGCATGTTTAAGTAAAAATAAGGGATCACAGCCAACTAATTTTCAAAAATAATATAGAATACTACTATTTTTTTTGACAGCAGATGAAACAGAATCTGTTATCCAAACAGTGCCACAAGTATACAAGATAGTAATGGCTTCCAGAACTCTACGTACCATTTGGTCCCTAGACTGTCAACTCAGAGAACCAGTCAAGTATGAGGCAAAAGTGATGATATCTCCACAGACAGGTAGGCAAATTCATGAGATAAATTATGTACAATGCAAACAAAGCACAAAAACCAAGCTGCGCTAAACACGGAAACAAAAGGATCAACAAAGAACATGCTAGTGGCTCAGGGAATGGGAAAGAGAACCAAAAAAAAAAAGGGAACCAAGACCCCGGAGGGACAGAAGGTGTCTCCTTCTGACAGCATGCAGTGAGGTGGTGCCACACTCCGCACCTGCTGTCCAAACGTCAGACCTGGGCACACAAGAACACAGAAATGTCACGTTTCACCAGGCATCACAGACAAATTAAAAAACAGGTGGCAAGATAAATGTTGGCACAACTGGTTATCTGGTAGAAAAAGATAAAATAGAACCTCAGATCAATCATAAAAATAAAATAATGGGGTTAATTCTTACAGTATGAGAGGAAAATATGAAAGGGCTCTTAAAACAACACAAAGCATAAAAAAACGGACAGAAAGCATGTTAAAGAAAAGCAAACTGGTAATGAGACGCTCAACTTGGCCAACATCCTCCTAATCCCTTCATTCCACTTGTGTCCTGGCATCAATTCAGTCCTCTCTTTACAGATACAGAGGAGTTTATGCACTTCATAGTTTCCACAGTGCCCAGACAACTAGCACTGCACACCGCCAGGCAAAATGGCCCCGGGGGAAGGGTTTCACACCTTCAGGAGAATTCTTGGATTTCCTGTTCCCTACAAGAGAAGGTGGTGTTCAGCAGCACCCCTGATCTCCGGACACCAGGCGCGACCCCAGCCATGACCAGTGTGGAGAATCAGCCCCTCAGGGCCACTGCAGTCCCAGCCCAGCTCCCTCTCTGGCTTCCAGAGGACAGTGTCTTTCACCTCAAAAGTAATAGGGACCCCAAGGAGGAAAAGTGCCACAAAGTCTGGGAATTGATGAACAAGGAGCTACGTCTTCCTGTACCTGAGGCCACCATCTCTCTGCAGCGCGCCTCAGGAAACCCTTTATTCCTTCTCCACTGAATGCTGTATCCAACCTTGTAGTACACACCCCTCCTCACCGAGGCCAGCTCTGCCCCCAGCTATTCCCCATCTACCTTTCCCTCAGTAAAACCCCTTTAAGGGGCTGCCATTCTCCCCATGTCTCCTGCCTCCCCCCATCTGCTCTTGGCTAAGGATTACCAAAGCAAGAGGGTGGAATGTTTTGTTTGCTCAGTGCCAAGGAAACCATGCCCTTTCCGAAACCTGGGCTTCCAGGACCCGACACTACCTGGGTTCTCCATCTCGGTGCGGGTCCTCTTCCTCTAGGGGAACTCCCCAACCCCCAGAGAGCACACAGTCCTCCTCACTGCCTCAGGGGTGCCCTCAAGGACTAGTTCTCTCAAACTTCCACGGAGCTCCAAATGCCCTTCCTGTCACCATACCTTCTCCAGGAACCTGGAAAAGCCTTGAACAACTCCTACCGAGCCCTCCAATCCAGTCAGTTCATCAGCCCCTGTATGGGGACCCACTGGTTCTCACCCTGACCCACACCCCTAAGTCCCTGGCAAAGAATAAAAACTCCTCAGGTAGATCCCAGGATTTGGCTCTGCATAGGGCACCAGCTCACTGATTTCTTTCTAATATATAAGTCACTAAACTCTCGCCTCGTCTATACATTTCTCTTCCATTTTTTTCTGAGTTCCAGCTCCAACAGCCTCACCTCCTAAAACCCTCCCAGCATCTGCAGCTGCCGTGCCCTGGCTGCTCCTGCTTGCAGTCCCTCTGGTTTCCAAAAGACTCAAGTGGCCTTCAGGTCTGGGAAACAAACCCCTGGTCTGGCTCACATCACCCTTTCTAAAAATCCCTACCCTTTTCTTTACCCTCAGTGCCTGGAATGTGCCAGGCTTTCTGATTCCTCGGGTATGTGGCACATGTCTCAGCTGTTAATCCTCACTCCAAATAAACCCCGTACCCTACACCCAACCCGAGCTAAATCCTAATTCTTAAGGTCGCACCTCCCTTTGCAAAAGGCCTTTCCACTCCACATATGAAATCTGGTCTGGCTCCCAAAGCACCTCTGCTAAGGTGTTTAAAAAAAGTTTCTTCCAAACCAAATCATGAGCAGGGGAATATTAGGTGACAGTTCTATGCACACCTTCAGACAAGCCTGCAATTAGCTGTGCTGAGAACAAGGGGCCAGAGTAGAAAAGAGGCACAAACACCTTACCTAAGAATCACTTAAGATGCCTCCTAATGATAACACAGTGCTCAGGAGAAACGCCTTTTTTCAGATAATGCTTAAGGAAACAAAGAGACATCTTCCCTGGAGGCTAGACCCAGTCTATCCTGAAACAAATGCCTGAACTGAAACATTTACTGCTTATTTTTACTCCAGAATCAGTTCTCCCCTATCTCTCAGCAATCCTAAAATTTCAAGTTTCTTACTCTTCTAAACTTATGATAGAACTCAAACCTAACTTTTGAGGCTAACACAAGGCAACTCCCTTACTTCATCCAGGAGTAAGGGAGTTGAAGGCAGTTAACTAAAATCCAGTTGGACACATGTGTGGAGTCCCACTGAACATGGGATTTCTCGGCCCCAAAGTAACAAACCAAAGTATAAATACCCCAGTTAAAAGAGCTCACCTTCCAGAACCACGAAGGATGCTCACTGAGACTTTTCAGGACCTGGGTGGCTCCTGGAGGGCAGAGGGCCCTTTCTTGTCCCCTGGGGTGGAACCACAACCCCTGTCTGCCCAGAAGTCACTCAGCAGGGCTTTTCATGCAGTAATGCCAGAACAGAAGGGAATCGCCCTAGAGCTTGGGAGTCTCACCCAATTACTCAATTCCTGAATTTCTAAGGATAATTCCCCAAAGAAATTTAAATATTGTGTGGGAGAGCAGGGAATAGGTGGTGGGAGCCAAAGCACCTGATGGGGAGGTGGGTGGTGGCTAGGAGGAGCAGCCCCATCCCCCCAGTCCCATTGTCTGGTGAAAAGATAGGACGAAACCTCCACTGGGAGGGGCGAATAGGCCAGTTTGGTTAGTAAATTGTTAAAGAGCTTTACCATTTACAAAGGTCCCTCTGGGAGCAATGTGGAGATGCTCAAGACTTTCCTAGTTGAATTTGATAATTTCTTGCAACTTGTATTTGATCTGACACTGAATTGATCTTAATTAACTGAGGGAGAATATGGGGGAGAAATGTTGAAATGCTTTTCAACAGGAAAAAAAAAAGCATCACCACCAATCCCAACAGCCACATGATAACGCCATCCCCAAACGATGTGTGCTTAAATCCAGGAATATTTCTTAGATTGGGAAACAATTCAGAAAGTCAAATTAATTTTGCTGGGCTCTTTTGTCTTAAAACAGATAATCATATCACCTTTGTCTTACAGGTTTCCTGGGATTAATACATGAGACATATTTTGGGAAAAAAATACACCTGTACAAATGGAAAACATTACATTAGGAAATCTATTAAGACATGATGTCGCAAATACTCTGGAACTGGTTTTTCAAGTGGATTCAATCATCCTCCACTCACCCCTTACCCCCTCAAAAAGTGGGATACTGTGAGGGGAGAATCCAGTCGCTTAACTGGAACCTCCTCCTTTCGCATCCTGTGTGCCCCCACCCTACCCCTCCCACCTCCCTCAGAGGTAGTTCTCAGTCACCTAAGAAGCTGGAAAAAATGCAGTTTCTATTACAGCAGCTCTGGGATGAGACTGAAATGCTGTGTTCCCAAGAAGCTCAGAAAGGCTCTGCAAAATGTACCCTCTGCCACTCTGCCCTACAGGGAGGAGAGGATTCACCTAGGGCCTCAGGTAGATCCAAGCAAGATAATCTGGGTGTACTCCCCACCCCTCCCAACTCTGATTAGGATTACCGCAAAACAAACCTAGCCAGGGACACAGAGCCAAGGTGGGGACATGTCCTCACAATGCCTTCATCTCACCCTCAGCATCAGGGCTCCAGTGAGTCGTCCTTGGGGAGCAGGTTCAAGGGGGGTAGCCCTTTATTCTGTAAACAGCCAGGTGAGCTGACAGGTGGTCTTGTGCTTTGCTGGTAAAGCTACACTCATAGCCCATGGAAGCACCGTTTGGGATTATGCTGTGGCTTTCTTGAGATTTACCACCTAGAGCAGCAAG
The DNA here is from genome assembly GCF_023851605.1 of Tamandua tetradactyla. NCBI lineage: Eukaryota > Metazoa > Chordata > Mammalia > Pilosa > Myrmecophagidae > Tamandua > Tamandua tetradactyla. The sequence goes on from NC_135339.1 coordinate 2,953,402, forward strand.
CAGGGCTGATTTCTTTTCTCATCAAGCCAAACTGATTTACAGCCAAAGGGCCACAAATTCCACCAAAAGCTTAAAAAAAAATGCAGAAACATGCAGGTAAAACCATGCATCCTCTTTTTTGTTATTAACCTGAAATTGAAAGTCAGCTGGCCACCAGTAGATGGTTGGTATGAGGCTGACTGATCTCAAGTTGCTTCCCTGACTGTGGGGCCCCATGTATTTTGGTGGGTGCACTGCTGAGGCCCCGGCCCCACCCCCAACACTATGGTTTCTGGGACATGGCTGCTTCTCCCTCCACCTGGTGATGGGATGCCCTCTAGAGTGCCTAGCATGGCAGGAAATTTGAATCCCAGAGCACTCTCACCCCAGGACTTGCTGGGAGGATGTCCCCAGGCCTGGGAAGTTGGGGGGATTTGGATGCTCCCTCCTATACATGCAGGAGACAGGGAAAGACTAAGGATAAAGATAGTCCTTATCTTGGGTCCTCAGGATAAGTGCCAGAATGAGAAGACAACCAGGCGAAAAGCTCAGGAATATCAGCGGAGGAGGGGGAAGCCGTGTGCTACTGCTTTTTGACAGAAGGATACTCCACAAAATTAAAAGAGAGTATCGTTACTAAAGGAGAGAGATTTTTAGAGTAGAAACTAATAGAGAAAAGGTAGTTCTTTGTATATTTAACTAACATACAATGAATTATATCTTAACTCATCGAATCCTAATTAAAATGAACAAGACAACTGAGGCAACTGTAATGTGAACAGTGATTGCATATTTTGTATAGTTTCTACTTTGTTTTTTATTTTAATTATGCAATTGTGATTTTACTTAAGTGGTGGGTCTTAAGAATCTACTTACTAGACCAAATCAAATCATAAGAAATATTGAGAAGAGGAACATACCGTTAAGAAATAATACAGTGATACAATATATCAAAACTATAGAGAAAGAAATTATTTCTACGGGTATATCCTGAAACATTTATGGATGAAATGGTGTGATGTCTGAAATTTACTTCAAAATGGTCCATGAGGGAAGTAGGTGGGGATGTAGAGTAAAGCCGTCCATGATGATCACTGAAGCTGAGTTATAGGCGTATGGAAGTTAATTACGTTAGACTCTTTAGCTTTAAATAGCTCAAATAAAAATGTTAGCCCCCTAAACTTACCCCTATTCTTAGCATCAAAGAAAGAATTCTCAAAGGATTCGAAATCCTGGCATCCTTAAGAAAGTGAAAGTAGAATATTTGGGAGGGGGGGATAGCCACAAAAGGAAATAATACTCTACAGAAATAGGTGCACATGCTGCGTCAGAAGCCTCTTAGTTTTTAAATTTCTTCTTCATAAACATATTCCTTATCCCTCAAAAAAAAAGAAAAGAAAAGAAAAAGAAACTTATCTCTAGCAATTTATGATTGGCATGTACTTTATTCATTTTATTTGAATGCAATTTGTTCCATTTGAGTAGGTAAAGGTATGCCTTCTTGGCCAGGCTGATTTGTAACTGTCAAGGAGTGTTAGATATTTGCAGGGAGAAATAACTTCTGCCTGATGAGGGACAAGGACCAGTTGTGCAGATGCCCTGAGCCCAGCGGAGTACACAGTGCACCAGAACCAACTCTGGAGGAAAAGGAAAACTGCAGGTCTGAGAGCAATCCAAGAGGGAGAGGAGGTAGACAGAAAGCCTCTATGGCCTTGAAAGGCCTGGATTCGGAATTTTGGAATTCTAAAGCCAGTGGGAAGTCACTTAATTGTTAAAAATGGAATGTAATATAATCTGAACAGTTTAGCTACTCTCTGGAAAATGAAAAGTAGTAATAGAAGCAAGGAGACAAGACGGAAGGACTGATATGTTTGTTAAGAATGGAAGTGATACCCTTCCCTACAAAGACGTAGGACGTGGTGGGATCTGGAGAATGGACAGACTTGGAGTGATGCGCAATAGATAAAATCTACAGCACCTGGAGGCTCTTTCCTTTATGAAGTGATACTGTACAGTTATAAGAAGTAAGCATCTGTCCAGGTGGGAGACAGGCACAGTCCAGTGGACTCTATAATCCAGAAAGAAAAGAACAAACCAACAGATAAACATACACCCAAAAACTATGATTTGTACCCCGAATAAAAGCAAACAAACAAACAAAAAAACAGAAAATAGGGACTGACTTAGAAGTCTCTATTTTCAGAATGTCTCTTTAAGAAAGAGACATTTACACAGATAGAAAGATCAAGTTAGGGGGTGGGAATGTGGGGGGGGCGAGTGGGGGAGAGAAGCGGTAGAAACAGAATGATAGTAAGGACTCATTTCCTGTAATAACTAAGATTTAAAAGTAGAAGTTAAACGCTGTATTATTCTTTTTCCTTTGTACATTTATTCCACCCGGATGCTTGTTTACATTTTTTATTTTATGAACTGTAGCCTTCTACCAAAATATGTTCTAGTGGTAGTGATGTTGTATTGACAGTTCGATCTTCTGAAGAACTACTTTCATCTTTATATTCAGTTCTTATTAAATTCAAAGAGAACGCTGGGCTACCTCCTGGCATCTCCCTATAGAGTCCACAGCTTGTCAGGTTCCATAGAGCTGGTCACTGGAAACTGCTGCAGCAACTCCTTCCAGTGTTCACTGCTCTGGGGCCTCAGCCACCAGCATCATGACCTCAAGTGGAAGTGAGAGCAGAGCCAGGTGGAGGACAGGAACCCCACATACAGGTGAGGAGGTTCCAGCACCCAGAGAAAACCACATACACATCATGCTTAGAAAAGCAGGTAGTTTTCAGGGAACAAGATCTGTTAGACAAAGTCATAAACAGTTTAACAGGAAGTGGGGAGGGAGGTATAGGTGCAATGCAAGAGCTCTCTCAATAGCAGACTAAAAACCTTTCTCTGCTAGAAATTATTGAATTTCCACTCATAAAGCCAGAAATGAACTGAAAGGGTAGCAACCTAAAAAACCAGTTGGAAAGTATCAAACCCTGAGAAGAGGCACTTTCCACCATTTTTCAAGCCTATTAAAATAAAAACTTCTCCGCCCCAAACACAAGCAAATAAAAAACAGGATAGAAACCACAAAGGAAAATGACATGAGATCTGGAGCACATGGCACAGACAAGAAATATAACATGTGAATAATGGGATTCCAGAAAGAAAAATACAGAAGGAGACAAGAGAACAGATAAAGAATACAATTTCCCTGGCTTAAAAATAAATTTCTGTCTGTGGTTCCATCAGGTTATTTTAAAGACACAACCCTAGGCACATGTTAACACCCTAACATAAAGGGTACAGAAAAATATCTTTGGGGGAAAAAAAAAACAGGTTATGTACAAGGGATAAAAATTCAAAAAGAAAAAAGAACAACAGAAAAGGCTATCAGCCAGCTTTGAATCACTGGAAGATATAGAAATAGCATATACAGCTTACTGACAGAAACATTTCAAAGATGAAGGAGCTTATACCCAGTCCAGATAGAAATCACTTGCCAAGAAGATGCATTCACAAATTCCTAAAGATTCCACTAAGATATCCTACATATATATATATGTGATGGTTGCACAACAAAGGATTATGGATTATACACAACAATTATTTCCCAGCAATACAAGGATGGTTCAACACTTAAAAAAATACTCCAGAATTACACAGAGGTGATGATTGCACAACTTTGTAAATATGCTATAATCACCTGAATTCTTGAATTGTATATGTTAAAAGGATGAACTGTATGGTTCTGTTAACTGTATTTCAATTTAAAAAATGAAAAAAATATTAACATTCACTCTTTTTATAATAATTCTCTTGGATAGCACTGTTCTAACCAAATATTGTATAAAGCAAACAGAGACCTCAATTAGAAGATGAAGACATGTCAATGATACATGGTCTCTGCAATCTAGTTTCAAAATCTCTTGTTCCAGACTCATTCCTTTCCTCAACAGCATGCTTTTCACATGCTATTTAAGAGCGTTTCCTAGCCTGAAGCCATGCAAACATTTTCTTAACGAATGTTTTGTTTTTACATTTAGATCTATAATCAAATGGAATTGGTTAGAATTGTTTATTCAATTTTAAGGCTAATTTCAACCATGAACCCAGATGCAAAAATCCTAAACATTAGCAAACCAAATCCTACAACACAAAAAGCCATAATATATCATAATCAACCAGGATTTATTCCAAGAATGCAAGTGCAGCTGATTATCTAAAAATTAACTGCTTATTTCTCAATAAAAATACTTAAGTCGATTGCTGCAATTTGTCACATTTAACAGATTAACGGAGACAAAATGATTTAACTAAATTTTTTCATGTTTATGAGAACTGCATAAAGACACTTAACCTCATAAAAAATCAATGAAAAATTTTAAAAACGAGATAGATTTATCACATTAGCAAAAATACAGAAGTTTCACAACATATCTTAATGGCAAGGTGGCCCTGTCTGGATTCCACCTCTTATCAACTAGTTGTTTATTTGCTATATTGTACAATCAGGGACATCTCAACACTCATATGTGATATCAAGTAGTTATTAGTAAGGTGTGGGAGTGGTATTATGGGTTGTTTTACGAGTCGTTAAAAATAGAAACTGAAATATTTATGACTAAACGACCCCTCTCATTTCCACAGCCCCTCCAGGCACTAACCCAGATCTCCACGGTGCTGCCACATCCTATGATTATTTGCTACCCTTATAAAAATTCGCATTTTTACCTACATATTTTTAAAAGAAAGCTTTGCAACACTATAATTAAGTGAAAAGGAGAGCCGCTTACCAGTTTAAAAGAATAACCAAAAATAAAGTCATTAACAAACCAATCATAACTAAAAAGGAAAGCATAACATGTAAATGATAAAGCTAAACAGTTTACAAAATGCGTACGGGACCATTAAGACCTCAAAGGCGAAGGATAGACTTCCTTCACGCCCGTCTGTAATGCAACAATCTCTCACAATATTAAGAGTAGAAATTCATGGATGCCTTAGATTGGATATTTCTATAGCCTTCCTTTAATTTGGACGCTTTCATGTCCTTAGAACATGCAAACTTGCAACTTAACAAATTCCCCTTCTTAAAGGCCAAAAAAAAAAAAAGTAGAAACTCATTTTACTTTAAAATGAAAATATCTTGGTATGCAGAAATTAAGAATGAAAGCAAACTTCTAATAGGAACTCAGATACAGTTTACTTTTATAAAACTGTCCCAAAAGTAGTCTTACCGAGTTGGCTACGACGCCCCGCGGCCTCCCAACCCTCCAGTACGCAGCCCGCCCGGACACGTGGCCGCCCGGCGGTTGCCTCCCGCCATGGCGGGCTGACGACCCCGGCCGGAAGCGCGTCCTGCACCCTCGTGGTGCCGGGCGAGCACGTTGCTGCGCCAGGCGGCCGCGAGGCACGCTCCGAGGAAGCCCTCCGCCCTGGGCGCCCCCGCGGGGAGGCCACGAGACACGCATCCCCCACCCCACCGCGGACGCACGCGGGCTCCCAGCGCGCCGGGGACCCGGGCCCTTCCGGAGCCCCCAATTTAAGCCGCGGACTTCAAGGAGGAAGAATCCGTCAATTCCCACCCGGACCCTCCGAGGGCGGAAATCTAGGCCAGAACCCCTCAGGAGGGAGGGGGCGACTGCGTGGGGCCGCCCCGGCCGCCATCCGAGGTCGCACTCTCCGCGACTGTAACCCCCAAGCCGCTCTGACCCCAGCCGTCACTCCCTGGGCGGCACTGTCCCAGGATTATAACTCCCGGGTCGCCACCTCCGGGCCGCTATGAACCCGGCGGTCCCTCCCACACTGTTCTGACCCCGGGCCCGGAACTTTTCTAGAGAAGGAACGAGTAAAAACCGACCCAGAACCACCAGCAAGGAAACGGAAAGGAGAGGTAACCAGAGCCCCGGGAGACCGCCCGGCAGCAATGGGGTCACGAGGCACAGCATTACACGAACAAACGATTTCCGTCCCCAGTCCCTCAAACACGGTACCTCTGGAGCAGCGGACACCGCACGACGGGGACGCTCGGGCTAAACTGCCAGGGGAGGCAGACCTCGAGGGAGCAGGGCGAGGGAGGGCCCTGGGGCGCGGGAGGTCGGCGGTCCCTTCTCTGCACACCAGGCCCAGGCACTCAGCTACGCCAGGAGCCCGAGCCCACGACCGAAGGAGCCGGCTGGCGCGACGCTGAGAAGGGCTGAGGCCGGCGCGCTTCCTTCCGGGTGCGCGCCCCGCCCGACCTGAGCGCGGCCTGCAGGCCCGCCTCTTCCCCCGCCCGGCTCCGCAGGCCCCACCCCCGGTCCCCAGGCCCCGCCGGCCCCCAGCTGGCGGCCCTCGCCCTCACGCTCCGCCTCCCACTGGGCCCCAGCCCCGCAGGCCCCACCCTACTCCTCGCAGACCCCGCTCGGCCCCGGGCTTGCGGCCCTCGGCCGCCCCTCACCGCGGGCTCCGAGTCTCCACGCTCCCGCTCTTCACGTCCGCACCGAGAGGAGGCTGGAACGTGCTGGACTTGGCAGTTGTAGCCGAGGCAGTTGAGGCTTGTTTATCGTCACCATGGAAACCCCCCCACCTGGCAGCGCGCCCGGGGCGGGGCCTCTGAGGGGCGGGGCCTTCGGGCGGCGCGCGCGTCCCCAACTCCCGCCCGCCGAGCGCGGCCGGCGCTTCCGGAAAGTCCTCCTCTGCTCGGCGTCCCGGTCCAGCTCGGCCTGCTCGGCGCAGCGTCAACTTACGCCCCTGGGAGCAGCAGCCCCGCCCTGCCACACCCCTGCCCTGCTGCCGAGTGCCCGTGTGACGGCAGGTCGGCGCCCCTTCTCGAGCCTCACCTGCTTCTCCTGTGAGACGCGGCGCAGTCCTACTTCTTCCCAGGAGCCGGAAGGCCGAAGACCACGACGGGGCGGATCCCGGGGCGGGGCCTAGATGGTTGGACCTGGAGGCGGGGCCGCGAGGGCGCTATTGTGACGCAGCGGAGGCCGGGCCCGGGATTGGTCAGCACGGCTTGAGGCGGTGCCTAAGCCGGCAACGAGCGGCAGGACCCGGGGCTCTTGCCCAATGGCATGACGACGATCCTTGGCTCCGCCCTGGCCTAGAGCCCCCACCGCCAGCGACGCGAACCCCCCTGCTCTTCAGCCGCGGGGCCTCTTGGGAGCTGCTTGGTCGCGGCGCCTTCTGGGAGTTGCGCGGGCGCGGGGAGCTGGGCCTAGCGTGGGGGGAAGGGCGCGGCGGGAAGAGACCCCGTGACCCCGCCTCAGCCTTGTGAGCAAAGGCCCGGAATCTCGGCTAAAAGCCAACCGAGTGCTCCCGCGGGCTTGCGAGGAGGTAGTGGGTCGTTTTCGGATGAGAAGGAAATGGAGGAAAGAGACCCTTTAGCCCGAGGTTTTTGGAACGTGTAGTCAGGTTGACGCACGTTGGCCGCTTCCTCGTCACGCGGGCCGAGAGGCGCCAAAGCCTCAGGACGTGACTCAGAAGGGCCTTGCGGGGCTCCAGCGCCGGGTCCCTGAGCGGATGCACGGCGGCCTTTGGCCTCGGTGTCTGTTGTTTCAGGGCTCGTAAGCATTGCCGGGTTTTGTTTACCTCCTCGTAAGGTACCGAGGCGCTTGTGGCAGGTTAGACAGGAGAGTATCAGAGTCCGAACACAAGCCGTGCTCGGAGTCGTCAGTGCATGGGGCGCCCCTTCATGAAGAAAGCGGTTTGTCAAAAGAGGCCGCTTCCAGGGAAGAGGAGAAGTAGGAGCTGTCGGGGGGCGCAGACGTGCAAGGAGAGAATGTAGTAAATTGAGGCAAAATTACAGAAAACAGGTCTTCCAAAAACCAGGTATTCCTAAGAATCCCACACCTTATTTTCCAGAGAAGTCTCTATCTGGAAAGGTGGATGTTTAAACTGTCCAGAAACATCGCTGCGTTCGGCACTGCGAGGCCTCGCCCGGGGAGGTTTGGCCCCGCGCTCCCCGCGGGGTGTGGGCGTCGGCCCTCCCTGCGGTCTGAGGCCACCCTGAGTCTGACCCCGTAGTCTCAGGGCTTCCCGAGGTGGAGGGCCGGGTCCTTGGCCTGTTCACCACTTCCGCCTGGCCCTAGGGAGCCGTCCCAGGTGTTCACTAGTGTGCCTTTTCAGAGCGGAGCGTCGCACAGGTGCCCCCGAGGCCCAGGAGGGCCTTCCTCCTCCTCCGGGGTGGGGGCGGGGCCTTCCTCCTCCGGGGGTGGGGGTGGGGTGGGGGCGGGGCCTTCCTCCTCCGGGGTGGGGTGGGGGCGGGGCCTTCCTCCTCCGGGGGTGGGGGTGGGGTGGGGGCGGGGCCTTCCTCCTCCGGGGGTGGGGGTGGGGGCGGGGCCTTCCTCCTCCTCCTCCGGGGTGGGGGCGGGGCCTTCCTCCTCCCGGGGTGGGGGTGGGGCCTTCCTCCTCCCCGGGGGTGGGGGTGGGGTGGAGGCGGGGCCTTCCGCCTCCGGGGGTGGGGGCGGGGCCTTCCTCCTCCGGGGGTGGGGGGTCAGGCCCTGCGGCAGAGCCTTCCCACCGTGTCCAGGCTGGTCGCGTCCAGTCATCCTGGACCACCTCCGTTGCTGTGGGAATCGAGCAGGCTGCTGACCTGTCTTCACTTCTGGTCCTGGTGGGCTGTGTGCTCAGAGGTGTCTCCCCTAAGCTCTGGGATCTGAAGAGGGACCTGTTTTTGGTTCTGGAGAGTCCCTGCCCAGAGATGGACCTGTAAGACCTTTGCTTTAAGAACAATTCACCACAAATGTGTGCACAGGTATGTGATGACACGGTGAGCCCTACATTGTACACTGTGTTTGGACTGTGTGAAAATTTGTCAATAAAAATATTCTGTAAAAACTCACCACATATGTATAAATTTTTTTGTTTTTGTTTTATTTCTTTTTCTGAATAGATGCAAAAGTTCCAAGAAGTGATCATAATGATGAATATGCAACTATGTGATGAATTTGTGAATTAGTGATTATATATGTAGAACGAAATGATCAAAATAGGAATGTTTGCATTTGTTATGTGTTTTTTGGTATTTAAAAAAAATTAAAAAGAATTAAAAAAAAAAGACTTCACCACAAACGTAGATTATGCCAAGGTATATTCTCTTACAGATTGGTCCTTCTGTCTACATTTATATCATTTTGTTTTTGTAAATAGATCAGTATGTTAAATTTAATACTTTTCAATGTGTTTTATTTTATTTATTTTTTTTGAGTTTTTAAAAATAAGTTCCTTTTGCCAGGACCCGGCATCAAGGGATTGAGAAGGCTTTCTTGAGCAAAAGAAAGGAAGAGAGAAATGAAACTAAAGTGACTGAGAGTTTTCGAACACAGTCAAGAGGTTAGCCTGGAGGTTATTGCATATTGTGTAGATATCCCTTTTTAGTTTATAGTGGAATGAAGTGGCTGGAGGAAATACGTGAAACTGTTGAACTGTGTTCTGGTAGCCTTGATTCTTGAAGACAGTTTATAACGATACAGGTTTTACAATGTGATGTGTGATTGTGAAAATCTTGCTCCTTTTATCCAGGGTGTGGACAGATGAGTAAAAAAATATGGATACAAAATAAATAATAGGGGGGATAAGGGGTCAATAAGAGGGAGGGGTTTGGTATGTATGAGTTTTTTCTTTTTATTTCTTTTTCTGGAGTGATGCAGATGTTCTAAAACTGATCATGGTGGTGAATACACAACTATGTGATGAACTCGTAAGCCATTGATTGTACACCATATATGGACTATGTATGTGAAGATTTCTCAAAAATATATTTTTTAAAAATTAAAAATAAGCTGCTCCTGATTCTGAAGCACTGGCCAAGTCTGGAATCAACTTACCCATAACAAATGGTGCAGAGGTTTGGAGAGTATGGTGTCTTATAGTTTTCAAGCACTTGAAAAATCGCTTTACTCATTAAGCTTTGAGCCCCTTCCCTAGAACAGTGCTAATAGGTAGGGAGGAATCACCAAGGCTCAGAGAAGTCATTTGCTCAAAATCACAGTATCTGTTAAATAGCAATCATGACAATAGCTAACATATTTTGCACCTTCTCTGTAAATGAACTATGTAAATAGTTCATCTCATTTGAGTCTTACACCAACCAAGCGTAGATATTATTATCAGCATTCCTAGTCACTGGAGGAAAACTGAGGTAGAGTCGTTCCAGTCATTTGCCTTAGGTCTTTCAGCTTGTAGGTGGTAGTTCTGGGCATCGAATGAGGCAGTTTGGTTTCAAGGTCTGCTCTTAACTGCTGCATTCTAGATCCGAGGAGAACTAGGTCTTTAAGGGTGGCTCCCAACCCCCTTCTCTGCTTCTCTTTCCCATCCAAGAGGAGAGAGTGTAGGAAGTGAGAAAACAAATTGAACAGTCCAGCCACAGTATAGGCCCTGTCTGTCCAAATGTAGCATTTTCCTTGAGACAAGGTGGTTTATTAGGCAGAGGAGGGAAAAGACCAGAGGTGAACCTAAGACGCTTTGGGGGGAAATGTAACCTGTGGAACTGGCAATTGTAATCCATTTTCAGGGTTTTGCCTCAATTCAGCACTTTTTTCCCAGCTCAGAAGCAGGCAGATACAGCAGTCAGTCTTATCTGGTTAGTTTTCTTGACCCTTACAGAAAAAAGGGACTTCTGAAGGAGCGCATGTGCCCATACAGGGAGTCAGCATGAAGGCGGAGCAGCACATTAACATATCTTAAATAGTGGAAAAGGGGTAATGGCATTTCCTAAGCTTGATGGTTGGTTATTTATGTGAATCACTTTCTTTGGTCGGCAACAGACTGCAGGTAGACTGGGTAGGGGTGGGGGGGTGGAATGCCTGTCTTCCTCTGCCCACTTCCCCAACTGGCCGGGCTGGCTACTGCAGCCCTAACAGGTACATTAGGGAGCCAAGTTCTGGCTCTGTGTCCACGCTGAGGCATAAGTTTTCCCACTAAGAACTACATACAGTGCAGTGCTTCCACCTCTGCTGGGTGAGGAGGCCCAGGACAGTTAGAAAACTTCATTCTGTTCAAGATGTGTTAGTGGGCCCTGGGGTGGGGAGGAGAAAGTAGCTTGCAGGTTCTTATTCCCTCTCTGCTTCTGTCTCTCTTGCAGTAACTTCAAATTTTAAAAAATTATGAAATGCTTAAACACATGGGAAATTAGTAATAATATTGTAACAAATGTAAGATATTGACGTTTTGCCATATTTTATTGTTTTGGAACCAAAAAAAAATTGCAGATGAATCAGTGCTCTTCACTGCTTCAACTCTTTAAAAAGCACTTACTGTAATACAATTATACCACTTTAAAAGTCTTTTTATTTTGGCACCATATATACAGCATAACATTTCCCTTTTTAACCACCTTCAAGTGTACAGTTCAGCGGTGTTAAATTCCTTTACAATGTGCTACCATCACTACCATTCATTACCAAATCTCTTCCGTCACCCCCACAGAAACTCTTCACCTATGAAGCAAGAACCCCCTATTTCCCGCCCCCTGCCCCTGGTCCCCTTTACTCTGTCTTCTGCCTCTATGAATTTGCATATTCTAGTTATTTAAAGTAAGTGGGATCGTACACCATTTGTCCTTTTGTGTCTGGCTTATTTCAATTGAATTATGAAATATTTCAAAATTTCAGAAATGTCTTGAAGACAATATACAGTCAGTGGGGGACACACTGAAGTTCTGGAAGCAAGAAGAAACAAAATGTGTGGTCCATTTATTTACACAAATTTCTTTCAAGAATATTGCTTCCTTCCTCCCAGTGTCTATTTATAGATACCCAAGTTTGGATGGGTGGGAAAGAGCCAGGCCTGAGGCCCCATGTTCCCCTCCGAGCACTAGTCTCTAGGGGAGCAGTCTTTCCTCCCTCGGGTTCCATCTCTGGTTCTCCAGGGCAGTTTGCTACTCAAGGGTGAGTGACCAAGTCAGCCAGGGCTGACCAGTGTTTTCTGAGCCTCCTTGCTTGTGGGAAAGAGGGCTGAGAACATATAAGGAAGGCACAGGTCATATGATCACCAGGTCTCCCTGTGAGAGCTAAGTATATGCTAAGCATTTCATATGTCTCTGCTTTTGCCAGAAGTTCTGTCGTGCTTTTATCACTTGGGGTTTATTAAGAAGCAGTATGAAAGAAAAATTATTATAATAGATGGTGGTATCGGTACTGCAACACGTGAATCCACAGAATGCTATGCTTGGGAGGGGGTGGGAGGATTTGTATTGTATATATGTCCCACAATAAAAAAAAAAAAGAAGGAAACTAAAGAAATAATGACAAATGCAATACATAATACTAGACGGGATCTAAGAACAGAGAGAAAAGGCTGAAAAGGACATTATTGGGACATAAGAAAAATTGTAATATAGAATGTAAATTTTGCAGCAATGTTCAATTTCTTGAACTTGATGACTGCACTTGAGGTGATTATGTAAGTAAATATCCTTGTCCACAGGAAATGTACATGGAAATGTTGTGTTTCAAGGAGTATATGTATAACCTGCCTACAAATATTCAGCAGCTAGATAGATAATAAGATGATATGGCAAAGATGGAAAATATTAAAATTGGTGGATGGGGGTATGCTGGAGCGCTCTCTCTCTCTTTTTAAAATTGTTTTTGCAACTGTCCTGTAACTTTGGAATTATTTCCAAATACTACAAAGTTAAAAAAAAAAAAAGAAGAAACATGTGCCCTGCTAACATCTACATTTTGACTGTTTATTTATGAAAAAAAGTTCTATCCTGAAAAAAGAAAAAAGGAACAAATTAAGACCATAATATCCCCGCAGTAATAGTTCTTAACAGCCTTGACCTTGAAGCTTCCTCTCCTAGGTCAAGGGTTCTTGAGTTCGAGAGGAGGAATTGAGCAAAACGGTTTCGAGTGTGCGTGGCAGCGAGGGAAACGGGGGTGGGGGGGGGGGGGGAAGAGGACAAAAGGGCTTCTTTCTCTCCTGCTACAAGGAAGAAGAAACCGAAACTTTCCTCCAAAGGCTTGACGGCCTCAAAGCAGCAGCCGCTAGGGCGCGGGGAAGAAGGGGCGAGGCGGCTCGTCCTGCGCGGCGGGGCCTGGCCACGGGCCGGAAGGCGCGGGCCGGGGGTTGCGGGCCGGGGAGGGCGCTGCACCGGAGGTTCTCGGCGGAGCCGGCGGGCGCTCGTCGCTGACCCACCTCTGGTCTCCTCCGGCCTCGGGCCCTCCTAGAGCTTCTCCCATCCCCGAGCCAGGTGCTCGTGCGCTCCACGCCCCTCCAGGGCTGCAGCCACCCGGGGGCCTCCCCCACTGTCCATTCACCTTCCCTTCCGACAGAGACTGCTGAGCCTGTCCCCGCTACTGCGTCAGGTCAAATCCCTGTGACAGCTGCATGTCGCAGGTGTCCTGTGGTTCTGCTCCGATCGAATCCTGACGCTGCTAAACATTTTACTTGTAAGATGGTACACTCCATGTTTCGATGAATGTGCTTTCAGTGCTATCACTGCTATTATGCTTAACACACATAGGGGGAAAACTAAAATTACAGATGTCAAAAAAATGATCTGCTGCTTATTGCTAGAATATGTTCCTTCTTGCGTTTGGAAATAGGCTGGCTAATGTCCGAGGAGTGATTGAAAACCAAATAGTGAAGCTGCCATGTAGATTTGATGCAGAAAAACACAAAGACATTACCAGAACCCCATGCCCTTCCTCACCGTTCCCTACCCCACCCTCCCTTCCTGGAACACCGCCCCTTAGACAGTTACACATACCTCATGATAAAATTGTGTAGAGAAAAAAAAAATTGTGTAGAGAAAGCCCTGGGGACCCCTCAGAGCCAAACAAAACAAACTCATGTGCTCTTGTTTGAAATCCCACCAAGGCAGCTGACCCAACAGCCAATCAGTCCCCTAGTTCAGTATTTTGTCCCCTATATAAAAATAAAGCCCAATTGTTCTAAACCTGCCACATAGGATGCACAAAACCTCATCCAATCAATAGGAATCAAACCAAAACCAACTTCCTTTTGGGGTGGGGGGTGGTGGTGGTGGTGCATGGTCTGGTAATCGATCCCACATGGAAGGCAAGTATTCTACCACTGAACCATCCATGCACGCGCAACTTCCTTTTTATGTCTATAAAAAATCCTTTGCCATCCCTAGAACCCTGAAGCTTCCTTTCCTTCCATTCTGGCTTCCTTTGCTGCAGGAAAAGTTTGTTGTCCTGAATAAAGTGCTGTCATTTGCAAACTCGACTCCCCAATTTATCTTTCACACTCACTTCGAACATTCTAACTTCTCTCCCAGTCCCTTAAAATTAGTCTTCTGAAGTAGCCTGAAGAAGTTACAGACTGCAAGAAGGTGAATAGATACGTTTCTATAAAATATTTTTATTTATCTCTATTTACATCAAGAAGAATCCAAAAGCAATTTGGGAATTGTCTGCAAAAAATTTGCTTTGTACTTCTGCTGCCACAAGCAGCCCCAATTCTATTCCTATGCCTGCCAGCCACCTGCCCAGTGCTGTGTGGGGCAAGACAGCTAACAACAGCTTATTACAACAGCTCACAGTAACCCTGAGGGATGGGTGGTTGTATCTCAGTTTTACACAGGGGGGGGCTTGTCCAAGGTCATTGTGCTGGTTTCAAGCATTACGTACCCCAGAAAAGCCATGCTCTTTTAATCCTAATCCAATCTTGTGGGGGTTCACTTATTGTGGGTGTGATCTTTTGATTCTGTTGCTTCAATGGAGATGTGGCTCACCCAATTGTGGGTGGGACCTTTTGATTAGATTATTTCCATAGAGATGTGACCCTGTTCATCAAAGTTGGGTCTTAATCAGCTTACTGGAGTTCTTTAAGAGGAGAACATTTTGGAGAAAGCTCAGGCACAGACACTTAGAGATGCTGAGAGAGCTGTTTGAAACTAGAAGCCCAGAGAAAGACAGCAGACTCCGCCATGTACCTTCCCATGTGACAGAGAAACCCTGGACTTGATCGGCCTTTCTTGATCGAAGTTATCCTCTTGTTGTTGCCTTAATTTGGACATTTTCATGGCCTTAGAATTGTAACTTGTAACTCATTAAATCCCCTTTATAAAAGCCAATCCTGTGGGTGGTGCAATGGTGGTTCAGCAAGCAGAATTCTCGCCTGCTATGCCGGAGACTCTGGTTTGCTTCCTGGTACCTGCCCATGCAAAAAAAGCCAATCCATTTCTGGTGTATTGCATTCTATCAGCTTTAGCAAATCGAAACACTCATTGAGATAGGATGTGGCACATCCTGGTTTCAATTAAAGTTCATCCAACCCTCAAGTACGTGTCCTCTTAAATTCTTTACTATGCTGCATTGGGATCCAGCCCACCCTTGCTTTGCCAGGTTCTAATATGCACCATTGCACTTACCATGGTTGAGTTAAATAACACCCATGCCCCACCAACTCAGTTCAAATTTCAGTTACCGCAGTACATTAACTGTGAGTATTGCACAAGTTACACATTTGGTTGCTGGTTCTTCCGGCCACATATCTCTAAGCAATTAACATGCACATTGTCACCAGTCACATCGTTTCTTTGTAAGTTAGTCAGTTATTGGTCTCTATGCATCCATTATGCCCAGCATACATGGACCAAAAGTGTGTAGTTGTATTATTTCTTGTCTCCCAGCAATTAATCTACGTGATATTTTACAAAATGGGTAGTCAAAAAACTGAGCATTGACCCACGAAGATGGAATTGCAGCAGAAGAACAGAAAAAGCATTAACGCTGGGAGAACAAATGGAACTGAACATAAATGGGGTTATTGAAGAGATAACTAGGTTGGTGGTGACGGTACTGCCACTGGAAGATGTGCAACCACCGGGACCAGTTGAAGGGAAATGTCGACAGAAATGAGAACATGGCTGAAGATGTCCTAGGGAACATTTACTTCTCAGTGCAGGATTCTTGGAGATATTTCATGACATTGAAACCAGAAAAGATAAAATGTTGGAAAGGAGTATGACAATTCACCAAGGCATAGAAAAAGGCTCACCCTCTACCGTTTAGTATAGGTTGCAGAGAAGACACAAGCATTCTTCAAACTGCTCTTGATAAGTTGTTTTTTTCCTTAACAAACACTTACATGCTTGATGTTTGTAATGTTTTAAGTTACAGGGCTCTAAATTAATTAAAATAAATCTATCATGAAGATCACTTTGTACAGTTTCAGCTTGGGCAGTCATTTTTACAGTCACACGCTGCTGGGCAAAGCAAGAACTGTCTACACTAAAAACACGCATACACGCACACATGCACATAAAGAGTCAGACTGGCTTAAGAGGAGGAACCTTAGAAAGTGATCCAGGGACACATTTTTGGTGTAGCCATTTACTACTTGAATAACTTTGGAAAAATTAGTTTACTCTCCTGTGCTGCCTTTCCTTGACAGTGGAGTAAGAGGTCTGAACCCTTCTGTCCCCCGAGTCTCTGACTTCAATCGACAACCTGCAGGTTACTATGTGTCAGGCCTTCTTTCAGTCCTTTAAGCGACAGGGCCCCTTAAGTCTACCTACAATGCACTCAGGAATATTGAATCTATAAATACACCTGTTGAAATCTGTAAATGCAACGACAAGCAATTTGGCCTTTCCTGGAAATGTGAACTAAAAACACATTTCCTATAGGGATGTTGGCTGACTTAGCGTCATAAGGTTGATTTTTACTCCTCCTGACCATAACTGAGAGAGGCCCTGTGTCCACACCTGAGCTCCTATGAGCCTGGCTCTTCCCGGTGCTGAAATGCACGCAGGTCAGTTATGCCCTGAAATGCCACTCTCTGTTGGTGCAATCTGGGAGGATGTTGTAAACGCACTTTTGCTCCATTAAGAAATAATTCCCCATTTTCTCTCCTTCTATTGCTGGGTAAAGTATACTCTGGTGTCTGTTTCTATAACTATATGCATAGTATATATGTAAATATACTATAGTTATTTCTTGTAAGTGAAATCATTAACTTGTCCTTCTGTGTCTGGCTTATTTCATTCAACACGCTGTTTTCAAGGTTCATCCACGTTGTGTGTAGCAGAATTTCATTCCTTTTCACAGCTGAATAGTTTTCTGTCATGCATATAGACCACATTTTGGTCTATCCATATATCCATCCACTTTTTGCCTATTGGGAACAATGCTGCTATAAACATTGGTGTACAAATATCTTTTCAGGAACTTGCTCTCAGTTCTTTTGGGTAGATACTTAGAAGTGGGATTGCCAGGTCATGTGGCATGCTGGTTTAAAACTGTTATGTACCCCAGAAAAGCCATGTGCTTTATCCTGATTCAATCTTGTGGGGACAGACCTATGGTCTGGATGGGATGTTTTTCATTACATGGTGTTCTAGTTTGCTAGCTGCCAGAATGCAATATACCAGAAACATTTTAAAAAGGGGAATTTAATAAATTACAAGTTGACAGTTCTAAGACTGAGAAAATGTCCCAATTAAAACAAGTCTATAGAAATGTCCAGTTTAAGGCATCCAGGGAAAGATACCTTGGTTCAAGAAGGTCGATGACGTTCTCTCTCTTAGAGATGAATGTTTCTCTCTTAGCTGGAACATTCTCGTGGC
Organism: Tamandua tetradactyla; assembly: GCF_023851605.1. NCBI lineage: Eukaryota > Metazoa > Chordata > Mammalia > Pilosa > Myrmecophagidae > Tamandua > Tamandua tetradactyla. Next base: position 2,970,902 of record NC_135339.1, read on the forward strand.
TCTACAAAAAGGGACACTCTCCAAAAGGTTTCCTCTTTTAAAGGATTCCAGTAAGTACTCCACCTTCGATGGGTGGAGTCACACCTCCATGGAAATCATCTGATCAAAAGTTACCACCTACAATTGGGTGGGTCACATCTCCATAGGAACAATCAAAATGCTCCCAACCAGCAATAGTGAATGAGGTTAGAGGACATGGCTTTTCTGGGCTCCACCACAGATTCAAACGGGCACACACGGCTTCCAAGGAGAGGTGACTCTGCTCAGTCAAGGTGGGTTTTAATCATTACCAGAATCCTTTAAGAGGGAACCATTTTGGAAAAAGGTCAGAGTCAACACAAACAGATATGATTGGAGATACATAAAGAAGACAGGACACCCTGTGAGAATCTGTTTGAAACCAAAGTTACAGGACCAGCAGATGGTAGCCATGTCACTTCCCAGCTGATAGAGGTGTTCCAGATGCCATTAGCCTTTCTTGAGTCAAGGTATCTTTCTCTGGATGTTTTACTTCCGACATTTTTATAGTCTTAGAACTGTAAGCTTGTAACTTAATAAATCTTCTTTATAAAAGCCAATCCATTTCTGGTATATTGCATCCTGGCAGCATTAGCAAGCTAAAACATCTGTATTTCATTTTTTAAATTTATTTTTGTTTTTGCATGGGCAGGCACCGGGAATCGAACCTGGGTCTCCGGCAGGGCAAGAGAGAACTCTGCCTGCTGAGCCACCATGGCCCGCAGAAACATCTCGTAATTGTAAGCTTAACTCTTTGAGGTATTACCCTGTTTTTCACAGCAGCTGCACCATTTTACATTCCCAGCAAAAATGTTGGAGTGTTTCTATTTCTCCGCATTGTCACCAGAATTTCTTTTCCTTTTTTTTTTAAATAGCCAATCTAGTGGGTGTGAAATGATATTTCATTGTGGTTTTTTTTTTTTTTTTTTTACATGTACAATCAGTAATTCTTAATAACATCACATAGTTGCATATTCATCATTTCTTAGTACATTTGCATCGATTTAGAAAAAGAAATAAAAAGACAACAGAATAAGAATTAAAACAATAATAGAAAGAAAAAAAACAAAAAAAACAAAAACAAAAAACCTATACCTCACATGCAGCTTCATTCAGTGTTTTAACATAATTGCATTACAATTGGGTAGTATTGTGCTGTCCATTTCTGAGTTTTTATATCCAGTCCCGTTGTACAGTCTGTATCCCTTCATCTCCAATTATCCCTTCTCTTTTTTTTTTTTTTTAATTAACGGAAAAAAAGAAATTAACCCAACATTTAGAGATCATACCATTCTACACATGCAATCATTAATTCTTAACATCATCACATAGATGCATGATCATCATTTCTTAGTACATTTGCATTGGTTTAGAAGAACTAGCAACATAACCGAAAAAGATATAGAATGTTAATATAGAGAAAAAAATAAAAGTAATAATAGTAAAATCAAAACAAAACAAAACAAAACAAAACAAAAACCTATAGCTCAGATGCAGCTTCATTCAGTGTTTTAACATGATTACTTTACAATTAGGTATTATTGTGCTGTCCATTTTTGAGTTTTTGTATCTAGTCCTGTTGCACAGTCTGTATCCCTTCAGCTTCAATTACCCATTGTCTTACCCTGTTTCTAACTCCTGCTGAACTCTGTTACCAATGACATATTTCAAGTTTATTCTCGAATGTCCGTTCACATCAGTGGGACCATACAGTATTTGTCCTTTAGTTTTTGGCTGGATTCACTCAGCATAATATTCTCTAGGTCCATCCATGTTATTACATGGTTCATAAGTTTATCTTGTCTTAAAGCTGCATAATATTCCATCGTATGTATATACCACAGTTTGTTTAGCCACTCTTCTGTTGATGGAGATTTTGGCTGTTTCCATCTCTTTGCAATTGTAAATAATGCTGCTATAAACATTGGTGTGCAAATGTCCGTTTGTGTCTTTGCCCTTAAGTCCTTTGAGTAGATACCTAGCAATGGTATTGCTGGGTCGTATGGCAATTCTATATTCAGCTTTTTGAGGAACCGCCAAACTGCCTTCCACAGTGGTTGCACCCTTTGACATTCCCACCAACAGTGGATAAGTGTGCCTCTTTCTCCGCATCCTCTCCAGCACTTGTCATTTTCTGTTTTGTTGATAATGGCCATTCTGGTGGGTGTGAGATGATATCTCATTGTGGTTTTGATTTGCATTTCTCTAATGGCCAGGGACATTGAGCATCTCTTCATGTGCCTCTTGGCCATCCGTATTTCCTCTTCTGAGAGGTGTCTGTTCAAGTCTTTTTCCCATTTTGTAATTGGGTTGGCTGTCTTTTTGTTGTTGAGATGAACAATCTCTTTATAAATTCTGGATACTAGACCTTTATCTGATATATCATTTCCAAATATTGTCTCCCATTGTGAAGGCTGTCTTTCTACTTTCTTGATGAAGTTCTTTGATGCACAAAAGTGTTTAATTTTGAGGAGTTCCCATTTATTTATTTCCTTCTTCAGTGCTCTTGCTTTAGGTTTAAGGTCCATAAAACCGCCTCCAGTTGTAAGATCCATAAGATATCTCCCAACATTTTCCTCTAACTGTTTTATGGTCTTAGACCTAATGTTTAGATCTTTGATCCATTTTGAGTTAACTTTTGTATAGGGTGTGAGAGATGGGTCTTCTTTCATTCTTTTGCATATGGATATCCAGTTCTCTAGGCACCATTTATTGAAGAGACTGCTCTGTCCCAGGTGAGTTGGCTTGACTACCTTATCAAAGATCAAATGTCCATAGATGAGAGGGTCTATATCTGAGCACTCTATTCGATTCCATTGGTCGATATATCTATCTTTATGCCAATACCATGCTGTTTTGACCACTGTGGCTTCATAATATGCCTTAAAGTCAGGCAGCGCGAGACCTCCAGCTTCGTTTTTTTTCCTCAAGATGTTTTTAGCAATTCGGGGCACCCTGCCCTTCCAGATAAATTTGCTTATTGGTTTTTCTATTTCTGAAAAATAAGTTGTTGGGATTTTGATTGGTATTGCATTGAATCTGTAAATCAATTTAGGTAGGATTGACATCTTAACTATATTTAGTCTTCCAATCCATGAACACGGTATGCCCTTCCATCTATTTAGGTCTTCTGTGATTTCTTTTAGCAGTTTTTTGTAGTTTTCTTTATATAGGTTTTTTGTCTCTTTAGTTAAATTTATTCCTAGGTATTTTATTCTTTTAGTTGCAATTGTAAATGGGATTCGTTTCTTGATTTCCCCCTCAGCTTGTTCATTACTAGTGTATAGAAATGCTACAGATTTTTGAATGTTGATCTTGTAACCTGCTACTTTGCTGTACTCATTTATTAGCTCTAGTAGTTTTGTTGTGGATTTTTCCGGGTTTTCGACGTATAGTATCATATCGTCTGCAAACAGTGATAGTTTTACTTCTTCCTTTCCAATTTTGATGCCTTGTATTTCTTTTTCTTGTCTAATTGCTCTGGCTAGAACCTCCAACACAATGTTGAATAATAGTGGTGATAGTGGACATCCTTGTCTTGTTCCTGATCTTAGGGGGAAAGTTTTCAATTTTTCCCCATTGAGGATGATATTAGCTGTGGGTTTTTCATATATTCCCTCTATCATTTTAATGAAGTTCCCTTGTATTCCTATCTTTTGAAGTGTTTTCAACAGGAAAGGATGTTGCATCTTGTCGAATGCCTTCTCTGCATCAATTGAGATGATCATGTGATTTTTCTGCTTTGATTTGTTGATATGGTGTATTACATTAATTGATTTTCTTATGTTGAACCATCCTTGCATACCTGGGATGAATCCTACTTGGTCATGATGTATAATTCTTTTAATGTGCTGTTGGATACGATTTGCTAGAATTTTATTGAGGATTTTTGCATCTGTATTCATTAGAGAGATTGGTCTGTAGTTTTCTTTTTTTGTAATATCTTTGCCTGGTTTTGGTATGAGGGTGATGTTGGCTTCATAGAATGAATTAGGTAGTTTTCCCTCCACTTCGATTTTTTTGAAGAGTTTGAAGAGAATTGGTACTAATTCTTTCTGGAACATTTGGTAGAATTCACATGTGAAGCCATCTGGTCCTGGACTTTTCTTTTTAGGAAGCTTTTGAATGACTAATTCAATTTCTTTACTTGTGATTGGTTTGTTGAGGTCATCTATGTCTTCTTGAGTCAAAGTTGGTTGTTCATGTCTTTCCAGGAACCCGTCCATTTCCTCTAAATTGTTGTATTTATTAGCGTAAAGTTGTTCATAGTATCCTGTTATTACCTCCTTTATTTCTGTGAGGTCAGTAGTTATGTCTCCTCTTCCATTTCTGATCTTATTTATTTGCATCCTCTCTCTTCTTCTTTTTGTCAATCTTGCTAAGGGCCCATCAATCTTATTGATTTTCTCATAGAACCAACTTCTGGCCTTATTGATTTTCTCTATTGTTTTCATGTTTTCAATTTCATTTATTTGTGCTCTAATCTTTGTTATTTCTTTCCTTTTGCTTGCTTTGGGGTTAGCTTGCTGTTCTTTCTCCAGTTCTTCCAAATGGATAGTTAATTCCTGAATTTTTGCCTTTTCTTCTTTTCTGATATAGGCATTTAGAGCAATAAATTTCCCTCTTAGCACTGCCTTTGCTGCGTCCCATAAGTTTTGATATGTTGTGTTTTCATTTTCATTCGCCTCGAGGTATTTGCTAATTTCTCTTGCAATTTCTTCTTTGACCCAGTCGTTGTTTAGGAGTGTGTAGTTGAGCCTCAGTATTTGTGAATTTTCTGGCACTCTGCCTATTATTGATTTCCAACATCATTCCTTTATGGTCCGAGAAAGTGTTGTGTAAGATTTCAATCTTTTTAAATTTGTTGAGACTTGCTTTGTGACCCAGCATATGGTCTATCTTTGAGAATGATCCATGAGCACTTGAGAAAAAGGTGTATCCTGCTGTTGTGGGATGTAATGTCCTATAAATGTCTATTAAGTCTAGTTCATTTATAGTAATATTCAGATTCTCTATTTCTTTGTTGATCCTCTGTCTAGATGTTCTGTCCCTTGATGAGAGTGGTGAGTTGAAGTCTCCAACTATTATGGTATATGAGTCTATTTCCCTTTTCAGTGTTTGCAGTATATTCCTCACGTATTTTGGGGCATTCTGATTTGGTGCGTAAATATTTATGATTGTTATGTCTTCTTGTTTAATTGTTCCTTTTATTAGTATATAGTGTCCTTCTTTGTCTCTTTTAACTGTTTTACATTTGAAGTCTAATTTGTTGGATATTAGTATAGCCACTCCTGCTCTTTTCTGGTTGTTATTTGCATGAAATATCTTTTCCCAACCTTTCACTTTCAACCTATGTTTATCTTTGGGTCTAAGATGTGTTTCCTGTAGACAGCATATCGAAGGATCCTGTTTTTTAATCCATTCTGCCAATCTATGTCTTTTGATTGGGGAATTTAGTCCATTGACATTTAGTGTTATTACTGTTTGGATAATATTTTCCTCTAACATTTTGCCTTTTGTATTATATATATCATATCTGATTTTCCTTCTTTCTACACTCTTTTCCATATCTCTCTTCTGTCTTTTTGTATCTGACTCTAGTGCTCCCTTTAGTATTTCTTGCAGAGCTGGTCTCTTGGTCACAAAGTCTTTCAGTGACTTTTTGTCTGAATACAGACAAAATGTTTTAATTTTCCCTCATTTTTGAAGGATAATTTTGCTGGATATAGGAGTCTTGGTTGGCAGTTTTTCTCTTTTAGTATTTTAAATATATCATCCCACTGTCTTCTAGCTTCCATGGTTTCTGCTGAGAAATCTACACAAAGTCTTATTGGGTTTCCCTTGTATGTAATGGATTGTTTTTCTTTGCTGCTTTCAAGATCTTCTCTTTCTCTTTGACCTCTGACATTCTAACTAGTAAGTGTCTTGGAGAACGCCTATTTGGGTCTAATCTCTTTGGGGTGCGCTGCACTTCTTGGATCTGTAATTTTAGGTCTTTCATAAGAGTTGGGAAATTTTCAGTGATAATTTCTTCCACTAGTTTTTCTCCTCCTTTTCCCTTCTCTTCTCCTTCTGGGACACCCACAACACGTATATTTGTGCGGTTCATATTGTCCTTGAGTTCCCTGATACCCTGTTCAAATTTTTCCATTCTTTTCCCTATAGTTTCTGTTTCTTTTTGGAATTCAGATGTTCCATCCTCCAAATCACTAATTCTATCTTCTGTCTCTTTAAATCTATCATTGTAGCTATCCATTATTTTTTCTATGTTTGCTACTTTATCCTTCACTTCCATAAGTTCTGCGATTTGTTTTTTCAGTTTTTCTATTTCTTCTTTATGTTCAGCCCATGTCCTCTTCATGTCCTCCCTCAATTTATCGATTTCATTTTTGAAGAGGTTTTCCATTTCTGTTCGTATATTCAGCATTAGTTGTCTCAGCTCTTGTGTCTCATTTGAGCTATTGGTTTGTTCCTTTGACTGAGCCATATTCTCAATCTTTTGAGCGTGGACAGTTATCTTCTGCTGCTGGCGTCTGGGCATTTATTCAGATTTCTCTTGGTGTTGGACCCAGCAAGGTTGTAATATTTTTCTGTGAAATCTCTGGGTTCTGTTTTTCTTATCCTGCCCAGTAGGTGGCGCTCGTGGCACACGTTTGTCTGCGGGTCCCACCAGTAAAAGGTGCTGTGGGACCTTAAACTTTGGAAAACTCTCGCCGTCCTGGGGGTTCGCTAGCCGAAGCGGCTTGAGCCGGCCCGGGGTCCGAGCGCAGGGAGGGTGTCCGAACGCAGGGAGGGTTGCTGGTCACCGCAGCCAGGGAAAGAGCCCGTCTGAATTTCCTAGTCGGCCCTGGGCAACAAGCGTGGCGGGAGGGCGCCAGCGGCAGCGGCCCGCCCGAGAGAGTGCACGTTCCCCGGGAGTCACGGGGTCACCGTTCTCCGCGGCCTGGGGGTTTCCGATCCAATTCTCTCAGTTGGTCCGGGGGCTGCGCGTGGTGTGGGCGCCAGTCGCCTTGGTTTCAGGGGACCACCTCTCCAATTCTCCCAGCCGGCCCGGGAAGGGGGAAGGGAGTAACTCCGGCCGCTTGCCACCCCGCCCGGTAAGGCCCGCGCGCCTCGGCGATCTCACCCGAGCTGCTTCTCTCAGCCAGCCAGCCGTTCCAGGATGGGGTACGCTGTCTTTTTTATCTCTGTTGTGGCTTTGGGAGCTTTCTGTATCGTTTCTACTCCCCTAGTAGGTGTCCTGGAGAAGAAACTAAGATCCGCGCGTCTTACTAAGCCGCCATCTTCCAGGAAGTCCCATTGTGGTTTTGATTCGCATTTCCCTAATGGCTTATGACGTTGAGTATCATTCTATTTTTTTCTTAATTTTAAAATCCGTATAAGACTGGTAAGGGCGATTATCTATTTTTTTTTAAAGCAATTCACTTTAAAAAGTAAAGTTTCATTTATTTATCATGAATTTTAATTTATTTACTTATTAATTGATTTCATTTAGTAATTCAGCACTATTTGAGTTACTTCCTTCAGGCAGGGAACCACAACAGCTGATGTAGATACAGCAATAACTAAGCTAAATTTGGTTCCCTGTCCCTGATTACCGGTAAGCAACAGAGACTGACTCTTGTTAAATAAATTTGAATAATTTCATTTAAAATACCCATGAATGCCTACAAAAAAGACATTTCTAGCAATCAGCAAATATTTACTGAGAACTTATTGGCCTTGTCCTTGATGATATTGGAGAGAATGAGAATGCCATTGTTTCGTCTTTGCTTTTAGAGATACCATCAATATGAGGGATAGGTCACACATTATGCATTTTCAGAAAAGAGTAAAAACTCTCAGGAGCTACATGAAAGGGGGGGGAACCAACAACTTTGAGACCCAAAAAGTTTGATTAAATCACATAGTAATAAAATATAAAGGTCAATATAAAAATAACACAACTTCAATCAATTCTCTAAAATAAATATATACTTAGCACCTGTTAGGAATGCTATACTACTCTAAAAATTGTAAATAAAAGTCAAGCATACTTAAGCCCTAGAAGGAAATTACAGAGCAAACCTCTATGACACCTCTTAAGGCACTTCACCCTTTTGTCCTTGAGATTCCAAGTCCCTGTGCTGGTCACAAATGAGACTTTATAACAAATCACTTTCAAATCGTAGAAGTGGGCTCACAACCGCATTTTAGGCTAAACTTCTGTGATGTGACAAATGGATCAGAGTAAGTCCCAGGTGTACTTACTCAGTCCTCCATTCTGAGAAGCAGGCGCACAGAGTTAAGATGGAAGGCTAAATTATTAGAAGGCTGCAATTTCTTCTGTATATACCAGTCAAACTCCTGACAGCAAAGTGAACAGCAATTAGCAGAGACAAGAATGATCAGAAAACAGGTTCTAAGCCTCCAGGTACAGTCAAGAAAGGTACTGGCCGGCAGCAGAGACTGAGCTCCAGGGCAACTGTTACCAAGAGAGCAAGACTAAGGATTCCGGTTCCTCCTTTCACTTTGCCTAAAGCTGCACCTCGTGATTTGGGGCCACTTAGCTGCACAGGACCACTGAGCAAGTGAAATGTGCCCGGTCCCACTGAAGACCTGACTTGCTGTTGCTGTTTAAATTAAATGGAAAAAAAAACATGGGTGCTCCAGTTGCTGGGAGAAAAGTACGTTTGGAACAACTTGGGTATGTAAATCTATTTTTTCAACTCTATATTTTATGAAATCTAAATACACATTAAGTATTTCTGGGGAAAATTTAGTGGCTACGAAGAGAAGTGCTGTGAATGTAATATATACACTGGATTTTGAAGACAAAGCCCCCAAAAAGGATGCAAAGTGTCTCACTAATTTGATATATTGAGTATATATGAAGTAATATCTTGGGTATACTGAATCAAAGAAAAATATTTTAATTGATTTCGCTTATGTCTTTTGAATGTTTAACATTTGACAACTAGAACATTTTAAATTAGATGTGGTTCACATGATATTTCTGGTTTGAGAGAACTGTTAAAGAAGTAACCTCCACCTCTTCCACATAATTAAATCCACCAGATTCTGGAAGACAAACTCCCCCCAGTGACCCAAATCAACTCTATTACTATCTCTCCTGCTGTTCACATGCATATCCATATCTTCCCTTCACCATGGGAGGATTCCTTGGAGGGAAACTACTGACCATGTTACTGTACAGGGCTGCGCTGTTGTTTCTAGTTGTTTCCAGGCGCACGGTGATGGGCTGCTGTGTTTTCTGGGAGCCCAGTGCCCTCCCTGACAGCACCCATTAACCCCTGTGCTTGTGCTGGAAGGCTGGGGGTTGTATGGCCTGGTGCCAACAAGGAGGGCTCATGGAGATAGTTCAGTGTGTTTGCAGAGCCCAAACTGGCATCTTCTTCTCACTTCTTTTCACAACGCTGCCTGGCCACAACTTCTGTACACTGGTAGTTCTTATCCACCTACAGCCTGAGCTATTTTCACTCTAAAGGCAGCCAGGAATCCAGGACATACCTGGGTCTGCGTAACAGTGCAATGGTATGGCAGGACCCAGTCTAGGTGTGGTGCTTTCAGTGACTACAGTTCAGAGGAGGTTGGGAACCAGGAGGGAACACTGAAATGGCAGATAGAGAAGAGCCAGAGCTGGAGCTTCCACCAGGGTCATGCATGATGTGACACACTCACCACCACCCAGCCAAAAGCAAAAGCAGAAATAACATTTTTATTTTGGATAATTTAAGATCTACAGAAAAGGTGGGAAATAGTACAGAGCGCTTCTTCATGCCCTTCGCCCAGTCTCTCCTATAATTAACATGTTACATAATCATGGAACATTTAAAACTCAGGAATTAACATTGGCACATTACTAACTAAACCACAGGCTTTAATTCGGTATCACCCGTTTTCTCATTAAAGTTCTTTTATTGTCCAATCGCAGACCCAGTATTGCATTAGGATTTGCATTTTTATATGAGTTCTTGTTTCAGTTTACTGTTCATATTAGAAATGTTTGCTTTTGATTTCTCACTCGAGTATAATGTTTTATTTTTTAGCATGAGCTATGTCTAATCCCTATATATGTATATATATATATAAACAGTTACATGGAAACGGCCCATCAACGTAAGGCCAGCAGGGGCATACAGATGGTCAAACAAAGACGGGCTAGTACTTGCTGCAGCTGGGAGACTTCACAGCATGGGAAAAAGATGCTAAGAGGGCTCCTTAAAGGATTTGAGCTTGTCACAGGTGGTTTTGGGGAGGGTTCAAGAAAAGGGGTCTGTTGTGCTGTCCGCGGGGTAAGTCGGTGACTGAGTACTTATAATTTTTATGCAAAAAGCAGAGGAATGGAGCAGGGTGGATTTGTCGCTAGCAGTCAGTCACTCGTGTTAGCGGGGAAGGAAACTTTGGTTATAGTGGAAACTTTGGTTATATAGTGGTGGCTGCACAGCGAGTGTGTCCGGCCATGACCCAGAACGGTTTATTCTCTTCTCCTTTCGTCCATCAGTCCTCATGCGATGTGACCACCCGTGAGGCCGTCTGCGTCCGCCCGGGAACGCCCGCGGAGGCTGGGCGGCCTCGGCTCCCGCGCAGCCCGGATTTAGGGAGTGGAGACGGAGCGCACAGCCAGGGGCCTGTGCGCAGCTGCTTTGGCTTTAGACCCCGACAGCCGCGGCCCCCGATCCTGCTGGTTCTGCGTCTGTGCCGAACAAACAGCTCCCACCAAGAGCCGGGAGCTCCGTCTGCTTCTAAAGGAAAATCGCAGCTGGCCTGGACGCGGCGGGGTCGCCAATGACCGCGCGCTGCTCCGCTCCAGCAGCGAAGGTCGTGGTGACTCTCGGGCCCGCGCTTTCTCCCGAGGCCCGGGCCTGAAGCCAAGCGCTGCGGCGGGAGCAACGCGGCCAGGCGCCGCCGGGACCAAGCGGGGGAGCGCCCCAATCGGGGTCACCCTGCTGGCTTTCAGCAAGGATCCTGAGTCAGGGGCCCACGCGGCTCAGGCGGGGTCGGACGGTCCCGGCACGCCGCGCCCCTCCCCGCGCCGGGCCCGGCTCCCAGCAGGCCACGCGGCCGTTCAGCAGGGGTGTGGGGGGCTGTCGAGGTCCAGGCCGAGAGGTCGACGGGTCCGGGTGGGCCGGAGCGGAGCCAAGGAGCATCGTCAGACCATTGGGCGAGAGCCCCTGGGCCCCGCCCTCCTGCCCCACCCCAGACATCGGCCCCGCCCCCTTCCTGCCGACCAATCCAGGGCCCGGATTCTCCTCCATCGAGGCCCCCTGCCGGGTGGGAAGGTTTCCATGGTGATGGTAAGGCAGCGTCCACTCCCTTGGCCTCAACTGCCAAGTCCGGCGCATTCCAGCCTCCTCCTCTCGGTGTGGACATGGAGAGCGGGAGCGTGGAGACGCGGAGCTCGCGGTGAGGGGCGGCCAGGGGCTGAGGGCCGCAAGCCCGGGGCCGAGCGGGGGCTGCGAGAAGTAGGGTGGGGCCTGCAGGTCTGGGGTGGGGGGCGGGTGGGGAAAGGGGTGTGGTGGCTGAGGGGCTGCAGAGGGAGGGAGCGGGCGACCCACCCCGGGAGATGAGGCTCGAGAATCAGAAGGGGCCGAGCGAGGAAGAGCTTCCCCAGGGTAAGGAAGTTCGGGGATTCTGCAGGAGTGGGCACCCCAGGCCCTGGGGGTGGGACACAGCCGAGCCCGCCTGCAGGAACACTGCCCAGGACTTTGGTCCCGGAATGGGGAAAGAGGCTCTTTTAATTTTTTTTTTTTTTTGTCGTTGGCATTGTTTTTCTAATCAAAGCAATGCCTTCTCATATTCAAGAAGTCTCAGGCTTGCACAATGCCTGTATTACCAAAACAGTCCCTCCTGCATCTTCCTCCATTTTCTGCTCTCAGAGGAAACATTTTTCTAACCTTTGAACAGTTCTTCTCTGGAGGTTTTAACTCTTCCTCTTGTAGCAGCATCTCTTCGCTGAGCTCTTCTTTTATCAGCTTCCCTAAATGGGTATCCTTTGGTCTGAGGTATCTCCTAAATGGTTTCCTTGGCCTCCTGGCCATACTTTTTCCGCGGAGTGTGTGTTGTCAGCCATTTTCTTTTTCTTTTTCTAGTCACACCCTTGAATACAGTCTGTACTGATTACTTTCAATTTTTTTTTGCAAGGGCAGGCCCGGGAATCGAACTCGGGTCTCCGGCATGTCAGGCGAGAGCTCTGCCTGCTGAGCCCCTGTGGCCCGCCCATGATACCTTTTTGATAACTCACTTTAGGATTAAACGGAATTTAGCAGGTAGTGGGCGTGGGTCCAGAGCTTTGTCTCCGGCTCTCATATTTTCTTTCTGATCAACAGTTTTATATGTATTTTTTCCCATTTGAAAAGTAAGTAATAAGACATCCAAGGTCTGTATCCACCACTTACCTTAAAACTCTTATCTTTGTGAGCCTTTTGTTGTCCGACTTATCCCAGCTCCTTCCTTCACCAGGGGGTAACCACTCACCTGAATTTTATACTTGTTAATTACTTGCTTCCCTTTGTAAATTGACTGAAGTTATTTATATTCCAGAAGAAATGTATTAGTTTGCCTGTCCTTGGACTTTATATACAGGTGGCTTCATACTGTACATTTTCTTCAGGGTCTTTCTTTTGTTAGTCAGTGTTATCTTCAAGGGGTTATTCCAGGTTCAAGCATGAAGCTGTAATTTTTTTTTTGTACTGTTTTATAGCATTCCATTTAATAAGTTGGCCACAACTAATTTCTCCACTGTTTTGCTAAAAGTTGTTTAGGTTGCCTCCAGTTTGGGATATCACAAACAGTGGTGCTCTGAAGGAGCATGTCACTCCTGGGGCACATGGAAAAGAGTTGCTTCAGGCTTCAAATCTAGGAAGGGAACTGTGGGGTCTTAGGCGTCACCCACATTAACTTCATCACATAACTACACTCTCCAAAAAAAGTTGTACCAATTAACCTCAAAAAACCCCAGTGGAATTACTGGCTCATATAGTAAGTGTATGTTTAACTTTATAAGAAATTGACAATCTGTTCCAGTGTTTATCGCATTTCGCATTTCCATAAGCAACATATGAGAGCTCCAGTTTTCTTTTAGTTCATTAAAAATTGTATGTTCTGCACAACATTATTTCAATTTCTCTGCTACATGGACACCTCTGTGGAAATTTCAAGACAAGGCTATAGTGGACCAATCCAGAACTTCTAAACATTTCTGGAGAAATGTTACCAACATACAAATGCCTACTTTTAAAATATTTTTTTTGAGGGGGGAATGCATGGGTCAGAAATCAAGCCCGGGTCTCCTGCATGACAGGTGAGCATTCTTGTACTGAAAGACCTGTGCACCCTACTTCTATATGTATACCCTACTTGTATAATTTAAAAATGTTTTTCTCTAGGAAACCATTTCTTAGTTTATTAAACTAAAAATGGAAGTAGTTTACTCAGTCATTAAATATATGCGTGAAAATAGCAAAAAATTGAACCATGTATCTAAACTTCCTTTCCAAGGCAGACTGCACTGACCCAGAAAATGTCTTAAAATACAAGGTTACCTACCTGTCTGTTGAATATCTACTTTTCTGCAGTACATGAATGGCATATATATATGTATAAAACATTTTTGAAATTATCTTTTTTTTTTTGCATGGGCAAGCACTGGGAACCGAACCCCTATCTCCGGCATGGCAGGCGAGAACTCTGCCGCTGAGCCACTGTTGTCCTTGTGAAATTATCTTTTAATTGAAAATGCAATATATATTAATATAGAAAAGGTGTTGGTAAATGTGAAAATCAACATAAATGCACAATAATGCAGTGCAAATTAAATATTTGCTAAGGGGATGTAGGAAAATAAAGTGATTTAAGGTTAGGCTGATAATGAGTAGAAGTTTACCGGAACAAGCAAATCTTATTGTAGAAAATTTAAAGTTTTCTAAATCCATGGATTTGGGTTGTCAAGAGAAAAGATAATCAATTCATTTATCAAACCTTTACTGAGTACTTACTGTGTGGTAGGCCCACTCGAGGCACCAAAGATAGAGCAGCAAACAAAATATTGTAGAACTGGAACAGCAGGTCCTCATCCAGGGAGAATTTGATAGGAGCAGAGAAAGAGATGAGTGAAAATAGAAATGAAATAGAAAGGAAAAGAGCTGGTTTGGACTTATACTGAAAGACTGTAAGTACTAGGATGTTTCTACGCAGAGAGACATGCTGTAAAAATGTCTGCTGTGAACTGGATTCTTTCTGTTACTTGGGTTAGCACCCCCTAGCCTCCTAGGTAACTTGATAATTACTAGTATAAAACAGACAAAATAAATAGTGCACATGGGAAGATTCCCAGCTGAGGTGTGTGGTGAGCAGGAAGGGCTAGCAAAGGCTTAAATCTTGTCTCCTTCTGTATTTCTAAGATTTGATCTCATTTGTTATCTTCAGTCTCTTCCTATGGGGTTTCCGTCTACCTTGCAATGAGGCTTTCCAGTGTTGTGCCCTTGGTTTCCTCCTGCCCTATGCTGTGCTCTTTAACAGGACTGAATAGCCCTTACTTTCATAGCTCCAGTGTGCCTGACCAGTTGGCAGTGTACCGCTGTCCAGTTTTCTGATTCCCATCCGGGTTGGGACAAGAATGTGCTTAAACAAGCTCACTAGAGGTAGACAGCACGTCGGCGGGCTCTTGCGAGTTCATGTGGACTCAGCACACCCGGTGGTCTGCGCTGTGAACTCTGGCTGCAAGATGTTTTTCTTTTCACCCAAGCTGGACCCTTGTTTGTTTTTACCTCTCATAGTAGGAGAGGTCAGTGCCTGTGGCTGCTGGGGAACCTCCCCTGCACCGGCTCCCACCCTTATCCTTTTATGTAAACGTGAACTTGGAAAACGAATGACTTTTTTTCTGACCACTTAATTTGCAATGGATATAACTCTTTCAGCTGTTGAGTTTTTGTTCTTTTGTCTCCCATGTTGTTGTATGAACATTTATCCTATTCAAACGGTTGCTTTTTCCTGGCTACCAGGATGTGCTGCCTGTGCTCCGCTGGTGAGAATTCTTGGGCACTAGTAGGAGTACACTGCTGGGTCGCGTGTTACTCACCTGCCTTATCTCCTCCTGGATAGCTTCCAGGGGTAATTATTTCCAATCTGAATTTTGGAATTTTATTTTTTTAATATATTGTTTACATTTCTGGCATCACTACTGTTTATTGTATCCTAGGCCTTCCTCTTAGAATCAGCTTATGATTTAGATAGATGACATCCGTAATAATTCTTTAAAATAGTGTTCCTAGGTCAAAATAATTCTGCATCTAGGCCTTACAAAGAGCTGATTTTTTTTTTGAATTGAGAATTTTAGGCCCAAAATTATGTTCCTTTAGCATATGGAAGCCATATGCTTCTTGGATTCTTGTGAGCACTGTAGCTGACCTGATTCTGGCCATGAGTGCTGATATGTTCATTATTCCTTTTTATTTTCACCAAAAATTGTTTTAAGGGTAAAGTAGATGGTTGCTCCCGATCACAGGGCATTAGGAACAATTATTTTACTGGCTCAATTAATTATAACGTAATGACATAGTGGGTAAAAATTGAGGAGGTTCAATCAAGATGAAATTTAACTTCCATCAGCAGTCATAGTCTGTGAAAATATTCCTCCTACCGTAAATATGTAAACAAGTATTGTTAAGTGTAAGAGTTTTATTATAATTAAGACTATCACAGAAGAGTTCAGATTTTTCATAAATATATGGATTGACTATAAATCTAACAACAAGATCCCTTACCTTAACCTAATATTTATATTTATATACCTAGAATGTTCAGTATTCTCCTGTACATGATTTTAATCTATAACTCACATTTTTCTCCAGCTTGGAGAAATTATCTTATTATTTCTTAGAGTACTGCCCTGCCAAATCTGTCTCTTCTCTTCTAGAACACATACTAGTTGGCCACTAGAAATCCTAGCTTTGTTCTTTAAAACCAAAAATCACACTTTTCCTTTGGCCCTGCATTCTAGAACATTGACCTGATCATTCAGCTGACTCTTGCACTTCAAATTTCCCTCCATTCTGCTATTCATACTGTGAATGTTTTTTTTCTTTCATATTTTGATACTTTTAACATCACAGATTCCTTATTTGTTCTTTTTCATAACATTTTTTCTTTCATAGATGTCTTGTCCACTCTTATTTCTCTGATGATGTTATGTAAACTTTCAAAATCCCCGTTTTTTCCACATTGGCTTGATGTTTTCACTGATAGCTGTGTCCTTACATTGGGTGATGCTCTTTGGGGTGTAGGTTTTCCTTGGCTGTTGTGTGTGTTTCTCTGCTTAGCGTTCGTGCTGGCCTGACTCTAAGGGCCAGCTCTACCTGTTTACCTATATTCTTTATTGATGATGGGATGGATGTGCAGGGGGGTCTGGGATTCCCAAGGCTTCCCGGCTGTCTGGTCACTGCACTGCCTCACTACCCACCCTCGGCCTGGGAGTGAGCAGTTCCAGTTCTCTAGGTACAAGGGGGCAGGGCCTCAGAACTCAGCCCCCACTTGGAGCTGCCCACAGCAGTTCACCTGTCGTCCCCTACAGGGTTCTGTATGGCCGAGCCAGCCTGGTGGGCCCCATTTTCTTTGAATTCCTCAAAATTTCATGTCAATTGACTGTGACCTTTCTCATTTTTCAGCAATGATACACATTTATATTTTTAAAAATATCTCCTGTCATTTCTGTGGATTTTTGTCAGAGAGGACATGGCAGGGCGTGCTCTGAAAGCCATTTTGCTTCTGTTCAATTGTGCACACTCTACCTGTGAGAAGTGTTAGGTAGTGCTTGGGGTGCGGATGAGGTGGGAGTGGTTGAACAAGCTTTGCAATCAGAGAGACCCGGGAATTAAACCCCAGCTCCAAAATGTCTTGTATAAGCCATTTTATTTAATTCTACTCATCCTTACCTTTACCTGTAAAATGGAAGAAACAATGTTTACTGTGTATTCATCTTGTAAATATTAAATGAAAAAGTTTGTAAGCTGATTTTTTGCTTTCTTTTCAGCCACAGGAACCTGCCCACTGAGCTGCTGAAGCCTGCACTGTTAAGTATCCATGATGCTGGATCCCTAGAGAGGTGAAGGATGAAGCTGCATGGCTTGCTCTAGATTTGTACTGATGACATGCAGAATTTCCTCTCTGACTCCAAAATTGAAAAATCAGGCATTCTTTTCATCTACGCCAAGGAAGGCAGATGGAGTGGTGGGGATTTTGTTGAATTCTAATCAAAGTTTATACCAAATGGCCCTGAAAAAGGATAGAGAAACTGTGGGACACAGGTGTACTGAAATATTCAAGTTCTACAGAACCAAAATGGATTGGGGCCTAACGTACAGTGATGCTTTTAGTTAAGATAGTTCAAGTTGGTACAACTTGTTTTATAGGAAAACTCCACTTTCTGTCTAACCAAGGAATAATTAATGGCTGTTATTTGCAGAGGTTTATACTTTAAGCGATTACTTAGAGTTAATATACTATAGCAACTGAAATTTAAATTGTGCTGTTAGGAGACTGGTGTTATTTAATTTATGCCCTCTCCAGTGTAGGGATTGAAGCATTCTGTTGACTCTGGATGTTGAATTGCCACCTGTTGGCCATGACTATTATATATTTAAAATTCTTAGTGCTTTATACTTTGTGTATATCTTTTGTATCAATTTAAAGCAATTGTTTAATAAATTTTTCCTAATATTGCAATTGTTTAATAAATTTTTCCTAATATTGACCAGAAAAACCCCAAACAGGCAAAATAAGGACTGCCTTGATACTAAAGTGCCGTCACATTTTATGGGAATTCAAATCAGATATCACACAAAATTAAAATAATAGGAATAAATATTTTTAAGTTTTAATCAGTTATCTTAATATTTTAAAAATTGTCAAGAATCATAGAACTTCAGAAAACTCCTTAATAGTAAAATAGGGACTGTGTTTGTTGTTAGTATATGTGATCCCCTTTAAGTAGCACTTAAGACTTAACGTCCTTGCTTGCCAGTTTCTTAAACGTGTTTTGTTTGCTTTTGAAACTTTTGTGACTGATTTGCTGACTTGTGTTCCTATATTAATACTCCGGTTTATTACACTTCAAAATATTTAATAATAATTCTCAAAATTTAACAGTTAAAAAAAAAAGCAATCCAGTTAGAAAATGTTCAAAAGACACAGAGAGACATCTCACTTAAGAGGATGTAAAGATGTCAAATAAGCATGTGAAAAGCTGCTCAACATTGTTAGCCATTAGAAAAATGCAAGTTAAGACCACAGGCTCCCAGGATTCGTCAGGACTTGACATCATGGGATTGAGAAAGCCTTCTTGACCAAAAGGGGGAAAGAGAGAAATGACACCAAGTAAAGTTTCAGTGGCTAAGAGATTTCAAACAGAGAGGTTATCTTGGAGGTTATTCTTATGCATTATATAGGTGTCCCTTTTTAGTTTATGGTGTATTGGAGTGGCTGGAAGGAAGACCTGAAATTGTTGAGCTGTGTCCCAGTAGCCTTGATTCTTTTTTTAATATTTTTATTGATAAATTTTAACATACAAACACACAAACATTCTTAACCACAAAAAATTCCATACATGGTGTACAGTCAGTAGCCCACAATATCTTCACATAGTTGTGTATTCATCACTATGATCATTTTTTTAGAACATTTGCATCACTCCAGAAAAAGAAATAAAAAGAAAAAAAAACTCATACATTGCATACCCCTTACCCGTACTGCTCAATGACTACTAGTATTTCCATCTACCCAATTTATTTTAACCTTTGTCCCCCGTTATTTATTTTCTTACCCTTTTTTTTTTACTTCTCCATACCCTAGATAAAAGGAGCATCAGACACAAGGTTTTCACAGTCACACAGTCACATTGTAAAAGCTATATCATTATACAATCATCTTCAAGAAACAAGGCTGTTGGAACACAGCTCAACAATTTCAGGTACTTGCCTCTGGTCACTCCAATACACCATACACTAAAAAGGGATATCTATATAATGTATAAGAAAAACCTCCAGGATAACCACTCAGCTCTATTTAAAATCTCTCAGCCACTGAAACTTTATTTTGTTTCAAGTCTCTCTTCCCATTTTTGGTCAAGAAGACTTTCTCAGTGTTTTGATGCTGGGTCCTAACTTATCCCAGTCTTTCTGTCCCCTGTTGTCAGGGAGATTTGCACCTCTGGGAGTCACGCCCCATGCAAGAGGGTGTTGGGGACCGGAGGCTAGCCTAAGATGGCGACTGAGCTAACATGGCCACCCTGGCTGATGCAACAGCACCTACTTAGTACAACAAGGTTCTTCACGGAAATAAGTTCCCGCCGGGTCTTTCCCGCCGGCGCGAATTCCCCACCAATTATCTAACCAGTCCTCCCCGCCGGCGCGAACTCCCTCCTATCATAATGCCCTACATACCCTACTCCCTCCCCAAGCCGGTATATATACACCTGGCTTGGTTAATAAAATTTGCAGCTTGATCAGAATCCTGTCTTGCTGTCCTTCTTGCGTCTCTCTGTCCCATAGCCATTCTTCCCTCAGCAGGTGGCGGACCCCGTTGACTGTCCTGCGGGTCAGGACATTTGGCGCCCGACGTGGGCCTCGACCGCTAGCTGAGAGATAGAAGCGTCGCGCGCCGAAAAATGAGGAGGGCCCTCCCATAACCCCGGACTGCCACAGAACTAACTCGCCTGTGAACGCAGCCCCGGCGACACTGCCTCGCGCCGACGGACGAACCAAGAGAAGAGCGAAGGATCACGCAGTAAGTCACTTTCATTTTCATTTAAAAAATTCACTATGGGACAGGAATCTAGTACACATGAGCTTTACGTGAGACAATTAAAAGAAACCCTCAAGACGCGAGGAGTGAGAGTTAAGAAAAAGGACCTTAGAAATTTCTTTCAGTTTGTTTATCAAACCTGTCCATGGTTCCCTGCTGACGGGACCATAGACCAAAAATGCTGATCGAGAGTAGGAGATTGTTTAAAGGACTACTATAAAACTTTCGGGCCGGAAAAGGTACCAGTTACAGACTTCAATTATTGGAACTTAATCAATGAGGCCATAAAAACTTCCCCTTCAGACCCTGAAATACTACAGCTTTGTAGAGAGGGAGAAAATGCCTTAAAAGATGCACGTCCCCTCTCCAGACCCCACTCAGAATGTAATTCTGTAGTTACAAAATAATCCCCTCCTTAACTCCCTGCAAACCGCCAGTCAGGCGCTCTCCTCTCTCTCTCTAATGACTAACCAAAATAAGCCCTCTAACCCCCGCTGTGCCCGTTACACTTTTCCGGTCCTCCGTAGCCAGCAAAAGGCAAGGTCAGAAACTTCCAAGCCTCAGTCTGAACAGGAAAGCAGTGAGGGGGAAGGGAGCGAGAAAGCTAATGATGAGGACGAAATAAAATCCAAATGTAGCCGCGAGCGGGAGGAAACACCCCGAACCAATAAATACAAAAGGATTAATCTAAAATATTTAAAAGAACTAAAAAAAGCTGTGCATAATTATGGAGCAACTGCCCTTTTACTCTGGCTTTGCTAGACAATATTAGCGAAACGGAGCTTACTCCAAATGATTGGTCACAGCTCGCCAGAGCCACCCTATCAGGTGGCGATTTCCTGCTATGGAAAGCGGATTATGAGGAGCAGTGTAAAAGGTATGCTGAAAGCAACATCTTAAAAGACAGCACAAAATCTTGGTCGTTAAAAAAGCTTCTAGGGTCAAGTCCTTATCATCTTAATTCTACCCAGGCACAATACCCCCGAGGACTTGGTCTCCAGGTGCAGTCCGCCGCCATTAAAGCATGGAGGCTACTTCCCCAAAAGGGGGCTCTCACCTCCTCTTTATTGAAAATAGTTCAGGGCCCCAATAAGCCGTATACTGACTTCCTCAGTCGGCTACAGACCGCAGCCCAGTGCATTCTTGGTGATCAGGAAAGCGAAAGCGATTTTATCAAGCATCTCGTTTATGAAAATGCTAACACCGCCTGTCAGGCGGCAATCTGCCCTTTTCGTAATACTGACCTCTCCAATTATATTAAACTTTGTAACAAAATAAATCATAATACTCAAGCAATATTAGCTGTCTTACAAAATCGCACTGAAAACAACGGCCCCATCTGTTTTAATTGTAACAAATCGGGTCATTATTAAAAAAATTGCCCCTACGCATTATTTTTAAATAATGAAATATGGAATAAAGCCTAAACTAATATAATAAGTGCTGAGGGTTTGTAAAAATAGAAATTATGGTTAAAATCAAGAAAGATTTAATGAGTCTAAAATGACAATGTTTTCTTGAACTTTTAGCCTGTTATAATGAAAAGATATAAAAAGATTCTAAATAATTAGTTAGAAAGCAAAGAGTCTGTGTTTTATCAAAATAACTTACGTTAACTTTTGTCATGTTGTTATCTGTATAAAAAATACTGATTTTCTCCTGGGTATCATTATACTGGCAAAAAGTGCTTCTTTTCTTGCCCTAAACCAGGTGGCTTAATCTATTAATCTAAGTACTATTACTATAAATGAGTCTATTACTGGCTAAATCATATTCAAATCATATAAATACCTATATTCCTTTAAGCCAAAATATCTTAAGACTTTGTCCAATCTTTATATAAACTACATATGTATAAGCTAAATTTATCCCAAGATAACCATGGCTTATATTGGAAGCAGATCAGATTTGAGGGTTGAATGCAAGGAAAAAATATACTTGTGGAGTCTTTTTTGTTCACCTGATGTTGCCATTACATGCAACTGATATTGCTATCACATGACCTTGATAAAAAATAGTTAAAATGTACACTCTAGCCGGGAGGACTGGCTATCCCCCCAGAAAGAGGTGTACTTTAATAAAGATATCTAGGTCCCAGGAAGCTCCTCTTGGTCCCTAGCCAGTTCCCAGAGGACCCAACTGGGCCCCGTCATGTAAGCAAACCGAAATTTGGCCACTATTGTGAGAAAATACCATAAAAACTGCATGCAATAAATTTAAAATTAGCAAAAATGCACAACCAATTATAAAAAATCCACATTCCTGCATTCCTTTTAAATCAATCCAATGAATTCAATTTAAAAAATCTGGTCATTTGCTATGGGTACATGTCACTATTGACACTCTGCATTCATTTTTGCTACCTGCCACTTTAGGGATTCCTAATTATATATTACAAAACTTGCTTGATATTTTACAAGGAAATTCTGATTTATTAAGCAAAAGGCAGTTAACAGCTGCAGCTGAACAAGAGTTACAATTAATTGAACAATGCATTCAAAAAAGACAGCTTGTTCAAATAAATCTAAAAAGTCCTGTTGATTTTATTATTTTCTTTACCTTGCAATCTCCCACAGGCCTATTTTAGATCTATTTGAACACAATTCGCCAAGGTCCTCTGGAAAGATCCATTGGATAACACTTGGTGAGGACCAGATCCGGTCCTGATACGGGGCAGAGAATCAGTGTATATATATTCTAGGGAATTAATTCAGACAAATGGTTACCAGAGCAATTAACAAAACAAATAAACAATAACAATCTGTCCAGGGCAAAAAGGTTGCCCTGAGAAGGCATTTTTCTCTCTTTCTTTCTCCAGCACAGCTGAAGCTACTAATAAACCAGCAAGCCCTGCTATAACCTATTCAACGACGGCTAAGCTGACAGACGACTGAAGTCTAAGAATCCATCTACTGGTGTTGCTGGTCTAGGCACCGGTATCGCCTCAATCACCCTCCAACAACAAAGCCTCTCAGCCTAAGAGCTGTAATAGACGAGGACTTAACCTGTATTGAAACTTCCATCACCCACCTTGAAAAGTCCCTTACATCCCTATCAGAAATAGTTCTCCAAAATAGAAGAGGGCTAGACCTGCTGTCAGGATGACCGGAAGCCAGAAAAATTTCTAACCCTGCTAGCTTCCTCCCTTGGTTAAGTTTATAGACAGCCTTTATTAGAATGGCTTTGTTAATATCTCCCCCTAAACTTATCACCTTATGCTTGCTCCTAAAATATACTTTTGGTGGCTGGGATGACCCACAAGCCCTCCAAAAGCTAAGAAACAAACTCTACGGTTCTGCGTGCGAATGCAACGAAATAGTTACCTGCCCCCCCTTGACGAGAACATACACATTGCGGCAGAATTGTGGGAAGAAAATAGCCTACCTATTAACTGGCCAAGCCAATCAAGTAGGCAACAGCCAGAGATGGGTCTGCCTTACGATCCCTGATCTAACACCCCCCATTAATGGGGTACTGCCTAAGTGTAAGTGTTCCTCAATACGTCCCTCTCTTCATGCCCAATGCTATACAACATATTCGCAGTGCCAATTAAATGGCCAGACTTACTATTTTACAAAACTTGCTTGCAAAGAATTAGGGTTTAAGCTGGCTGAGGGAATTAGCAGCTCTAAGTTCCAACTCAGTGACTGTGGCGGACGTGATGCCCAAATAGGGAAAGAGGTGTGCTGGCCAGCTAAACCCCCAATACACGTGTCAGACGGAGGGGGACCCCAAGATCAAGCTAGGGAGCTCATAACTGAAAAACTAATATAAGCAATCATTGATCATTTGTATCCTCAGCTCCATTATCACCCCCTAGCGAAAATAAAAGTCCACGATTTAGATCTTGACCCCCAAACATATGATATTTTAACCACCACCTGGAAATTACTCAATATGTCCCAGCCAAGTTTAGCATCTGATTGCTGGCTTTGCCAATGAATGGGAGGCCCCCTGCCCCTTGCCTTAGCACCACCCAATAATACCTATAGCAACTTTTCTAGTTCTTGCAGTATCTCCATACCTTTCCGAGTGCTGATTGAGTTCAAAAACAGCACTCTCTGTTTCTCCTCGCCATCCACTAATGATAGTAATGAGATAGATCTCGGTGTGCTCCCTATTAGTTGTCTGAAAACAATGTCTCTTCCCCCCTCTGTCCCACTAACAGCACTGTATTCGTATGTGGTAATAGCCTTGCTTATACTGCACTCCCACAAAATTGGACTGGATTATGTGCCCTAAGTATACTCCTTCCTAATATCGATATCATCGATGGGCAGGAGCCAGTGCCTGTTCCTAGATTAGACCTTATTGCTGGCCGCCAGAAAAGAGCCGTACAAATGCTCCCTCTCCTGGCTACGATGGGCATTGTAGGAGCCTTAGGTACGGGAACTGCTGGCATAGGAGTCTCACTCACACAATATACTAAATTATCCAAACAATTGATTGGAAATGTACAAGCTTTATCAAGTACCATTCAAGACGTGCAAGACCAGTTAGATTCTCTTGCCGAGGTAGTCCTACAAAACCGTAGGGGGCTAGATTTATTAACTGCAGAAAAAGGGGGGATATGTTTGGCTTTACAGGAACACTGCTGCTTCTATGCGAATAAGTCCGGCCTCGTCAGAGACAAGATTAAGACGCTGCAGGAAGAATTGGAGAAAAGAAGACGAGACCTGGCTGAATCTCCTCTATGGGGCGCTTTTAATGGACTATTGCCTTACCTCCTCCCTATATTAGGCCCTCTGCTCACTCTGCTCCTTGTAATATCTGTTGCACCCGCTATTATTAGGAAAATACTCCAGCTTGTAAAGGATCAAGTTAACTCAGCCCTAGGGAGGCCCATTCAGGTGCATTACTAAAGGCTCCATCTCCAGGACCAGAGTGTAACCCTGGAAGGCCAAGAAAACATCTACCCTCTGTAAATTCCCCCCTCCTACAGGAGCAGCATACCACTCGAAAGTATGCTTCTAGCTTATGCTATGATTGGTACCGCTGGGTGCAAGGCAAAGCACTGCAAAGGAGGGCCAGAACAATCAAAGGCCGCTTTCGAGCTCCTTGAGAAGTATGCCTCATTTGCATAGGGGTTCGCTCTGCAAAAATTCCCCTCCCCAGAAAAACAGAGCCACAAACAACTTGGGGAATGAGGCCTCTACTTCCCCCAGCAAAGGTTAATGCCAAAAGAATGCTTAATCAGCATCCTTCCTCCATCCTTTTGAAAAACAAAGGGAGGAGATGTTGGGGACCAGAGGCTAACCTAAGATAGCGATTGAGCCAACATGGCCACCCCGGCTAATGCAATGGCATCTATATAGTACAACAAGGTTCTTCACGGAAATAGGTTCCCGCCGGCGCGAATTCCCCACCAATTATCTAACCAGTCCTCCCCGCCGGCGCGAACTCCCTCCTATCATAATGCCCTACATACCCTACTCCCTCCCCAAGCCGGTATATATACACCTGGCTTGGTTAATAAAATTTGCAGCTTGATCAGAATCCTGTCTTGCTGTCCTTTTTGCGTCTCTCTGTCCCATAGCCATTCTTCCCTCAGCAGGTGGCGGACCCCGTTGACTGTCCTGCGGGTCAGGACAAGAGGGAAGGCAGTGAGTTCACATACTGAGTTGGCGTAGAGAGAGAGGCCTGGCATCTGAGTAACAAAAGAGTTCTCTGGGGGTAATTCTTAGACCTAATTTTAAGTAGGCTTAGCCTATCCTTTGCAGGAATAAGTTTCACAGGGGTGAACCCCAAGATCGAGGGCTCAGCCTATTGATTTGGTTGTCTCCACTACTTGTGAGAATATCAGAAATTATCCAAATGGGGAAGTTGAATATTACCTCCTTTCTCCCCAGTGCTCTAAGGGACCTTGCAAATACTTTTTTATTCACTGCCCGATTACTCTGGGATATATTGGGGCATCATACACTTGGAAAAATCAACAAAGTCTCAACGCCCCATTCAAGAGTCCATGTACTTATGGTGTTCCAGGAGCTTTGATTGTTGAAGATGATTGTATAAGATAATAGCTTTTACAGTGTGACTGTGGTTGTGAAAACCTTGTGTCTGTTGTTCCTTTTATCCAGGGTATGGACAGATGAGTAAAAAAATATGGATAAAAAAATAAATAATAGGGGGATAAGGGGTAGATTGAAATACTAGTGGTTAATGAGAGGGAGGGGTAAAGGGTATGGTATGTGATATTTTTTCTTTTCTCTTTTTATTTTTCTGAAGTGATGCAAATGTTCTAAAAATAATCATGGTGATGAATACACAGCTAAGTGATGATACTGTGAGCCATTGATTGTACAACCTGTATGCACGGTATGAGTATGATTTGTCAATAAAAATATTAAAAAAAAAAACCACAGGAGTTATCATTATATTCCTACTAGAAGAGATAAAATAAAAAACAATGAGGACGGGCCACGGTGACTCGGCAGGCAAGAATGCTTGCCTGTCATGCCAGAGGACCTGGGTTCGATTCCCGATGCCTGCCCATGTGAAAAAAAAAAACCAAAACAATAAAAAATAATAATAGTGACAAGATCAAATGCTGGCAAGGATATGGAGCAATGAGAGATTTGTGGAGACGGAAGAGTCTGTACCCACATGGTGGTGTCCACACGTGGTAGAATGACACAGCACTATACTGGTACTTGACGCTGTTGTCAGTTTCCTGGTTTTGATAATATACCTGTTATGTAAACTGTAAATTAAGGGAGAATCATAAAAGGCCTGAATCTAAGATTCAATATTTAGTGCTGCTTCTGTAGAGCCAGGGGGGCCTGGAAAGATCTACCCCCCAGCATCCCTCCCCACTCTGCTCCTGTGGAGTCTCCTGGACAAACCCTGCTCCTTACCATGGGACCAGACACCATGCCCACTTAGCCCCTAGTCTTGGGCTTCAGTTGCCTGCCATCCCTGGGAGTTACTCTAACAAAATGACCACACATCTAGCAGGAACCAGAGGCACCTCTTGTTCTCCAAAGCCTGCCTCCCACAGCCCTTTCCTGCTTACTCTAATCCCGAGTGCAATCCCTGCATGGAATGTGGAATTCCGCCCAGGCTGTGAATGTATGTGACCAACAAACTGCAGTTGAGGTCATCTGTCCAGTGTCAGGTGTCATGTGTTCAGCATTCCCTGTAACCTGAGGCCAGGAAGCCTTCTGTCACCAATGAGCTAAGGAGAGGGGAACAAAACCGGCTAAGGGTAGATGGGAGCTCTCTGTAACTTCCTGTAACTCTGTGATTATTTCAAAGTAGTAAACTAAGTATATCATTTAGACTGGAAAAGAGGGGCATGTAGAGTGTTGTGCTGGAGCTAGCTTGTGTTGACTGGCTTGTATTCCTGAAATTTCAGGAATTTTGCGTGTTGCTAACACAGCCATTATTAAAATATTAATGGTATAAGCTTACAATGAAATAAATTATATTTAAAAACAATGTTATGAAATAAATGAAACAGCAAGGACAAAAACACATACAAAAAACCTTTGTTGGCATTTGATTGGATTAAAATTGAGTGTTTTCATTTTTTTCATGTAACACAGTTAAGCTTATTTTCTTCACAGATCATCTTTTTAATTTTAATGTTAAGTAATGTATATGTTTTTTTTTACATGGGCAGGCACCGGGAATCAAACCTGGGTCCTCTGGCATGGCAGGCAAGCATTCTTGCCGGCTGAGCCACCGTAGCCCACCCTGTAATGTATATGTTTGACGCTAATGTGAGTGAGAATTTATATTCCATCTTTTCTTGTAGTGTAAGAAATGAGAGAAATTATAATATTGGTCATCTATTAATAATTATTTTGTCAAATGTTTTTCAGCTCTGCCTTCTTTGTCTTCTCCCAGAACTCCAATGACATAAATGTTAGATCTGTTGTTATTTTTCCACATAGCTCCATTCAAAAGACTGTTTTTTCAGATTGGGTAATGTTTTAGTTTGCCAAAGCTGCCGAAATGCAATATATCAGAAATGGAATGGCTTTTAAAAAGGGAATTAAGTTGGAAGTTTACAATTCTAGGACTGTGAAAATGTCCAAATTAAGGTATGGAGAGAAAGATGCCTTAATTCCAAAGAAAGGGCCACCGGTGTTCGGGGTTTCTTTCTCAGCTCGTACAGCACATGGCACACCTGCTAGCTTTCTCTCCTCATTTCATAAGGCTTCCCTGGGGGCATTTTCCTTCTGCTCCAAAGGTCTCTGGCTGTGTGGGCTCTGTTGGTTCTGTTGGCTCTAAAGCTTATGACCAAAATGGTTCCCTCTTAAAGAATTGCAGTAAGCAACCCCATATTGAATGGGTAGAGAAATATCTCCATGGAAACCATCTAATCAAAAGTTATCATCCACAATTGGGTGAGCCACATCTCCATGGAAACAATAAAAAAGGTCCAACAATATTGAATGAGGTTTAAAGGAAATCCCATACCCATTAAGCAGTTGCCCCCCACTCCCCTTTCCCCCCAGTCCCTGGCAAACTCCAGTATGCATTCTGTCTCTATGGATTGAATGACTAAATATTTCACATAAATGGAATCATACAATAAAAAAAAAATTTAAAAAAAAAGGACCTGGCTTTTCTGGGATACACGATAGCTTCAAACCGACACAGGTTATTTCTACTATTATGTCTTCCAGTTGACTGTTTCTTTCAGCTGTCCTCTGTATTACACTATTGAAACATTCATTGAGTGTTTTATTTCAGTTGTATTTTTTCAGTTCTAAGCTTGCCATTTGTTCTTTTTATCTTTTGTTTTTGTTGAGACTTTTAATCCTTTCTATTGTTTCATGCACATTCATATTTGCTCATTGAAGCATTCTATGATAGCTGTTTAAAATGTGTCAGACCATTTGAACATCTGGCTCATCTCACTGTTGGTGTCAGTTGATTTTGTTTCCCCCTCAAGTTGTGACCTTTCCTGGTTCTTGACATGATGGGTGATTTTTTATTGTATCCTGGGCCTTTTGGCTATTATGTCACCAGAAATATAGCTCTTAAATAAATAGGCCCCCTCTGATGTTGCCTCATTGTCAAGTGGGGGATGGAAGTCCAGCTTCCCCTATCAGCCCCATTGATGCTAGGGAGAAGACAGTGTGCCTTTGTCACGCTGGGTGGGAGTGCGATTTCAGGCTCCTCCCTGAGGACAACGGCTGGTGGAGAGGAAGGAGGGCTCTGCTACTCCTCCCTAAGTGGTTTACACTCACACCTGGGAACACGTGGGGGCTCCTGGTTGCTGGAAGCACATGAAAATCCCAGCTTCCCTCTCAGCCTTTTTTTTTTTTTTTTGCATTTGTTAATTTTATTTTCATTCTTTTAAAAAATATATTTTTTAATTAATAAAACTAATCAACATACACACGAACATTGTTAACATATGAACGTTCCATACTTGGTGTGCAATCAGTGGCTCACAATATCATCACATAGTTGTGTATTCATCACCACGATCATTTCTCAGAACATTTACATCACTCCAGAAAAAGAAATAAAAAGAAAAAACTCATACATACCATACCCCTTACCCCTCCCTCGCATTGACCACTAGTATTTCAACTTGCCCAATTTATTCTCTCTCTTATTCCCTCACTATTATTTATTATCCTTGTTTTTCTCCTCATCTATCTATACCCTTGATAAAGGGAGTGTCAGCCACAAGGTTTTCACAATCACACCGTCACATTGTAAAAGCTCTATCGGTATACTTCTTCGAGAGTCAAGGCTACTGGAACACAGCTCAGCAGTTTCAGGTACTTCCAGCCACTCTAATGCACTATGAACTAAAAAGGGCTCTCTATACAGTGCACAAGAGGAACCTCCAGCATAACCTCTGACTCTGAAATCTCTCATTTCAGAGTCTTTATCTCATTTCTCTCCCCTTTTTGATCAAGAAGGCTTTGTCTATCCCATGCTGCCGCGCCCAGCTCACCCCGGGAGCCCTGTCCCCTGCGGCGGGGGGATGTGCAGCACTGGGAGCCACGACCCACTAGCAGCGAGGGCAGCGGGGTCACCTGCAGCGCTGGCTGAGACAGGCCACATCTGGGCAACAAGAGGTTCTCCGGGGTGACTGCTGGGCCTTATGATCAGTAGGCTTAGCCTGTCCTCTGCAGGAATAAGTTTCACAAGGGCGAACACCAGGATTGAAGGGGGCTCAGCCTATAGAACTGGGTGTCTCCACTGCCTGCAAGACTATCAGGAACTCCCCAGATACGGAACAGGAATATTTCCTCCTTTCTCCCCAGCCCCCAAGGGAGCTTTGCAAATACTTTTTATTCTCTGCCCAAATTACTCTGGGATATGTTCGGGCACCACACTGACCTGTGCAAACACGACCTCACGCCCAGGGCCGTTATCCCTTGGACACTGCTCAAACACGGCTCAGCCCAAATACACAAACACATCCAGATAACGAGCCCACGTCAAAAAACGAACAGACGTCGACTCCAGGTGAGGCACGTATGTATCTACTCACTTCTATTTGAAATTAAAAAAAAAAAAAGCTGGGCTTTAGCCGAGAAAAAGTCTGTTCAGCGGTTCACACGGCCACGCCCTCGAAGCCGCGTCCTTGTACCGGGGCTGGGCAGACGCGGCCGCGCGGCAGTCGTTTCCTCCTCCCAGCGCCTGAGGAGACGGGAGGGCGCGCACCTCTCAGCCGCAGCGCGCCCTGCTCGCGCCGCGAGGCGCTGTCCTCGGCCTCCAGTCACCGCCCGGCCGCCCCCGGCCCGCCCACTACCGCCCCCGGCCGGCTTTACCGCGTCGCCCGCCGCGGGGCCTCACGGGAAACGGTCCTCGCGGCGGGGCGCGCGCGGGAATCGGGGCCGTCCCCTCGCGCATGCGCCGCGTTTCCCGGCCTCGGGGCGGGGTGGGCTCGGCGGGCGCGGCTGGAGCGGGCGGCCCGGCGCATGCGTGGAGGAGCTCGCCGAGCTCGCCGAGGGGCGCGGCGGGCGCTGCCCGGGGTTCCCGGGTTAGTTCCGAGCCCTGCCTGTCGCGGTAACCGCCCCTAACCCGAAGGACCGTGCATGCCCCAAAGAGGCACCGCGTTGAGCCCTCCTCTACCGTGGAGGTCGGGGGAGCCCCTTTGCCGCAAGTAAGGTGACCCAAAGAGGCACTGCGCCCCGCCCCGCGGGAGACGATCCCGGGTCCCCGGCCTCCACCCTCACGGCCGCCGCGGCCTCCTGCCCGCTTCACGCCCCTAATAAAAAGCGACTCTGCCCCAGTTCAGCCTTGTATGCTCCACGTGGTGAGCCCCGGCCGCCGTGGCCCACGCCAGACAGGGGACCCCGTTCTGTCTTGTGGTCACTGTTTTCGGGCATCCTCGGCGTCCGTCAGGGTTGTTGGTCACCATTCGTAACTGCCGGTTCTGGGCGCGGTCGGAACCGGCCGGCCCGTGTGTCCTCGGAGGTTTGGGTTTATTTGAATTTTTTGAAACACCAGCCGGGGACCCCCCCCCCCGATATTGGCTCCACGTGAGACGATTTTGTGTCCTAGGCCCAGGTCCCGTGCGGCGATGGGGAGCCGTCGGAAGGGGACTCCCCTGAAGACCGCCCAGCCTCGCGGCTCCGGAGCGCAGGAGCAGGGCCCTAAGAGCAGACCCTACCTGTGAATGGCTAGGAGCAATCTGTGATCCTCGCGCTCCATCCGGAAGACCCCAGATTAAGACAATGGGATGTTTGAGCCAAGCTGTAGAAGAGACAGGTGAGCCCAGGAAAGACCACTGCGTTTGCAGGCTTGAGAGGGCGTGGCTGGGGGAAAGAAGTACCACCTACCCAAAGGAAAGTCGGCCTCAGACGTCCTTAGCGGCCCTACACTGCCTTCACCTCTCCCGTTTGCAGATGGTCAGGGGCGCTCACACCATGCCGCTGTCCAGATGGGGCACTGAGAGATGTGGGTGCCTCCTCCATCCTGACCGGTGGGCCCAGACGGCAGTGTAGGAAAAGGGCTTCCTGGATTCCCTATTTCTGCCTAACAGAAAATATGAACGCCACTGAGTCCCAGTGGGTGAACGTCCAGGAAATCCCATTTTTCAGTGGCGTAGCCAAAAGTCAGATTTTCTGACATAGTTAAGTTAAAAACAATTTTTATCAAAAGTCTGAGAAACTGGCACAATGTAGTCAAGGGCCAAAGGACATTTTCCTACAGGAGGACAGTCTATTCACCTGGCAGGTGGAAGTTTTTTGGCAAGAGAATCCAGGAAGGCAAGTTCCATCTTGTGATCTGCTTCTTTCTTCTTCCCCAGCTCCTTCTCTGTTGTTCTCTACCTGTTTCCTAGAGCAGCAGAAAATGAACAGATCACAGGTGAGCTGTTGGTTTTATTTCCTACTTTGTTTACAGTGCCTTATATGAGGTCTTTATGGGTGGGTAGGTTGGAACGGGAATGTCAAAGCAGATGAAAATTAACAAGGATAAATACAGAAGCGCACCAATATCAGGACAAAATGGTTTGTAGAAGTATGTTGGTGCTGTGGTGCAGATGATCTAATTTGTCTAATCTTGTAGGAATAATATGGAGTACTCTGCACTGTGATTTGCATTGACCAATAGAAGAAATCATGCTAAATCCTCATGAGGCATTTTGAGTTTTTGACAGTGAAGGCTATACAGTGTCCATTTTCCTCATCTTTGACTAGTATGCAGCATAGTGCACACTTGCTCAGTGACTATGGGAAATCTGTGCAGCCTGCTGCCTGTCGTTCTTCCCCAGAGTAAGCAGGACACTTTATGTCAGTCAATCCAGGTTTCTCCGTAAGCCAGGCGTAGAGTTTAGAATGTCAGTCCTAATGTGTAAGACTGATGTTGTTTATTTCTTAATTGTCTGCAAAATTTCACCAGTGAGTTTATCTGGATCTGGATTTTCTTTGTGGAAATATAGATTGAATTTCTTTACACTAGGGAAATTACCCTTTACAACATGATATGGGTTGAACTTTTTCCCAGTTCATCTTTTCTCATTCCCAGATAGAGACAGGAGTTCCTAGTTCAGGGAAATGCCTGGGAAGAAGCAACACTGCCCTTCCGTTTGCCCTGCTGCAGCCCAGGCTGAAGCTACAGCTGCACACATACCAGATAAAAAATGACTAAGGTTTCTACCAGTTTGTTTTGCTTTCTCTCTCTACATCCCCTTGGATTGATCTATGGGGAAGGAGCAAGCAGTTGTGCTAATTGAGCATCTCAGTAGGAGCTAAAAGCTTTAGTTAGAGCAGCAGTGACCTTCACATTGCTAAATCCAGTGGTGATACCTCAGGCTTTGTCTTGCTGGACCATTAGCCTGCATTTGACACTGTCGGGCACTTTTTCCTTCTGTGTGAACTTTTGTCACTTGGCTTCTAGAACACGACAATCTCTTTAATTTTCATTACTTGCTTATTCTCCTTTGCTGGCACTTCCTTTTCTTCTGCCTCTTAATATTGGAGACCCGCTAAGCTCAGTCCTTGATCCTTATCCTTCATCTGAGACCTGTCTCTTGTTCTTGTCTGTTCTCATAAGTATTCTGTGGCTTTATGACTCCTCATAATGTCCCCAGTCTAGTGTTTTAGTTTCTTGGGCTGTAAATGCAAATGCCATAAAATGATTTGGCTTAAACTGGGAATTTATTTGCTCACAGTTTTGAGGCTGGGAGAATGTTCAAGTAAAATCTCTTAGAAGACTGGTGTCCTGGGGCTGACTGCCAGCGATCCCGGCTCCTGTCACTGGGCAAGCACATGGTGTCATCTCCTGGTCTCTTCCTTGTCTTCTGGATTTCATTGGCTTGCTTTGGTGGCTTTCTCTTTCTCTGTCTGAATTTCATTCTCTTATAAAGGACTCCAGTAATAGGATTAAGAACCGTTGTGATTGGGCTGGTCCACACCATAACTGAAGTTGTGTCATCAAAAGGTCCTACTTACAATGGGTTTACACTCCTAGGAATTGATTAGATTTAAGAACACTTTTTCTGGGGCATATACAGCTCTGAACCACCACACCCAGCCCTCTTCCTGCACTTAAGATTCATGTATCTAACTGTCTACTCTACATCTCCGCTTGAAGGTTTAACAAACACTGTCCAATATAGCTGCAGCTGACTTGCCTGCCACCTTCTCAAACCTGCTTCCTCTATAGCTTTCCCCATCTAGATTGATAGCCGACCACTTACAATCATCCTTGACCTGGTTTTCCCTCGTGCTGCACATCTTACTTGTAAGCAAAACCTCCTTGCTCTAGATCTTAAAATATATCCAGAATTTAACCACCTCTCATCATCTGCAGTGCCCTTACCGTGGCCAGCCCCTGGCATCTCTTTCCTGGATGATGCAAGAGATACTCACTACTCCTCACCCCTGGTTCCTGAGCCTCTGCCAGAACACCTGGTAGGGAATGAGAGTCAGGTTACTGTGAGGCCCTCCTCTGCCCAACATCTACATTTTCCTCTGAGTAAAAGCCAGAGCTCTTCCAGTATTATGTGGCCCGTTAATTCTCTGACCTTACCTCCTCCTCAGCCCCATGGTCACACTGTACCAAGTCCTACTAGCCTTCTTGCTGTTCCAGAAACCTACGGGCACAATGCCGCCTTCATCCTTGTATGAAGCATGCCCCGTCTGGGCTGCGCTCTCCCTGCCGTGTGGCCAACTCCGTCTCCTGCCCTGGGCCTTGCTCACAAGTCACTGCACTCGGTCCACTGTGCACTCCACTGTGCACTCCCAGGCCACAATTGCTGCACTAACCCCAGCGTTCCCATCCCCCTTACCTTGGTCCACTCTTTGTCCTTACCATAGCACTTCTCACTTGACATGCTCTACAGGTCACTCACTGCTCTTAGTGTTTTGTGTATCTTCTCTTAAACCTCTCTCGAATGACTATAGCCTGTTATTGTTCTCTGATGTTTCCCAAATGTCCAGAGCAGATCTTGGCTCATAAAGAGTGTTCAGAAGTTGTTGTTGAATGAATGAACTTTTATGTGCCATTTATTTTCCTTTGTAAGTACCATGAAGCTTACTTTTTAAAATCTTTTCTAATGTTTTTACTTTTTAATAATATATTTAAATGTTTTTGCTTGAGTGTTTCTTTTTTTGTGTGCTTTAGTTAAATATATTTTTTATATAGTGTGAGGTTGGGTTTTTTTTTTTGACAAATAGTTTATCAGTTATGCCAACTGCATTTAATTAATTAATCATCCTTTACCTTATTAAATTGTATTTGTGACTTAGTTTTAGTTTGTAAAAGCAGTCAGAATGCAATATACCCGAAACGGAATGGCTTTTAAAAAGGAGAGTTTGTTAAGTTGCAAGTTTACCGTTTTAAGGCCGTGAATATGTCCAAAGCAAGGCATCCAGGGAAAGATACATTGATTCAAGAAAGGCTGAAGGTTCCAGAATAACTCTGTCAGCTGGAAAGTCACATGGTATTGTGTGCTAGCTTTCTCTCCAGGCTTTTTCAATGGCTTACCTGGGGGCGTTTTTCTTTTGCATCTCCAAAGATCTCAGACTGTGTGGGCAATCCCAGCTCTCTTGGCTTTTTCCAAAATGGTTCCCTCTTTTTTTTAATTTTAATTTAATTTATTTATTTTTTTATTGTGAAGAATAACATATATACAAAAACGGAATACATTTCAAAACACAATTAGTTATAGAACAGATTTCAGAGTTTGGTATGGGTTACCGTTGTGCAATGTGAGTTTTTTCATTCTGGCTGCTCCAAGACACTAGAGACTAAAAGATTAATGATTCAGGAGTCATACTCATTTGTTACATCCTATCTTCTCTTTTATAACTTTGCCTTCTCCTTTGATCTTTTCCTTTTAATTATTTTTTATTGATATATTTTATATATTCACATATCATATAATCATCCAAAGTGAACAGTGTTCACAATATCATCATATAACTGTGCATTTATCATCACAATGGACTTTTTTTTCTTTTTTGTGCAAAGTAACGTATACGTAAAAAAGCAATAAATTTCAAAGCACATTGCAACAATTAGTTGTGGACCAGATTTCTGAGTTTGGTATGGGTTGCAGTTTCACCATTTTGGTTTTGGAGGTATTGGAGACTAAAAGAAATCAATATAATGATTCTGCAATCATACTCATTTGTTAAACCCTACCTTCTCTGTATAATTCCACTATCACCTTTGATCTTTTTCCCACTCTTTATTCTAGGTTTTTCATGTTGGAAGGGGCTGTTGATCATATGGGGTAGGGAGATGGAACTAGTTCATGTTCTGGGGAGACTGGCCCCTCTGCAGCTCAGGATTTATCTGGTCCAGAGACCCATCTGGAGGTGTTAGGTTTCTGGAAAGTTACCCTACTGCATGGAACCTTTGTAGAATCTTATATAATGTCCTAGGTATTCTTTTTTTTTATTTAAAAAAATATTTTTATTGGGCCACAGTGGCTCAGCAGGCAAGAATGCTCATCTGCCATGTCAGAGGACCTGGGTTCGATTCCTGGTGCCTGCCCATGTAAAAATTAAAAAAAAATAAAAATAAAAAAAAAGAATGCAAAAAATATTTTTATAGAGAAATCTTCACACACATACATTCCATGCATGATATGCAATCAGTGGCTCATAATATCATCACATAGTTGTGTATTCATCACCATCACCATGATCATTTTTTAGAACATTTGCATCACTCCAGAAAAAGAAATAAAAAGAAAAAACTCATACGTATCATACTCTTTATCCCTCCCTCTCATTGACCATTAGTGTTATCATCTACCCAATTTATTTTATCATTTGTTCCCACTATTATTGCTTATTTTTTTACTCATCTGTCCATACCTTGGATAAAAGGAGCATCAGATACAAGGGTTTCACAATCACACAGTCACATTGTAAAATCTATATTATTATGTGATCAAGAATCAAGGCTCCTGGAACACAGTTCAACAGTTTCAGATGCTTCCCTCCAGCCACTCAATACACCATACACTAAAAAGAAATATCTATAGAATGCTAAAGAATAACCTCCAGGATAACTTCTTGACTCTGAAATCTTTCAGCCACTGAAACTTTATTTTGTTTCATTTCTTTCTTCTGTCTTTTGGTCAAGAAGGCTTCCTCAGTCCCTTGATGCTGGGTCCCAGATCATCCTGGGATTTCTGTCCCATGTCGTCAGGCAGATTTACACCCCTGGGGGTCATGTCCCATGTAGGAGGAAGGGCAGTAAATTCACCTGTCGAGTTGGCATAGAGAGAGAGGCCACATCTGAGCAACAAAAGAAGTTCTCTGGGGGTGACTTTTAGGCCTAATTTTAAGTAGGTTTCACCTCTCCTTTGCAGGAATAAGTTTCATAGGGGTAGACCCCAAAATTGAGGGTTCAGCCTATTGATTTGGTTGTCCTCACTGCTTGTGGGAATTGCAGAAATTTCCCAAATGGGGAAGTTGAATATTTCTTCCTTTCTGGTTCCCTCTTAAAGGACTCTAGTAAGCAATCCCACCTTGAATGGATGGAGGCATATCTCTATGGAAACCACCTAATCAAAAGTTACCACTCACATTGGATGGATCACATCTCCATGGAAACAATCAGAAAGATCCCATCCAGCAATGTTGAATGAGGATGAAAAGATAACAGCTTTTCTGGGATACACAACAGATTCAAACTGGCATATATATGTTTGAATCTGTTTCTGGACTTTTTTCCCCATTAATCTAATTTTCTTTTAATTAGAGAAGCTTTATAATAAATAGTAACATCTGGTAAGGCAAGCCCTTTACAATTTTGTTTAGGGATCTTTTCCTAAAAAGATGTGTTTTTAACAGTTCCTCAAAATGGTAAATCTCGAGTCACCTCAAGGAGCATTGTTTTATGCCCTTCAATGACATTAAAAACATAAATTATTGGGATATAATTCATGCGCTATGTAATTCAGTCTTTTAAAGTGTACACTTCAGTGGTTTTTAGTATATATATTTTTTACTATTACCACTGTCTTATTTTAGAGATAGCTATCACCCCAAAAGGGAGCCCCGTACCCATTAGCAGTCACTGCCCATTTTTCCCTCTCTTATTCTCTGGCAATCTTAAACTGCTGTGTGTCTCTGTGGATTTGCTTGTTCTATCCATTTCATATAAAGGGAATCGTAAAGCATGTGGCCTTTTTTATCTGGCTTCTTTTGCTTAGCATAATATTTCCAAGGTTCGTCCATGTTGTAGCATGTATCAGAACTTCATTCTTTTTTTCTGGTCAAATAGTATTCCATTGTATGTTTATACTACATTTTGTTTATCCACTTATCAGTTTGTTGATATTTGGATTGTTTCCATCTTTTGGCTATTATCAATAATGCTGCCATGTGTATTTGTGTACAGGTTTTTGTGTGGACATACATTTTCAGTTCTCTTGGGTATATTCCTAGGAGTAGAATCTCTGGGTCTTATGATAGGTGACTTGAGGTTTAGTGTTTTGAGGAACTATTAAAACTGTTTTCCATTGCAGATACACTATTTTATAGTCCCAGCAGAAATATGTGAGGATTCTAGTTTCTCCACATCTTCACTAACCCTTGTTACTTTCCATTTTAAAAATAATAACCATCCTAGTTAGTGGGTGTAGCTCCTTGTGGTTTCGATTTGCATTTCTCTGATGTCTTGTGATGTTAAGCATCTTTTCATGTACTTATTGGCTGTTTGTGTCTTCTTTGGGGAATTATTATTCAGATTCTTTGCCCAATTTTTTTAAAACTTTGATATTGTGAAATTTAACATATGTACAAAAAAGAAAGCAATAATTTCAAAGTACATTTTAACAAATAATTACAGAACAGATTTCAAAGTTTGGTATGGGTTACCACTTCACATTTTCAAGTTTTTCCTTCTAGCTGCTCCAAAAACCTGAAGCAAAAAGAATTATCATTATAGTGAACCAGCAGTCCTACTTGTTTGTTAAGTGCTATCTGCTCTGTTATAACTCCTCCTTCTCCTTTGATCCTTTTCCCAATCTTTAGGGATATTTGGGTTATGCCCATTCAAACTTTTTCATATTGAAAAGGGGTATCAGCAGTATAGGATAGTGTGGTATTTAGGTTCAGGTGTCAACTCGACCAGGTGAAGGTATCTAGTTCTGTTGCTGTGGACATGAGCCAATGGTATGTGAACCTCATCTGTTGCGGATTACATCTGCAGTCAGCTAAGAGGCGTGCCTGCTGCATTCATTATGACGTTTGACTTAATTGACTGGATGCTTAAATGAGAGAGCTCAGCGTAGCACAGCCCAAGCAGCTCAGCATACCTCATCTCAGCACTCACAGCTCAGCCCAGGCCTTTGGAGATGCAGGAAGGAATCACCACGGGGAAAGTTGGAATCCAGAGGTTTGGAGAGAAGGCCAGCAGAGATCGCCCT
Organism: Tamandua tetradactyla; assembly: GCF_023851605.1. Classification (NCBI taxonomy): domain Eukaryota; kingdom Metazoa; phylum Chordata; class Mammalia; order Pilosa; family Myrmecophagidae; genus Tamandua; species Tamandua tetradactyla. The sequence goes on from NC_135339.1 coordinate 3,010,035, forward strand.
GTGCCTTCCTATGTAATAAAGAACCTAAGTTGAAAGTTAGCTGCCTTTCCTCTGAAGAACTAATGAAATAAATCCCCTGTTATTAAAAGCCAATCAATTTTTGGTGTGTTGCATTCCAGCAGCTAGCAAACTAGAACAGATAGGAAGTGGAATTAGCTGATATTCTTGGAGAGTCTGGCCCTCTGCGTTTCAGGACTTCCCTGGCCTAGAAGCACTATGGAGGTTCAGGAAAGCAAACTTAGTACATGAAACTTTTGTAGAGTCTCAGTTGGAGCCCTAGGTATTCTTTAGGGTTAACAGGAATGATGTTAGTTCCAATATGGCAAACCGTGGCAATTAGCAAAATCTAGCTGACATTTATTTAAGAGTAGCCTCCAGAACAGCCTCTCAACTTTCTTAGCCACTGATACCCTATTTTGTTACATTTCTTTCCCCCCTTTTAGTCTGGAAGACATTATTGATCCCTTGGTGTCAGGGCCATGCACAAGCCTGGAAGTCATTTCTCTCCTCGTCAGGGAGACTTTCACCCCTGAATTTCGTGTTCCACGTAGGGGGTAAAGTACTAATTTTCCTTGCAGAGTTGACTTTGCCCTTTTAAAAATCGGATTATTCCCCGGTCTGACTGGGAACGTTGGATAGCGGGGCCCTCCCGCCACGCTTGGCGTCTCGGGCCAGCTGGGCAATTTGGACCGGCACTCCCCCAAACCGCGGCGGCCGGCGACCCACCCCCTCCACGCGCGGTTTCCCGGGCCGACTGCGAGATTCGGATTGGCAAGTTAAAGGAGCCACAGCATCTTTTACTGGTGGGCCCCACAGACAGACGAGCGCCACGAGTGCCACCTACTGGGCAGGAAAAGAAAAACAGCCCAGAGATTTCACAGAAAAACCTTTCAACCAGCCGGGTCCCACACCCAGGGAAATCTGATCAAATGCCCAGACACCAGCAGAAAATAATGGATGACGCTCGGAAAATTAAAGATATGGCCCAGTCAAAGGAACAAACCAATAGTTCAAATGAGATACAGGAGCTGAGACAACTAATGCTGAATATACGAACAGAAATGGAAAAACTCTTCAAAAACCAAATCAATAAATTGAGGGAGGACATGAAGAAGACATGGGCTGAACAAAAAGAAGAAATAGAAAATCTGAAAAAACAAATCACAGAACTTATGGGAGTGAAGGACAAAGAAGAAAAAATGGAAAAAACAATGGATACCTACAATGGTAGATCTAAAGAGACAGAAGCTACAATTAGTGAACTGGAGGATGGAACATCTGAATTCCAAAAAGAAACAGAAACTATCGGGAAAAGAATGGAAAAACTTGAGCAGGGGATCAGGGAACTGAATGACAATATGAAGCGCACAAATATACGTGTTGTGGGTGTCCCAGAAGGAGAAGAGAAGGGAAAAGGAGGAGAAAAACTAATGGAAGAAATTATCACTGAAAATTTCCCAACTCTTATGAAAGACCTAAATTTACAGATCCAAGAAGTGCAGCGCACCCCAAAGAGAATAGACCCAAATAGGCGTTCTCCAAGACACTTACTAGTTAGAATGTCAGAGGTCAAAGAGAAAGAGAGGATCTTGAAAGCAGCAAGAGAAAAACAATCTGTCACATACAAGGGAAACCCAATAAGACTATGTGTAGATTTCTCAGCAGAAACCATGGAAGCTAGAAGACAGTGGGATGATATATTTAAATTACTAAAAGAGAAAAACTGCCAACCAAGACTTCTATATCCAGCAAAATTGTCCTTCAAAAATGAAGGAGAAATTAAAACATTTATAGACAAAAAGTCACTGAGAGAATTTGTGACCAAGAGACCAGCTCTGCAAGAAATACTAAAGGGAGCACTAGAGTCAGATACGAAAAGACAGAAGAGAGCGGTATGGAGTAAAGTGTAGAAAGAAGGAAAATCAGATATGATATATTTAATTGTCATGGTTAGGGACAGGTGTCAACTTGGCCAAGTTGTGGTACCTGTTCATCTGATTGGGCAAGCGCTGGCCTGTCTGTTGCAATGAGGACATTTCATAGGATTAGGTCATGATCACGTCAGCTACATCCACAGCTGATTCCATTTGTAATCAGCCAAAGGGGAGTGTCTTCTGCAATTAGTGATGCTAAATCCAATCATGGGAAGCCTTTTAAGGAGGACTCAGAGGAGACAGGTTGCATTCCTGCTTTGGCTGGTGAGCCTCTCCTGTGGAGTTCATCCAGGCCATCCATTGGAGTCATCAGCTTCGCAGCCTGCCCTGTGGATTTTGGACTCTGCATTCCTACGGTCACGTGAGACACTTTCATAAATTTTATATTTGCAAGTGTTCCCTGTTGATTCTGTTTCTCTAGAGAACCCTAACTAATACATAATACAAAAGCCAAAATGGTAGAGGAAAATATTATCCAAACAGTAATAACACTGAAAGTTAATGGACTGAATTTCCCAATCAAAAGACAAAGAATGGCAGAATGGATTACGACCCAGCAATACCACTGCTAGGTATCTACTCAAAGGACTTAAGGGCAAAGACACAGACGGACATTTGCACACCAGTGTTTATAGCAGCATTATCTACAATTGCAAAGAGATGGAAACAGCCAAAGTGTCCATCAACAGACGAGTGGCTAAACAAACTGTGGCGTATACCTACGATGGAATATTATGCAGCTTTAAGACAGACTAAACTTATGAAGCATGTAATAACACGGATGGACCTAGAGAACATTAAGCTGAGTGAGTCTAGCCAAAAACTAAAGGACAAATACTGTATGGTCCCACTGATGTGAACCGACATTCGAGAATCAGCTTGGAATATGTCATTGGTAACAGAGACCAGCAGGAGTTAGAAACAGGTAAGATAATGGGTAATTGGAGCTGAAGGGATACAGACTGTGCAACAGGACTAGATACAAAAACTCAAAAATGGACAGCACAATAATACCTAAGTGTAATGTAACTATGTTGGAACACTGAATGAAGCTGCACCTGAAATATGGTTTTTTGTTTGTTTGTTTGTTTGTATCTTTTGTTTTTGTTTTTTTCTTTTTCCTTTTTTTATATATATATATTTTTTTTATTAATATTATTATTTTAATTCTCTTCTCTATATTAACATTCTATATCTTTTTCTGCTGTTTTGCTAGTTCTTTTCCTAAATCGATGCAAATGTACTAAGAAATGATGATCATACATCTATGTGATGATACTAAGAATTACTGAGTGCATGTGTAGAATGGAATGATTTCTAAATGTTGTGTTAATTTCTTTTTTTTGATTAATTAAAAAAAATTAAAAAAAATTGGATAAAAAAATAAAAGCACATAGTAGATTCAGGATAAATAAATAATAGAGGAAAAATGTTAAAATAAATTCAATTTGAAATACTAGTGATCAATGAAAGGGAGGGATAAGGAATATGGTATGTAAAAAATTTTTTTCTTTTTCTGTTTTTGTTTTATTTTTCTGTTGTCTTTTTATTTCTTTTTCTGAATTGATGCAAATGTTCTCAGAAATGATCATGATGATGAATATGCAACTATGTGATGATATTGTGAATTACTGATTATATATGTAGAACGGAATGAGCATATATTACGGATGTTTGTGCTTCTTTCTTGTAATTTCTTTTTAATTAATAAAAATTATTTTTAAAAATTGGATTATTTGTCTGTTATTGAGGTATAGGAATACGTTATATATTCTGGACATAGAATTTCAAATCATGTTACTACCATCCATTTAGTGGTAACCATCCATTTAGAACAAGATTTACTATTTCCCGTTCCTCCCTCTCCTTTCCTGTTCCCCGTGCTTGAGATGTGTTTGCCAGCTCATTCGAGTACTTCCTCAGGTGTTCTCTCCACAGCGGTCACCTGGGTGAGTTATTCCCCTGAGGCTCTGCTGTCTGAAGACCTCTTATTTTTGGCCTGTCATATGAAAAACTGTTGATATGTAGGATTCTTAGGTTTAAGGTATTTTTCATAATCTCATAGTCTTTTTGCTTCTGCCACTGCAGATGAGAAATCCAAAGCTAGACTATTTCTTTACTTTGTGAATAACCTGTTTTTGTGGTTTTTTTTTTTTTTTTTACATCTGGGAGCTTGTGAGAATTTATCATTGTCATCAGAATTATGCAAAGGTATGCCTCAGTGTGTCTGTTTCATTATTAATTCTATATTGGTGGGTTTTTTTTTTTCTTGCAACACTTTAAATATTTCACCCCCTCTCTCCTTGCTTGCATGGTTTTTGATGAAAAGTCTGCCGTAATTCTTAATCCTTGTTCCTCTGTAGGTAAGACGTGTTTTTTTCCCCTCTGCCTTCTTTCAAGATTTTCCCCTTTGCCTTTGGTTTTCTGTACTTTAAAAGGATGTTCCTAGATGTGGTTTTCTTCTTATTTATTCTGTTTGTTGCTCTCTTAGCTCCCTGGCTCTGTCTTTAATTTTGCAATGTTTTCTGGCAGAAAATATTTACTGCTTCAAATATTTCTTCTGCCCTATTCTTTCTTTCTCCTTCTGGTATTTCAATGATACATGCATTATACCTTTTGCTGTTGTTCCACAGTTCTTGGTTGTTCTCTCTTTTCATTCTTTTCCCTTTGCATTTCAGTTTGTGAAGTTTCTATTGACTTATTTCCAAGTTCACTGGAACTTTCCTCTGCTTTACATGAGATGAGCCCATCAATGGGATTCTTCTTTTCTGTTACTATGTTTTTTATTTTTAGCACTTTCTGTTCATTTTTCTTAGGGTTTCTGTCTTTCTGCTTACATTATCCATATGTTCTTAACATATTAATCATAATTATTTTCAATTCCACGTCAGATAATTCCAACATTTGTGCCATTCCCCAATTTGCTTCTGATTGCTTTGCATCTTCAGAATAAGTTTTTCTTGCCTTTTAGCATTCTTGTCATTTTTTTGTTGAAAGCTGGACAGGTTGTATCTGGTAATAGGAACTGAGATAAATAGAATTTACTGTGAGGATTTATGTTAAACTGGCTAGGAGTTAGCTCTGTTTAATGTTTGTTGGGGCAGTAGGTGCCAGTGGCTTCAGATTCCTCTGATATCCTTGTTCTTTCTTCCTTCTGGACTTTACGCTTCCCTTTGTCTCCCAGCTGTTGGAGCTGCGACCTGCAGTTTCTACGCTGGGGTCTTGGGGTGTGTGCAGGGCGTGGAGAGGGTGAGCATTCTGTAAGCTCATGATGACAGTCGTTCTGTTTGTGGTCCTCTTCCCTTCACAAGTGTTTCTAAAAGCTGGAAAACGTCATCCCAGACCTCCTGTGTGTACTTGGCAGACTCTGTCTCTTGTCCTGTGTTCTAGGAGATTTTCACATTTTTTCTTAGATGTCCATTCTATTTTAAGTCTTCAGCTGAGAGTTTTCACCTCAGTTTTCACGATTCAGCTGTCAGGTTTTTAAACTTGGGGGCTCTCTTTCTTACTCTCTGATGGCTCCTTGTAATTGAAGTCAGTTCTTACTTTATTTTAGCAGTTTTCTCCTCAGTATACGTGAGGGTATCATTGGAATTAAGAGCCAGTTTTCTTCCATTCCTTGCTGTGACTTTGTTTCTTTTTCCATGTTAGGTGGTTTTGATTATCTTAATTCTTATTGTTGTATTCTTAGTTTTCCTAATATATCTACTGCTTCATTTTCTATTCATTGTCCATTAATGAAGACCTAGTGTTTTTTAGGTTGTTTTACACTCTTCTCTCCTGGTTTTATTTTCCCCTTTCAGTGAATTTTTTTCCTCATTCTTCATGATCTGATCTTCTTTCAGGCTCCTGAGTAGGGTTCTCTCAGATCCTACACTTGTGATTTTGCCTCCTTAGTCTCTTTCCTTGGGAGCCATCTGACTCACTGCTGGCTTCAGTTTCCACTGAAATGCAGCGACTCGGCAATCCTTAACGTCATCCAGGGCTTCATCCTGAGCTCCAGAAGCACACCTCTGGCTGCCGCCCGGAGGTCTTCACCTGCCTGTCCCAGAGACACTTTAAGCACAACATGTTCAACATGTTCAAGGCCTCTGTGCCTCTTACCCTCTGCCCACCCTCCTTCTCTCCACTTTCTGGTCTTAGTGGGATGCTCATAAAGATGCTCTTGGCAAAAATGTCCCTATCTTCCCTGTTTAACATGAATCAGGGACCTAATTTTCTGGGGCCTCTTTCTGTTGTATCATCTCTCTTCTTTCTCTCCATTATTACAGCAGAATCAAATGGGGTCAACTCTCTAACTGGTCTTTGCCCTCTCTTTCCCCCTAAGCCATTCTCTACCGTCCTTCTGGGACAGCACTGACCAATAGAAATATAATATAAGCCACACTTTAAAAAATAAATAAATGAAAAAGAAGCAAGTGAAATTGGCTTTAATAATATATTTAATGTAAATCAGCATATGTAAAATATTACCATTTCAACATGTATCCTCTATTTAAAAATACTATCAGTGAACTATCTACTTGTTTTGAACTTTGAGCCTGGTGTGTGTTTTATACTGAGGGCACTCTCAGTTTAGGCTAATTGCATTTCACTTGTACAGTAAGTAGCACACGTGACTGGGGACTACCATTTGGTTACCATGATTATGCATCATTTCTCCCAAAATGCAGATGTGGGTGTGTAACTCCATATTTAGTTTATGTCTTTATTGACTCTAATATTTGTATCTGTGGTTTCAAAGGTGAGGCTGTATATTGTCAGGTGGTAGTTTAAAAGCATGGCTTCTGGACTAGTAGCAGCACGAGCGTCACCTGGTAACTCATTAGAAGGGCTCATTCAGTTATTCAAGAAGCAGCTTCTCCTGTACTTTTAGGGCAGATTTTATGAGATCAGTTTTGATATGACCATCTCATACCTTGTTTGCCTATTCTGTAGATCAGGGTTTAGCAAACTATAGCATACAGGTCAAATCTGGCCTGCCACTTAAGGAAAAACATATATATATGTATATTATATACTGTTAGAGAATTTGCCTGCCAGTTGTTTTTGTAAATAAAGTTTTGTTGGAACACAGACAAGCTCATATGCCTATGGTTGCTTCCTTGTTGCAATGGCAGGGTTGTTAGTTGCAGCAGAGACCATGGCTTTCAATGCCTAAATAACTCACTGTGAGATCCTCTACAGAAGTTTATCATCTCCTTCTCTAAATCTAATTTTCAATTATCTGAATCACCCAGAGGTGCAGCTTGATAGTTCTAACCCTTATATTTAGGTCTTTGATTCATTTTAAGATGATTATTATAAATGGTTTGAGGTGGGGCAGGGGGAGGAGCTCCTTTTTTTTCTTTTTTGCAAGTGGAGATCTGGTTTTCCCAGCACCCTTTGTTGAAGAGACTATTCTTTTCCAATTGAGTGGTCTTTGCCATCTTGCCAAAAATCAGTTGGTCTTCAGTAAAGTATCTGTTCATTCCATTCCCTCTGCCCATTTTGTAATTGGGTTGTTTGTTCATTTTTTGTTGAGCTGTTTCATTTCTTTATGTTCACAGGATATCAAGCCTTTTTTTGATACATGGAAACACAAGTTTTACAATGGTTATTTGGATACTTTATTTAAAATATGCCTATGGATAAGCTAACGAAGATATGCAATTTCGGTGGTTCTAAGTGTATTGTTTATTTTCTTACATAAAAATATTAAAAAAAGATCAGTTGACTGTGAATGTGAGAGTTGATTTCTCAGCTCTTAATTCTATTTCTTTGGACTGTTTGGCTGTCCTTGAGCCAGTACCATGGTCTTTTTTTTTTTTTTTTTAATATTTATTATTTTTTTTTAAACACCAAACGCAAACATTTGTAATTTTTTTATCATTCCGTTATATATATAGAATCAGTAAGTCACAATATCATCACATAGTTGCATGTTCATCATCATGATCATTTCTTGGAACATTTGCATCTATTCAGAAAAGAAATAAAAAGAAAACAGAAAAGAATTCATACACCATACCCCCCACCCCTCCCCCTCACCGATCACCAGCATTTCACTCTAAATTTATTTTAACATTTGTTCCCCCTATTATTCACCTTTATTCCATATGTTTTATTTGTCTGTTGATAAGACAGATAAAAGGAGCATGAGACACCAGGTTTTCACAATCACACAGTCACATTGTGAAAGCTATATCATTATTCAATCATCCTCAAGAAACATGGCTACTAGAACACAGCTCTGTACTTTCAGGCAGTTCCCTCCAGCCTCTCCACTACATCTTGACTAACAAGGTGATATCTACTTAATGCATAAGAATAACCTCCAGGATAACCTCTCAACTCTGTTTGGAATCTCTCAGCCATTGACACTTATTTTGTCTCATTTCGCTCTTCCCCCTTTTGGTCGAGAAGGTTTTCTCAGTCCCCTGATGCTGAGTCTCAGCTCATTCTAGGGGTTTTCTCAATCCCTTGGTGCTGAGTCTCAGCTCATTCCGGGATTTCTGTCCCATGTTGCCAGGAAGGTCCACACCCCTGGGAGTCATGTCCCATGTAGACAGGGTGAGGGTGGTGAGTTTGCTTTTTGTGTTGACTGGAGAGAGAGGCCACATCTGAAATACCATGCTCTTTTTTTTTTTTTTTTTTTTTTTTTTTTTTTTTTTTTTAAAGGAAAGACAGAGAGAAGGAAGGAAGGATAGAAGGAAGGAAGAGAGGAAGAAAGGGAAACATCTTTTTTAAACATTTTCTTGTATTTTGTTTCTCCGTTTTCGTTACATGGGCTGGGGCCGGGAATCGAACCGAGGTCCTCCGGCATAGCAGGCAAGCACTTTGCCCGCTGAGCCACCGCGGCCCGCCCAATACCATGCTCTTTTGATAACTGTCTTTGTAATAAGTTTTAAGATGTTGCAAAGTATAAGTCTACCAACTTCATTATTTTTCAAGATGACTTCAGCTATTTGGGGTCCCTTCCCCCTCCATATAAATTTGATGATTGGCTTTTCCTTTTCTGCAAAGAAAGTTGATAGTATTTTTTATTTAACAGTTTTATTCACACACCATACAATCCATCCAAAATATGCAATCAGTGGCTGTTGGTATAATCACGTAATTGGCATTTTAAGCACCACAGTCAATTTGAAAACACTCCCATTGCTCTGGGAAAGAAAATCTACCCCCTACCCTCCTATTGTTGACGCTGAAGCTTGGTGTAGCGCCTGTGTCAGTCAGGGTTCCCTAGAGAGACAGAATCAACAGGGAACACTCGCGAACATAAAATTTATAAAAGTGTCTCACGTGACTGCAGGAACACAGAGTCCAAAATCCACAGAGCTGACTGTGAAGCCGACGACTCCGATGGAGGGTCTGGATGAACTCCACAGGAGAGGCTTGCCAGCCGAAGCAGGAAGACCTGTCTCTTCTGAATCCTCCTTAAAAGGCTTCCCATGATTAGATTAAGCAACATTCATTGCAAAAGACACTCCCCTTTGGCTGATTACAAATGGAATCAGCTGTGGATGCAGCTGACATGATCATGACCTAATTCTATGAAATGTCCTCATTGCAACTGAGAGGGCAGCACTTGCCCAACCAGACAAACAGGTACCACCACTTGGCCAAGTTGACACATGAAGCTGACCATGACAGTACCTTCGTTACAACTGAAAGAATATTACAGAGTTACTGTTAACTATGGTCCTTACTTGGCATTATTGGTATTTTTCCAATATACCGCTTTATTATTAACACCTTGTAATAGTGATGTACATTGTTCTAGTTCATTTAAGAACTTTCCTATATTTGTACCACAGTCTTCTTCCACAAACAGGTTTTGTTATATTATAGATTTCCATGATTTATCCTCTGGCTTTACTTCCAGTGCTATGTATGACCGTAGACATCCCCTTTCAACGGTGCTTACACTCAGCATTGTTAATTACACTTAAAATATTGTACCTCTATCCATTTCCAAATAAACCTTATTAAACTTACCTTATTAAACATTCTGTACACCTTAAGCATCATCTACTCATTCTCCACCCTCTTTCCATCACCTGGTAACCTGTACTCTAGATTTTTTTTTTTTTTTTTAGCATTTCAAACTAAATTTATTTTAACATTTGTTCTCCCTATTATTTATTTTTATTCCATATATTCTACTCTTCTGTTGATATAGTAGCTAAAAGGAGCATCAGACACAAGGTTTTCACATTCACAGAGTCTCATTGTGAAAGCTATATCATTGTTCAATCATCACCAAGAAGCATGGCTACTGGAACACAGCGCTACATTTTCAGGCAGTTCCCTCCAGCCTCTCCATTACATCTTGAACAACAAGGTGATATCTACTTAATGCATAAGTATAACCTCCAGGATAACCTCTTGACTCTGTTTGGAATCTCTCAGCCATTAACACTTAGTCTCATTTCACTCTTCCCTCTTTGGTCGACAAGGTTCTCTCAATCCCTTGATGTTAATTCTCAGCTCATTTATGTTTTTTCTCAGTCCCTTGATGCTGAGTCTCAGCTCATTCCAGGATCTCTGTCCCACGTTGCCAGGAACGTCCATACCCCTGGGAGTCATGTCCCACGTAGAGAGGGGTAGGGTGGTGAGACTGCTTATCATGTTGGCTGGAGAGAGAGGCCACATCTGAGCAACAAAAGAGGCTTTGTTGGGGGTGACTCTTAGGCCTAAATTTTAAGTAGACTTGACCTATCCTTTGTTGGGTTAAGTTTCATATGAACAAACCCCAAGACTGGGGGCTCAGCCTATAGCTTTGGTTGTCCACACTGCTTGTGAGAATATCAAGAATTCAACTTGGGGAAGTTGAATTTCTCCCCACTCTCACCATTCCCCAAAGGGGGCTTGCAAATACTTTTCCACTCACTGATCAAATCACTCTGGGATTCATCAGGGCATCACTCTGGACAAACCAACAAAATCTCATGTCCTACCTGAGATTCCAAGTACTTATGACATTCAATCAAACTATCTACATGAGTTATATTAGGAAATGATCTAGTCAAAATATAAATTTTGTAACAAACATTTTTTGCTTTAGTCTCACACATGAGGTGACATTTTAAAGTATTAATTATCATCTATTTTCAGCACCCTGCAATAATGACATTCCTTTGTTCTTCCTCATGCCAAAACATTTTTAAAATTTGTACATTGTACATTTCACTATTATTATACACTCTAGGAATTCCTAGATTATACCATCTCGATCTTTACCATCTATCTTTCTTTCTGATTTCATTTATGTCCCCAGCCCTCCTCCCTCTATCATTCTCACATGCAACTTCATTCAATGTTTTAACATAATTGTATTACAGTTAGGTAATATTGTGCTGCCCATTTCTGAATTTTTATATTTAGTCCTGTTGCACAATCTGTATCCCTTCAGCTCCAATTACCCAATATCTCACCCTGTTTCTATCTCCTGATGGTCTCTGTTACCAAGGAAATATTCCAAGTTTATTCACTAATGTCAGTTCATATCAGTGAGACCATACAGTATTTGTCCTTTTGTTTCTGGCTAATCACGCTCAGCATAATGTCCTTAAGGTCCATTCATGTTGTTACATGCTTCATAACTTTATTCTGTCTTACAGCTGCATAATATTTCATCTTATGTAAATGTCACAGTTTGTTTAGCCAACTGTCTGTTGATGGACATTTTGGCTGTTTCCATCTCTTGGTAATTGTTAATAATGCTGCTATAAACATTGGTGTGTAAATGTCCATTTGTGTCCTTGGCTTCGTGTCCTTTGAGTAGAGACAGCATATAGATAGGTCCTGGTTTTTAATCCATTCTGCCAGACTATGTCTTTTGATTGGAGAGTTTAATCCGTTAACATTCAGTGTTATTACTGCATGGGTAGTACTTTCTTCTACTGTTTTGCCTTCTGGATTTTATATGTCATATCTAATTTTCCTTCTTTTTACCTTTACTCATAGTCTTCCTTTCTACACTCTTCTCCACACCTCTCTCTTCTGTCTTCGTATCTGTCTCTAGTGTTCCCTTTAGTATTTCTTGCAGAGCTGGTCTCATGGTCACAAATTCTCTCAGTGACTTTTTATCTGAAAATGTTTTAATTTCTCCCTCATTTTTGAAGGACAGTTTTGCTGGATATAGATTCTTGGTTGGCAGTTTTTCTCTTAATAATTTAAATATATTATCCCACTGTCTTCTCGCCTCCATGGTTTCTGCTGAGAGATCTGCTCATGGTCTTATTGGGTTTCCCTTGTATGTGATGGATTGCTTTTCTCTTGCTGCTTTCAAGATCCTCTCTTTTTCTTTGATCTCTGACATTCTGATTAGTAAATGTCTTGGAGTATGTCTATTTGGATCTATTCTCTTTGGGTTCCGCTGCACTTCTTGGATCTGTAATTTTAAGTCTTTCATAAGAGTTGGAAAATTTTCAGTGATAATTTCCTCCATTAGTTTTTCTCCTCCTTTTCCCTTGTCTTCTCCTTCTGGGACACCCACAACACGTATATTTGTGCGCGTCATATTGTCTTTCAATTCCCTGTGTCCCTGCTCATATTTTTCCATTTTTTTTCCTGTAGTTTCTGTTTCTTGTCAGATTTCAGCTGTTCCGTCCTCCAGTTCAGAAATCCTGTGTTCTCTCTCTCGAAATCTGCCATTATAGGTTTCCATTGTTTTTTTCATCTCTTCTACTGTGTCTTTCATTCCCATAAGTTCTGTGATTTGTTTTTCAGACTTTCAGTTTCTTCTTTTTGTTCTTTCCTTGCCTTCTTTATATCCTCCCTCAGTTCATTGATTTGGTTTTTGATGAGGTTTTCCATGTCTGTTCGTACATTCTGAATTAATTGTTTCGGCTCCTGTATGTCATTTGAATTGTTGGTCTGTTCCTTTGACTGGGCCATATCTTCAATTTTCCTAGTGTGATTTGTTATTTTTTGCTGGCATCTAGGCATTTAATTACCTTAGTTAGTTTATTCTGGAGATTGCTTTCACTTCTTTTATCTAGGGTTTTCTTGCTGGATGAATTTGTTGTCTATCTGTTCTTTTTTTTATTTTTTATTTTTTTATTTTTATTTATTTATTTTTTTTATTAATTAAAGAAAAAAAGAAATTAACACAACATTTAGAAATCATTCCATTCTACATATGCAATCAGTAATTCTTAACATCATCACATAGATGCATGATCATCATTTCTTAGTACATTTGCATCGATTTAGGAAAAGAACCAGCACAACAACAGAAAAAGATATAGAATGTTAATATAGAGAAAAAAATAAAAATAATAACAATAAAAAAGACAAAAACAAACAAACAAACAAGCAAAAAAAAACTATACCTCAGATGCAGCTTCATTCAGTGTTTTAACATGATTACTTTACAATTAGGTAGTATTGTGCTGTCCATTTTTGAGTTTTTGTATCTAGTCCTGTTGCACAGTCTGTATCCCTTCAGCTCCAATTACCCATTATCTTACCCTGTTTCTAACTCCTGCTGGTCTCTGTTACCAATGACATATTCCAAGTTTATTCTCGAATGCCGGTTCACATCAGTACAACCATACAGTTATTTGTCCTTTAGTTTTTGGCTAGACTCACTCAGCATAATGTTCTCTAGGTCCATCCATGTTATTACATGCTTCATAAGTTTATTCTGTCTTAAAGCTGCATAATATTCCATCGTATGTATATACCACAGTTTGTTTAGCCACTCGTCTGTTGATGGGCATTTTGGCCGTTTCCATCTCTTTGCAATTGTAAATAATGCTGCTATAAACATTGGTGTGCAAATGTCTGCTTGTGTCTTTGCCCTTAAGTCTTTTGAGTAGATACCTAGCAATGGTATTGCTGGGTCGTATGGCAATTCTATATTCAGTTTTTTGAGGAACCGCCAAACTGCCTTCCACAGTGGTTGCACCATTTGACATTCCCACCAACAGTGGATAAGTGTGCCCCTTTCTCCGCATGCTCTCCAGCACTTGTCATTTTCTGTTTTGTTGATAATGGCCATTCTGGTGGGTGTGAGATGATATCTCATTGTGATTTTGATTTGCATTTCTCTAATGGCCAGGGACATTGAGCATCTCTTCATGTGCCTTTTGGCCATTTGTATTTCCTCTTCTGATAGGTGTCTGTTCAAGTCTTTTTCCTATTTTGTAATTGGATTGGCTGTCTTTTTGTTGTTGAGTTGAACAATCTCTTTATATATTCTGGATACTAGACCTTTATCTGATATGTCGTTTCCAAATATTGTCTCCCATTGTGTAGGCTTTCTACTTTCTTTCTGTCTTTCTACTTTCTTGATGAAGTTCTTTGATGCACAAAAGTGTTTAATTTTGAGGAGCTCCCATTTATTTCTTTCTTTCTTCAGTGCTCTTGCTTTAGGTTTAAAGTCCATAAAACCACCTCCAATTGTAAGTTTCATAAGATATCTCCCTACATTTTCCTCTAACTGTTTTATGGTCTTAGACCTAATGTTTAGATCTTTGATCCATTTTGAGTTAACTTTTGTATAGGGTGTGAGATACGGGTCCTCTTTCATTCTTTTGCATACGGATATCCAGTTCTCTAGGCACCATTTATTGAAGAGACTGTTCTGTCCCAGGTGAGTTGGCTTGACTGCCTTATCAAAGATCAAATGTCCATAGATGAGAGGGTCTATATCTGAGCACTCTATTTGATTCCATTGGTCGATATATCTATCTTTATGCCAATACCATGCTGTTTTGACCACTGTGGCTTCATAATATGCCTTAAAGTCCGGCAGCGTGAGACCTCCAGCTTCGTTTTTTTTCCTCAAGATACTTTTAGCAATTCGGGGCACCCTGCCCTTCCAGATAAATTTGCTTACTGGTTTTTCTATTTCTGAAAAATAAGTTGTTGGGATTTTGATTGGTATTGCATTGAATCTGTAAATCAATTTAGGTAGGATTGACATCTTAACTATATTTAGTCTTCCAATCCATGAACATGGTATGCCCTTCCATCTATTTAGGTCTTCTGTGATTTCTTTTAACAGTTTTTTGTAGTTTTCTTTATATAGGTTTTTTGTCTCTTTAGTTAAATTTATTCCTAGGTATTTTATTCTTTTAGTTGCAATTGTAAATGGGATTCGTTTCTTGATTCCCCCCTCAGCTTATTCATTGCTAGTGTATAGAAATGCTACAGATTTTTGAATGTTGATCTTGTAACCTACTACACTGCTGTACTCATTTATTAGCTCTAGTAGTTTTGTTGTGGATTTTTCCGGGTTTTCGACGTATAATATCATATCGTCTGCAAACAGTGATAGTTTTACTTCTTCCTTTCCAATTTTGATGCCTTGTATTTCTTTTTCTTGTCTAATTGCTCTGGCTAGAACCTCCAACACGATGTTGAATAATAGTGGTGATAATGGACATCCTTGTCTTGTTCCTGATCTTAGGGGGATTTATCTGTTCTTTGACATTCCGTTCAGCTTTATCTAGACCTTTAGCTTAAGTTTTGTTTAACAGAGGAGAATTTTTCAGTTCTTGTTTTCTTGTTTCTTGCCCTGCTTGTGTGGTGCCTCCCCCCACACACACACTTAGGAGGGTTTACTTAGATATTATAGACCCCAGCCAGATTTTCCCAGATCAAACTTGCCTCCTATCAGGAGGAAAGAGTCACCTGTGTCAGTTTTCCCTGAGGGTGGACCCAGCAGGTTGAAAGACTTTCCTGTGAAGTCTCTGGACTCTGTTTTTCTTATCCTGCCCTGTGTGTGGCGCTTGTCTGACTGCAGGTCCCACCAGCATAAGATGATGCGGTACCTTTAACTTCGGCAGACTCTCCCTGCTGGGGGTGTGGTGGAGACAGAGAAGAGGTTGTAGGCTGGTTTTAATGGCTTCAAATTTCCATGCCCTGGTGTCCGAATTCCTTGAGGGAGGGATTCCACCTGGGTGGGGCTTCACCCCTCCCCTGGGGAAGGCACAGGCTCCAGACAAGCCCCCAGAAGAGCTCACTTCTGCCTATGCCTGGGGCAGTTGCATCCTGAAAAGGCCTGCCGCTGTATCCAGAGGCAGTCAAGCCTTTGTAGATACACAGTCACAAAAACCTCTGTTTCCTTCTTTTTTTTTTCCCCCTTTTTCTGTCAGTCCTGCCCCCTTGGCGCCGGGGCAAAAATGAGCAACCTCCACTTTGATCAGGTTCACCTAAGCTGGGGGCCTATTTTTAGTAGTCAGAATTTGTTAATTAGTTCCACAATTGGCGTTTGATTGTGCTCAGTCCCTGCTGCTGGTGAAGTCCTTTCCTTTCCCCTCTGGGAAGTGGCCTGTGGGGGAGGGGGGCTGGCCACCGCAGCTTTGGGAACTCAGGGTTCTGGGGGGTGCTCGCAGCCAGTCCAGCTGATCCAGACTGGGGTGCGCTGTGTGTCTGGTCACTGACGTGGCCCCAGGAGCTGTTCTGTACTGTTTCTGGTTATTTAGTAGTTGTTTTGGAGGTAGAACTAAAACGTGCCATTGTTGAGCCGCCATCTTGACCCGGAAACCAATAAAATGAATGTCAGTACTCTAGATTTTAATTCCGAAAGTTTGCTCATTATAATTAGTTCATATTAGTGAGACCATACAGTATTTGTCCTTTTGTGCCTGGCTTGTTTCACTCAACATAATGTCCTGAAGGTTCATCCATGTTGTTGCATGCATCATGACTTCCTTTCTTCCTACAGCTGCATAATATTCCATCATATGTATATACCAAGTTTGTTTATCTACTCATCAGTTCATGGACATTTGGGCTGTTTTCATCTATTGGCAATTATGAATAATAGCGCTGTCAGCATTGGTGTTGCAAATGTCTCTTCATGTCCCACTTTCATTTCTTCTGAATGTATGCCTAGTAACAGGATAGCTGGATCATATGGCAATTCTATACTTAGCTTCCTGATGAACCACCAAACTGGCTTCCAAAGCAGCTGTACCATTTTGTATTCCCACCAACAGTGAATAAGTGTTCCTATTTCTCCACATCCTCTCCAGCACTTGTAGTTTTCTGGGTTTTTTTTATAGTGACTAGCCTAGTAGGTGTGAAATTATATCTCATTGTTGTTTTGATTTGCATTTACCTAATTGCTAGTAATGTTGAACATCTTTTCATGTGCTTTTTAGCTATTTGTCTTTCCTCTTTGGAAAAATAACTATTCAAACCATTTGCCCATTAAAAAATTGGGTTGTTTGTCTTTTTATTTTTAAGTTGTAGGATTTTTAAAAATATATTCAAACCCTTATCAGATATGTGGCTTTCAAATATTTTCTCCCATTGAATAGGTTGGCTTTTTAATTTCTTGACAAAATCCTTTGAAACACAAAAATATTCAGTTTTGGGGAGGTTCCATTTATCTATTTCTTTCTGCATTGCTTGTGCTTTTGATGTAAAGTCTAAGAAACCACCTCCTGCCACAGGAGCTTTAAGATTCTTCCCCATGTTTTCTTTTAGGAGTTTTATGGTCCTAGTTCTAATTTGCAGATTTTTGATCTATTTTGAACTAATTTTTGTATAAAATGTGAGATAAGGCTCCTTTTCTTTCTTTGAATATGGATCTCCAGTTCTCCCAGCACCATTTGTTGAAGAGACTCTTCTGTCTCAGCTGAGTGAACTTGGCTGGCTTGTCAAAAATCAGTTGAACAACAACAACAACAAAAAAACAGAAAGAAAGAAAAAATCAATTGACCACAGATGTGAGGGTCTATTTCTGAACTCTCAATTTAATTCCGTTTAATTACATCTGTCTATGCCAGTACCATGCTGTTTTGACTATGTTAAAGCTTTGTAATATGCTTTAAAATCAGGTAGTGTGAGTCCTCCAACTTTGTTTTTTCTTTCTCAAGATGATTTTGGCTATTTGGGGCCCTTTACCCTTCCAAATTTGATGATTGGCTTTTCCATTTCTGTATAGTAGGCTCTTGGAATTACAGATAGAGTGGATCTGTAAATCAATTTATGCTTCTGATGAGATTATAAACTCCTTGAGAGAAGGATTTTAAAAAATTCCTCTTTATATTTTCAGGAATTGGTATAGCTCTTAGCACACTGGCAGGACCTAGTGTGAACATATGTGAAAATAAAACTAGTGTGCTAGCAGAATCCTTATACCATGATTTCTCATTTCCCACAACATATGATACTTAGAGTAGGCATCCTGTGTAGCATTTTGTCTTCAACTGTGAACAGTGAATATGACAAGTGCTAATTATCAAAAATATATGATATCCAGTAATGGCCACTTCAGATTGAATACGAATGTGCTGTTCCAGGGGTCAGCGTCATTCAGGGACGTGACCGTGGGCCTTGCCCAGGAGGAGTGGCAGCACCTGGACCCTGCCCAGAGTACCCTGTACAGGGACGTGATGCTGGAGAACTACAGCCACCTTGTCTCATGGGTAGGGGTCGTGTTTTATGTAACTCCCAGCAACATCCACTTCCTTTTTAGCTGCTGATATATGGGTAGTTTCTTTGTAGAGATAATGATTTATCCGCTTGAAACCCCACAGTCAGAACTGATTGATCCCTCCTGAACCACTGTGAAAACATTTGTGTTCTTTTCTCTTCCGTGAAATGTTCAAGTGGACCTATTGTTGTTGAGTTCCTATTTTTGTGCCAGTGTACCTTTGTACCCTTTTAAGGGTTCTGAGTCGTGGGCCACCTGGCCTAAACCCTATGTCTTTGTCCTTCACAGGGTATTGTATAAGCAAACTGGAGGTGATCTTCAAGCTGGAACAAGGAGAGAAGCCTTGGTTAGAGGAAGAGTCCTGAAGCCAAAGCCCCCCAGGTGAGAGCCTCCCAGGTGAGTCCGTAAGGAGCTGTAAGCCAAGGAGTTATTCCAGACCTTGACAGCTTCTAATTTTCAGGGATCTTTTATTAGTGCTACCAGAACTTGGGAGGTGAATGAGAAAAATTGGCCTGCTTGCCTCAGGTGCAGGTATCAGATTTGCAGATAATAGCTAAGTGCTCTCCTTTTTTTCTTCCAAGAACCCAATTCTTGCCTATCTCTTTATAGATATTTTATTATCTTTCTGTGTCCATCTCACTTGTCTTTTTTAAGATTCTTGTAACATACCTACCTCACAACATTTCCTATTTTAACCCCTTTCATGTGTACAATTCAGTGATGTTAATTGTATTTATAATATGGTTCTGTGAGTACCACTATTTATTACCCAAACTTTTTTATCATCCGAAGTAGAAACTCCATATCCATTAAGCAGTTATTTCTAATTTGCCCCAGCTTTGCAGCCCCTTGGTAACCTGTAATCTATTTTCTGTCCTTATGAATTTGCTTATTTTACGTTATTTCATATAAATGGACTCATATAATATTTTTTTCTTGGATCTGGCTTATTTCACTCAACATGTCTTCGAGGTTCATCCATGTTGTCTCATCTCAGAATTTCATTCATTTTTATGGCCAAATAACATTCCACTGTGTATGTATACCACATTTCATGTATCCATTTGTCATGGATACTTGGGTTGCTTCCATCTTTTGTCTATTGTGAATAACACTGCTATGAGCATTGGTGTATAAGTTACTTGTCTTCTTTTAATCACATGTATTCACTAAAAAAGTATGGGTTTAGTACTATTGTATGCCAGCTATGTCTGTGTGCTAGGGCATTGGCTGCCAACAGTGTCATGGTCGTGTTGTAGAGCCTGCATTCTAGGGGTAGAAGAAAATGTGATGTGGTGTGTCATTTACAAAAGTGTGATCAGGAAAGGGACTCTTTGAGGTCAATGTTGTTATGAACACAAATGTGTGAGTGAAGTTAGCCTTTGGATTCTGAATATTCTGGCTAGATGATATACCCTCTGCCATAAACCTCAGGTCAGAATGTTTAGTGTGTGCAGGAATAGCAATGAGCCAGGTTGGATTGAGGTGAGTGAGTGAGGGGGAGTGCATAACAGATGATGTAGAGAGGTAGCTGGACCATGGTTTCACTTGGTCTTATTGGCCACTGTGAATTCAGTGCTTTCATTCTAATTGAGGTGGAGTCTTTGGAAGGTTTTAAGCAAAGGAGCACATGCTCTGATTCATGTATGTTTTCTGCTATGCAGTGGAATATGCAGCAGCAGAGGACTGGGGAAAGAGGGCAAGAGTAAAACCAGATGAAGTTAAAAAAAAAGCTCAGGTATCTGAGTCAGTGTGAAGGATGCTGTGGCTTATGTTAGTGGCAATCATGAAAGTCAGGAGATGTATTTGGACCTTGATATATTGTGAAGTTGTAGCTAAAACAGGATTTGCTATTAAATTGTATTATGGGTACAGGAAAAAGAGGATAACCAAGGATCACCTGAAATATTTTATCCTGAGACACTGGATAATGGTGTTAACCATTGACTGAGACGAGGGAAAGTAGGGAGAAGCAGTTTTGGGAGGAAATAACCAAAGATATAGGTTACCTAATTAAATATTGTCTCTATAAAAGAGTAATAATGTTTACTGTGTTCAGTATAAAAAGGACAGCTGTAAAGTATTGAAAAAAATGGTAGCATATAAGGTAGTTGCCTGTTAATCAGAATTGTGTTCGAAAAATCCTTTAATTGTTTGGAAGGAATTTTATTATTAAATATAAATAGTAAAGTTTAATTGGTAAATGCTGCAAGAAAATAACATGTCCAACTTTAAAACTTTTAAAGAGGAGAAAATGTAAAAGAAAAGAAATCACCAGTATATTTCATCAGACCAAAAAAAAGTATGACGACGGGAGAGAAAAGCAAGTAAAAATTAGAACAAGTGGAAACTCTAAATGAAACATAGGAAACCAGTCCAGATATTTTAGTAATTATAATACATTCAAAGGGGCTAAAACTCTTTTGTTAAAGGTTGTTATCAAATTGGATTTTAAAATCTAGCTATATAGTTTTTAAGAATCACACATGAAATATGAATATGAAACATTAGAATATAAAAGGAGTGATGATGTACTGTCAGTTATTAAACAAAATACAGTGTTAACCCTTGGTATACCATCTGGGTTCCAGTGGGACAATCTTAGTTTTCGAGTTTTTTTTTGGGTCCTTGAAGCAATTCTAATTATTTATAAGGATTGTTGTTTCATGACTTTTATACTTTCTTATAATTAATTTTTTAAATTTGAATGAATGAAGGGAATTATATATTTTAATTGAATAAAACTCATTCTATCTTGCAGTTAAACTTGAAACATTTTTCTATTTTATCCCCTTGCAATTATTTCAGCATTATTATTAATTGCTTCCAACTATGTAAAATAGACTAAAATGCTAAGAAAATGAAATAATAATGGGTTTTCTTAAAAGGACAAAGCTATAGTAAAGTAAATCACCATTAAATCATCCTTCAATTTTCTTATTGAGTTATATGAAATATTGCATCAAGTATGATGAAATTGTAAAAGAAGCCTGGAGACACCATCTGTATAGTTTTTTATTTTTTCAAATGTACAAAGTTGTTTATTTTTCTTGGCAATTGAAAAATACACAAAAGTACATTGAAGTTGAATACACAGTAAGTGTTTTATTTCCTTACTTTACAACTGTTATTACAAGGAACCGCTCCATTCAGTTAAAACCTAATGAATACTGTATTGGCTAGGGTTCACTAGAGAAACAGAATCAGCAAGAGCTTTCCAGAAATATAAAATTTATAAAAGTGTCTCACGCAACCATGGGCATGTAAAGTCCAAGGTCTGTAGGGCAGGCTGTGAGCTGGCATCTCCAATGAAGGTCCTCAACAAACTCTTAGAGGCTGGCTGTCTGAAGCAGGAAGAGTGATTGTCTCTTCTGAATCCTCCTTAAAAGCCTTCCCTTGATTAGATTAAGTGTCACTCATTGTAGAAGACACTTCCCTTAGCTAATTGCAAATGCAGTCAACTGTGGATGCAACCATTGTGGTCATGATTTAAGTTCATGAAATGTCTTCACAGCAACAGACAGGCCAGCACTTGTGCGACCAGACAATGGGGCACCACCTCCTTGTCAAGCTGACACATGAAGTCACCTTCACAGTCCACCCCTTGTCAACTTGGCAGCTATACACATCACCTTAAACCATACTTAATCTCTAAATAGAAAACAATAACAGACACATTTTTTCCTCACCTAACAATACTCAACTGTCCTGCATACAACCAGAAACACATTAAATCTCTCCAGAATAGGGTGCAAGTCTTGGGTAATATTCACTCTTGAACTTGATATCTTACAACTTAAATGCTATAGTATGAACAAAGCAGCTTATGTCATAGGATAAAAGGGTTAAAATAAAGAGAAAAACAGAGCTATTTGATTTATGCATAAATGCACAGATACTAATTACAAAACAAGGAAGAAATATTCATACCACTGTAGTCCTTGTTTCTGTAACTGATTATGTGGTTATAATTCATATTTATCACTACCCTCTTCCACTACCCATTCCGTGTTCCTTTTCTCCTCAGCAAGCCCCTCAGGTGGCCGTGGTTCTTTTCCTAGTTAGGTGACCCAAACCTCCATTCCTGAAGTTTCAGAGCTATCAGTAGTCCTGCCTGGATTGGGTTGTTGCAGTTTTCCACTAATTTTTATCGCAAGACATGGTAGTACTAAGAGACACCTTAGGGCATCTTCTGTATTCCAGAAAAATTCTTCTTTACCTCCATTGTGTAGTTGCAGTCCTATTTCCCCTGATAGTCAAGGTCAATCATCCCAGCCAGTAAAGTAATCCCCTTCTTGGCTTGTTGATCCAGGGGCATGAGAAGCCCCAAGTGACCAGGTGGCAGTCATAGATTCTAGTTCAATGGAATCATTGTTCTTTCTTCTGGTGGAAGTACTCCCCATTCTGGAACTAAAACCTGTAGACCAGCAGAGCATAAGGTCACAGGGACAGAAAGCAAAAATTTTCCTAGTAAATCACTAGGGAGAATAGTGAGTGGTGCCACTCCCATTTCTACCACTTGGTTCCTAGATCCAGGGATCCTGGCTATGGGAGAAATAGCACCATACAATACACCCTGATTCAGAGCATTCACAGCCACCGGGAGAACATCACCCCAGCCCTGCAAGGTATTGCCACATAGTTGGCACTGTAATTGGGTCTTCAAAAGGCCATTTCACTGTTCTATCAACCCAGCTCCCTCTGGAGGGTGCAGAACATGGTAAGACCAGAGGATTCCATGAGTGTGTTCCCATTCCAACACTTCATTTGCTGTGAATTCTTTTTCACAGTATAGGTTCCTTGATCAGGAGCAATGCTGTGTGAAATACCATGATGATGGGTAAGACATTCCGTAAGTTCACAGATGGTGGTTTTGGCAGAAGTATTACGTACAGGGTAAACAAACCCATATCCTGAGTATGTGTCTATTCCAGTTAGAACAAATCGCTGCCCCTTCCATGGTAGAAGTGGTCCAGTGTAATCAACTTGCCACCATATAGCTGGCTGATTGTCTTGGGGAATGGTATCATATTGGGGGTGGAGTGTGGGTCTCTGAATGCTGACAGATTGGGTACTCAACAGTGGCTATAGCCAGGTCAGCCTTGGTGAGTGGAAGTCTGTGTTACTGAGCCTAAGCATAACTTCCATCCCTACCACCATGACCACTTTGTTCATGAGCCCATTGGGCAATGACAGGAGTTGCTGGGGAAAGAGGCTGACTGGTATCCACAAAATGGGTCATCTTGTCCACTTGATTATTAAAACCTTCCTCTGCTGAAGTCACCCTGTGGTGTGCATTCCTGTGGGACACAAATATCTTCATATTCTTTGTCCACTCAAAGAGATCTATCCATATACCTCTTCCCCAGAGTCTTTGTCACCAGTGTTCCAATCATGCTCTCTCCAAGTCCCTGACCATCCAGCCAGACCATGAGCAACAGCCCATGGGTCACCAGTGTTCCAATCATGCTCTCTCCAAGTCCCTGACCATCCAGCCAGACCATGAGCAACAGCCCATGGATCACCAGTGTTCCAATCATGCTCTCTCCAAGTCCCTGACCATCCAGCCAGACCATGAGCAACAGCCCATGAGTCAGCATACAAACGCACCTCTGGCCAGTTCTCCTTCCAAGCAAAAGGAACAACCAGGTGCACTGCTCAGAGTTCCGCCCACTGGAAGGGGTTCCCCTCGTCATTGTCCTTTAAGGACATCAGAAAGGGGTTGTAGTGCTGCAGCTGTCCACTTTTGGGTGGTACCTGCATATTGTGCAGAACCATCTGTAAACCAGGCCCGAGTTTTCTCTTCCTCAGTCAATTCACTTTAAGGGACTCCTCAAGAGACCATAGCTCTGGTCTGGGAAAGAGAAGGTAATGTGGCAGGAGTGGAGACAATGGGCATTTGGGCTGCTTCCTCATGTAACTTACTTGTGCCTTCAGGACGTGCTCTGGTTCTGTCTTTATGTATCATTTCCATTTTTTGATGGGGTGCTGCCGCACAAGCCCAGCTTTATGGCTTTGTGGGTTAGACATCACCCAGCTCATAACAGGCAGTTCAGGTCTCATGGTAGCTTGGTGACCCATGGTTAAGCATTCAGTCTCTACTAAGGCCCAGTAGCAGGCCAAAAGCCGTTTCTCAAAAGGAGAGTAGTTATCTACAGCAGGTGGTAAGGCTTTGCTCCAAAATCCTAAGGGTCTGCGTTGTGATTCTCCTATGGGGCCTGCCAAAGGCTCCAGACAGCATCTCTATTTGCCACTGACACTTTCAGCACCATTGGATCTGCTGGATCATATGGCCCAAGTGGCAGAGCAGCTTGTACAACAGCCTGGAGCTGTCGCAGAGCCTCCTCTTGTTCAGGTCCCCACTCAAACTTAGCAGCTTTTCTGGTCACTTGATAAATGGGCTGTAATAGCACACCCAAATGAGGAATATGTTGTTGCCAAAATCCAAAGAGATCAACTAGGCAGGCGTTGTGTCTCTTTTTTGGTCATAGGAGGGGCCAGATGCAGCAATTTATTTTTCCCCTTAGATGGAATATCGCAACATGCCCCACACCACTGGACGCCTAGAAATTTCACTGAGGTGGAAGGCCCCTGTATTTTTGTTGGATTTCTCTCCCATCCTCTGACACACAAATGTCTTACCAATAAGTCTAGAGTAGTTGCTACTTCTTGCTCACTAGGTCTAATCAACATGATATCATCAATATAATGGGCCTGTGTGATGTCTTGTGGGAGGGAGAAACAGTCAAGATCCCTGAAGACAAGATTATGACATAGGGCTGGAGAGTTGATATACCCCTGAGGTAGGAAAGTATATTGAAAGTATATTGCTGACCTTGCCAGCTGAAAGCAAACTGCTTCTGGTGGTCCTTACTAACAGCTGTTGAGGAAAAAACGTTTGCCAGATCAATAGCTGTCTACCAGCTCCCAGGGGATATGTGGACTTGCTCAAGCAGTGATACCACATCCGGAACAGCAGCTGCAGTTAGAGTCATCACCTGGTTGAATTTATGATAATCCACTGTCATCCTCTAAAACCCATCTGTTTTTTGCACAGGCCAAATAGGAGAGTTGAATGGGGATGTGGTGGGAATCACCAGCCCTGCATCCTTCAAGTCCTTAAGAGTGGCACTAATGTCTGCAGTCCCTCCAGGGATCTGGTACTGCTTCTGTTTACTATTTTGTTAGGTAGGGGC
The DNA here is from genome assembly GCF_023851605.1 of Tamandua tetradactyla. NCBI lineage: Eukaryota > Metazoa > Chordata > Mammalia > Pilosa > Myrmecophagidae > Tamandua > Tamandua tetradactyla. The sequence continues at coordinate 3,035,549 of NC_135339.1, forward strand.
AGTTCTAATGGCTTTCACTTGGCCTTTCCTACCATAATAACCCTCACTCCATGAGTCAAGAAAGCCAATGTGGGGTTTCTGCCAGCTGCTCAGTATGTCTGTTCCAGCAATGCATTCTGAACCTGGGGAACTAACTTCAGAATGGGTCTGAGGACCCACTGGACCCACTGTGAGAGAGACCTGAGCTAATACTCCATCAATCACTTGACCTCCATAGGCCCCCACTCTGACTGGTCGACAAGAGTGACGTTTTGGATCCCCTGGAATTAATGTCACTTCTGAACCAGTGTCTAACAGTCCCCCCAAATACCTGATCATTTCCTTTTCTCCAGTGCACTGTTACCCTGTGTTCTAGTTTGCTAGCTGCCGGAATACAACACACCAGAGATGGATTGGCTTTTAATAAAAGGGGATTTATTTTGTTAGTTCTTCAGAGGAAAGGCAGCTAACTTTCATCTGAAGTTCTTTCTTACGTGGGAAGGCACAGGGTAGTCTCTGCTGGCCTTCTCTCCAGACCTCTGGGTTCCAACAACTTTCCCCAGGGTGATCCCTTTCTGCATTTCCAAAGGCCTGGGCTGAGCTGTGAATGCTGAGAGGAGATGAGGAATGCGAGCTGCTTAGGCTGTGCTACATTATGCTCTCTCATTTAAGCACCAGCCATTTAAGTCAAACTCATTCATTGCAGCAGGCACACCTCCTAACTGACTGCAGATGTAATTAGCAGCAAATGAGGTTCACGTACCATTGGCTCATGTCCACAGCAACAGAACTAGGTGCCTTCACCTGGCCAAATTGACAACTGAATCTAACTACCACACCCTGGTAAAAGGCCATAGATCTCCTTGGGGAAGGCTTGGAGGAAGATTAACAGTATAAGTCTGTGGCATTGTAACAGGGTTCTCCCCCAAAGGGACCTGGCCTCCCCCCTCATTCAAAGGGCTCAGGATCTGTAAACTGTCTTAATTCTGGAAATTGATTAACGGGCCGTGACTCTCTGTCTTTGTAATTCAGGTTAGACTTCTGTTCACTTGACCTAGAACTCTTTTGCTTATACAGCTCAAACAATAATTTAGTAGACAGCCCATCTATTGTACTTCTAGGTACCCCATGATTTACTCGCCAATGCCACAAATCTTTGCGACTCAGATTATTTTGACTCCTGCTTTCAGTATGCTATCTATTATAATAGCCACGTCCACTTTGTCTTTGGCGATTAAGTGCTGCCACCTGGCTTCTGCCAACTTGGGGTCCGGTCATCCCCACTGTATTTAAGGATTCCAGCTCAGTGACAGCAGTTCCCACAGTAATATCTGACCTACAGAGAAATGCAGCTACAGAGCTCTTTAGGAATGATGGTGCTAGTCTCACAAATTTATTTCTCACAGTTCTGGTAAAAGGTACATCCTCTTGACACATCTGGGATGTATGAGCAGGCATTCTATGATAAATGCTCTCTAACATTCCAGTCTCTCTAAGCCTTTGGATCCCCTCATCTACATTATAGCAGGGTAGTTCTGGCATTTCAACCTCAGGTGTTGACAGCCACATTTTGATCCATTTTTTAGCCAACCATTCAAACAAACTGTTAATGTCTTTTCTAATCCCTCAAACTATAACATTAAATGCAGAATCTCTGCTTAGTGGGCCCGTATCAATAAATTCAGCCTGGTCCAGCTTTATGCTCTTTCCACCATTATCCCACACCCCTAAAATTCATTCCCACACATATTCTCCTGATTTCTGTCTATGTGAATTGGAAAACTCATGTAGTTCTTTTGTATTATAGTGAACCTCCTCATGGGTGATACTTTGTACCTCACCTTTTGGGGCCTGTTGGGACTTCAGTCTAGTTATAGGTCTGGAAGTAAAGAGGGGTGGTGGGGCTGGGTCATGAATAGAATTAGAAATATTTTATAAGCCAGTTACTTCAGGGCATTCGTTAGCAGTTTCATATGGTGAAACAGGATTAATTACTCCAGGCAGAGGAGCAAGGGCTGTTTCCCCATGGGGGTAGTTACTTCTTCACAGACACTGAAGGGGTAAGCCCTCGGGGCAGGCTGAAGGTGGGGTATGTCTTCAGGGCAGACTATTTCTGGGTTATCCAGAAAAGACTCAACACAATCTAGGGTTTCAGTGTCTCCAAAGGCATCATCAGTCCGCATATCACCATCCCATTTTTCAGGGTCCTACTCCTTTCCAATCAATGCCCTCACTTTAATGGCAGACTCCTTGGAAAGTTGAGATTCCAGTTTACATTGTACAGTTCCTACTCTAACAATGAGACTCTGAGTCTGATTTTCAGAGATCTCAAGTCTGTGGCTAGTGGAAATAAGATTTTCCTTCAGGGCATTCATAGAAACTTTTACATCTGTCATACGGCATGTAAGATTCTCATTTGAAGCCTTCAGCTCATCCCTTTCTCTCATTAGTGAGAAAGATATCTAACAACAACCAGTTAACATATCTATACCTCTTTAATTCCACAAAACTCCATAAAAGTGTCAAAAACATTGTCATCCAGAGCCTGGCCTCATATAAGCATTCAGTTAGTAGAATCGAATGTTGATATATATATTTTTTATCTTTTTTTATTAATTAAAAAAATTAACAACAAACAAACAAAACAATAAGATATCATTCCATTCTACATATATAATCAGTAATTCTTAATGTCATCACAGAGTTGCATATTCATCATTTCTTAGAACATTTGCATCGATTTAGAAAAAGAAATAAAAAGACAACAGAAAAAGAAATAAAACGATAATAGAGAAAAAAAGTTATAGAATGTTGATATTTTGACTGTCTCTTTTGCCAGCTCGCCCCATGGACTATTAGTGCCACCCTGGTTGTGGGAAACAGAGTCATTATTGCCTTTAAGTCTAGTCAGAGTAGAAAACCACTTGTAAAAACCCATTTTTAAGACTCTGTTTCTTAAGAACCACTTCCGGTACCAAGCTGTATTAGTTAGGGTTCTCTAGAGAAACAGAATCAGCAGGAGATAACTATAAATATAAAGTTTATAAAAGTATCTCATGCAACCATGCAGATATAAGAGTCCCAGATCTGAAGGGCACGCTGTGAGCTGGCAGTTCCAGTGAAGGTCCTCAGTGAACCTCAGTGAACCAGGTGAGCCTGGCTGGCTGAAGCAGGAAATGTGATTGTCTCTTTTGACTCCTCCTTAAACGCCTTCTGGTGATTAGGTTAGGTATCGCTTGCAGTAGGCATTCCGCATAGCTACTTGCAAATGCAATCAACTGTGAATGCAGCCAACATGGTCATGATTTAAGTCCAAGAAATGTCCTCACAGCAACAGAAAGGCCAGCACTTGCCCAACCAGACAAATGAGCACCACCACCTGGCCAAGTTGACACATGAACCTGACCATCACAAATACCATCAATTTTTCCTGTCTTATTTTTCTTAAGAACATTACATTAGTGCATATGTGATTTGTTACCCTTTTAAAATTCTTAGAAAAATTACTATATCATGGTTCACATAAAGCCCTTTAAAAATCTGATGTCACAGGTTGTAGAGGGGTAAATAATTACAGTCTTCTTAGGAAGACCCTCTTGGTAGAGGAATTTAATATGAAGCAGGTTATGTAAACATAAGAAACAGTCAGAATATTTAGTACCAACTTGCATGAAGTTCATTTGTCACATTTTAAAATGGTTTGAATTTCAATAAATACCGTGGCACAGAATTTTATTATTTCGTGATTAAATCAGTTAAATGATGCTAGTTAAAAATTACATCCCTAAATTGGGGACCTGCTTTTACTTTTTAAATTTAAAGTGTGACTGTAAAGTACAGTATTTTAAAACATAAATACCAGCCTTTTATTTATTAGATTCAGTTTTTCCATTGCTAGACAATTAAACCAGAAATGTTGCTATTCAAATTCATATTTTGGGATTTCTTTCTGACTTAATCAAAAAAACCAATCTTCATGTTTTACTTTTGCACTTAAAAGGGACAAAAACTATCCCCCCTTTTGCACTATTATTATTATTCTGAGTTAGTTTTCCTTCTCAAATCAATTATATTCTAAAAAAGAGGAAAAATAGTCACTATTAAATATATTTAAAAAGTGAATGTAAGACCCATGTACCTGCACACGCACATCCTCCCCACCACTGCCAGGTGCTCATGTTAACAGGCACCAGCGTAGCATCCCTCGTCTGCGCTGCAACGTATCACTGCCCTGTGGTGCCCTGTACCCTGCATCTTATTACACACGCATCCCACAGACACAAGGCTTTAGACTACTGAAGGAAATCAACTTCCAAAGTAAGTCAATCAAGATATTTACATGTGATGAAAACAACAGAAGATCACTAAGCATATCACAATGCAGGCAGATATAGCCGAGCCTCACTGCCAAAGTGAAACACCAGGGGAGACACAGACATTGGAACAACCTAATCCAAGATGTTAATATAATTCAACTAAATAAAATAAATGGGATGGCTTATGACGCAAAGGAGATCAAGAAGAGAGTAGAAGAGCATAAAGAGGAATTTGAAACAATAAATGAAAAATAGCAGATATCACAGAGATTAAAGATGCTGTAGAACAAATAAGGAAACATACTAGAGACATGCAACACCAGATTTGAAGAGGCAGAATAAAGAATAAGTGAACTAGGGGACAGGACAACTGATTTTGAACACTCAAAACAGCAAGTGGCAAAAATGATGAAAAAATTTGAATTGGATCTCAGGGAAATGATGGACAAAACAAAGTGCACAAATATAAGAATCTTTGGTTTCCCAGAAGGAGAAGAGAAAAGGCCTAGGGAGATTAGTTGAGGATATAATGAGGAAAAACTTCCTAACCCTTATAAAGGACATAAATATGCAAATCAAAGAAGCCTAACGAATTCCAAAAAGAGTAAATCCAAATAGGCTGTTCTAGTGTGCTAGCTGCCAGAATGCAATGTACCAGAAATGGAATGGCTTTTAAAAAGGAGAATTTAATAAGTTGCAAGTTAACAGTTTTTAGACCGTGGAAATGTGACAATTAAACAAGTCTATAGAACTGTCCAGTCTAAGCATCCAGGGATTGATACCTTGATTCAATAAGGCCCATGAAGTTCAGGGTTTCTCTCTCAAGTAGAAAGGCATATGATGAACACGGTCAGGGTTTCTCTCTCATCTGGAAAGGCACATGGCATTATCTGCTAGCATCCTCTCCAGTTCCCCAAGAGGCGTTTTTGTTCGTCATCTCCAAAAGTCACTGGCTGGTGGACTCTCTGCTTCTTGGTTGTATAGTGTTCTCTGCTCTCTCAGAATCTTGTGTTCTCTAGCTTTTTCCAAAGTGCTTCTTCTTTTAAAAGATTCCAGTAAAACCAATCAAGACCCACCTAGAATGGATGGGAACATGTCTCCACCTGGAATGGTCTCCACCTAATCAAGTTTAATACCCACACTTGAGTCACATCTCCATGAAGATAAGTTAGTTAACGTTTCCAACATACAGTACTGAATCGGGATTAGAAGAAAGCATTGCTCGCACAAGGTTGATTAGGATTAAAACATGGCTTTTCTAGGGCATATAAAACTTTTCAAACTGGCACATAGATCTTCCCCAAGACACATACTAATCAGCTTGTTTGATGTTGAAGAGAAGCAGAAAATCCTGAAAGTGGCAAGAGAAAAACATTCTACTACATACAAGGGAAACCACGTAAGACTGAGTTCAGATTACTCAACTGGTACCAGGGAGGCGAGAAGGCAGTGATATAATATATTTAAGATCCTGAAAGAGAAAGACTTCTAGCCAAGAATCCTGTACCCAATCAAATTGTCCATCAAAACTGAGGGAGAGATTAAAATTTTCACAGACAGACAAATCCTGAAAGAATTTGTCAAGAGACTGGCCCTACAAGAAATACTAAGGGAAGTTTTGTCAGTTGAAAAACAAAAAAAAGGACAGGAGAGGGAGGTCTAGAGGAGGGCACAGAATTGAAGAGGACCAGTAAGGGTAATTTCAGGGGTAAAAAGAGAAAGAGGGAAAAGAATATATAAACCTGACAAATAAAATCCAAAAGATAAAATGGTGGATTCAAGAAATGCCTTTTCAGTAATAACTTTGAAGGTTAACAAACTAAATTTACCAATTAAAAGATACAGATTGGCAGAATGGATTAAGACATATAATCCAACTATATGCTGCTTACAAGAGACTCATCTTCGACACAAGGATATAAATAGATTGAAAGTGAAGGGATGGAAAAAGATTTTACGTGCAAGTTATAACCAAAAGAAAGCAGGGTTAGCTATACTAATATTGGACAAAAATAGACTTTAAATATAAAGACATCATCAGGGATAAGGAAGGTCACTATATATTAATTAAAGGGACAATTCACCAAGAAGAAATAATAATCATAAATGTTTATGCTCCCAATGAAGGAGCTCCAAAGTACATGAGACAGACATTGGCAAAAATGAAGGGAGAATGGGCCACAGTGGTTCAGCAGGCAGAGTTCTTGCCTACCATATTGGAGACCCAGGTTTGATTCCTGGTGCCTGCCCATGCAAAGAAATAAAACAAAACAAAACAAAAAAAAACTGAAGGGAGCGATAGATGTTTCAACAATAATAATGGGAGACTTCAATACACCATTCTCCTCTATAGATAGAACAACCAAACAGTAGATCAACAAGGAAACAGAAGTTAAATAACTTGATAAACGAATTAGACCTAACAGACGTATATAGGGCATTGCACCCCAAAACACCAGTATATACATTCTTCTGTAGCACTAATTGAACATTCTTCAGGATAGATCACATGTGGGGCATAAAACAGATCTTTATAAATTTAAAAACATTGAAATTATTCAGAGCACTTTCTCTGATCACAATGTAATGAAGCTGGAGCTCAGTAACCACCAAAGAATGAGAACATTCATAAATATATGGAGATTAAATAATGCACTGTTTTTTAAAAAAACACCTTTTTTATTGTATAGTATAGCATATATACAAAGCAAAGAAATAAAAAAACAATAGTTTTCAAAGTACTCTTCAAAAAGTGGTTACAGGATAGATCCCAGAGTTTGTCATGGGCTCCCAACCGATCCTCTCATATTTTTCTTTCTAGCTGCTCCAGAATATAGGAGGCTTTAGGGCATAAATACTTTTTAATCATCATAATCGACTCCTTTTCCTTATTTTTTTGTGAACAATAACATATATACAAAAAAGCTATAAATTTCCAAGCACAGCACCACAATTAGTTGTAGAACATATTTCAGACTTTGACACGGGTTACAATTTCACAATTTGAGGTTTTTACTTCCAGCAATTCTAAAATACTGGAGAATAAAAGTGATATCAGTTTAATGATTCAGCATTCATAGTCATTTGTTAAGTCCTATCTTCTATGTATAATTCCACCATCACCTTTGGTCTTTCCATACCTCTCTTTGGGGTTGTTTGAACTATAGCAATTCTCAATTTTTGATATTGGAAGAGTCTGTCACTAATATGGGGTAGGGAGATCAAACTATCTGATGTTTTGGAGAGGCGGGACTAGGTTTCAGGACTTACCTGGATCAGAGACCCATCTAGAGGTTGTAGGTTTCTGGCAAGTTACTCTAGTGCCTGGAACCCTTGTGGAATCTTATAAATTGCTCTAGGTGTTCTTTAGGATTGGCTGGAATGGTTCTGGTTGGGGGTTGGTAGATTTTGATAGGTCGCAAGGTCTACATGAAGCTTGCGTAAGAGCAACCTCCAGAGTAGCCTTCGACTCTATTGGAACTCTCTCTGCCACTGATACTTTATCAGTTACATTTCTTTTCCCCCATTTGGTCAGGATGTGATTGTTGGTTCCACAGTGCCAGGTCTGGATTGATCCCGGGAGTCCTCTCCCACTTTGCCAGGGAGACTTTCACCCCTGGATGTCATGTTCCACGTGGGAGGAGGGCAATGATTTCGCTTGCAGAGTTGGGCTTAGAGAGACTGCAGCCACATTTCCTTGTGTTCCCATTCATTTTTTTCCATCTTTTTTGCCATACGCTGTTTTGAGTCTTTGAAGTCAGTTATCCTGTTCTCTATATCACCTATTCTTTATTCTGTCTTTTCAAATCTGGTGTTGTGTGCCTTAGTATGTTTTTTATTTGGTCAACAGAGTCTTTAATCTCTGTGATTTCTGCTATTTTCCTATTTATTCAAATTCCTCTTTGTGCTCTTCTACTGTCTTCTTGATCTCCTTTATGTCATTTGTTATCCTGCTTATTTTATTAAGTACAGTTGTATGAACATCTTTGATTAGTTGCTCCAACATCTGTGTCTCCTCAGGTGCTTTAATTTGGTCATTAGGCAGGGCTATATCTGTCTGCATTGTGATATGCTTAGTGGTCTTCTGCTGTCTTTGTTGCATGTAGATATCTTGATTGATTTACTTTGGGAGTTGATTTCATTCAGTAGTCTAAGGCCTTGTGTTTGTGGGATGGTTGTACAGCAGGGAGTGGGGCACGGGGTGGAGCGCTCAGTGCAGTGATTTGTTTCAGGGCAGGTATAGGCACAGGTTGGGGATGTTGCCCTGGTGCTTGTGAACCTGGGCACCCAGTGGCCATGGAGGATGTAGCTGTGTGGGTGCACTGGTCTGGGAGACAACCCTGCTGTGTGTTGGTCTAAGGCACAGGGCACTTTGTGTGCATGCGTAGAGCTGTGGCAGCAGGTCGACATTGCACCTTTGTGGATTGGGGGCAGATGTGATCCAGCTGTGCAGGTTGGCACTTTCTCAGAGCTGGGAAGTGAGGCTGAGGGCCTTGTGAATGCGCAGTTCTAGGACTGCTGTAAAGTGCAGTTCCCAGAGCTGAATAATGTGATTGTGGACCCATGTGCATGTGTGGGTCTAGGAGTGCCTTAACAGATGCGCTCACTCGGGGTATGGTGGGTGAAGCTGTGCAACACTGTGGGTGGGCATGGCAAGGGACTAGCCTAGGTGTGGAGGTTAGTGCCCGCAACCTTTATGCGCTGGCAACAGCCTGCAGGGAACAGGGGGAATGTAGTGCTCAGGAGGGGTGAAGGAGTGGTGGGTGGGGCTGCACTTGGGGTGAGGATGTGGGGCAGGTACGTGCACTGGGGTCTGGTGGGGTGGGGGTGCCTGGAGCATGGGGAAATGGGAGTGGATGAGGGGGTTCAGGTGCATGGGGTGTGGGGTGTTGCCAGTCACAGGGCTGCGCTGGTGAGGGTAGCACACCCAAGGAACATGGCCTCGCTTACTTCCTAGTCCCATGTACCTGTATGTGCACTCACACGGGCTCCGCGCCTCCATGCCAGGCTCCACCTTTTTGCCTCTCAGTTCCTTGGCCTCTGCAGTCAGTGCTGCCTCATGTGATGCAGAAGGCTCTCCCAGGTCAGCCACGCTCCCGAATTGCTGCCTCAGTCACCTTCCTGTCCCTTCTCTAACTTTTCTGTGGAGTAGGGCTAATCTCAAGCTGTTCTAGTCGGCCATCTTCCCGGAAGTCCAAATAATAGACTCTTAAACAACCAATGGGTCAAAGAAGAAATTGCTAGAGAAATCAGTAGCTATCAGGAGATGAATGAAAATGTTGTATTCTCATTACAACATATCAGAATTTATGGGATACAGCAAAGGCTGTGCTGACTGGGAAATTTCTTGGCCTAAATGCCCATATTAAAGAACAAGAAAGAACAAAAATCGAGGACTTACCTACTCCTCTGGAGGAACTTGAGAAAGAACAGCAGACTAATCCCAAAGCAAATAGAAGAACAGAAATGACAATATTAAAGCAGAGTTAAAAGAATGGGAGAACAAAAGAACAATAGAAAGAATCAATAAAGCCAAAAGTTGGTTCTTTGAGAAAATCAATGAAATTGATGGACCACTCACATGACTGACAAAGAAAAGAGAGAGGATGCAAATAAACAAAATCAGAATTGTGAAGGGGTGCGTGACTACAGACCCAAAAGAAACAAAAGAAATCATAAGAGGATACTTTGAGCAACTATATGCCAAGAAACTAGACCACTGAGATGAAATGGACAAATTCCTGGAAGCACACAAACAAGCTACACTGACTCAGGAAGAAATAGAAGATCTCAGCATACTACTCACACGTAAAGTGATTCAATCAGTCATCAAGAATCTTCCTACAAAGAAAAGCCCTGGACCAGATGGCTTCACAGGGGAATTTTATCAGACATTCCAGAAAGTACTAACACCAGTGCTGCTCAAATTTTTCGATGAAATTGAGGAAAAAGAAACATTATTACCTAACTCATTTTAGGAAACTAATATTTTGATACTGAAACCAGATAAAGAAGCTGTAAGAAAGGAAAACAACCAGCCAGTCTCCTTAATGAACATAAATGCAGCAATTCTCACGAAATATTAACAAATCGAATCCAGCAACACATTAAAAGAATTATGCACCATGACCAAGTGGGGTTTATACAGAATGCAAGGATGGTTCAATACAAGAAAATCTATTTATGTAATAAAGCACATGAACAAATTGAAAGGGAAAAAATCACATGATCACATCAATTGATGCATTTGACAAAATTCAACATCCTTTTCTGATAAAAACAGTTCAAAAGAGAGGAATCAAAGGTAACTTCCTCAATATGATAAACGGCATATACGAAAAACTGATAGCCAGCATTGTACTCAATGGAGAGAGACTGAAAACTTTCCCCCTAAGATCAAGAATGAGACAAAGATGTCCACTGTAACCATGGTTATTCAACATTGTAATAGTCGTTCTAGCCAGAACAATCAGGTAGGACAAAGAAATAAAAGGCTTCCAAACTGGAAAGGAAGAAGTAAAACTTTCATTATTTGCAGATGACATGACACTATACTTGGAAAATCCTGAGACATCTATAGCAAAGTTACCGAGTGTAATAAATATTCAGCAGGGTGGAGGGGTATAAACATAATGTGCAGGACTCAGTAACGTTTCCATATGCAAGCCATGAACTAACTGAGGAGTCAGTTGCGGAAAAAATTCCATTCAAAATAGCAACTAAGAGAATCAAGTACTTAGGATTGAACTTAACTAGGGACGTAGAGGACTTGTACACGGAAAACTACATAACACTGCTAAAAGAAATCAAAGGAGATTTAAATAAGTGGAAAGACATTCCCGGCTCAAGAATAGGAAAGTTAAATATAGTTAAGATTGTCCGTTCTACCCAAATTGATCTACATATTCAATGCAGTACCAATCAAAATTCCAGCAATCTATTTTGAAGACTTGGAAAAGCTAGTTAACCAAATTGATCTGGAAGGGAAAGAGACCCTGAATAGCTGAAAGCATCCTAAAAAAGAAGAACGAAGTGGGAGGATTGACACTCCATGACTTTAAAACTTATTATAAAGCCACAGTGGTTAAAACAGCATGATACTGGCACAAAGACAGAAGTATTCACCAGTGAAATTGACTCGAGAATGCAGAAATAGATCACCCAATCTGTGGTCAAATGATTTTTGACAAGACCCCCCCCCCCCTAAATTGGAGTTTGGCAAGTTATAATAGGGAGCAATATCTAACTGAAGCTTGCATAAGAGCAACCTCCACACTGCCAGGGACACTTTCACTCCTGGATCTTATGTTTCAAGTAGGGCGGAGGGCAGTGATTTCACTTGCAGAGTTGCGCTTAGAGAGAGTGAGCCCACATCTCTCAATGAAAGAGGTCCTCCTCTTAGGCATACCTATAGGTAGGCTAAGCTTCTCCACTACCTACATAAGCTTCACAAGCACAAGCCTCAAGATCAAGGGTTTGGCCTATTGATTTGGGTGTAAAGTTTGACACAGTATCAGGGGATTCCCTGATGGTAAGATTTAATAGTTGAGCTGAGACAAAATAGTCTGTTCAATAAATGGGCATGAGAAAACTGGAAATTAATAGCCAAAAGAATGAAAGAGGACCTTACCCTACACCCTATGCAAAAATTCACTCAAAGTGGATCAAACACCTAAATATAAGAACTAGCACCATAAAGCTTCTAGAAGGAAATGTAGGGAAACATTTTCCAGAACTGGTAATAGGAGGTAGCTTTGTAAACTTTACACCCAAAGCACAAGCAACAAAAGGAAAAACGGATAAATGGGAACTCCTCAAAATCAAATGTTTCTGGGACTTCCGGAGAAGATGGTGGCTTGGTAAAATGCGCGGGTCTTAGTTCCTCCTCCAGAAAGGCAACTGAAGAAACGGAAGCAGTGCGGGACAGCTCCCGGAGCCACGACAGAGACCAAAAAGACAGCGTACCCCATTCTGGAACGACTGAGCGGGCAGGGAGAATCCGCTGCGGTGAGATACCTGAGGGGCGCACGTTTTCCCGGCCGGGGCGGCTGGCGACTGGGGTCCCCCCCACTCACGTGGCTCCCCGGTCTGACTGGGAAAGTTGGATAGCGGGGCCCTCCCGCCACGCTTGGCGTCTCGGGCCAGCTGGGCAATTTGGACCGGCACTCCCCCAAGCCGCGGCGGCCGGCGACCCCCCCTCCACGCGCGGTTTCCCGGGCCGACTGCGAGATTCGGATTGGCAAGTTAAAGGAGCCACAGCATCTTTTACTGGTGGGACCCGCAGACAGACGAGCGCCACGAGCGCCACCTACTGAGCAGGAAAAGAAAAACAGAGCCCAGAGATTTCACAGAAAAACCTTTCAACCATCCGGGCCCCACACCCAGGGAAATCTGATCAAATGCCCAGACACCAGCAGAAAATAATGGATGATGCTCGGAAAACTGAAGATATGGCCCAGTCAAAGGAACAAACCAATAGTTCAAATGAGATACAGGAGCTGAGACAACTAATGCTGAATATACGAACAGAAATGGAAAAACTCTTCAAAAACCAAATCAGTAAATTGAGGGAGGACATGAGGAAGACATGGGCTGAACAAAAAGAAGAAATAGAAAATCTGAAAAAACAAATCACAGAACTTATGGGAGTGAAGGACAAAGAAGAAAAAATGGAAAAAACAATGGATACCTACAATGGTAGATCTAAAGAGACAGAAGCTACAATTAGTGAACTGGAGGAAGGAATATCTGAATTCCAAAAAGAAACAGAAACTATCGGGAAAAGAATGGAAAAACTTGAGCAGGGGATCAGGGAACTGAATGACAATATGAAGCGCACAAGTATACGTGTTGTGGGTGTCCCAGAAGGAGAAGAGAAGGGAAAAGGAGGAGAAAAACTAATGGAAGAAATTATCACTGAAAATTTCCCAACTCTTATGAAAGACCTAAATATACAGATCCAAGAAGGGCAGCGCACCCCAAAGAGAATAGACCCAAATAGGTGTTCTCCAAGACACTTACTAGTTAGAATGTCAGAGGTCAAAGAGAAAGAGAGGATCTTGAAAGCAGCGAGAGAGAAGCAATCCATCACATACAAGGGAAACCCAATAAGACTATGTGTAGATTTCTCAGCAGAAACCATGGAAGCTAGAAGACAGTGGGATGATATATTTAAATTACTAAAAGAGAAAAACTGCCAACCAAGACTTCTATATCCAGCAAAATTGTCCTTCAAAAATGAAGGAGAAATTAAAACATTTATAGACGAAAAGTCACTGAGAGAATTTGTGACCAAGAGACCAGCTCTGCAAGAAATACTAAAGGGAGCACTAGAGTCAGATACGAAAAGACAGAAGAGAGAGGTATGGAGTAAAGTGTAGAAAGAAGGAAAATCAGATATGATATATATAATACAAAAGCCAAAATGGTAGAGGAAAATATTATCCAAACAGTAATAACACTAAAAGTTAATGGACTGAATTTCCCAATCAAAAGACATAGAATGGCTGAATGGATTACGACCCAGCAATACCACTGCTAGGTATCTACTCAAAGGACTTAAGGGCAAAGACACAGACAGACATTTGCACACCAGTGTTTATAGCAGCATTATCTACAATTGCAAAGAGATGGAAACAGCCAAAATGTCCATCAACAGACAAGTGGCTAAACAAACTGTGGCGTATATCTACGATGGAATATTATGCAGCTTTAAGACAGACTAAACTTATGAAGCATGTAATAACATGGATGGACCTAGAGAACATTATGCTGAGTGAGTCTAGCCAAAAACTAAAGGACAAATACTGTATGGTCCCACTGATGTGAACTGACATTCAAGAATCAGCTTGGAATATATCATTGGTAACAGAGACCAGCAGGAGTTAGAAACAGGGTAAGATAATGGGTAATTAGAGCTGAAGGGATACAGACTGTGCAACAGGACTAGATGCAAAAACTCAAAAATGGACAGCACAATAATACCTAAGTGTAATGTAACTATGTTGGAACACTGAATGAAGCTGCACCTGAAATATAGTTTTTTGTCTGTTTGTATCTTTTGTTTTTGTTTTTTTTCTTTTTCCTTTATATATATATATATATTTTTTATTAGTATTATTATTTTAATTCTCTTCTCTATATTAACATTCTACATCTTTTTCTGCTGTTTTGCTAGTTCTTTTCCTAAATCGATGCAAATGTACTAAGAAATGATGATCATAATCTATGTGATGATACTAAGAATTACTGAGTGCATGTGTAGAATGGAATGATTTCTAAATGTTGTGTTAATTTCTTTTCTTTTTTTTGATTAATAAAAAAAAAAAATCACACACACACACACAAAATCAAATGTTTCTGCCACTTGAAAGCCTTTGCCAAAAAGGTGAAGCGGCAGCCAACTCGATGGGAGAAAATATTTGGAAATCATGTATCGCACAGGGTTTGATTTCCTGTATATACAAAGAAATCATACAAGTCTACAACAAAAAAACAATCAACCCAATTATAAAATGGGCTAAAGATATGAATAGGCATTTTTCTGAAGAGCAAATACAGATGGCTCAAAAACACATGAAGAGGTGTTGATTTTTATTGGGTATAAGGGAAATGCAGACCAAGGCTACAGTGAGGAGGCAGTGCAAGGATAGCTTGTTGGTTGAATTTTAGGCTGCCATGCCAGAGACCTGGATTCAAGTCATGGAGCCTGCACATCACCCTCCCCCCCTGAAAAAAAAAGGATTACAATGAGATACTACCTCACACTTATTAAACAAACAGGAAACTATAACTGTTGGAGAGGATATGGAGAAATTGGGACACGTATGCACTGCTGGTAGGAATGTATAATGGGGCAGCCGCTATGGAAGATAGTTTGGTGATTCCTTAGGAAACTAAATATCGAGTTGCGATATGACCCAGCAAGAGCTCTACTTGGTATAAACCCAGAAGAGCTGAAAGGGATGACACAAACAGACATTTGCATAGTGATATTCATAGCAGCATTATTCACAATTGCCGAAAGATGGAAACAAACCAAATGCCATTCAACAGACGAGTGAATTAACAAAATGTGATATATACATACAATGGAATGTTATGCAGCGATAAGATGAAATGATTTCCTAAAACACAGGAGAAGATGGATGAGCCTTGAGCGCATAATGTTATATGTAAGCTGGCATTTAGAGAGAAGAATGAAGAATGAAGCAGTCAGGTCAGGGTTAAAGTAATTCAGAACACAGGAGTAAGGAAGACGTTGTCTATATTTTAGAACCACACAAACTCTTTGAGATAAAAGGAAGAAAGGTTTATTTTGTCTGGAACCTAAATTTTCTCAAGCACACAGTCTACCTCAACCTATCTGTGTAGCTCATTTGAACAACTGAAATACAGGGAGCCCAGAATAAGAAAGAGGGCCTTTAATCCTGTATAGTTTAATGTAATGCCTGGATACATCCTGAAATATATTAAGCAGATAATCAAAAAGTATTTGCAAAGTCCCTTGAGGGATGGGAGAAAAAACATGGAACTATTAAACCTTACCGTCAGGGAATCCCCTGATACTGTCAAACTTTACACCCAAATCAATAGGCCAAACCCTTGATCTTGAGGCTTGTGCTTGTGAAGCTTATGTAGGTAGTGGAGAAGCTTAGCCTACCTATAGGTATGCCTAAGAGGAGGACCTCTTTCATTGAGAGATGTGGCCTCACTCGCTCTAAGCCCAACTCTGCAAGTGAAATCATTGCCCTCCGCCCTACTTGAAACATGAGATCCAGGAGTGAAAGTGTCCCTGGCAGTGTGGAGGTTGCTCTTATGCAAGCTTCAGTTAGATATTGCTCCGTATTATAACTTGCCAAACTCCAATCAAAAACCATTCCAGCCAATCCTAAAGAACCCCTAGGGCAATGTATAAGATTCTACAAAGTCTCCATGCATTAGAGTTTAAATTTCCAGAAACCTACAACCTCCAAATGGGTCCCTGGACCAGATAAGTCCTGAAACCTGGAGGGCCCAACTTCTCCAGAACATCTGTTACTTCCATCTCCCTACCATATTATTGACAGCCCCTTCCAACATGAAAAAGTTGTGCTGAATATCCATTCCTTTGCTTAATTGCTTCTTTTGTATTATCATTAACTTGATTTTTATGCATATTCCTTACCTCTGGGAAAGCAAGTTTAGAGAATTGGTTTCACGTTAACATTTTACCTCAAAGTTCTGAAATTTAAAAAAATGTCATTGTTCTTTCAATTTCTACATTTGTTGCATCTGGGCCAGAGAATGTGTTCTATAATTTAAGATATTTGGAATTAGACTGTCAGTATGTCCTGAAAAGATCATCATTCAAAAACAGATACTGATGTGCTATTCATTAGAATGCCTTCTCTTCTCTTGTTATTGGTGACGAGTTTACCTATAAGTCTGTTTTCTTACTCAGACTTATTAATTGCATCGTACAGATCTCCCCCTCCTTGGTGGGGGAGGGTATGGGGTGCCTGCGTGTGCAGGCGTATAGTTGATCTGTTTTGGTGTAGGAGATTGGTGTTGGAGTCTGCACATCCTTCCATGTCGCAGTCCAGGCACTCAGTTCCAGGGAGGGCAAAAGGTTCTTTCTTCTTCCTGTGGCAAGTCTCATTTAGTGTTGCCTTGGCAAAATCATGACAATTCATGTAATTGTCAATTCTTCACAGTTTTCTCTAAAAAACAGTGGGTTTTGTGTAATTAAAAGGTACATAGTCATGATTTTTCCAAAACAAAGACATTCTCTTTCAAAATAACAGATTCTCCAACTCTGGAAAAGTAAAAATCCATTAACTCTTAAATGCCTGTACTCTTATTTAAGATAAAACAACAGCAAAAAAATAAAATTCCCCTCAACAAACACCTTAGCATACAAGTAGTTTACAAATGTAATTTTTTCTTTTCCATTTTCCTTAGATGGACAAATTGTTTCTGAAATGGAGCTAGCTGAATTAGCTCAGATTCAACCATTAATGTTCAATTTTCCTGAGCAGTCATCCATCAAGACTTTCTTTGAGATGCTTGAGGAAAAAGTTGCAAACTATGAAATTCTCCAGGAGTTTATGGTAAATATTTAGATCTTGAGAAAACAATCTGTTTATCTATGTGGTTTCTTTTTCACATCATTTTTCTTTTGCTTTTCCCTCTTTTTAAATTGGGTACATTGATCTTTTTTAAAATACTCAATTTATTTTTTCAACTTTTTTGTTGTATAGTATATACATATATACAAAGAAAGAAAGAAAAAAGCAATAGTTTTCAAAGCACTTTTCAATGAGTAGTTACAGGACAGATCCCAGAGTTTGTCATGGGCTACCATACCATCCTGTTAGATTTTTCCTTCTAGCTGCTCCAGAATATACGAGGCTAGAAGGAATAATTTTTTTTTTTATCATCACAGTCGACTTTTTTTTCTTTTTTTGTGAAAAATAGCATATATAGAAAAAAAGCAATAAATTTCACAGCACCACCATTAGTTGTAGAACAGATTTCATAATTTGGTATGGATTACAATTCTACAATTTTAGCTTTTTACTTCTAGCTGCTCTAAGTAAGATACGGAGACTAAAAGAGATATGAATTTAATGGTTGAGCAGTCATATTCGTTTGTTAAACCCTACCTTCTCTGTATAACTCCACCAACATCTTTGATCTTTCTATCCCACTCTTTAGAGGTATTTGGGCTATAGCCATTCTAACTTTTTCGTGTTGGAAGGAGCTGTCAATAATATAGAGTAGGAGATGGAACTCGCTGATGTTCTAGAGAGTATGGGCCCTCTAATTTCAGGACTTACTGGTCCAGGAACCCATCTGGAGGTTGTAGGTTTCTGGAAAGTTACCCTAGTCCATGGAACCTTTGTAGAATCTTATGTATTGCCCTAGGTGTTCTTTAGGATTGGCTGGCATGGTTTTGGTTGGAGTTTGGCAGGTTATGATAGGTAGCAATGTCTGAAGTTTACTCAAGAGTGACCTCCAGAGTAGCCTGTCAACTCTATTGGAATTCTCTCAGCGACTGATACTTTATTAGTTACACTTTTTTCCCCCTTTTTGTCAGAATGGAATTGTTTATCCCATGGTGGCAAGGTTGGACTCTTCCCTGGGAGTCATCTCCCAAGCTGCCAGGGAGACTTTCACCCCTGGAGGTCAGATCCCACGGAGTGGGGAGGGCGATGATCTCACTTATAGAGTTGGGCTTAGAGGGTGTAAGGTGTTGGCATGTACTTTATTCACTATTCTACACTTTATTTTTTTCCCACATGAGATACAATTATGAAGTATATTATCAGCGCGTTGAGCTCTATCTTATTCATTTTAAGTATTACATGTAGGTGATTGAATGGGCATATACCTCAGTTTAACTAATCTCCTATGATAGACATTCAGGCTGTTGAGAACAGCACCCATCCCTCTCCACATACCTGCACATAAGTGAAAGGATTCTTTAGGACAAATTCTTATGGACTTTCCAGGCACAGGGGTAGATATTTTATATTTTGATATTGCCAAATTGCTCTTCAAAAAGGTACATCAATCTACAGATTCATAAAAATGATGAATCAGAGTATTTATTTTCTCACATCTCATTGGTATTTTGTACTATCAGATTTGTGGATTTTTGTTCATCTCTTAAATGATATATTATTTCTTATTGATGATCTAATTGGCATTTCTTTGAGAATGAAGAAATATCTTTCCACTTATTTTTTTTCTTTTTTTTTATTAATTAAAGAAGAAAAAGAAATTAACCCAACATTTAGAAATCGTTCCATTCTACATATGCAATCAGTAATTCTTAACATCATCACATAGATGCATGATCATCATTTCTTAGTACATTTGCATCGATTTAGGAAAAGAACTAGCAAAACAACAGAAAAAGATATAGAATGTTAAAATAGAGAAAAAAATAAAGATAATAATAATAGTAAAAAAAAAAAACCTATAGCTCAGATGCAGCTTCATTCAGTGTTTTAACATGATTACTTTACAATTAGGTAGTATTGTGCTGTCCATTTTTGAGTTTTTATATCTAGTCCTGTTGCACAGTCTGTATCCCTTCAGCTCCAATTACCCATTATCTTACCCTGTTTCTAACTCCTGCTGGACTCTGTTTCCAATGACATATTCCAAGTTTATTCTCGAATGTCGGTTCACATCAGTGGGACCATACAGTATTTGTCCTTTAGTTTTTGGCTAGAATCACTCAGCATAATGTTCTCTAGGTCCATCCATGTTATTACATGCTTCATAAGTTTATTCTGTCTTAAAGCTGCATAATATCCCATCGTATGTATATTCCACAGTTTGTTTAGCCACTCGTCTGTTGATGGACATTTTGGCTGTTTCCATCTCTTTGCAATTGTAAATAACACTGCTATAAACATTGGTGTGCAAATGTCCATTTGTGTCTTTGCCCTTAAGTCCTTTGAGTAGATACCTAGCAATGGTATTGCTGGGTCATATGGCAATTCTATATTCAGCTTTTTGAAGAACCGCCAAACTGCCTTCCACAGTGGTTGCACCATTTGACATTCCCACCAACAGTGGATAAGTGTGCCTAAGCTCCGCATCCTCTCCAGCACTTGTCATTTTTTGTTTTGTTGATAATGGCCATTCTGGTGGGTGTGAGATGATATTTCATTGTGGTTTTGATTTGTGTTTCTCTAATGGCCAGGGACATTGAGCATCTCTTCATGTGCCTTTTGGCCATTTGTATTTCCTCTTCTGGTAGGTGTCTGTTCAAGTAATTGGGTTGGCTGTCTTTTTGTTGTTGAGTTGAACAATCTCTTTATAAATTCTGGATACTAGACCTTTATCTGATATGTCATTTCCAAATATTATCTCCCATTGTGTAGGCTGTCTTTCTACTTTCTTGATGAAGTTCTTTGATGCACAAAAGTGTTTAATTTTGAGGAGCTCCCATTTATTTATTTCCGTCTTCAGTGCTCTTGCTTTAGGTTTAAGGTCCATAAAACCGCCTCCAATTGTAAGTTTCGTAAGATATCTCCCTACATTTTCCTCTAACTGTTTTATGGTCTTAGACCTAATGTTTAGATCTTTGATCCATTTTGAATTAACTTTTGTATAGGGTGTGAGATATGAGTCTTCTTTCATTCTTTTGCTTATGGATATCCAGTTCTCTAGGCACCATTTATTGAAGAGACTGTTCTGTCCCAGGTGAGTTGGCTTGACTGCCTTATCAAAGATCAAATGTCCATAGATGAGAGGGTCTATATCTGAGCACTCTATTCAATTCCATTGGTCGATATATCTATCTTTATGCCAATACCATGCTGTTTTGACCACTGTGGCTTCATAATATGCCTTAAAGTCAGGCAGCGCGAGACCTCCAGCTTCGTTTTTTTTCCTCAAGATGTTTTTAGCAATTCGGGGCACCCTGCCCTTCCAGATAAATTTGCTTACTGGTTTTTCTATTTCTGAAAAATAAGTTGTTGGGATTTTGATTGGTATTGCATTGAATCTGTAAATCAATTTAGGTAGGATTGACATCTTAACTATATTTAGTCTTCCAATCCATGAACATGGTATGCCCTTCCATCTATTTAGGTCTTCTGTGATTTCTTTTAACAGTTTTTTGTAGTTTTCTTTATATAGGTTTTTTGTCTCTTTAGTTAAATTTATTCCTTGGTATTTTATTCTTTTAGTTGCAATTGTAAATGGGATTCATTTCTTGATTTCCCCCTCAGCTTGTTCATTACTAGTGTATAGAAATGCTACAGATTTTTGAATGTTGATCTTGTAACCTGCTACCTTGCTGTACTCATTTATTAGCTCTAGTAGTTTTGTTGTGGATTTTTCCGGGTTTTCGACGTATAATATCATATCGTCTGAAAACAGTGATAGTTTTACTTCTTCCTTTCCAATTTTGATGCCTTGTATTTCTTTTTCTTGTCTAATTGCTTTGGCTAGAACCTCCAACACAGTGTTGAATATAGTGGTGATAATGGACATCCTTGTCTTGTTCCTGATCTCAGGGGGAAAGTTTTCAATTTTTCCCCATTGAGAATGATATTAGCTGTGGGTTTTTCATATATTCCCTCTATCATTTTAAGGAAGTTCCCTTGTATTCCTATCTTTTGAAGTGTTTTCAACAGGAAAGGATGTTGAATCTTGTCAAATGCCTTCTCTGCATCAATTGAGATGATCATGTGATTTTTCTGCTTTGATTTGTTGATATGGTGTATTACATTAATTGATTTTCTTATGTTGAACCATCCTTGCATACCTGGGATGAATCCTACTTGGTCATGATGTATAATTCTTTTAATGTGTTGTTGGATACGATTTGCTAGAATTTTATTGAGAATTTTTGCATCTATATTCATTAGAGAGATTGGTCTGTAGTTTTCTTTTTTTGTAATATCTTTGCCTGGTTTTGGTATGAGGGTGATGTTGGCTTCATAGAATGAATTAGGTAGTTTTCCCTCCACTTCGATTTTTTTGAGGAGTTTGAAGAGAGTTTGTACTAATTCTTTCTGGAATGTTTGATAGAATTCACATGTGAAGCCGTCTGGTCCTGGACTTTTCTTTTTAGGAAGCTTTTGAATGACTAATTCAATTTCTTTACTTGTGATTGGTTTGTTGAGGTCATCTGTTTCTTCTTGAGTCAAAGCTGGTTGTTCATGTCTTTCCAGGAACCCGTCCATTTCATCTAAATTGTTGTATTTATTAGCGTAAAGTTGTTCATAGTATCCTGTTGTTACCTCCGTTATTTCTGTGAGTTCAGTAGTTATGTCTCCTCTTCCGTTTCTGATCTTATTTATTTGCATCCTCTCTCTTCTTCTTTTTGTCAGTCTTGCTAAGGGCCCATCAATCTTATTGATTTTCTCATAGAACCAACTTCTGGTCTTATTGATTTTCTCTATTGTTTTCATGTTTTCAATTTCATTTATTTCTGCTCTAATCTTTGTTATTTCTTTCCTTTTGCTTGCTTTGGGATTAGTTTGCTGTTCTTTCTCCAGTTCTTCCAAGTGGACAGCTAATTCCTGCATTTTTGCCTTTTCTTCTTTTCTGATATAGGCATTTAGGGCAATAAATTTCCCTCTTAGCACTGCCTTTGCTGCGTCCCATAAGTTTTGATATGTTGTGTTTTCGTTTTCATTCGCCTCGAGGTATTTACTAATTTCTCTTACAATTTCTTCTTTGACCCATTCGTTGTTTAAGAGTGTGTTGTTGAGCCTCCATGTATTTGTGAATTTTCTGACACTCCGCCTATTATTGATTTCCAACTTCATTCCTTTATGATCCGAGAAAGTGTTGTGTATTACGATTTCAATCTTTTTAAATTTTTTAAGACTTGCTTTTTGACCCAGCATATGGTCTATCTTTGAGAATGATCCATGAGCACTTGAGAAAAAGGTGTATCCTGCTGTTGTGGGATGTAATGTCCTAGCAGACATTTATAGTAATATTCAGATTCTCTGTTTCTTTATTGATCCTCTGTCTAGATGTTCTGTCCATTGATGAGAGTGGTGAATTGAAGTCTCCAACTATTATGGTATATGTGTCTATTTCCCTTTTCAGTATTTGCAGTGTATTCCTCACGTATTTGGGGCGTTCCGGTTCGGTGCATAAATATTTATGATTATTGTGTCTTCTTATTTAATTGTTCCTTTTATTAGTAGATAGTGTCCTTCTTTGTCTCTTTTAACTGTTTTACATTTGAAGTCTAATTTGTTGGATATTAGTATAGTTACTCCTGCTCTTTTCTGGTTGTTATTTGCATGAAATATCTTTTCCCAACCTTTCGCTTTCAACCTATGTTTATCTTTGGGTCTAAGATGTGTTTCCTGTAGACAGCATATAGAAGGATCCTGTTTTTTAATCCATTCTGCCAGTCTATGTCTTTTGATTGGGGAATTCAGTCCATTAACATTTAGTGTTATTACTGTTTGGATAATATTTTCCTCTACCATTTTGGCTTTTGTATTATATACATCATATCTGACTTTCCTTCTTTCTACACTCTTCTCCATACCTCTCTCTTCTGTCTTTTTGTATCCGACTCTAGTGCTCCCTTTAGTATTTCTTGCAGAGCTGGTCTCTTGGTCACAAATTCTCTCAGTGACTTTTTGTCTGAGAATGTTTTAATTTCTCCCCCATTTTTGAAGGACAATTTTACTGGATATAGAAGTCTTGGTTGGCAGTTTTTCTCTTTTAGTAATTTAAATATATCATCCCACTGTCTTCTATCTTCCATGGTTTCTGTTGAGAAATCTACACATAGTCTTATTGGGTTTCCCTTGTATGTGATGGATTGTTTTTCTCTTGCTGCTTTCAAGATCCTCTCTTTCTCTTTGACCTCTGACATTCTAACTAGTAAGTGTCTTGGAGAACGCCTATTTGGGTCTATTCTCTTTGGGGTGCGCTGCACTTCTTGGATCTGTAATTTTAGGTCTTTCATAAGAGTTGGGAAATTTTCAGTGATAATTTCTTCCATTAGTTTTTCTCCTCCTTTTCCCTTCTCTTCTCCTTCTGGGACACCCACAACACGTATATTTGTGCGGTTCATATTGTCCTTGAGTTCCCTGATACCCTGTTCAAATTTTTCCATTCTTTTCCCAATAGTTTCTGTTTCTTTTTGGAATTCAGATGTTCCATCCTCCAAATCACTAATTCTATGTTCTGTCTCTTTAAATCTATCATTGTAGGTATCCATTGTTTTTTCCATCTATTCTACTTTATCCTTCACTTCTATAAGTTCTGTGATTTTTTTTTCAGTTTTTCTATTTCTTCTTTTTGTTCAGCCCATGTCTTCTTCATGTCCTCCCTCAATTTATCGATTTCGTTTTTGAAGAGTTTTTCCATTTCTGTTCGTATATTCAGCATTCGTTGTCTCAGCTCCTGTATCTCATTTGAACTATTGGTTTGTTCCTTTGACTGGGCCATATGTTCAATTTTCTGAGCGTGATCCGTTATCTTCTGCTGGCGTCTGGGCATTTAGTCCGATTTCCCTGGGTGTTGGACCCAACAGGTTGAAAGATTTTTCTCTGAAATGTCTGGGTTCTGTTTTTCTTATCCTGCCCCGTAGGTGGTGCTCGTGTCACATGTTTGTCTACGGGTTCCACCAGTAGAAGGTGCTGTGGGTCCTTTAACTTTGGAAATCTCTCGCCGTGGGGGAGGTTCGCCAGCCGTAGCGGCTTGCTTGGAAGAGTGCCAGCCGGCCCGGAGGTCTGAACGCGGGGAGGGTCGCAGGCCGCCGCAGCCCGGGAGAGCGCCCGTCCGAATTTCCTAGGTGGCCCGGGGCACCAAGCGTGGCGGGAGGGCGCCAGCCGCCGCGGCCCGGGAGGGTGCACCGTTACCAGCCAGACCGGGGAGTCACGTGTTTGGAAGGGACTCCGGTCACCGTTCTCCGCGGCCTGGGGATTTCCGCTCTAATTCTCTCAGTTGGTCCGGGGGGCCTCGCGTGGTGCGGGCGCCAGCCGCCGCGGCTCGAGGGGACCGCCTGCCCAATTCTGCCAGCTGGCCCGGGAAGGAGGAGGGGAGGGACTCCTGCCGCTTGCCGCCCCACCCGGGGAAGCCCGCACCCCTCGGCGATCTCACTGCAGCGGGTTCTCCCAGCCAGTCAGCCATTCCAGGATGGGGTAAGCTGTCTTTTTGATCTCTGTCGTGGCTCCGGGAACTGTTCTGTATCGTTTCTACTCCCCTAGTAGCTGTTCTGGAGGAGGAAAGGTGAGGGTGGCAAGGCTGTCGAGGACGGTGGCGGAGGAGCCGGTGAAGGCGGAAGAGGGCACGGTGGTGGTTGGAGAGCTACTGGAGTAGGAGGAGAAAGGGAAGGATAAGATGGCGGATGGAGTGCCGCCAGCGGAGAAGGGGGAAGAGGAGGCCTAGATGGCGGCGGGAGCACCGGCGGAGAAGGGGGAAGAGGAGGGCTGTGTATCTATTTTTAATAGACTTTATTTTGTAGAGCAGTTTTAGGTTTACAGAAAAATTGTACAGAGAGGAGAGTTCCCATATACTCCCTCTCCCAACCCCCTCCCCGACATAGTTTTCTCCTGTTAATATTTTACATTTATGTGGTATATTTGTTACAACTGATGAACCAATATTGAAACATTATTTTTAACTGAAGTCTGTAGTTTACATTCCTATTTACTCTGTGTTGTACAGTTCTATGGGTTTTTACAAATGCATTGTAGCATATTTATGGTATTACGTTATCATACAGAATGGCTTTTCTTCCCTAAACCTGCTCTGGGTTCCACCTAGTCATCCCTTGTCACTTCCCCTGAACTCCTGACAACACAACTGATCTTTTTACTGTCTCTCTTTTTGAGTTTATCATCATTGTGTTTTAAGAGTTCTTTGTAGATTTTATATGCAAATCCATGATCAGATATGTGTTTGGCAAATATTTTCTCTCAGTAGTGTCTTTTACAGAGCAGATATTTTTAATGTTAATGAAATCCAACTTATCATTGTTTTATTTCATAGACTGTGGTTTTGGTATTATATCTGAAAAATAATTGCCAAACCCACAGTGACCTGATTTCCCCATGTTGTTTTCCAGAACTTTTATAATTTTGCATTTTACATTTAGGTCTGTGATAAATATTGAGCTAATACTTTGTGAAAGATGTAAGGTTTGTGTCTAGGTTCGTTTTTTGCATGCGGAGGTACAATTGTCCCAGCACCATTAGTTGAAAAGACTCTTTTCTCCGTGGATTTGCCTTTGTTCCTTAATCAAAGATCACTTGAATGTGTTATGTAGGTCTATCTCTTCTTTCTCCAGTGTCACACTGTCTAGATCACTTTGTCATATTATAATAAGTGCTTAATTCAGGTAGTGCCAGTCCTTCGACTTTGTTCTCTGAGCTCCTGGACCTTTGGTTTGTTGTCAGAACTTTTAGAAAATTCTCAGCCATTATTACTTCAAATATTTCTTTATTTCCTTTATCTCTTCTCCTTTGGTATTCCAGTTATGGGTATGTTATACATTTTGACATTGCCCTACAGTTTAGGATCTTTTCTTTTATTCTTTCCTTCTTTTATACTTTATCTCTTTGCTTTTCAGTTTTGGGAGTTTCTAGCAATACAAATTCAAGGTCACTGATTCTTTCCTCAGCCATGTCCAGTCTTAGTAATGAACCCATCAAAGAGTTCTTTCATTTCTCAGTGTGTGCGGTTTTTTTTAAATTTCTGTCATTTCCTTTTGGTTCTTTCTTAGAGTTCCCATCTCTCTGTTTACATTACTTCATTTCTTTATACCTGGAACATCATGTGTTCTTATATGCTATTCCATTTTTCTATTAGTGCCTTTTACATATTAATCATAGTTACTTTAGATTCCTAGTTTGATAATTCCAAAATCTCTGCCATGCCTGAGGCTAATTGCCATGTCTCTTCCGACTATGTTTTATGCTTTTTATTATGCCTTAGAATTTTCTCTTGAAAGCTGGACATGATGTATCAGGTAAAAGGAACTGAAGTAAATTGGCTTTTAACATAAGGCTTTATGTTTATCTGGCTAGGAGTTAGCCTGTTTCTGTTTACTTCATCTGTTGGGTGTCAGGGGCTACAATATGTTCTTGTGTCCTTGTTTTTATGTCACTGATTCTATTTGGGTTCCCTAGAGAATTCTTAAATAATATGAGATCCTTGCAATTCTGTTAGCTGTAATCCCCTGTTTCATCATATGTAGCAGCCTTGCTGAATGTGGTAAGTGGTAGAGGAGGGGAAGCATTCTATAATTCTATGATTAGGTCTCAGAAGGTCACTGAGCCTGTTTCCCTGAGCTTTGACCTTAGGTGATCCAGGAAGGCTAGATGGAGCTGAAGGTATGCCTCTTCCCCCATCTCAGTTAGGGCTTTAGAAAAACTCATGTTGGTGAGGCCCTGGTACAATAGTCTCTCTGGAGGGCAGGCCATACTTAAAGAAAACAAAATGCTTCTTTTTTTCTCCTCCTGTTGAAAGCATTTGGAAACTTTTCTTTCATCTTCAGGGTGAATACATGGTGGGGCTTCTGGAGGTAAAACACCTGAAAGACTCAGAGTCCCTTTAATGCTAAGCCTCCGGACGGGGCTCTCTATCTCTCAAGATAGCCCACACTTAAACTCCATCAATTAATCATTCCCCCTTTAAGTGTCCCTACCTCCAGTGGCCATTTCTGCTTCTGATAAACTGTGATTCTCTGTATCCGTCAGTCTCTCCAGTTTTCAGGATGGTGTTTTGCTTGTGATCTCAGTTCTCTGAAGATCAAAGAAGAGTTGTTGATTTTCAGTCTTTCATCTTTTTGCTTGTCGTGGGGATAGGAGTGATGACTTCAAGCCTTAAACTGAAAATCCCAAACTATATTTTCATTATTTATTATCCTGCTTCTTAGATAGAAGATACCTCACTAGACTTTATTGTCATAAAATTAGAATGATTCCCAGTGATTGTCATTATTGAGTCAATACCTTCATTTTTAATTGGGTCATCAAGATCTAGAATAGCTTTATGATTATAAAAGTAATGAGTGTCTTCCACGGTTGGTTGAAATAATTTGCTCTGGCATCTTTTGGAAGCAGAGTGTGGAGACCTGCATGGATGGATACTTCTGAAATGAGGCACTGAACAACTATTAGACATTTTGACATGTAATATCAACATTTGGGTGCCCTCCAAAAGGTCAAAGCTCTCAATTATATAATTCCCATCCCTACATGTGCAGTTACCCCTCTAGGATACTGAAGGCAACAGATCTTTAAAATGAAACTCTCAGGATTGTGGGAAACTTGTTTTAGGATACAGGAAACTCTTAATATTTGATCTAGCTTGAATTCTATTCTGTGTGGAAAAATAGTGAAAACTAAAGAGATGTAAAGATATTAAAGGCAAATAAGAAAATATAAAAGCAAAAACTAAGAGAAAACATGTAAAATGTTTTCCTTTTCTCTTAAAAGAAAATAGACTGTAATTCATCCAAGTTCTGTTTTAAGGCCCACTGGTAATACCCACCATATAACACAATGTAATTCCATCTGAAAATCAGTATAGAATTCCTTGATTTCTTCTCCATTTCTTGAAATTATATAAAGTACTGAAGACTCAGTCAAGAAAGCCATTGAAATAATTCATTTGGTTCCCGCTTTGTATATGCTTTCCATTATGCACAAATTTTAGTTACCATGTTTAGTTAAATAATACAGTCTTTCAGAAACATAATTTCAAATTTCAGTTATGATGTAGTAACCATGAGTATTTCGTGAACTACCAGCTTCACCACTAGCTCTTCAGTTCGCACGTTGCTTTGTAAGTTTAGATGTACTTCAGGATCAGTGGCCCCAAGCACATTGCCTCTTTCAGCGTCTGTTTGTGACTGGTTGCTGAGCGTCTGTTATTTGGCTCGTGCACAGACAGAAAGTGCACAGCTGCATTGCCTCCTTATTTTCCGGTCCAAATGGCGCATGCATAAATAGTCACAAGAGGGAATTGGCCAACAAAAATGAAAGCACAAAGCAAAGAATTGGAGAGTGGTAAACCTAGGAGTGAAATCTGAATTGAATATAAATGGATTATAGAGGAAATAGCTGACCATGGAGATGTTGACAAGTGCCACCATTCAAGAGATTCTAGATTTGTAATCAGATGAAATTTGTGAAGGTGAATTTAACAGCATAAATGAGACAAGTGGTTGTTATCAAAGGATGACAGTGTCCCAGAGAAAGTGATGCCACCAAAAAATTGACACGAAAAGAAATCTAAGAGATATTTCATAACATTGAAAGCATAAAGGATAAAGTGTTGAAAACAGGTCCAAATTTAGAAGGGAACATGGCAGTTTTCCAAGGCATAGCAAAGATATCTGCACCATATTATATGTTTATGCAACAGAAAGAAGAGGCAAACACTGTTCAAACTAGTTTTGATAAGTTTCCACCAAATAAAACAATTTAATTCTCAATATTTCTAGCATTTTAAATTTGAGCTTTCTAAATAAATACTAGTTTTGCTTTTCTAAATTTCCCTAAATATTTGTAGCCAGCAGTATGGGAGTTTTTTGTTTGTTTGTTTGTTTTTTTAACATGGTCAGGCACCGGGAATTGAACCCTGGTCCTCTGGCATGGCAGGCGAGCATTCTTGCCTGCTGAGCCACCGTGGCCTGCCCAGTATGGGAGTTTTTAATGTTACAGAAATTTCCATTGAAAACAAATTCTAAAGGTCATGGAATAACTGTAATTTTTCCTATTGTTTATTAAGACCTCTGTTCTAGTTTGCTAGCTGCTAGAATGTAACATACCAGAAAATGAATGGTGTAGGAGCCAAGGGTTAAAACAAGACCTGCAGAATTTGTTGGGAGCAGCTGGCCTCAGGGTGGCGGTAGTAAACTGTGGAGATTGTTATGTAGAGCAGTCTGGGAGGAAGAGAATGTTTACCCCAAATGATTATGTTAAGTATGAAGGAAGAGAGCACTGAAAGATAAGCTCTCTGGTCCCTCAAGAAATGCATGCATGCCTTTTGTCACCCTGCAGTATATAAGCAGGATCTGGATAAGAACAAAGTTGTCTGTTGTTTGTTAAAGTTAAGCTTCAGACCCCCCTGAACCCGTCTGTCTCTTTCTTTCTCGTCATTCCTTAATATCCTTCGAGCTCCGTTTCATAGGAAGCAACAGAATGGCTTTTAAAGAGGAGAATTTGTTAAGTTGCTGTTTACAGTTTTAAAGCTGTGAAAATGTCTCAGTTAGAGCAGGTTATAACAGTGCCCAAATTAAGGCACCAACAAGCATTACCTTCACTCAAGAAAGACCAGCGATGTTCAGGGTTCCCTGTCTCAACTGGAAAGGCACCTGGCAAACATGGTGACCTCTGTTGGCTTTCTCTCCAGGCTTCCATCGCATGACACTCCCCCAGGGATGTTTTCCTTCTCCATCTGCAAAGGCCTCCAGCTGAGTGGGCTCTCATAGTTCTCGTGGCTCTGTCCTGGCTCTCCCGTCACTCACGCTTTCTCCAAAATGCTTCCTCTTTTAAAGGATTCCAATAAACTCATCAGGACACATCTGGAATGGGTGGAGTTACATCTCCCTCCAATTAAATGTTAATACCCACAATTGGGTGAGTCACAGCTCCATGGAGATAATAATCAACTTTCCAGCCTATAGTACTGAATAGGGGTTAAAAGAAATGGCTGCCTTCACGTGATGGGATCAGGATGAAAACATGGCTTTTCCAGGGCACATAATCCTTTTAAACTAACACAGCTTCTTTACATGATTTCAGTTTGCGCGGTCATTTTTATGGTCCAGCACTGGTATGCAAACAAGGATAGCCTGTATTAGGTAGTCCATGGATTTTCAAGTATAAAAATATAAAAGGTATAAATACAATATTTTGGATTTCTATAACATTTTAAAATTACAAAGGATTTCCCAGTGCGTTATATAATCTTACACAATCTTCGTAAAATTCCCCTAAAGTAGACTAGTCAGATATTATTATTCCCATTTCAAACATATGGGAATAAGCTCAGGGGTTAAAAGGCATTTTAAAAGTTAATATAGCAAAATGAATTTTAAAAGTATTTGTATAGGGCCTGTACTACATATCAGCTTCTCTGACTCGTGGCTAATGTATTTTATGTTATTTATCTGTGGGTCAGGGTTTATCAAAAACTAATAAGAGTAATGTTTTTGACTTCTATTAGTTTTTACTTTTCGTGGCATGTGTTCTACTCTGCTAGCTGCCAGAATGCAATATATCAGAAGCAGAAAAGCTTTACAAGGGGGAATTTAATAAGTTGCTAGTTTACAGTTCTAAGGCTGAGATAATGTCCCAATTAAAGCAAGTCTATAGGAATTTCCAAAGCCATCCATGGAAAATTACTCTTGGGTCAAAGCTGATGAAGTTCAGGGTCTCTCTCTGAAGTGAGAAGGCACATGGTGAACATAGGGCTTCTCTCTCTCTCAGCTGGAAGGGCACATGGCGAACATGGCATCATCTGCTAGCTTTCTCTCCTGGATTCCTGTTTCATGAAGCTCCCCAGGAGGCGTTTTCCTTCTTCATCTCCAGAGGTCACTGGTTAATGGACTCTGCTTCTTGTGGCTGGGTCATTCTTTTCTGCTCTCTCCAAATCTCTCTCTTTCTCCAAAAAATTTCCTCTTTTATAGGATTCCAGGAAACTAATCAAGACCCACCCAGATGGGTGGACTCGCATCTCCATTGAATCAAAAGACCCCACACACAATTGGGTGTGCCACCTCTCCATGGAAGTAATCTAACCAAAAGGTCTTATCCACAACCGGGTGTGTCATCTCTCCATGGAAGCAATCCAATCAAAGTTTCCCAGCCTGAACAACAGGATTAAAGCAAGACTTGGCTTTTCTAGGGTACGTAATAGTTTCAAACTGGCATAACATGGCTTTCTCAGGAATGTTGTCTTTCCCCCTAACTTGGTATGAGCACAGGGATCTTCTCAAGCAGCCCGGGCCTGCACAGCCATGCACAGGGGTGGACAGGACTCCCGGCCTCCTGTAGCGCTGCCTGGGGCTCCCTTTGGATTCGAGGCATCTTTGGAGCGCATTTATCCAATCTCGTCACCGGTGCAGCAAGCTCCTTGGTTGAACACGCCAGGGACAGGGAGCTGGCTCCCTGTGAAGGTCCTCCTTTTCTTTTTTCACCCTGGGGAAGGTGAAGTCTAGATCCATCCCCACTCTTCCTAACGGCCCAACCCTGGTCCTCAGGTTCTCCACCCAGAGCAGCTCTGTCCAGTGGAGCTGCAGTGGCAGCCGCACGTGGGTGCCAAGAAAGTCATTTTAAAATTTCCCAGTAGCTACATTAAAAAAAAAAAAGTTCATGATTTTTCTGTAAATCCACAACTTGTCTAATTGAAAAAAGATGAAATTAATGTAATAGTATATTTTACTCGCTCGCTCTAGCCACAATAGTATCATTTAGCCTACAGTCAATCTTAAACTTGTTAATGCGGTTTCCAGTGCGAGGTCTTTGAGTTGTACCTTCTATTTCGTACGCCCACACCCCAGTTTGCACTGGCCTCATTCCCAGTATTCCAGGGCCTCCCGTGCTGTGCCGTGTGGGACCCTCCAGGCTGGGGTGGACCAGAAGTCCCTTCCCCACCCGCAGCCACCCTGCATACTGTTGCCCCTCAGTCCTCCCTGCGCCTCCTTCCCAGGGAAGCCCTTCTTGCTTGCTCTCTGGGGGGATTTTTGTCACCCCCTCCACCCTGTGCAGTCCTTGGGGCAAGCAGTGCTGTCCCTGTGAGTCCCCTCATCGCTGACCCCTTACCCTGTGTCTCTGTGTGGGGGCTGCTGAATGAGTTTCCTGAGCTGAGGTGAGAAACAGGAGGTAGGGCTGCGTCTTCCTCCTGGTGGAGACACCTCAGGTCCCTGGAAAAGTGCCCCCTTCCAGCCACTTGTAACTGCAGACCCTCTCCACCCTGCCCTCAGCCCTCCTTCCAGACCCTCTCCAGCAAGTCCTCATGCCCCACCCATTCTCCCTGACCTTGCTCTGCAGCCTGGCTCATGACCAGCCCTCTCTGTGCCCACGCAGTCCCACAGGCCTGGACACGTGGAGTTCCTACCACTCTGCTCCAGGTTTGCCCCACCACCCCTCTGCCTTGTCCTGGGTCCCAGTTCTCTGCCCAAATCCCCCACCCAGCCTCCTCCTCCTGTGCACCTGGCCTGCACCCAGGGCCATCGCCTGCTGCTCAACCTTCTCCTGTTCCCCTGCTTAGGAACCCCCAAGGCATCCCTGCCCTCCAGGCTGCCTACACCCCCTGGGTTTTTTGACTTGACGTCTGTCAAGCTTGTTGGCTTGATAGAATCAACCATAGCCAAGGGCCTGCACTATACTTCGTTCATCATGTTTCCTGAACTGTCTCTACCCACCACACCTGTGTGCTCCCCAGGCTGAGGCTACTTGCTTTGGATAGCCCTTCTGGACCTCTCTCTGACCCCTCTTTGACCTGCCATCTGGATCTCTCTGGCCCCCTCTGAATTGCTCCCTGACCCTTCCTTGCCCTCTCACCGCTCCCTGACCACTGACTTCTTCTCTGGTCCCATTTCTGCATTCCTCTCTCCACATCATCAGCCCCCACTGTTCTCCCAGCCCTCAGGGGTGGGCATTGCTCCTGGCATGTCAACCACTCCGCAACCATGCCTGGCACATGGGGAAAAGAAAAGAAAGGAAGGACCTGGTTCCCCTGGGAAATAGGTGGCTGAGATGGGGATGCCTTGGGGAAGTGGAGCTTGTCTGGCCTTCCCAGGGCTGCAGGGAGCAAGGCCCAGCCAGGACCTCCAGGGTGACTGAGGTTCTCAGGGTCTTAGGGGCAGGGTCGGGGGAGCCACAGCAGATCCTGTTGCTGGATTCGGGTTTCCAGGTTAGTGGCCGTGCCGCTAGAAAGAATTCAAAGGCACTGCCCAGGGTAAGCAGGCAGAAAATGTATTAGGTATGCGCGCAGAGAAGCAACAGCCAGGTCACTGGCTTGTGGACTCTGCTGTGTGGTGCTGCTCTTTCTGAATCTCTTTCTTTCTCCAAAATGGGTGGAGATGTGTCGTCACCTAATCCAGTTTAACAACCACTCTTGACTAAATCACATCATCCAGAGAGATGATCTGATTACAGTTTCAAACATATAGTATTGAACAGGGATTATTCTACCTTTATGAAATGGGATTTTGATTAAAACGTGGCTTTTCTAGAGGGCATACTTCCTTCCAAACCAGCACACCTAAATACCTTGTTTTACTGCCAGTGTTTTGGTAGTTTTAAATTAAATCTTCCAACTGATTACTGCTGTTGTGAAGTAACGAATTGTTCTCCTTATTGATATATCCAGCCATCCTGCTGAACTCTCCCTGTTCTAAAATTGTAGAGTTGTAACCAGTGCCAAACTCTGAAATCTGTTCAACAACTTATTGTGGTGCTGTGCTCTGAAATTTATTGTTTTGTATATATGTTATTTTTCACAAAAGAAGAAGGAAGAAAAGTCGATTGTGATGATAAAAAAAAATTTAAGCCTTCTAATCTCCTATATATTCTGGAGCAGCTAGAAGAAAAAATCTGAGAAGATCATATAGTAGCCCATGACAAACTCTGGGGTCTCTCCTGTAATTACTTGTTGAAGAGTGCTTTGAAACTATTGTTTTTTTATTTATTTGCTTTGTATGTATATTATACGCTACAATGAAAAAGTTTATATATATATATATATATCAAAAATAAAGAGTACATGCTAAAGGAATTAGCAAAGGCAAGCTCAAGAGCCATGCATTGGGTTGGATAAGGTTGATTGGTTTTATAGGGGCTTTAGCATACAGTAATTTTTAATTTTTGCCAGTGGTTGTCAGATGTTCATATTGTTTCTAAAGAGTTGATTATCACCTGCACTTATGGCTTTCTTGTTATGTGCTTATCACATTGTTTCAAAGAGTTCTTTCTGTTGTGTTATTCAGATCTTCCCAAATGTTAGTAGCATTTTGTCTACCTGACCAGATATGTTGAAATTTCTCACAGTAATAGTGGATTTGTCCATTCCTCCTTACACTTCTATCACTTGTGTTTTATTAGGAGCATGCAAATTTAGAATGTTTATAACTTTCTGCAAAATGAAACTCTTATCCTTAGGAACTGATCTTCTTTCACCCTAATATTTGTGTGTGTGTGTTGAAATTGTTAGGTTTTTAATGGTTGCTGATTGAGAAATCAAAGAAACTGAGTCCGAGTTTAAAATTTTATTGTCCTGGGGCAAGGTTCCCGGGTCCGGGCGCTTAGGGTGCGGGCCGGGGAAGTCGCGCTTCCCCAGGGGTGGCGGGGTTAGAGAAAGGCTGGCTGGTGATGCCTACGGGGATTCCTGTGATAGGTCAGCAGTTTTGCGTGCTTTAGGGCCAGGTGCTGTTGGGGCCAATTAAGGTAGCATGTATAAAATCCACCCTCAGCAATGCCGGAAACATGCAACATGGCCGCCAGGGCTGATGCAAGAACAGCCTAAGCTATAATCAGCCTTCTTTACGGAAGTAATAGTAGTTCGCGCCAAAAGTACTAACCGTACTTCTGCCATCCACCCTAGCAACAGCAGCCACCAATCCCAGATCAGCACCGTCCCTACTAGCCACCCCCTCTCCTTCTAGAGTATATATACCCAGCCTCCTCAATAAAATTTTGCAGCTTGATCAGAATACTTGTCTTGCTGTCATTCCTCGTGTCTCTTGTCCCATACCATTCCTCCCTTACAGGTGTAGAGCCTCAGTTGATCGTCCCACGGGTCGGGACAACTGGCGCCCAACGTGGGGCTCGAGCTTTGTGAGGGACGGAACGCCGCACTCAAGGAGAGAGGCCTCTCACACTCACCGCACCCGGGATTGCCGCGAAGGGTCTCGCTCGCGAGACAGATCCATTCAGCAGTTGATCAGTGCCGACAAAAAGGAAAAGAAAGAAGAAAAAGATAAAACTCACGCATGCAAAGCACAAAGGAAAAGAAAGAAGAAAAAAGGTAAGCCCTCACCCCTACCATGGGACAAGCAACTTCCCAACATGAATTATATGTTAGTCAAGTTGAACAATCGCTCAAGACACAAGGAACTAGAGTTAAGAAAAAAGATCTCACACACTTCTTTGATTTCCTACTAAAAACTTGCCCTTAGTTCCCTCAGGAAGGTACTGTAGACCAGCAATGCTGGCTAAGGGTCGGAGATTGTCTAAAGGACTACTTCCGAACCTTCGGTCCTGAAAAGGTCCCAGTCACTGCTTTCACTTACTGGAACCTGATTAATGAAATCCTAAAAGCCCATTCTTTGGCCCCGGATATTCAAAAGCTCTGTAGAGAAGGGGAAAAAGCCTGTAAAAGGGACCACTGCAGGGGAACCTGCCCTGCGGGAAGAGCCTATAAGAAGACCCTGCCGACAGAACCTCGGTAAGTAGTTATGGAAGAAGAAATTAGTCAGCATAAAACTTGTTGTAGAAGATCTAACAGACGCTTTAAAGACACAGGGAGTAAAGGTTAAAGATTTGTTACAGTTTTTTGAATTTAAAAAAAAAAAGTTTGTCCCTGGTTCCTACAAGAAATAAGGCACCTCTAAAATTTGTGAGGGACTTTTGGGTTTATGTTTTATGTCGCAGCATAGGAATATACCTTTACTGAGGAACCGAAAGTGTACACACCTCCTGGAATTTGGGAGGGTTTTTAAATTCATGTCTTATACTGAGCAACTCATCGTCAATACAACGGGAATATTTATATTTACTTACGGGATTGCTACACTCCACGGGTATGGAGACTTCTGATGCTCTACTTAAGAAACTTTTTAAACATGTCACACAAAAATATTATTGGCTTCAGCACAATGGCTGTAACGTTTCCTATTATTATGATAGGTTTAAAAGATTGCTTCTTTACCATACCTTTAGAAAAGAAAAAGTTCTTAATAAGCTGCCTGTATATAAAAATTCATATACATCTGTGTCAAAAAATGTTCAGTAAGATCACTGCAAAACAAGAGTCAGTACTCATGGAATTGTAACAAATTAGTCCCCTAAGGGGTATACAATTCAAGATTATAGTTCTGACTCAAAGTGTTCTGTTAAGTTACCTTGGTTTAATCAAAATAATTACTCTACTGAAATTTATATCAATGTTGCAGATAAAATCCTATGACTCAGAATGGGAACAGCAGCCCCATCTCCTTTTGTTAACTTAAATCTTCAATAAACAGCAATTTGGAAACTGGCCATGAGTTTAGCTCCTATTCATGTTTGAAAAGAAAAATATATTATTAGAACTTTAAAACTAAAAATTCTTGTTAAAAACTATATATTAATGTTTCAAAAATGCATTAATTAAAATATTCTAAGTATTTAACATTATTTTAATAAATTTACTTTTGATGGTAATTATATGTGATAAAATATTTATTTAAAATAATGATTTAAATATAAAAATATGAATAATGTATTTTATTTAATTAAAAAATAGTTTTATCTTAAGATAAAATGAATAACTGTTACACAATGAGAATATAAGACAAAACCTGAAATAATATAATAATTACTGAAGGTTTATAAAAATGGAAATTATGGTCAAAATCAAGAAAGAGTTAATGAGCCCAAAATGACAATGTTTTCTTGGACTCTTAGGCTGTGCTAATAAAAAGATAAAAAAAAAAAAATTTTTTTTCTAAATAATTAGGTAAAAAGCAAAGAGTCTGTGTTTTATCAAAATAACTTGTATTAACTTTTATCATGTTGTTATCTGTATAAAAAATACTGATTTTCTCCTGGATATCATTATACTGGCAAAAACTGCTTCTTGCCCTAAACCAGGTGGCTTAATCTATTAATCTAAGTACTGCTACTATAAATGAATCTATTACTGACTAAATAATATTCAAATCATATAAATACCTAAATTCCTTTAGGCCAAAATACTTTAATGCTTTGTCCAGTGTTTATATAAACTATATATGTATAAACTAAATTTATCCCAAAATAACCATGGCTTATATTGGAAGCAGATCAGATTTGAGGGTTGAATGCAAGGAAAAAATATACTTGTGGAGTCTTTTTTGTTCACCTGATGTTGCCATTACATGCAACTGATATTGCTATCACATGACCTTGGTAAGAAATAAAAATGTGCACTCTAGCTGGGAGGACTGGCTATCTCCCCAGAAGGAGGTGTACTTTAATAAAGATATCTAGGTCCCAGGAAGCTCCTCTTGGTCCCTAGCCAGTTCCCAGAGGACCCAACTGGGCCCGGTCATGTAAGCAAATCTGAATTTGGCCACTATTGTGAGAAAATATCATAAAAACTGCATGAAATAAATTTGCAATTAGCAAAAATGCATAACCAATTTTAAAGAATCCACATTCTTGCATTCCTTTTCAATCAATCCAATGAATTCAATTTTAAAAATCTGGTCATTTACTATGGGTACATGTCACTATTGACACTCTGCACTGGTCCCCGTGGGGATGCACCCCCCGTAATCCCTCCCGCGCTTATCTATACGATAAATCGAACTGTGATAAGCTAAACCTTACCGTACAGCAACCTAGTGATCCCTCATGGCGGACCGGTAAAACTTGGGGCATCAGGCTTTATGTAGAAGGGACCGACCCTGGAGGTCTTTTTTTATTAATTAAATCAAAAAAAGAAATTAACACAACAATTAGAAATCATTCCATTCTACATATGCAATCAGTAATTCTTAACATCATCACATAGATGCATGATCATCATTTCTTAGTACATTTGCATCGATTTAGGAAAAGAACTAGCAAAACAACAGAAAAAGATATAGAATGTTAATATAGAGAAAAAAATAAAAATAATAATAAAGAAAAGAAAAAAAAAGACAAACAAAAAAAACTATAGCTCAGATGCAGCTTCATTTAGTGTTTTAACATGATTACATTACAATTAGGTATTCTTGTGCTGTCCATTTTTGAGTTTTTGTATCTAGTCCTGTTGCACAGTCTGTATCCCTTCAGCTCCAATTACCCATTATCTTACCCTGTTTCTAACTCCTGCTGGTCTCTGTTACCAATAACATATTCCAAGTTTATTCTTTTTTTTTTTTTTAAATTTTTTAAAAATTTTTTTATTGATCAAAAAAAAGAAAAGAAATTAACACAACATTTAGAAATCATTCCATTCTACACATGCACTCAGTAATTCTTAGTATCATCACATAGATGTATGATCATCATTTCTTAGTACATTTGCATCGATTTAGGGAAAGAACTAGCAAAACAGCAGAAAAAGATATAGAATGTTAATATAGAGAAGAGAATTAAAATAATAATACTAATAAAAAATATATATATATAAAAAGGAAAAAAAACAAAAACAAAAGATACAAACACACAAACAAACAAGCAAAAAACCATATTTCAGATGCAGCTTCATTCAGTGTTCCAACCTAGTTACATTACACTTAGGTATTATTGTGCTGTCCATTTTTGAGTTTTTGTATCTAGTCCTGTTGCACAGTCTATATCCCTTCAGCTCCAATTACCCATTATCTTACCCTGTTTCTAACTCCTGCTGGTCTCTGTTACCAATGACATATTCCAAGTTTATTCTTGAATGTCAGTTCACATCAGTGGGACCATACAGTATTTGTCCTTTAGTTTTTGGCTAGACTCACTCAGCATAATGTTCTCTAGGTCCATCCATGTTATTACATGCTTCATAAGTTTATTCTGTCTTAAAGCTGCATAATATTCCATCATATGTATATACCACAGTTTGTTTAGCCACTCGTCTGTTGATGGACATTTTGGCTGTTTCCATCTCTTCGCAATTGTAAATAATGCTGCTATAAACATTGGTGTGCAAATGTCCGTTTGCGTCTTTGCCCTTAAGTCCTTTGAGTAGATACCTAGCAATGGTATAGCTGGGTCGTGTGGCAATTCTATATTCAGTTTTTTGAGGAACCGCCAAACTGCCTTCCACAGTGGTTGCACCATTTGACATTCCCACCAACAGTGGATAAGTGTGCCCCTTTCTCCGCATCCTCTCCAGCACTTGTCATTTTCTGTTTTGTTGATAATGGCCATTCTGGTGGGTGTGAGATGATATCTCATTGTGGTTTTGATTTGCATTTCTCTAATGGCCAGGGACATTGAGCATCTCTTCATGTGCCTTTTGGCCATTTGTATTTCCTCTTCTGGTAGGTGTTTGTTCAAGTCTTTTTCCCATTTTGTAATTGGGTTGGTTGTCTTTTTGTTGTTGAGCTGAACAATCTCTTTATAAATTCTGGATACTAGACCTTTATCTGATAGGTTGTTTCCAAATATTGTCTCCCATTGTGTAGGCTGTCTTTCTACTTTCTTGATGAAGTTCTTTGATGCACAGACGTGTTTAATTTTGAAGAGCTCCCATTTATTTATTTATTTCTTCCTGGAGGTCTTTTTAAAATAAAAAAGGAAACACAAATATCAACATCTGCTACATCTGCTATTGGACCAAATCCAGTGCTTGCGCCCCAACCTCCAGTTTCTCCTCCTCGTGAGTCAAATCAAAATCGTCCCGCTAGCTCACCATTATCACCCTTAAACCAAATGGGACCATCCTTAAACCAAACAGGCTCTTTTGCAGCACTCAGCCTCAACCAAAACCCACTCTGGCCAGTGCTTAATGCTACCTTCCTTTCTTTAAACTCCTCCCGTCCTAACCTTACTCGCAGTTGTTGGTTATGTTTCTCTGCCCAGCCCCCTTATTATGATGCCCTACCCGTTAATGCCTCATTTAATACTTCTAATGAAGACAGTCCCTCCCAATGTCAGTGGAATGGCAGAAAATTCGGTCTTACCTTGCAGTCCGTTATTTCCTCACTTGGGCAGTACATTGGTAACCTTAGTAACGTCCCTCCCTGCTTAAAAAATGTCTGTGACCCGTCTTCTTCTTCCTCCCCCTCTTCATCATCAGCTAAATACTACATTCCCCCAGAGGGTGCAAAATGGTTGTGTTCTTCCGCAGGGCTTACCCCTTGTGTGTCACAAACGACCCTCGATAATACAAATGAGGCGTATGTGCTAGTAACCCTGTTGCCCCATATCCTTTCCCGAAATGAAGAAGACCTTTATAACTACTGGGATACACAGCATGCATGGCTCCCAGCCATGCCGAGAAAAAAGAGAGAACTCGCCACGGCTGTCACCATTGCTTCTCTTTTAGGTGTTGCTGGCCTAAGCACCGGAACCACCTCTATCATCCTCCAACAACAAGGCTTCTCCAGCCTAAGAGCTGCAATAGACGAGGACTTAGCCCACATTGAAACCTCCATCACCCATCTTGAAAAATCCCTTACATCTCTATCGGAGGTTGTTCTCCAAAATAGGAGAGGCTTAGACCTACTTTTCCTTAGGCAAGGAGGGCTTTGTGCTGCATTAGGGGAGGAATGTTGCTTCTACTCTGACCATTCTGGAATAATTAAAGATTCCATGACCAAACTTAGGGAAGGAATTGCAAATCACAAACGTGAATGGGAAGCCCAAGGAGGTTCCTCCTGGAAACTCAATGGAATCCTCCCTTACTTCCTCCCTATATTAGGCTACTTAATAACCTTACTCCTTATAATATCTTTTGCACCTTGGGCCATAAGAAGGATAATACAGCTAATTAAGGACCAAATTGATTCTGCCCTAGGCAGGCCCATTCAAGTGCATTATCACCGGCTTCACCTCGCTGACCAAGGTATGAATCCAGAATATCTGACTACCACCCACCCTTGCGGGTAAGAATCCCCACTCCTACGGGAGCAGCATACAACTCGAAAATATGCTTCTAGCTTATGCTATGATTGGTACCGCTGGGTGCAAGGCAAAGCACTGCAAAGGAGGGCCAAAACAATTAAAGGCCATTTTCGAGCTCCTTGAGAAGTATGCCTCATTTGCATAGGGGTTCGCGCTGCAGAAATTCCCCTCCCCAGAAAAACAGAGCCACAAACAACTTGGGGAATGAGGCCTCTATTTCCCCCAGCAGGTTAATGCCAAAGGAATGCTCGATCAGCATTCTTCCTCCATCCTTTTGAAAAACAAAGGGAGGAGATGTTGGGGACAATTAAGGTACCATGTATAAAATCCACCCTCAGCGATGCCGGAAACATGCAACATGGCCGCCAGGGCTGATGCAAGAACAGCCTAAGCTATAATCAGCCTTCTTTACGGAAGTAATAGTAGTTCGCGCCAAAAGTACTAACCGTACTTCTGCCATCCACCCTAGCAACAGCAGCCACCAATCCCAGATCACCACCGTCCCTACTAGCCACCCCCTCTCCTTCTAGAGTATATATACCCAGCCTCCTCAATAAAATTTTGCAGCTTGATCAGAATACTTGTCTTGCTGTCATTCCTCGTGTCTCTTGTCCCATACCATTCCTCCCTTACAGGTGTAGAGCCTCAGTTGATCGTCCCGCGGGTCGGGACAAGGCGCATAACTGTGGGCCGTGTATAGTGGGGGTCTTTCAGAGGCATGTTGGGAGGAGACGCTGATTGGTTGATTTTACGGAGCTACATAACAAGATGTTCCCGGTTTCAGCTCAGGTGGGGCCTTCCAGCCGGGGGCTGCCTGGCCAGGCCTTACATTCCAGCCTTTCTGATATAATAGGGCGTCGCAGGCTTTCTGGCTACTTCCTGCTGAGCAGGGGCATCATTGGGTAGGGGGTTTTAGCTGGCCAGTGCTTCGACTGGAAGGGAGGCATAAGGGTGTAGCAGCATTTGATTGACCATCACCCGGGAGGGTTCCTTGAAGCGTTCTTGCAGGAACCTTAAAATAAATGGAGCGAGCATTAGTAGCAGACAGATAACCAGAAATGAGGTGAGTGTTGGAGTTAGCCATACCAGGACAGGGGAGTTCCACCAGGAGGAGGATCAGAAAACGGCCTGTTTTTCTTTAAGGTCTTTTTGTAGTTTTGTCAGAATGTTGAGGTTTTCTTTTACCAGGCCACTTTTGTTGATGTAATAACAGCATTGTTCCTGCAGGAATAAGCAAGTGCCACCCTTTTCAGCGGTTAAGAGGTCAAGTGCCCTTCGGTTTTGTAGGATTACCTGCGCCAAGGTGATTTGCCTTTGGAGGGAGGCAAGGGACGCGGTCGAAGCATCGATGGCTGCACTTAGTTTGTCCTCAAGGTCCGCAGTGGCCGTCAAACTGTGGCCTAATGTGCCCCCTCCTATGCCTGTGGTGGTGGCTGCAGAGGCAAGAGACAGTCCTACGACTATAGGCAGAAAAACGGCTCGTCTGCTATGAGGATCGGGGAGGAGGGACAACAACTCAACTTCTCCATACAGGTTTAGCTGAGGGACTAGAGTTGCTGGGATACAGGGTAAGGGGAGAGGAGGAGTTTATGGTTTTTGCAAGGGAGCCGTTGCACCAGAAGAAGTGTGTTCCAGCATGGAGTGTGCTGTTTACTGTGATGGTTGTGTTACATGTGAAGTTTGAATGTGCTGTAGCGTAGCAAATGCTGAGACTAGTAGAGTGGTCTTTGAGCAGAGGGACTTGGCAGGAATGAAACCGTTGGTTGTGCCTAACCTTCGTGCTGGTAATAAGGGCTTCTGGTAACGGGGTGGCTGCCCAGAGGGGCTTATTAAGGGAGGTGCAAATGAAGCAGGTGGAAGCATTGAAGATGTGAGTGGTGTTGAGCGCACTGTAACCAGGCACAGGAAGCTTGGCCAGGTGAAGGGGCTTCGGGGCTTTGCAGGTTGCAAGATCTGTTGGACTTGGGTTTCGCCCTGCTGGATTACGTCCTTAATTCACAGCAGGGTGTCTGTTGGCTTGGTGGTTATAGGGCAGTAGCTTCCGTTTATGAGCCATTTTCCCTGCGGGTGGGACCACAGGTATGATTTGTAGACTGCTGTTGCTTTGCCCTTTTCCCATCTGGCATCCCGTGGGTCTGCTATTTCTAATTCCAAGGATTGGTTTGGGTGGCGGGTTAGTGATTTATCCGGGTGGGGCACTGGGTAGTAATCCTTACTTCCCTTTGGTGTGGCTATATTGCAGGAATAGTAAGGACACCTACCATGCGTATCTGTCCACCAGTGGCAATAGTCATGTTTTTGTTTGTATTGGAAGCACAGCACTGGTGCGCGCTCCGTTCCCAGATCGAGGCGGCTTTTCCCCCGAGTAATGATGATGGAGATAGGCTTTTGACACCCTTGTACTGGGCAAGTGGCTCGGGCAATGATTTGAGAGTGTTCTGTGGATCCTGCGACCCAAATTTCTTTTATGGGCCCTGAGCCCTGTGGGGCGCCTCCTACAGGGCGCTGGTGTGGAGGAGACTGCGGCCCCATGGCCCACTCTTCTCTCCTCCACTGGTAACACTGACCACAGGGCATCCTGATGCAAATGACACTTTCCACCACCCTGCAGCCTGATGAGGCCCGGACAGGGTGTTCTTAGCAAGCTCAGGGGAACAGAAGAGCCTGTGCCCCTCTGTCTCTGCATCCCTTGTTCGGAGTCAGCCTCAGGAGCCTGGTACTGTAGAGAGACCCTGCGGATGGCACTTAAGGCACAACTCTAGCCATCATGAACTTCTCCATAATTTCATCTTTGGACCTGTGCT
This sequence comes from Tamandua tetradactyla, assembly GCF_023851605.1. Classification (NCBI taxonomy): domain Eukaryota; kingdom Metazoa; phylum Chordata; class Mammalia; order Pilosa; family Myrmecophagidae; genus Tamandua; species Tamandua tetradactyla. Next base: position 3,079,883 of record NC_135339.1, read on the forward strand.
TTATGGTGAAGTCTGATGGGACATGAGCAGCAGCTGGGGCTTGGAGGCTCAGTTTTCAGGCTGCTTCCTGGACTCCCTCAGCAGGTTCCTCCATCCTCTGGTCTTAGGCCCTGTTCGGCCTCCCCTCCCTTCCTGCCACAGTAATTGTTGCCACCCTGTGCATAGCACAGGTGACATCCTGTGTCAGGCCTGCTATGTGCTACCCCAGCCCTGGCAGCACCCCTGGGTGCCTGGTGAGCAGACTGGTGGGTGGGTAGCTTCTCCCTCACCTGGGTTATAGATCTGAGAATGTTCTGACTCAGAGGGTGCACTGCCTTGTTCTGGGTGGGGATGGCTGCGGTGGGCAAAGGGACCCTCATTGACTTCTCCATCTTTGGCCAGGACATACCACATTGGTGGGCTCATGGCAGGATGGAAAACTCAGCAACTGTTGGCTGCACAGGGGGCCACAGGTCGCACAGTGGACAGAGCTCCCACTCCCCTGGGAATATCCGCAGGCCAGGGAAACATAATATTAAGTTACAAATGAAAAGCAGCTTGACTGCTTGAGAGAAAGACTGCAAGGGGCTCTCTTTGAACAAGGGGCTCAGCCTTTCCTTCTGCACTGGGCCAGGAGTTACACAGCCAGCTCTGCCCTGGCATCTAACACAGGGCCTGCTGGATGAGAGGAGCCTAATAATTGTGTACTGAATTAGAGAACTATGAGATCACAAGTGTCCTTTCCAGCTCCTGGTGCAGACTCGCCCTGTCCTCACACAGCCCTGGCGGGCTGAACCTGTACTCCAGGGGGCTGCAAGGAGCTCCCAGGGAGGGCCCCGAGACCCTGCGGCAGGCGTGGGCTGCTCACAGTGCCGGTCCCACACTGGACCCCCCCCCCCCGCCTGTGCTGACGGCCCGAAGGTGCCTCCCCAGGCCCAGCTGGTGGTGCTTTCTGAGGCTGGGTGCCATCCAGGCTCTTCCCCAGAAGCACCTTCCCAGCTCCGACTGTCAGACCGCATCCCTGACCTGCCAGCTGAGCACAACTGTCCCCGAAAAACAGGGTGGGTCTTCGTGCCCTGAATGTGTGGAGTTTCGGTTTGATGGGTGGAGTTTCAGGCAGTCATTTGCGCTGATGCACCACCTCTGCAATGAGGAGAGACTCTGCCCTTCTGCAGCCAGGCGGACTGAGCGCCGCGACACCCTCCAGGAGCATCCTGCGGGCAGGAGAGGAGGGTGGAGGCCGCCACTAGCTACAGGGACCCGCCCTCCCATCAGTCATGCCTGCTCCAGTGTCCTATTGACCAAACACCCAGTCAGAGAGAGAGGGGCAAAGAGGACAAGGTGCACGGCAGCCTGTCTCATCTCCATGGCTGACCTCGTGCAGGTGGGTGCTCAGGCTACGCAGGCTGGTGAGAAAAGCCAGGGGCACACCCAGGTGTTCTTTGCTCCAGTCAGTCCTGGTCCTGAAATTCCTACGTATGTGACCTTGGCCTTCACCTCTCTGAGCCCGAGTTTCCTCATCTTTAAAATGGACAAGAGCACCCTCAGGTCCCTAAGGATTAGAGATCATGTGCCCAGCCTGGGGGAGTCTCCATATCCCACCTGGGGTGGGCATCTGCCACCTGGAAACAGGAAGAGCTGGGTGATTCCACGGAGACCAGAGCTGGGGTGGTCTGGGGGTCTTCTCTCCACTGTAGTCCCCTGCCCCCAACTCCATGATTCCTAAATGCTTCTTAAGTTTCTCTGCAGAATTCCACTCAGTTGTCCCACGGAGGCCGCAGTCACCATCCAGGCTCTGAAGGGGTGGGTCTCCCTGCTGGGACCCCCCAGTGGCATAGGGGGTGGAGACAGTCTGCCATCATCCCTTGGGCTCAGGGAGGAGAGAGGCAGGGACAATGCCAGTGCCTAGGGGCCCAGGAAGGGGAGCTGCCAGGGTCCTGTGTGCTGTGACCTGCCGCATTTCTTCCTTTTCTCCGGCTAAGGACTTGGTCCCATCATCTGTCCCTCAAGCAGGGCCAGGAGTCTCTGGAGCCAGTGACAATAAGACCAAGTCCCAGAGCTGAGGGTGTGAATCCCTGCCTTACAAAATCTGGGGCTGCAAGTTCAGGCCATGCTCCCAGTTGAAACATTCTCCATCCATTGCTGACCAGAGGTGTGCTGTTGCTTTAGCGAGAGAGGTGGATTGGGGGGTGTGCTGGTGTGAAAGGAAGCATGCCCCCTAAGAAAAGCCATGTTTTAATATAAATCCCATTTCATAAAGGTAGAGTAATCTCTATTCAATAGTGTATGTTTGAAACTGTAATGAGATCATCTCCCTGGATGATGTGATTTAGTCAAGAATGGTTGTTAAACTGGGTTAGGGGATGACATGTCTCCACCCATTTGGATGGATCTTGATTGGTTTATTGGAGTCCTATAAAAGAGGAAATATTTTGGAGAATGAGAGACTCAGAGAGCAACACTATGAAGCAGAGTCCACCAGCCAGTGACCTTTGGAGAAGAAGAAGGAAAACGCCTCCCGGGGAGCTTCATGAAACCAGAAGCCAAGAGAGAAAGCTAGTAGATGACGCCGTATTCGCCATGTGCCCTTCCAGCCGAGAGAGAAGCCCTGACTGTGTTCTCCATGTGCCGTCTCACTTGAGAGAGAAACCCTGAACTTCATTGGCCTTCTTGAACCAAGGTATCTTTCTGGATGCCATCTCTATAGATTTGTTGTAATTGGGACATTTTCTCGGCCTTAGAACTGTAAACTAGCAACTCATTAAATTCCTTTATTTTAAAAGCCATTCCGTTTCTGGTGTATTGCATTCCGGCAGCTAGCAAACTAGAACAGGAGGTCCTTACAACTCCTGCAGGGGAGCCAAACTGCCTCCTTAACCCTCACTCAATCTCTCGGGAATTCCACAGAGATGCCAGATACATCTGGGTCCATGAAAAAGTTATGGGCCCCCTAAATGAAATTTCCCTTGAAAAATGAATTGGGCCTGTCATTCAGGTAACTGAAACCTGGGCTACATGAGCCCAGAGTCAGGGAGCCCCAAAGCAGCACCAGGAAGCCCCCACAGTCCATCACAGCTTCCTGTGGCTCACGGGTAAACCCCTCTTAGAGCCCCTCAAGGCCCTGGTATCCGGAACATCTGATGACCCCCCCTCCCCCACTGTCCTCATGGCTCCTTCCCTCCCTCTGCGCACTGGGAACCCTGTAGGGCTGTCCTGGCTTCATGCCCCAAACCCCTTTTTAAGAACTCTCCTCTACCCACTGCTTTCCTTGACAGCACCCTGTCTTGCTCCCTGGCTGCGCTGTCATCTTTGCTTCTTTCTCTGATCCTCTGATCTGATTCTCTCCATGCCCCACCCCACTCAGGTTGGGGTCTGCCTCCCCCCTTCTCCTGTGGGGTTTATCCTGTCTCTTGTCCCTGAAACTTGGTGCTTTGTAGGAGCTCAGTAAAGGTCAGTTTAGTGGCAGCTTAGGTAAGTCACAGCTGAGCCTCCAGGGACTTGCCTCTTATGGAATTTCTCATCAGGCAGGGGTGGTTGGAGGCTGCAGGAGGAACATAAGAAGGGGACCCTGTCTGGTGCCGTGACCGTGGGTCCCCTTTCTGAGGGTGTCACACTGTGTATACACACTCCCCAAGAAGAGTCCTGCAAAGGGCAGGAGCAGAGGGATGTTCTGCTTGGGCACGCAGCCCCCGGAGTGCAGCCTGAGGGACTGTGTGGATGTTTGAGTTCCTGCTGAGACAGGGGAGGGTATGGGTCCAGGGAAATGGTCATGGTGCCTGCAGGGCCTGGGGAAGGGAGGGCGGTGGCGGTGGGCAGGGAGTGAGGGAAAGACTGAAATGGGTTGGGGGTGGAAGGACCCTTGGGCTCATTGGGTTCCCTCCTACTGCAGGTTTCTGGAGGGTTCTCCCGTGCCCCCCACACCTGCCACTCCCCCTCGGCGCAGCCTCCCCCCTTCCCCTGAGGCCACCCTCCTCCTCCGGCTTCACTCCCCTGTTCTGGCCCTCTGGGACCACTGACCTTACCTGCTGGCCCTGGGGTGCTGTACGCAGAGCTGCAGGTCACAAAGCCTCCTGTCAACCTTCATGGCCGTTGTAATAAAGGTCTCCGGGCGAGGTCAGGGCGGGGCACTACCAGGAGTCAGCTGTGGGTGTCCTGAGCCAGCAGTTTCCCCCTGTGTGTGCGCTGAGCGGGTGTGCGGTCAGGGCGGAGCGTGTTTTGGTAGCGAGGAGGTGATTGTGTGCTATATATATGTGTCTGTATATAGGTACACATTCAGATCCTGGGCTGCGGCAGAGCCCAGCCCCAGGATCCCAACTGCGGGGCAGCCAGAAAGGGAGGAAAGATGGGGAGCTGTGCCCCCCAGGCGCCCTTCTGGCTGCTGGTGCTGGTGCTACTGCTGCTCCTGCCGACGCAGCTGCCTGGCGCTGAAGGCAGACCCCATCTTGTTCGGGGCGGAAGGAGCGTTTGGAGCCAGACTTCGGGCAGTTCACCAGAGTGCAAGCCATCCTATCACCTCCACTTCGTCCTGGAGAAGTAATTATCCCCGGCGCCTGGGGCAGAGGTCCAGATGGGGGTGGGTGGGGGCGAGGTGCCTGCGGAGGTGGGAGGCGGGGCGGGAGAGGGGCAGTCTGAGAGGACCCAGCACAGCAGTAGGCGACCTGAGACCGTTCCCGGAGCGCCTCTCTGTCTCCTGGGGGCACTGCCAGCAGTCCCAGGCTCAGGCACAACCAGAGGCATCTCTGCCAATTCCTGTTTCCTGCGACAAAGTGTTGCTCCAGGCCTTTGTTTCCAGACGTTTTTTTCTTTGGAGGTTTCTACTGGGAAATAAAAAACTAAGCCGCAAGGCAACAAAGGTGTTTATTTGGGGTCTTAGAATGGCAATCCTGGGTGCACAGGTTCAGATAGCACCCAAATAGTGTTCTGTCTTGGCACTTGCGGGCAAGGGTTTTTAAAGAAAAAGATTCCGTAAGTTGTGTGTAGGAAGATATTTGGCGTGCTCCCAATGTCCTTTGAGTTATCACATAGCTGAGTTCTTTATCTTGTTTGTTTATGGGGTCCCGTTGTCTTTAGGGTTTTGAAGTGCATTGTCACTTGAAGCTTTACATAGTTCGGTAGTTTGTGATCGCTGGCTGAGATTTGCAGAATAACCTCCAGAATGGCCTCCCGACCCCATTTAAAATCTCTTAGCCTTCGTAACTCTATTTTGTTTGATTTCTTTATACAGAGCAGTCATGCTTCTGGAAGACCTTTGACCCTCCTTCAAGAGGCCTGCTCCTTAATCTATAAGATTTCTGTCTTTACAGGATCCCAAGGAAGCTGCCTGTTGCTGCTGTGGCACAAGGTGTCTCAGATGCTGAGGAATTCTTTTGCTTTGCTTCCTGTAGTTGCTTTCCTTTGTTCTTCTTCAAGCTGGGGGCCCATCTTACATCCATGCACTTTCAGGAGCAGTTGGTCTGTCTGGGTATGGGTATTTTGTTTGTTAAAGCTGTCAGAATGCAATATACCAGAAATGGAGTGGGCTTTATTTAAAAGGGGGAATTTATTAAGTTGTAAGTTTACGTTTCTAAGGCTGTGAAAATGTCCAAACTAAAGCATCCAGGGAAAGTTACCTTGATTCAAGAAGGGACCAATGAAGTTTGGGGTTTTTCTCTCAAGCGGGAGGACACATGGTGATGTCTGCTAGCTTTCTCTGTTCATCTCATAAAGCTTCCCCAGGGGCATTATTCTGCATTTCCAGACGTGTCTTGGCTGAGTGGGCTCTATTGGCTCTAAAGCTTTTTCCAAAATGATTCCCTCAAAAAGGGCTCTAGTGAGTGGCCCCACCTTGAGTGGATAGAGAGGCATCTCCATGGAAACCATCTAATGAAAAATTACCACCCACAATTGGTTGGGTCACATCCATGGAAACAATACAAAAGATCCCACCCAGCGATATTGAATGAGGATTAAATGACATAACTTTTCTGGGGTACATAATAGCTTTAAACTGGCATGTTCCACCCTTTGGAACCCCAAAAGATATGTTCTTTCCAAATGCAAAATACAGTCATTCCGTAACAATAGCAGAAAGTCTTAAACCATTTCAGTAGCAATACAAATTCAGAAACAGAACAAAATCTCATCAAAATCAGCTACATGTTTGGTCTGTCCTAAGACAAAATTCTCTTCTGGCTCTGGACATGTAAAACTCAGAACAAGTTATCTGCCACCAATGTACAAAGGAAGAACAGTCATCGGATACATATACCCATTTCTATAGGGAGAAATTGGAAGGAACACAGGGGTCACTGAACCGAAACAGTTCTGAAAACCTGCAGGTTTCAAAAAGGAACCACTTTGGAAAGAGCTTTAAAACCACAAGAGCCCACACAGACAGAGACCTTTGGAGATGCAGAGGGAGAACACCCCAGAGGAAGCCTTATGAAATGAGGAGAGAAAGCTAACAGACATAACCACATTCCCTTCCCATTGAGAAAGAAACCCTAAACTTTGTCAGTCCTTTCTTGAATCAAGGTATCTTTCCCTGGTTGCCTGAGACATTTTCATGGCCTTATAACTGTGAAGTTACAACTTAATAAATTCCCCCTTTTTAAAAGCCATTCCACTCCTGCTATATTGCATTCCAGCAGCTTTTACAAACTAAACTGGATTTAGTAACAGAGAAGTGGGGTGCTGCTGCGGTTTGTGAATATGAAACATGTAGAATAGCTTTTTTAAATGAATAAGGGGAAGATTCTGGAAGAACTGTGAGGAACATATTAGAAAAGGCCTGGAATGCTTTGAAGAGACTGTTGGTAGAAATGTGGAATCTAAAAATACCTCTGATAAGGCCTTACACAGAAATGATGCATGTGTTACTGCAAACTGGCAGGAAGGCGATCCTTGTTTTAAAGTAGCAAAGAATCTGGCAAAATTGATGGCAGGTTTTAGATGAAAGGCGTATGTTAAAAGGCACAAGCCTGGATATTTAGCAGAAGAGATGTCCAAATTAAACGTAGAAAGTGCAGCTTGGTTTCTGCTTAAAGCTTATAGCGAAATAAGACAGGAAATAGATAAGCTGAGAACTGAACTCTTGGGTACAACAAAACCAGAAATTGATGTTCTGGAACACTATGGGCTTCCAGAAAGGGAGACCCCAGAGAAATGGTGCCCCATGTGAGGATTTAACCAAACTTGGAAAAAAATTAGACGTTTCAGAAAAAGCCAGGACTGAAGATGCAGGTATCCAGGAAGGATTTCTGGAAAGTCCTATTGCCTGATGGGCATGATCCCAACACACTGCATAGAAAACCGTCAAGAGTTTTGTGGAGTTTGTATAGACAGAATCCTGCCAATCTGGACTAAAATGGACAGAAAAAGGGCCGCTTGGAGGAAAAACAATTTCAAAGGTAGAACCATGGAAACCAAGGTCTGAAGCCAAGAAACCTCGGGCCAGGGCCATGGAACGACCCATGCACTTGGAGACGGTGAATTTGCCTTGAAAGCAGAGAGTGGGCCTTCCACCTCAATGTTCTGGCTGCTGTAGTTTTGTCTGTGATTGTGTTGGATCCGTACATTGCGAAGGGTAATATTGATATTTTAACAATATTAACTCTCTCAATCTGTGAACACGAGCTCTCATGCCTTTTATTTATGCCTTCTTTTTTTGTATAACTTTTTAAAACTATTTTCGTTGTAATAAACAAACAAACACAAACATTCTTGACATGGTTACAATCGGTAGCTTACAAAATCATCACATGGTTGTGTATTCATCGCCATGATCATTTTTTTTTTAACATTTGCATTTCTCCAGCAAAAGAAACAAAACGAAAAAAGAAAAAACTCATACATACCATGCCCCCTACCCCTGCTTCTCACTGACCATAGTATTTCAATCTATTCAATTTATTTTAACCTTTGTTCCCCTGTTGTTTATTTCTTATCCATATTTTTTACTCCTCTGTCTATACTGTAGATAAAAGGAGCATCAAACACAAGGTTTTTACAATCACATGGTCACATTGTGAAAGCTATATCATTATGCAATCATCTTCAAGAAACATGGCTACTGGAACACAGCTGTACAGTTTTAGGTACTTCTATTTAGCCACTCTAATACACCATAAACTAAAAAGGGGATATCGATATAATGTGTAAGAATAACCTCCAGGATAACCTATCAACTCTGTTTGAAATCTCTCAGCCACTGTCACTTTCTTTTGTCTTCTTTCTCTCTTCCCCGTTTTGGTCGAGAAGGTTTTCTCAATCCCTTAATGGTGAGTCTCAGCTCATTCTAGGATTTCTGTCCCATGTTGCCAGGGAGTTTACACCTCTGGGAGTCGTGTCCCATGTAGGGTGGGGAAGGCAGTGAGTTCACTTGCCATGTCGGCTGAGAGAGAGAGGGAGAGAGAGGCCACATCTGAGCAACAAAAAAGGTTCTCGGGGGGTGACTCTTAGGCCTAATTTTAATAGGCTTAGCTTATCCTTTCGAGGGATAAGTTTCATAGGGGCAAACCCCAAGTCTGAGGGCTCGGCCTGTTGATTTGGTTGTCCCCACTGCTTTATGCCTTCCCTAAAAAAATTTTTTTTTATTAGAGAACTTGTGGCTTTACAGGAAAGTCATGCATAAAATACAAGATTCCCATGCACCAACCCACCACCAACACTTGCATCGGTGCAGAAAATTTGTTAGCATTGATGCTAAACTTTTTTTTAATTCTACTATTTTTAAACACTAGTTATATTTGTTACAATTGATGAGAGATTATTACAGAAGTATTTTAACTATTGTCCATAATTTACGTAGGGCTTTCCTCCATATTCCCAACCATTTATTACTGTTTTTTCACTCATGCCTTTATTTTATCTATCCATACTCTGGATAGAGGGAGTATCAGTCACAAGGTTTTCATAATCACATGGTCACATGATAAAAGTTAAATAGCTATGCAAGCATTATCAGAGATTAAGGCTACTGGATTACAGTTCAACAGTTTCGGGTATTTCCTCCTGGTTATTCTGAAACATTTGAAAGAAAAAAGAAATATCTATTTAATGAGTCAGTAATCATAATCAAGAATCATAATCATTTGTTAAATCTTAATTTCTCAGTTAAACCTCCTCCCTCTTATGTGATCATTCTCTCAATCTTCCGGGATACCCGGGCAATGATCATTTTAGCTTCTTCATGTTGGAAAGGGATGTAAGCCTTATGGGGTAGAGGAATGAAACTCATTGATATTCTTAAAGAGGCTGATACCTCTGGGTTTCAGGTCTTATCTGGCATAGGAACAATCTAGAGGCCTTAAGTTTATGAATAAATAAACTTACAAAGAAAAACATTTATAGCATCTTAGATACAGCCCAGTGTATTCTTTAGAGTTTTCAGGAATAGTGTTGGTTGGGGTTTGGCATAATGTGACAATTTGTGACATCTGGCTGAAGCTTGCATAAGAGTAACCACCAGAATGACCTCTCAACCTATTTGAAATCTGTGAGCCACTGAAACTTTATTTTGGTCTATTTATTTCCCCCCTTTTTGTCAGAAGGGCATTCTCAATCCCACAATGCCAGGGCCAGGCTCATCCCTGGGAAGCATGTTCCATATAAGGGGGAGGGTAGTGAGTTTATTTGCTGAGTTGACTTAAAGAGAGAGGCCACTACTGGGGGGAGGGGGGGTGACTGTTCGGCATAATTTTAAGTAGGCTTAGTTTTGCCACTGCAGAAATAAGTTTCATAAGGGCAAGCTTCAAGATTGAAGGCTTGGCTTATTAAATTGGGAGTCTCCAATGCTTGAGAGACTATTGGGAGCTCCCCAGGAGGGGAAGTTCAATGCTTCCACATTTTTTTCTTCAGTCCCTTAAGGGGATTTTGGAAATATTTTTTTATTTTCTGCCCCCAATACTCTGGAATGTATCCGGATATTATAGTAACCTGTATAGAGTAACGAGATCTCATTCCCTATTCTAGGTCCCATGTATTTAGGTTGTTTAAATACACTGGTCAGAGAGGTTAGATTAGACATAGTGCTACAGAAATTTTAAATTTGGGGCAAGATAAGCATCTCTTCCTTTGCTTTCATTCAGAAGTTGGAGTTTTTCTTTGAACATCTTTGATTAGTTGTACCAAATTCTGTTTCTCATCCCATTTTTAATTTGTTTGGCATAGCCGCATGTTATTTTTCTCAGTGTGTCTTGTAATTTTTTGCTGGTGTCTGGGTATCTGATTATGTTGACAAGATTGGGCTGTTACTTAGGTTTTTATTAAAGGTCTTTGGTACTTAGTTGTATTTCCCTGCTAAAACAGGGTCTGAGTCCCACATAGGGTGTGAAGACCCATTCCAGTGGGTCCCGGATAGAGAGGGTCAGGAAAGCTGCCTCCCAAGACTACACTTTCCTAGCAGCTGGTGTTCTTTGGCAGCCCCTTCCCCACAACTCTACAAAGGTAGGCTATGTTTTAAACTACTGACCCCTCTGTTTCTGAGGCAGGTGGAAATAATGGCCCTGAGGTGCTTCAGGCACCCGTCCAGAAAGGACCAAGTCTGGGGGACACATTGTCCAATTTTCTCCTTCAGTAGTTAAGCCAGAACTGTACCATGCCCCCTCCCCCTGCCATTTGTTCCTGGGTGGAAGGGCTTTACCTGACTCTCCCAATCTGCAGAAGCCAATTGGGCAGGGTCAGGGCCAACCAGGAGCTGTGCCAGAGGTGCGGTTGAACCCAGTTGATTGTTTCAGTTTATCTATGGATGGGAAATAATGGAGCTGTGAGCACCCACTCTGGGTCCTGCAGACCTGACACTTTCTCAGACCACAGCAGCCAGCTGGGTGAGAACCAGGCTGACCTGAAACTGCCGACCTCGAGGGTGGAGGATGGTTGCCAGGGATCGTGGTGGAGATCAGTCAAATGACAGGAGATCAGTCATTTGCTGCAGTCTCTCTCCTTGTGGAAATTATGGAGCCATGGGCATTCCCTGCTCCTCTGTAGAAAGGCTCATGGTTGCAGGATCCAGAGTGTTAACTTTGCTGGCCAATGGTTGGATCAGAACTGTACCACATCTTGCCAGCTGGGCAAGAACCAGGCCAACTCACAGCTGCCAGCCTCCAGGGTGGAGGACTGGCACCAGAAGCTATGGGCAAGTTCACCCACTGCAATTTCTTGTAGTTTCTGTTTTTCCATTCAACTCTTCCTTCCCTGGTCTTAGCAATGGTCCTTCCCTGCCTGGTCCCCTGAGCCCCAGAATCACTGACTGATTTTGACAGTTTCTGCCTGTTCTCTCGGTGTTTTTGGTGGAGGAGTGAGTTCTGCCTGTCCTTAATGCTTTCGTCTTCCTGGAAGTCCGATGTGAGACAAGTTTCCTTGTCTTCCCAGTGTTCTGAGCATTTTTACCAAGAAAGCGTGCTGGGTTTTTTCAAATGTGTTTTCTGCATACATTGAGATGATCATGTTCTTTTGTTTCCTTCATTCTATTTATAGGATGTTTTATATTGATTGATAAACATATTTAACCAGACTTGCTTTCATAGGATGAATACCACTTGATCATGGTGTACAATCTGTTTAACATGCTGTTGGATTCATTTTGATGTTGTTTTGTTAAAGTTTTTTTGCATCGATATTCATTAAAAAAATTGGTCTGTAATTTTCTTTCCTAAGGATATCTTTTTCAGGCCTTGCTATCATAGTCATACTGGCCTCATGGAATGGATTAGGAACTGTTCCTTCTTCTTAAATGCGCTGCAAGGATTAAAGAAGGGTGATGTTAATTTCTTCTTGAGATGTTGGAAGAATTCGCCTTTGAAGCTGCCTGTTCCTAGACTTCCTTTGGTGCAAATGTTCTGTTTATTTATACAGTGTCTATATTTGTTATAGATTTGTTGCACTCTTCTGTTTCTTCTTGAGCCAGTTTAGGTAATTAGTGTGTTTTTTACAATTCTTCCAATTCATCTAGGTTTTCTAATTTTTTTTGGTGTAAAATTGTGCATAATAGCCTCTTATAATCTTTTTCATTTCTATGCATTCGATAGTAATGCCACTACTTTATTTTTTATTTTAGTTATGTCTTTTCTTTGACACATTAGCTAAAGCTGAGAAAATCTTGTTGTCTTTTCAATGAACTAATACCTAATTTTGTTGAAGCTCTCAATTTTTTACATATTCATTGATATCTGCTGTAATCTTTTAATAATGTCTTCCTTCTGCTAATTTTGAATTTACTTTCCTCTCTTTCAGATGTGAAGTCAAGTTATTGATTTGAAATCTTTCTTCTTCTTAATATAGGAATTCATAGCTAAAAATTTCCTTCTCAGCCGTGCCTTCACTGCATCCCATAACTTTTGCTATGTGGTATTTTTAACGTTTCATCCTTCTCCAAGTAGTTTCTAATGTCCCTTGTGATTTCTTCTTTAACTCATTGGTTGTTGAAGAGTTTATTGTTCAGTTTCCACATATTGTAAATTTCCTGGTGGTTCTTCTGTTATTAGTTTCTAGGTTCATTGCATTGTGCTTCAGGAAGTTACTTTGAATGATTTCAGTCTTTTAAAATGATCATGACTTGTCTTGTGCCTTAACACGTGGTCTTCTTAAGAGTGATCCATGTGCACTTGAAACAAATATTTATTCTGCCGTCATTGGGTACATTATTCTACATATGTCTGTTAGCTCTAGATGGTTTATGGTTCTGTTTAAGTCTTCTATTTCCATGTTGATTTTTTTGTCTCAGTATTCTATGCAGTATGGAAAATAGTGTGTTGAAACCTCTGACAATTATTATAGAACTGTCTATTTTTCCCTTCAGCTCTTTTTAGGTTTGTTTCATGTATTTGGGGTCCCTGTTGTTAGGTGGCCAGAGGAGGTCAGGGAAGGCTTATCTGGACCACAGCTGACTCCTTCTCCTTAGTCCCGGGGAGCCAACAACTCCTCCCTGGGTGCTGAGTTCTCCCAGGTGGAGGTTGAAGAAGATGATGGTGAAGATACACAGTGGTGGAGGAGGACATGATGATTGGCCAGATTCTAGATTCATACTGAAGATAGAGGTCACAGGGTTTGACAGTTTGGATGGGGGAGGCAAGGTGTGGCCTGAGCTGGGATAAATGTAAGAGATGAAAGTAACTTCCTTGACTGAGGCTGCTTGACAGTGCTTTGGGCAAATGGTATTCCCTTTGCTTTATGGATGAGGAGAAGAGGAGGGTTAAGGACAGGCAGTGATCTATTGAAGCTTCTAGAAAGAAGACATGGAGCCAGGATTGGAACTCTGGAATTTCTGACTCTGGGGCCCATTCCAAAACCACACAGTTGGCATGCGGAAGTCCCTGATAATTGCTGGGATGGTCTGAGAGGCAGAAACAATCTGTTATTTGCATGGAGGCTCTCTGGTTATCACTTCTCTTCTGGAGAGGAGGGTTTGGTGCCAGCTTCGACTTTAATTCACTAGATGGAGTTTGGTGAATGTGGGTGAGCCCCTAAGTACATCCATTTTATTGGCCTGGGTACCACAGAGCACCTGGGAAGGGACTCCATGCTGAAGGCAAAGCCTGTGCAAAGGTCCAAGGGAGGCAGACCTCAGGTGATCCCAGCAGGACTGGAGCTTGAGGAAGGGGGAGGACGGGGAGAAGCCAGATGGTGGGAACTTGAAGCCCGAAGAAGGTTTGCTCTTCAGCTCAAGAGCATTTGGGGGTTCTAGTTTGCTAGCTGCTGAAATGCAGTATATGAGGAATGGAATGGCTTTTTAAAGGGGAATTTAATAAGCTGCTAGTTTACAGTTCTAAGGTTGAGAAAATGTTCCAATTAAAGCAAGTCTATAAAAATGTCCAATTTAAGGCATCCAGGGAGAGATATCTGGGTCAAGAAGGCTGATGAGGTTCAGGGTTTCTCTCTCAACTGGAAGAGTACCTGGTGAACATGGCAATGTCTGCTAGCTTCCTCTCCAGGCCTCTTGCTCCAGGAAACTCTGCCAGGGGTGTTCTTCCTCATCTCCAAAGGCTGCTGGCTGGTGGACTCTCTGCTTCTCGTGGCTATGTCATTCTGAAGCTTTTTCCAAAATGCTTCTGCTTTTAAAGGATTCTAGTAAAGTAAACAAGATGCATCTAGAATGGGTGGAAAAAGCCACATCTCCATCTCATCAGGTTTAATACCCACACTTGATCGAATCGCATCTCTTTGGAGATAATCCAATCAAGCAGCCAGGCTTGCAGTTGGATTTGGGTTCAAATCCATGCCAGCTCTAGAAATTGTGGCAAATGGTTTGACCTACCTGAGTCTCAGTTATCTCATCTGAACGTGAGAATAATGCCGGTATCATGAGGTTGTTCTGGAATTGGAAACCATCATGCAAACTGCCTGGGATATAAGTGCTCCATAAATGATAGTTCTGATATTGTGAGAACCCTCTGTCCTTAGTTTCCTCACCATCTCTTGATGGTATTAGATGCAGCCTAAAGGAGGCAGTAAGGATGGTGCAGAGGAGAAGTCTGCTTTTGGGTAAATGGAAACACACAGAGACATGTCATTTAGAGTTGTTTTAGTTTTCTCCATGCAGTAGCTTGGCTTCAACAATGCAAATGTACTGGCTCATGGTTTTGAGGTTAAGAGAAGTACAAGTCAAGCCATCACTCAGGTGATGCTTTCCTCCCAAAGAATGGCATACTGAGGATGGCAGCTTGTGTAGATTCTGGGCTCTTCTGTCACATAGCAATGCATATGGCAGCTTCTCCTGGCCTTTCTGTTCTCTGACTTTCAGCTTCTGGGTGCCCCTTCTGTGGCTTCTTTCTCTCTCTGTGACCCTTAACCTAGAAATAGTTCCATTTCCATGATGCTGAGCAGAGCAGCAGATCTGTGGGCGTGCAAAGACCCTGAACCTTGGGCTGTGGGCAGATGTGAGCGGCTTCCCTCCTAGCCAGATGGGGCTTGAACCTCAGCCCCTTCACCCTCCTTAGTGTCCTTCCAGGTACTAAGTACAACTTGGAGAAGTCTCTCAGTTTATTCAGTGGGAGAAAGTGTCGGAAAGTACAGACTGGAGGTCCTGGGCTTTCCCTGCTGGCCAGTGCCTGATGAAGCCAGTAGGGCCGGATTCTAGCTTGCTCTTGCTCCTCCCCCTAGCAGGGACAGCTGGAGGAGACTTTTGTGCCAAGAGTGGCTCAGCTTTGCAGGGTTCTAGGAGACAAGGGAAAGAAGTCTGGCCTGCCCTCTTCCCTTGCTGAGACACAGGGTCCTGTAGGGAATGTCCCATCCCACCATTTGGGTGCTGGGAAATGGGAGGGAGAGGGCAGAACTTGGGGGTGCAGTGAGCAAGCCTTGGCAGGTCAGAAACAGACTTCTCTACGTAAGGGGGTAGGTTGGGCAGAGTCCAAAACTCAAGGAGGCAAGAGTCCATCAGGAGCACTTCCACATTAGATCTGGGTAACCTGTGGAGCTGGACTGTGGCTTCCAAGGGGCTTGTGGAGGGAGTGATGTAGAAGAGCTCCCACCCTCACTCAATCACAGACACCTTTAAAGGGTCAGAGAGGAGCAAGTAGCTGGAATGTGGTCATTACCAAAGAGTGAGGAACCCACGAGAAGGCGGCCCCTCAGAATCCGCTGGGGCTTTGTCCAGCAATATATCCTTCCCAGTTCCTTGTCTGCAAGCCCTCTCTCCTGGTCTGCCACCTCTCCTGGTCTGCCTGGGACTGTCTTGGGTTTAGCCTTGGAAATCCCAGGCCAGGGGCTTCCCCAACCTGGACAAATGGGTCCGTGGGCCACCCCACATCCACTGTCCACCCTGATGAAAATCCTTGACCGGGGCCATGCACCGTGGTGCCTGAGGGCTGCTGCACCCCAAGGCTGGGGAGGGGAGGAGCTTGTTGCGGAAGAGGCTGGAAGAGGAGGAGAGGGGGAAGCTCGAACCATGTGCCTTACCTCCCTGACCCATGTTTTGTTTTCTTCAGGTCTGACAGTGTGAGGCATAGCTGGCCGATCATCGCGGAATTCGTGACGACGCTAGTAGAAAAACTGAAGAAGTATGACTTCTCTGCACTGTGGGGTGCCTGTTGTCTTCCGGGCAAAGTGCACATCTCTTTTAGAGTCGGGGGGCCTGCAAGCACCTTGGGTGGGAGCTCCAAGCCCGGGGCCCTGATGAGGATCCCACTGGACGGTCCACTGTGGTCGCTGAGGGATGGTGCACCCTGTGGTGGGGAAGAGCTTATTAAAGACTGGGCAGGGCAAGGCAGGGGAGGGATGTCCCTGACCTGCTCCCCAGATGGAGAAGAATTACTTTGAGGTGGGAGGAGGGAGGAGGAAAGGAGGGACAAAGCTATAAAATATATCACAGTAGAAGGGAGATGTTCTGCAGCCTCAGGGACAAGAGGGCAGGTCTCAGTGTCACTGTAAGAGTGGGTGTGGGTGTGTACATGTACTTTGGGGTGTTGGGGGTTTATGGATGGAGCAGGTTGTCATCCTGGTAACCTTCTCCAGAGTGAAAGCCCTTGAAAACCTTCCCTAAAAGTATCAGTATTACCCGGTCTGGGAATGGTTCCCAAATGGAAAAGGTAAGGTGGGGAGCAGGCAATGGGCTGGTGTCATTCCCAGCTGTGTGAAAGGCTTCTCACGAGTGGGTGTCCCCTCCGCAGCCCGAACATGCCGATATCGTTTATTACCTCCAGTGCGAAGGCTGACATCATCATGCTCCCCACCACAGATGCGTAAGTTCTCGCTCAGAAGAGCCGCTTCCTCCCTGACCTCCCTAGACAGATCGTGGGCAGTGAGGGAGTGACCTTGGTGCCCCCTTCCTCCCTATCCCTGGCCCCTGGGTTCCCTAAAGAGTCCCTGTCACCCGCAGACAATTGCATTTCCCAGTGTTCTCTCCTCAACCCATGCCGACCCCTGGCCCCAATCTGTCCTGAGCCCCTCCTTGCAGCAATCCATTCTTGTCTTAGAACCTCTGAGGATTCCTGGCATCCAGGGGTGCTGGTGGGGAGAGGTATGCCTCCTTTTCCAACACCAGCGTATGTTCTGAGCACCTTTCTATAGGCATGGCCCTCTCTCTTCTAGGCTAGTGGGAAGAGAGAAGACTGGGCCAGAGCCATGCCGGACAATGGGGGGCAGTCGGGGTGCCGGGGTCTTTAGTGGAGGGGAAGGGATACCACCACGGTGGGCCCCAAAAGAGGCGCCTGAGAGCAGGCTGACACCAAGCTGGCTGGGACACTCGAAAAGGTCAGATTAGCCTGACCACAACCCCTCTGTCCCCAGTAGCAGCCCTGCCTGTCCCGACCTGCACGTCTGCTGTGATGGTGGCTGACAGGTTTGCACAGACAGCCTGTGGGGCTCACTCCTCCCAGCATCTGGCCTTTTTCTCTGCAGAGCGCAGGAACTCACAGGGCCCTGGCACTCTGATTAAGGGCATCCACTCCTTCCTCTTATACTGACTCAAGGGGAAGCAGCCAGTGGGACTGAGCCCACCCCAGGAGTCTGCAGCAGTGGGAGGGGGGCAGCAGACAAGCAGGAGGCACTTTTCCAAACCACCCCCATGGGAGAGGCGGGTACCTGCCCTGAGGACCCTGAGTTCCGACCCACAGCTCCCCATGCTGGGAATGTTCCCCGCTTGGACTGTGGGCATCAGAGGCACGGCCCTGGGGGCGAGAGGCTGGAAGCCATGGGACACGGATGAGCCCCCAGCAAGCCAGGCTGGGCCCATAGAGACATCAGAGTCACCCCCCACTATGCTGACCAGCCCAGGGACAGGGCGGGGGTGGCACGGGCAGAGCAGGGACCAGTGGGTCAGATGCCCCCACATCCTTGCCCATCCACGCAAAGCGAATATTTAGCCACCGCCCTCACCCCCAATTCAACACCCCTTTTCTCTTCTGTTTTCAGAGAAGCTCTTAGGTTTGGCATTGCTAAGCTTAAGAACCAAGTCAATACGGGGAGTCTCCATATAAATGAAGGCCTTAAAAAGGTACAGATTGCCAGAGCTTGGAGAATGTTTGTGGATGGATAAAATTCTCAGAGTATTGCTTGGATCATCTAACCTCCCTTCTCCCAATGTTTCCTCATTTTGTTTCAGGCAAATGCGATGATTAATGGAGCCAACTCTGGAGGTAAGCTGCCTACAGACTGCAGTGTTCTCAGGTGTAGAGGGCAAGGCCAGGCTGGCTGGGGCTTCGGGAAGCTCTGGGTTCCAGTCTCACCACAGCCACATTCTAGTGCTGAGTTGGAGAAAGTTCCTTCACCTCTTGGAGCCACAGATTCCTCATCTGTACAATGAGGATAAGGAAATGCCACATCTAGTGACGTATGAGAACTAAACAAAATCTGCCTGTGATTCTTGGTCTTGATAAGTTTGAGATGCTTCCACGTGAGGCCGTGTCCCTCTGGTGACTGCAGTTCGACTGCATGAAAAGCAAAGGAAGCAGCCAAGGGCACCTTGAGCAGACTTAGGTTTCTGTTTACAGATGTTCACCCTTCCCTGAGGATGCACTTTTAGCTTTTGGCTCCTTTTCCTTTCACCCTGTGACTCCATCTCTGACCGTATGCGAAGCTGTCCTCAGACCAGGATTTCTACCTAGAATTAGGGATTCTAGTTTTGTAAGGGGAGATGCGCCAGCATTCGCTGAGGCCTTGAGCTGGGCCTATGGTCTCTTGTCAAGGGACTTGGCCAGGGGTCCTAAGCCCCAGGACTGGCAGAGACCCCCCCAACTCCACCCCGGGTCCTGCCTGGCCCTGGGGTGCCCTTGCCGTGAGCCCTGCAGCACACCTTCCACAGGAGAGTCTGGCTGCTGCTCTGGCATCTTACACCTGTCAAGGTTAGCCCAAGTGTATGGGCTCCGTCTCCCATCTTGGCACAGGCTGTCCCATCTGTTGATGGGAAGGATGTGGGCACCCAGCAAGGAGGGGCCCTAAAGGGTCTCAGTCTCCTTGTCTGCAGTGTGGGCCCTGGGCTGAGGCTCTTCTCACTCCAGGGTCTGCTGCGAAGCCTGCAGGAGTTGGATGTGGTGCTTGTGTCTCCCAGGGAGCTGCCCACGCCTTGCCCACGAACACTTGGTGTCAGGGGCACTGGGCCTGTTCCTGGGTTTGGCGTCCCCATGGTCTGGGTTCGTCCCTGGTGCCTGGCCCGACACAGCCACTCCTTGCTTGTCCTACAGGTATGAGTGTTGCCAGCGTCGTCGTCATTGTGCTTGGGTCACCTATTCCTGGAGCGGATTATCCGCTGGCGGTGGAAGAGGTGAGTTCAATCCATTGTTACCTGCTGTATGCTGCACTTAGTTTGGTGATTTATACTTAATGTCTTCTTTCTAAAGGCAAAAAAGGCTCGAGATATGGGGGCGATTGTTTTCTGCGTGGGTTTAAGTAAATTTCAGCCACCGCAGGTAAGACAGAACCGGTAACCCAGGGGCCACCCTTGGGCCTGGCTGGGGGAAGGTATCAGAGGCTGCTTTCCCTGGGGGTTCCGGGATGATTCTGCAGCTCACACAATTATTTGTGGCCACCCTTGTCCACTGCAGAACATGGTAATGGGGCTTGGTCAAATGAGCACCCTCAGATGAGGGTGGAGGAGTTTGCTGCTCCTTAAGGGGGTTCTGCCGGCAGACAGAAGGATCTGGTCCTCAAGTGTAACACTCCCTGGGCCCCAGATATGGTAGCTAGAGACTGTCCCCTATGTGGGGAGCCCGCTGCCCCCTCTCCCTCCAGGCTGTGGGTCTAAGCCACCTCCTCTCCCTTGTAGGCAGAAGGCCTTGCAGACAGCAAGGGCCATGTGTTTGGGGTGCCTGGCAGGTCGAGCACCTTGCCAAACGTCGTTCCCCAGGTGAGCGGGTGCTGACGTGAGAAGCAGGGTGGGTGTGAGAAGCCCCCAGTGAGGAGGGGCTTCTCATCAGGCTCTTCCGTGGCTCACCTCCCCTGCTCTTCTGTCCCACTCTGTGTCCTAGATCATGAAGAAATTATGCATCCTTTTTGAGTCTTTGGAGCCTACCAGTGTCTGTATGGGAGGTAAGAGCTGAGGTGGCCGTAATGTAGACAGAGGTGTGTGCAAGTGTGTATGTGTTTCTGGATATACATATGTACATGTACATGTGCGTGCTTGTATACCTGTGGGAGTGCATGGGCACATGCCTGTCTGTGTGAGGAGTGTGTATGTATGCACGTATGGCACGTGTATGTATGCATATTTTTGCTCATGTATATGTGTGTATGTGTGCACACATGTCTGTGTATCATGGTTGTATGTGCATTTGTCAGTGTGTGTATGTGTGTGACTGCACACGTGCATCTGTCTGCATAATCATGCATGTATGTTGACGTGTATGTGCATTTCATGTGTATGTATGTGCATGTGTGTATATGTGTGTGCATGTGTGTATATGTGTATGCTTTTGTGTGTGTGTATGTGTTCATGGGTGTATGTGAGAATAATTGTGTGTGCATCTGTATATGTGTGTATGTATTTGTGTGTGTGTGGTGTGTGCCCATGTGTATGTTTGTGTGTTTATATGCTGGTGTATCTGTGTGCGTGTGTGTGTGCATGCATTGTTTGTGGTGTGCGAGTGTGTTTGGAGTATATATGTAGGTGTTCATTTGTTTGTGGGTGGGCTCTGAGGGCATTTGTGGGGATATGTGTGTAAGTACTTTTTCCCCTCTCAAAGTAAAATGTTTAATTAAAAATAATTAGAAAGGAAAAATGTATTTAGAACCCCCTTAACGAAATGCTCACACGTGGAATCTAGCGATATATAAAAGGGACAGAACATCAGGAACAATTAGTAGTCATCCCAACTGTGCAAAACTGAGCGGACATTTGAAAACTGAATGTGAGTTGCAGCATCAAAAGAAAAAAAAAACGTAATCATCTCAGTGGATGAAGAGAAGAGGTGGACACAGCTCCACGACCCACAAGACGTCTGTGCTTGGCAGAGTGGGAAAGGAGGGCCCTCCCTTGCCTGCCAAGGGCGTCCCCCCAGCCAGCCAGCACCTCCCGCCATCCCCGAGGTGAAATCCCATGAACCTTCCCTGAGACCAGAAACTGGACGGGCGGTGAGAGGGGGCCTCCTCGGGCAGTGCCTTTGGGTCCCGCATCTGGGGATGTGGGTGCACCTTTGCACGCCTGGGCTCCATAAAATGGAAGCTGATGGAGAGAAAGGGCAGTGGGCTTCTCCCCTAATAACAGAACGCACCCGTGAGGGGCAGCCCTGGGGCTCAGGTCAGGTGGCGGGGGCTCCACTGCCGCAGCGCCATCGGCTCCCACAGAGACACGCGCCTCCCGGCCCTCTGCTCCCCAGGGCTGCAGCCCGGCATGTGGCCCCAGGTCTGGGAGCACTGGTTTTGACTTCAAACAGGGACCCAGACACCCACTGTCAGGGCTGCGGTGAGGGCTTGAGTTGGTGGATTTTGGGGTGTCTGGCCTTGTGTCTGGAAGGCAGTCAGCTGAGGAATGGTCGCTGTGCTCATATTTCCCTCTGAGTTCTGGTTTCTGTCCCCACTCCTGAGATTGCAGGGCTGAGCTTGGGGGTAGAAATGGTGGGTGAAGAAATCCAGTGAGGGATTTCCTCCAACTGAGCCAGCTGTTGGTGACAGCTGTCTGACTCCTCATGCGTTCTGACTCTGTAGCCTGTAGTATGAGGCATGGAGGGGGTGGGGGGAAGGGAGCAGGGGAGACACCTTGTAGGAGGAAATGTGGATGGGGGCAGGGGTCCTGCATTGGGAGACTTGGTGGGACGGAGGGTCCTGGGTTTTACGATGGCTCATTTGCTCAACTTTCTCGATCACATGTCTGTCCACCTCCCTCTCTGTTATCAGCCCACAAAGGAGTGGCGAGGAAATGGAAGGGGACAGCATGGGCAAAGCTCCAGCAGGGGCTCAATGCCTGGAGGGGGCACAGAAAACAGGTCATCTGAGGGGCTGACATGGGTCTCCTAGAATGTCCCTCCCTTCTGGGCTGGTGAGTTGGAGCCAGGGGCTCACCTCAGGAAGCTGTGAGAGGCGGAGGAGGCCCCCAGGGGTCCCCCAAGCTGCAGTCAAAGTTTCTGGGTGTCTGGGTGTCCTTTCATTCAATTGTTCTCCTCCCCCAAAACAGGGTCAGAGCCCTTGCCAACGTGCTCTTGGTTATTTCAGACAGTACTTGCATTGTTTTCATGCAGGCATGCAGCCTCAACACCAGTCCCTAGCCACAGAACATGATGCAGCCTCTCTCATTCCTTGTTTCCCACCCTGTCTTGCTCCCTCCATTTTTTTCCCCTTTCTCTTTTTATATTACCTGATGCTTAACTGCTTGATCATTGCGATAAGTAATACAAACCATTCAAAAGTCTAAGGGACAAAACAGTAAAAGACCCCCCTAGGCCCAGTCTTCTCTTTTCCCAGCTGTAGCCACCAGAGAGAGGTGATTATTTGTAGGCAATCTTCTCTATGTCAGTACACCTAAAAAAAAAATGGTCTTTTACAACATTGGGCTCCTGCCCTTCCCCCCCAGCATGGGGTGCTGTCCATCTGTCTGTCCTGGGTGTCTGTCTAATGGCGGGCTGGCCCACATAATGTCCCCCTGCTCAGCTTCTGCCCGGCCTGCCCACTTCCTTGGGGGGTCCCCTGCCTGCCCAGCTCTGCTCCCCTCCCTGGGCAGCCTGCCTGGTGCAGGGCTTTCAGAGGGAAAGTCTCCTTTCCAGAAAGCCTGGGTCTCCTCCAAGGGCTGCTGGAGCCTGAGGACGGCTGGGAGTCTGGGACTGGATGGGTGTCCCAGGCAGAGGGCGTGAGGGGGTGATGGGGGGCGCTGTGCCTGCCATGCAGGGGTCCGCCCTGGACCTCCCTCCCTGCCCGCGCCCCACCCATGCTGGGGGCTTTCTGGTCAGTACCCACTGCCTCCCTGTGCTGAAGACCCCTTCTAGGGGGGTCAGGCTATTGTGAGGAGAGAGCTTCCACAGTGAAGAGGACCGACAAGATCCAGCCCCAGCGGCCATGCCTACTTGGAAAGCAGCCTTGGATCCAGAACCAGGCAGGCTGAGGGCACACCCTGGCCCTGCACCCGCTGGGGCTGGTGGAGCCCTCTGTTAACCTGTTCCTATAAAATGGCAACATTCTGCACATGGAGATGCTCAGGAAGTAGGGACTGCTATTTTGGATGAGCATGCTCAGTACAAGCCTGGCCGGGTACAGGTTTGCCCATTTTGGGTTCCTGTTACCTCTTTGCTTACCTCATCTACAGCCTGATTTGTCTGCATTCAGGCTGCTGAACTTTACTTTTTCCACTTGTATCTAGTCACATCAGACTAGGTTAGCTTAGGGTTTCATCTTGCAAAAAATGCTTCCTTGCAATAAATACTTCTGGGCTGTAAGTTGGAAATGACCCCTCCTTGAGACCGAGAGGCAATCCTTTGGGCTGGTTCCACTGGTTACAAAGGGTTGGTGTGGGAGAGGAGCCTAATATTCTCTCCAATGCAAAGATGATGCAGCATCCTGCTGTCTGAGCAGGGAGAGGCTGAGGGGGTAGCCAGGAAGCAATGATGCATAAGGGGTGTCGTGCCTCGGGCCCAGTGATGGGGAGTGCCCACTGTGACACAGCCTGTCCTGTGGCACGCACGCAGAATTTCTTCCTGCAAGACCTCTCAGTGTGCTAGGGCCGCTGTGACAAATGCCTGTGCTGGTTGGCTCAACCATGAGAATTTATCAGCTCACAACTTGGGAGGCTACACGTCCAACCTCACCATGGTCTCGATAGCCATGCTTTCTGCGGAATCGGTAGCTCCTGGGGGAAGTTTGTTGCAGTCTTGGGGATACCTCTGCTGGCATGTCTGCCTCCTGATACGGGGTGATCTGTCTCCTGGGCCACCTCCTGTGTTTTTTTTCTCATTGCCTGCATCTGGATTTCCAATGTTTTATGAGGCCTCCAATCATATAGGTGAAGACCTAACACTGATTCAATTGGGACTCATCTCCATAGGATTGCTGAGCTTCCTTTTAATAATGAATTCACGCCTTAACTAATCACATCTTCAAAGGTCCTAGCCATGATGGATTCATCCCCACAGGGCCATGGGTTATGGTTTGGACATGGGTTTTGGGGGGTACATGATAGGATCGCTGGCCCCTCTGCTCCCCCTGGCTCCCAAGCGGCTCACTGCCAGGGCCACCAGTTGTTCCCGTGAGCAAGGGAATCTTGCAAGCTGCATGGGTCAAGCAGTTTTCAGAGGAAACGCCCCTCGGTTCACTTCCTTGGGACCCTGCAAGTGCTGGGGCTGGAATTAACTGGCCTGGGTCAGGAGGCAGCTCTGTGGAAGGAATGGGGTTCTGGTGGACGGACAGACAGACCTGGAACACCAGAGGACTCCCCGAGGGACCAGCTGCCCTCCCCGCGTCTGCTTAATGTTTGCCTTGGGGTTGAAGAGCCCAGGAGCACCCACCCCCCGCCCCAACAGCCACCTGGCCAGGGGCTCTGCCCTGAACAAGCCCTCAGCGTCTCAGCCTTTCACACACCGGGGCAAGGAAATATCCACTGAGCCCCAGCGTGAGCCAACAGGGGCCTGGTGGGCCAGGAGGAGACGGGGGCTGACACGTCATCCCAGTTCTGGAGCCACAGCTAAGACAGAGCCGCCCCTTCCATGACGGATTCTCGTGAGCAGTGTGTGAGGTGCTGTACTGGGCACCAAAAGCACAGAGAGAAGGAATAGCCACCTAAGTGGTCAGAAGCCCCCTGGGCCTCCAGGCCTGGGTGCCCAGCTCAGGCATGAGACAGGTGCTTGGGGCATGCTCGGTCAGGTCCTTTCTCACCTGTAAGGCAAGGCCTGACTGAGCCCACTGCTGCACCCTGTGGTTTTAGGGACCCCCGTGGGACTTCAGGGTCAGAACCCCCCGGCTGGGCCTGCCCCTAGTGAGGGGCCAGGCCGGGCATGTTTCGGGGATCCCCTCTCCCCAACACTACGCCAGCCCAGTCCCCTCCCAGCAAGGACACACAGGTGGTTCCCACACAGCTGCTTCCTCCCTGAGCCCCTTGAACATCCTCTGGGGATGCCCCACCCTGAGCACCAAGGCCAGATGGAGCACAGCCCGGGTCCTCCTCACAAGCCTGTGCCTTGTCCTTGCAGAGGAATACCAAGTGGTGGTTCGAGGGCACGGTTTTTTGAATGCTTTGGAGAAAGAGAGAGTTATGTGCAAGTTCAAGTTCAGCAGAACCAAGTTCGAAGGTAAGTACCACTCTCGAGACTTCTGAATCCCGAATCACCCCGTGCAGGGCTGCATTGCATCTGACACAGCCACTTCTTCCCAGCCCTTGCCGGCTACTTGTTGTGGGGTTGGAGGCAACTGGGGGACAGACCAGGCTGGGGGGACTGGCCGCCCCTCACCTCATCTGTAAAGTGGGGAGTCTGCAAACTCCAGTGAGCGTCTGGGATCAGGCCTGAGCTCTCGGCCGAGGTGGGTGCAGGGGCTGGGCTGCCCTCACTGGGCATTGTCCCTGAGAGCCAAGGATGGATGTACAGAGCACTGGCTGGTGGGAATCGTCGGCAGCCAGACCGGGGCTCTGTGCCTTGCCTGGTTAGTAGCAAGTCCGGGAAAGTTTTGTTTGTCCTGAATTGAGGGAAGGAGCCCCTGCTAGGCCTGGGCTTCAGAAACAGAGGCTCAGACCCCACTGAGCCTTCCCTTCTGAGCCTCTGTTTTCTTGCCTGTAAAATGGGCCTAGGGGTTGTTGCACTAACTAAGCAAGATCATGTATGTGGACCATGGCGTCTTAATAATTGTGTGAAAATTTAAGGGGAAACCTGTGAGTTGGAAGTCCTCAGGCGTCAGGCAGGCCCCGTGGACGGTGAGGGGCTTGAGGAGGCTGAAGGTCCAGGCAGGAGGCGCCTCTGAACTGAGGTGGGGGTGGGCTTCCACGCAGCCCGGGGACTGGTGGGCCTCTTGCCCCCTCCTCACCTGCCCAGCTGGCTCCTTTGCTCCCGTGAGAGCTTTCTGTTCAGTGCGGCCATCTGGTCAACCCAGAACAGCTTCCCTCTCCTAGTGCTTCTGGGCATCTCTGCTGCTCTCTGGGAGCACCGCTGGCCCTCCACCCTGCAGCGTGAGTGACGGCCTCAGGGACTGACCTTCCCCTTCCCCTGCACTTTCTCAGGATGGCCTGGGGACTAAGCACCCCATTAATACTGACCAGAACCATCGGAGGACTCCCCACGGCAGTGAGGTTCAGACCTGGAGACACTGTCTCTAGAAACCTCACAGCCGCCCCCTGGGGACTGCGGTGTGTGGGTCGGGAAACAGGGCCGGGGATGGAGGGGTCTGTCCAAGGGCTCCTGGCCAGTGTCGGCCAAGCTGGACGTGGCCCTGGGCACTGCGGATAAGGAGGGCGGCTTCTATTAACTGAGAAGCCAGGTCCGGGGGCAGGTGAAGCCCCCCAACTGCCCCAGAAATGCGTCCAGACCCCTGCGGCTGGGGTGTGGGGGTCCTGACTTGTCCCCTGAGGCATCCTGGCTGCTGGGCACATGGTCACATCTCTTGGGCAGGGCCTGGGCTGTTGTGTCCATGGCTATGGTGCATCACCAGGAGTTCTGGTACCCCGAGGAAGTGCTGACTTCTTATCACGTCTTCCTCCTGTTAACACATCTGGGAAAACATTTTAGAAAACTCGGACCAGAGAAGAAAAATGTAAAATTCAGTGTTTCTCTGTTCCACATTTTCTGCTTTTCGCATGTGCTGTTTTCACAGCAGGGAGAAGGTGCTGCGTGCAGCCTCTTTTCTAATGGCCTGGCTGGATACCTGCCCCTGGCTTGGCCGCGAGGTGCCCACCACAACACGTGGGCACCTGCAAACCCCCTGCTCACCCTGCTCCAAACCACGGGGGCTCACAAGTCAGTCTCACCCCCTTGGGCCCTATTTTCCCTGCAAGCCCCAGCCAGCCCACCCTTCTGACAAGTGCCTTCCTTGGACCTGACTTTGGAGATTAGCTTCCAGAATGCTTTAGAGGATCAGAGGCCCGGCTGAGCCAACAGTGAGTTGGGCCAACAGGCTGGTCCTGTGGAAAGACGCTTTCTGTTGAGAACAGCCCTGATCTGGGGTAGAAAAAAAGAAAATAACCGTTATTGGAGCTTCTTAATTACAAGAGTAAGATGTATGATACAGCAGGAGCAGAGGAACAGTGAAAAGAATATAGGACAAAATATAATACGAATCCCTACCCACATATAATGACTGCTAATGCTCAGATATCTTTCTCAACTTTAATGGAAGAAAAGGAAACTAACTGGAATTGAAGACACTGTCATGTCCCACAAATGTTTCTCTATGAGACACCCCTAAAGGACACCCCTAAAGTTAAAAGGAGACTATCAAACGTTAAAGAGTTAGTTTATAACTGGGGAAATCTATTTCACTTCTGGTCTGTGTGATTTAAAGGTTAACACAGGAACACCTGGACACACCCCCACCGAAATCGGTGAACAGTTTTAAACAAGACTATTTTAAAAAGCATTTTAAGATAACCTCCTTTACACCCCCTCTCCTTGGGAAGGATGTTCCCTGAGTGCGCCTCTGGAGGGCTGGCCCAAACCTGCAAACGGGCCCTTCTGCTGCAGTGGGCAGCGCGGCTCCCATCTGCTCTGCTCTCATCCTTTGTGGGTTGCACGGCAATGGGAGACCAGGCCTCCCTCTGCAGACAGACAGGCGGACAGCGTCGGCTCACCCTCATGCCCAGGGCGGAGCAGTGGGCCTGGGCTCTGGGAAGCAGAGGTTGCTCCTCCAGCCTTGGGGGGCCTGGGCACCCACCGGCCTCTGGAATCCTGGAGGGCAGAACTCTGAGGCCTCTGAGACCAGTCGTCCCAGCTGCCAGGGAAGCAGGGGACGGGAGCAGAGAGCTGGGAGCCACGTCTGCGCAGGAAAGCAGCTTTGTGCTTGTCCCGTTACCCCAGTTCAGGGGCTTATGAACAGGTGTGGGCTGTGGACCCAGCAGGTTCCACCCCACAAGTTGTGAGACTGTTCAGAGCCTCGTGTGTCCCAACTCCCAAACCCACAAAGAAATCAAAAGCAAAAGCCAAACCCAACCACCCCAAATCCCCTTCCCATCTCATGCTTCCCCCTCACCGGAAAGGGCACCACCGTCCTCTCAGGCCTCTGGTCACAAACCTGGACGTCCCCCGATTCCTCTTCGCTTCTGCCCCACATCCAGCCACCGAAGTCCTGCTGCCTTTATATCCAGGCCACATCCAGAATCTGTCAGCCCCGGACAGACCCGCTGTCCTGGAAGTAAGACCCAAACTTCCCGTCCACGCCTGCCTCCTCCCTTCCTGCACAAACACAACCACTTAGGACCTCAGGACCTTGGCACATGCCACTCCCACAGCCTGGAACTTTCCTGCCTTTGATCTCTCCCTGCTGGTTTCTTCACCTTTTCAGGCCTAGCACAGGCACTGCCTCCTCAGAGAGCCCTGATTTTTAATAGACATTTCAACAACATATAAAAGTTGTGAGACTTGTCTACTGAACTTGAAGCATCCCTCACTCTGACTCGCTCCTCGTGTGATTTCTCTTTTAGTTAAAGCAGCCCTGTCTCTTGAAGATAAAGTCATAACTTGCCCTGGAGTACAACCACAGGTAGTTGGAAAGTAAGTGCCCCAGTTTGGGGACCCTCATGTGCAGGAGACCAGGTGGGCAGTGTGGGTGCCCTTTAGGGGTCTAGGATATGGACATCCTCAGCCAGGCACCCAGGGAGCCCTCCATCCCTGCCCTGCCGGATGGTCCCTGGAGGTGGTCAGGGATCCGTGAAGCCCAGCTGTGCTGAGGACACCAGGAAGCGAAAGGGTACCTGCCTTAGTTTCCCCACTCCTAAGACACATGTACAATGGGCTCCCCGTGACTTCCAGCTCTCCTCCGAGTGGCTGTGTCTTCACAAAGCTCCGGCAGTAGAGTAAGGCCCGAGCCTGTTCAGTTGAGCCACAAGTAACATCTTCAAAAGGTCTCATTTCCAGTGGGTTCACACCCACGGGAACAGAGGAAGGGCAAGAACATGTGCTGTTTCCAGGGCCTGTAACTGAGCTGAACCCGCATGGCCATCCCCTCACTCGGCGTGTGGCTGTGCTGGCCGTCAGATGGAGGCCGGGCTCTCAGGGACGGCAGTGTCCCCTGGGCCCTCCCTGCCAGGCCGCCTTCCCAGTGCCTTGGGGAAGGCGCTCTGGCCCCTGCTGTCTCCTCTCCATCAGCCCCAGAGGCCTTATTGGCAAAGTCAGTACATCCAGGAGGGCCAGAGCCCAGGGTAAGATCTGCTTGTCACCCTCTACCCTCTCTGTGCTCAGGCCCATTGCAGTTGAAGTCAGCCTCAACAACGGCATTTTCTTCTTCAGGAACAACCTCAGAATCACTGGAAAGCAGTGTGTGAGTACCTGGGTGGGGCAGCTGCCATCTCGGCCTGTTGGGAGCCCAGCACTGGGGGCAGACACACCCCGGGGGGTCAGGCTGTCAGCCAGGGTGAGTGGGCGGGGTAGGAGGGGTCCCCCTCAGCCAGAACCGAGGTCCAGGACTGTGACAGCCCCTGGCTCCACAGGACCCCAGGGCTGTCCCCTCCAGGTTGGGGTCCAGAGCCAGTAGGCTGTGCCGAGCCGTGAACTGGTAGCCCTGCCCTGGTCCGGCCTCACCCCGCTGTAAGCCCGCACGGCCCCCACCTCCCTGGCCCCCCTGGTCCATGTCCACTGTCGTCCTCGGGCTCCTCAGCCGTCTCCTCTGCTCACTGTCCCTGACTCTGCAGGAAGGTTCTCTCCTGCGGTGGACGGGATCTCGGCAGGTGGAAGGGGAGGCACTGGGGCTTGGCTCCAAGGGAGGTACCCTGGCATGCAGGTGCTGCTGCTGTGACCCAGCTGTCCAGAGCTCACGTTGGGTGGACATCTTGTCCCAGGGCAGCAGACCTCAGGCGGGGAAATGTGAGGCCCAAGCAAGTGGTTCCTGGAGGGTGGAGGCGAGAGGAAACTGATGACCCACCCTGTGAACCCAAAGAACTGTTAATGTTCTCCCGTCTCACACACACAGCTGCATGCCTCCGTTACTCACCCCTGCACATCTGCTCACCGACCAGCCAGTCACACTCCATCCTTGCCCAGCAGTTCTTCCCCAGCCTGCCCTGGACACACACATGTTAAAGGGCAGGAGCTGACCTGGAGCCTGGAGCCCTCCCGGCAGCCAGCCTGTCTCTGAAGGGTGGCTTCCTTTCCCCTGATCCCTGGCAGGTGGCACAGTTTCCTCTATACCCTGGCCCAGCATCTGGTTTCTCTGAACCCTCTCTCCATGTCCCATGTGCCTTCCAAGAAGGGATGGCCATTTTCCTGGGAAGGGGTTGGAGCCTGAGACACAATTGGCCGCTGATGAGCTTTCCCAGAGTTGGGACTGGGTACAGGAAATGGGAAGAGAGCCCAGCTCTAGTGTCCCCATTCTCCACACCGGGTCTCTCAG
The DNA here is from genome assembly GCF_023851605.1 of Tamandua tetradactyla. Classification (NCBI taxonomy): domain Eukaryota; kingdom Metazoa; phylum Chordata; class Mammalia; order Pilosa; family Myrmecophagidae; genus Tamandua; species Tamandua tetradactyla. The sequence continues at coordinate 3,110,210 of NC_135339.1, forward strand.
CGACCTCCAGTGGCCAGTCCTTCACCCGTCTGCAGAGTTGTACCTTCCAGGGTCCTCCACCCCTCCTCCACTGTCAGCTGAGGCATCCCGTTGAGGTCTTTGCAGGGCTCTGGTCAGGGCGCGGAGGAGGGCCAGAGGCTGCGTCCATGGTCCCTCTGTGGTCCCTGGAGGTGGGCAGCTGAGGAGCAGGGGAGGTGGAGATTGGCTGGGTCAGGTGGAAAGCCAGGGGCTGGGAGCCGGGAGGGGGCCCCAGGCCCAGCCCAGCCCACGGCCACGCATTCTCTGCCCAGCAAGGCTGCACAGTGACCAGGCCCTTTCCGCAGGAGGAGACCCCTGCCAGCCCACCCGGTGCAGGGGACAGTGGGAGCCCCAGCGAGATCGACAGCCAAATCCTCCCTGCGAAAACCCAGGCGGATGCTCCTGAGAAGCCCCTTGAGAGCGCCCCTGAGGTGCTCCCCAAAAAGCCTCCTAAGGAGACCTCTGAAAAGGCTCCTGAGGAGGCTCCGGAGAAGCCTGTAGAAAGCCCTGGGAGTCCCCCCGAGAACCCCAATGAGGAAGACGATGAGGAGGACGAGGAGGGTTACGAGGAGGGCTCCGAGGGCGGTTACGAGGACGACGTGCAGGAGTCCCACGAGACCCACAGCAGTGGCCAGGGGAGCAGCTCCGAGGGGTTCCCCATGGTCCCTGTGCTCGCCGGCGTGGCGGGGCTGCTGGCCCTGCTGCTGCTGCTGTGCTGCCTCTGGTACCTGTGCAGGCGGGTGAGTGCCCCTCCCCAGCCAGCCCTGCCCGCAGGCAGGTCCCCTCAGCTCCCAGGTGGTCCCGGGAGCCACCACTGAGGCTCAGGCTGTGTCATCCCCCTGGGAGCCCACTGGGGCCCCGAGCTGCTCTCGAGCCTCCTGTTCTGTCTGTGGTGAGGCTTTCCTGGGCATGCTGTGCCTGCTGGGCCAGGCCTGTCCCGGTGCCCACAGTCTGGGGTCCAGATGGTGGGTGATGGGGACAGACCGTCCACCCTTCTGTGGGTGGGGGGATGGAGAGGACCCTTCCTTGAGAGCTGAAGGCAGAAAGTGGAGAAAGCAGGGCTGTGCAGGGGAGAGGGGCCCGCAGAGAACAGGCAAGTGAGCCTCTGCTCAGGAGGAGCAGCAAGCAGGGAAGTCCTGGTAGGGGACTGTCCCTGAAGGAATCACAGCTTGTGATGGCTGCACAGGGAGGGCAGGGAATTCCAGGTGGATGGACAGGGACAGCATCCTTCTGTCTCCACAGGGTGTTTGGGCTGATGATAAACCTACTGGGTGTGGCTCAGTCAGGGATGGGACCCTCAGCCTGCCTGGTCTGCCCCCAGCCCTCCAGGGAAGGGGCAGTATTGCTATGACAAATAGGGAAACAGGCTCAGAGGCAACTGTGCCAGCTGCAGCCCCACAGGCAACCCTGTCTTTGTCCCACGGGCCCAGATCAGGGTCCCGTCCCACCCACAGGGGCTGAGGCAGAGCCCAAACTGCCCCTTCCAGCCCGGGTGTGTCTTTATAATGTTATAGGAGGAGAAGGAACCGCCGCCACCGCCGCCACCACCTAGCTGCGTAAGTTGTGACTTCTCTGTTCTCTTGGGAGCAGGTTTGATAAGCACTGAGTCCCCTAGAGAGTCTCCTGTGGCCTGTGGAGATGTTTGTACTCCCTGCCCCAGGAGCTCCCACCTCCCTGAGCAAAGAGCTGGAAAAAAGAGGAGGGTGAATGGGGAGTCAGAGACTTTCAGTGTCAGCACCAAACACCTCCCTTCCCGGGCTCCCAGCGTAACCTGGTCAGGCCTTCTACAGAGTGGGCAGCTACAGGCTGACTTGGGGGTCTGCTGTGATCCCTCCTGAGATAAGGGGGCTGTGTGGGGCATGGCTGGTTGGCAGGATGGTGCTCCCTGAGAACTGAGGAGAGCTTCTGGAAAAGGAGCCTCATTTCCAAGGACCCAGTTCCAGGCTCTTGCTGTGTCCTTGTCTTAATCTCAGTCTCCTGGCACGGTCGAGGGGCCGGGTGGGAGTCAGTTTTAGGGGCAAGTAGGGGAGAGCTGCCAGCATTTTGGGGGCGAGTCACATGTGCACAGCCTGAGGGGTTGTCTTGTTTGCCCCAGAGGATGCTCCCTGTGGCCTGGAGGCGAGTGATGGGAATCCCGGGTCACTCACCCCAGCTCAATAGTTCTTTCGCTCACCCGCACATGTTTGCTGAGTGGCAGAGCTGGGCCATCGCAGTCCCCTTGTCCAGTAGCGGACAACTGTGCTTCTCCTTCTAGGAGAAAGTGTGCCCGCTGCCGTGTCCCATCATGATGTCCCGTTGGTGTGCGTGCTACAGATCTGTCTGCCCATGGAGACAGATGGAGCCCATGGAGGTAAGCAGGGCTGCTCCCACGCCCAGCTGGGGCAGGATAGAGGGTGCCAGGTCAGGATGCAGAGGCCCGGCCGGAAGGCTCTGCCTGGGGGGAGACAAGGGTCCTGGGTGCCTGGGCTTTATCCTCGGGTGTCGAGGGCCAGGGGAGGGCCCGAAGCAGGAGGGTCGTGTTCCAGGCACCCTCATTGTTCCCCATCCTTGGCCCCCCCTGCCTCCTCGTGGCCTCTGGGTGCTGGCTGCTGGCTCACAGCTGCTGGTTTGCTCGGCTCTGCCTTGGCTCAGATTCCAAATTTAGGCCAGCGGGTGGAAGGGAAAACCAGACTGAGTCATAAAGAGGGTGGAGAGGGTCAGAGACATAGACTTCTGCGCAGCCGTTGTCACCCTTTCCGAGTGTCTGGAAGTGCTGAGGCAGCCGGGCCTGACAGCGGCCCTTTCAGGCAGAGTGAGGACGTAGCTGGGGCGGGGCCCAGGGCTGCATGGCAGAGGTGCCAAGGTGGAGAAGCCCAAAGCCCTGTCGTCAAGTGACCTGAGCTGGGGCTTGTGACCTGGGAACCCAAGTCAAAGTCGTTCACCACCAGGGACCTGCGCCCCCAGGACACGCTACCCTCACCATGCCACCCGGCGTCGGGAGAGTCCAGCCCGGCCCAGGGCCGTGGGATGATATGGCTGGAGAGGGGCTGTGCTCTTACAGTCTCCCGCCCTGCTCCTGCATCGGCTCTGCGGTGCTCCCCCCCAGTGCTTCCTCCTGGGCCTGCTGGCTCCTCTGGGGCCCCGGAAGGCACTGCATCTGCCAGCCCTGCCCCTGTCCTGACATGGTGACTTGTTCCAGCCTGCAGGGCACAGGCACCCCCTGTCCTGGCCCGTCAGACCACCTGAAGCTCTGCCCTCTGCTGGTCCAGGGCTCCTTTTTGGGCTGTTCCTCTTCTAACTCCCCACACTGGTATCAGGAACCTGCCCCCAGAGCCGGCACGGACCTCTTACTTTTCCCCACCTCTCCTTGCTATCCTTTCCCCCTCTCCACTTCAGATGTCCCTCCCCCTCCCTGAGCTCCTGCCCAGCCCCTGTTCCCCTCTTGCTCTCCCTCAAGAACTCCTCTTTCCTCATGTAGCTCCTCCAACCTTTGAACTTGTCCTCTAAAAGGAGCCCCTGACTTCTCCCTCCACTAAGACAAATACTGTTTTGTTCAGATTTTAAAACTGACCTATAGTGACCCCTCTCCTTCCCGCAAACATGCCCGCTGCCAGGCTCCTGCTCCCCAGGCTCGGTGCGTGGTCTTGCCATCCCGTTAGGAGCTGGAGGTCCCTGACCCTTTCTGGATGTGCCACCCTCGTGCTGCGTCTGCTTTGCAGGGCCAGCTGGATCTCCTTTCCAATCCTCGTTGCAGCCCATTACGACTGATGGCGTCCCCGTTCAGGACCATGGTGAGCGGGCATGGGACGTTCCCCTTGTGGGCAGAACGGCCCGGGCCAACGCTTGTCACTTATGACTGTTGCCCATGGGTTGTGGGTCAGGAAGCCATGCCTTGCCCCTGCCAGTACACAGGGTCCAGCCGTGGAATATGGGCTTGTTTGTCTCAAGGCAGGGTCCGAATGACCACCTGCTTGCTCTTTGCATCACTCTCTTGGGATGGGGCTGGGGGTGTGGGTGTCCAGAGACTGTCAGAGCTGGAGACTGAAGGGCAAAAGTCAAGGACAGAGGTCTGCAGAGCAAGGCCGGCCATTGGCTCTGGGGGCCCTGGTCCCCATCCCTTCCCCATGCACCTTGGGCCCTGTGGTCTACTCTTAAATGCACAGAGAAGTTTAGTGCCTTGTCCCACCTCATACTGCCAGTGTAGGGCAGGGATGGACCAGAACCCCGTGGCCTGGCTCCAGAGTCCAGCACCTGTCTTCACCCTGAACTGCTACCCTTCAGGTCAGCATTCAGGATCTCATGGTACCTCAGTCTTATCATACTGGGGATATCTCAAGGTATCTCAGTCTTATCATACTGGGGAAATTCACGTTGAAGGACATTGTGGCCACCAAGAGACATTTGATGTGTGAATAAGAGGTTCTGGGAAGCCTGGAGTGGCCATAACCTGGGAGGGGTGAAGATGCTTTGGGGATGGGGCAGCCCGTGTATCCCTAATCCCCCATCTCTCCATCCCCCACCCCCCACCTCCTACACCAGCCCTCCTTACCTCCAACCTCCTTTATGGATTAAAGGTCTTTGCATACAAAGTCTGTTCTGGATGGAAAACAATGCCCTTACCATCAGATGAGCATCATCATGCTTGTCAGGCCCATCAGCCACTTTAATGGTATGGGAAGGGTTGGAACAGACGAGAAAAAAAAAATCCCACAGCAGTGCAGTCTGCTCTTAGATATGCCTCCAAGCAAAGCATCTCCCAATTAAATACAGTGAAGGAGAAATTCACCTTAATAAAGGTAAGGACCTGTGGCATCGTAGTGGTCCCAGGGCCACACGGCACCCTCTTCAGTCCCCTGGGGCTCACAGATTTTGGACCCAGTGGGTGTGCAAATCCTCACCATCCTGTGCTCCCTGGCTTGCTTTTGTTCTGTTTTAGATCCAGGAGCTGTGTGATCGGGTAGCTAATTGGTCAAACCTGATGCCTCAAGAGTCCACCAAATATTACCCTGCAGAACATGCCCTTTCCCTTCTAGGGAAATCCTTTGCAGGTCTCCAGTTGAGGAGAATTTATAAATTGCAGCAGCAGTGGTGTCTCTATGTGCTAGAGCATTTTATGAGTGCCCTGTGGTTCTTAACCCTCATGTGTCCAGTCCATGCTGAACCTCAGTGTCTTGTAGAGGTTTTGAAACTTGCCCGGGTCCTTCAGTTGACAAAAGGTTGAGCTGGGACTTGCCCTCCCTTTGCTGCCGTCTGCATCTGCCCACTGTCCCTCATGGATGAGATCCTAAAAATGACACAAACCACACAGAATCCCAATGGATGGCACTGTGGCCTCTCTGGGTCTTTCTCCACTTCTAGCCTCTTACTGCTTCTCCTCTCATGTAGCCAAACCTTGCTCTGCCTCCTCTAATGAGGACCTTGCAATGACACTTAGGACCCATCCAGAAAGTCCAGGGTCCTCTTCCCATCTCAAGGTCTTGCATTTCCTCACATATGCAGCGTCCCTTTTGCCATATAACAGGTTTGCAGGATGGGGACCTGGTCATTTTTGGGGGCCACTGAAATGGAAACTTCCCTGAGAGCAGGGACTGCCCCGATATTCAGACCTTGTTCAGTGCAGGGACCTGACAGGCTCTAAGGCCACACATCAGGAAGGACCGAAGGTGTGCGTGGATGTGGTGGAGGTTGGCAGCCACTGGCTTGGGGCTGAGGAGGGGGGCCAGGACCATGTTGGGGGGCCCTTGCTCAGCCGGTACTGCTGAGACCTGCCTGCCTTGGGGGTTGGGAGTGGGTTTGGTTTACAGGTCATCTCTGTGGTCTTGGAGGAAAGCTGGGGTCTCAGGGGAGGTTGGGGTGTTCTCACTTCTCCTACGTGTGCTGCCTGAAATGAGGAGACCCTTCCTCAATTGGGAGTTAGAGGGAGGGGCTGGTGTGCTCCAGACATTCACCATGGTGCTTGTGGGGATCTTAGAGTGAAGGGGTGGGGGTGGGGGTCTTTGGCAAGCCCAAGTTGGGGGGCAGAGATGACAGCAAACCTGGGGGAGTAGGTACTGCAGACAGACAGATTTTGCTGACTGTCCTAGAGGGTCTGAATCATCTTCACAAAGCAGGTGGTGTAGACCCCTCTGCCTTTAGGGTCTGCTGGGGCCCCTGCCTCATGCCCAGGGAGCCACAGAGCTCTGCCTCAGGTGCCCGCTGATGGTCTTCAGGTGCCAAGGCCCGAGCTGGACAGCCTAGGGCCCTGGAGGGAAGCCAGGCCTTGCTCTCAAGGCTCCCAGTCCATGGGGAGGCAGCAAGGTCAGAGGTCAGAACACTTAAGCCTCCCTGGGGAGGGCAGGGGAGCCTCTGCCAAAGGGGTGTGGCCAAATCTCATCTCCCAGCAGGACTGAGGCTGGAGGCCAGGACTCCAGGGAGTTGAGAAGCATCCACAAAGGCCCACCCTGTGGGTCCAGGTGGGATCTAAGCCCAGCACATGAACCAAGGAAACTGCAGCCTCTGTTCCCAAATCAAATGGCTTCTTCATGACTTCTGTCTCTTCTCTGCCCTACAGGAGAAGGGCCTCACTCTCACCCCAGTGAGGTCCCCATACACACCCATGGTCTGCGGCCCAAGCCAGTGCCTTCCACCCTCCCGGGAGCAAGTCCCCTTCCCCGTCTGCCCGCCGTGCTGCCATTGCCATTGTCCTTGGTCCTACTCCCAGTCCTCCAGGATGCTGCCGCTGGTTCCTCCCTGCTCCCGGGCACTCCCCAGCTGCCATGTGCAAGCCCTACCCCCAGAGCCCTAAGCTAAATAAAGCTTCAAGCAGCCAAGATTCTTTTTTGTGTTTGTTTCTTTGTTTTCGGGTTTTTTTTTGTTTGTTTGTTTTACCAAATAAACATTTTTTGCTTTAGTCTCACACATAAGTTGGAATTTTAAAATATTAATTACCATCTATTTTCAGCACCCTGCAGTAATGACATTCCTTTGTTCTTCTTCATGCAAAAACATTTTTAAATTTGTACATTTAATCACTGTCATTATACACTCTAGGCAATCCTGGATCACACCATCTCAATCTTTATAGTCTGTCTTTCTTTCTGATTTCATTTGTGTCCCCAGCCCTCCTTCGTCTATCATTCTCACATTCAGCTTCATTCAGTGTTTTAACATAATTGTATTACAGTTAGGTAGTATTGTGCTGTCCATTTCTGAGTTTTTACATTCAGTCCTGTTGCACAATCTGTATCCCTTCAGCTCCAATTACCCAATATCTTACCCTATTTCTATCTCCTGATGGTCTGTGTTACCAATGAAGTTCTCCAAGTTTAGTCACTAATGTCAGTTCATATCAGTGAGACCATAGAGTATCTGTCCTTTTGTTTCTGGCTAATCTCACTCAGCATAATGTCCTTAAGGTCCAACCATGTTGTTACATACGTCATAACTTTATTCTGCCTTAGAACTGCATAATATTCCATCGTATGTATAGACCACAGTTTGTTTAGCCACCCATCTGTTGATGGACATTTTGGCTCTTTTCCATCTCTTGGTAATCGTAAATAATGCTGCTATAAACATTGGTGTGCAAAGGTCCGTTTGAGTCCTTGCCCTCATGTCCTTTGAGTAGAGACAGCATATAGATGGGTCCCGTTCCCTAATCCATTCTGCCAGTCCATGTCCCCTAATTGGGAAGCTTAATCCATCAACATCAGTGTTATTACTGCCCGGGCAGTACCCTCCTCTACCATTTTGCCTTCTGGCTTTTATATGTCCTTCTAATTTTCCTTCTTTTCACCTTTACTCATGGTCTTCCTTTCTACACTCTTCTCAACACCTCTCTCTTCTGTCTTTTCGTATCTATCTCTAGTGCTCCCTTTAGTACTTCTTGCAGAGCTGGTCTCTTGGTCATGAATTCTCTTAGTGATTTTTTGTCTGAAAATGTTTTAATTTTTGAAGGACAATTTTGCTGGATATAGAATTCTTGGTTGGCAGTTTTTCTCTTTTAATAATTCAAATATATCATCCCACTGTCTTCTCGCCTCCATGGTTTCTGCTGAGTAATCTACACATAGTCTTATTGGGCTTCCCCTGTATGTGATGGATTGCTTTTCTCTTGCTGCTTTCAAGATTCTCTCTTTCTCTTTGACCTCTGACATTCTGATTAGTAAACATCTTGGAGTACATCTATTTGGGTGTATTCTCTTTGGGGTACACTGCACTTCTTGGGTCTCTAATTTTAAGTTTTTCATAAGAGTAGGACATTTTCAGTGGTAATTTCCTCCATTAGTTTTTCTCCTCCTCTTCCGTTCTCTTCTCCTTCTGAGACACTCACAACATGTGTATTTGTGCGCTTCATATTGTCATTCAATTCCCTGAGTCCCTGCTCATATTTTTCCATTTTTTTCCCTATATTTTCTTTTTCTTGTCGGATTTCAGATGCTCCATCCTCCAGTTCACTAATCCTATCTTCTGCCTCTTGAAATCTATCATTGCAGGTTTCCATTGTTGTTTTTCTTTTCATCTCTTCTACTGTGCCTTTCATTCCCATAAGTTCTGTGATTTTTTTTTCAGACTTTTGATTTCTTCTTTTTGTTCTTTCCTTGCCTTCTTTATATCCTCCCTCAATTCAATGATTTGGTTTTTGATTAGGTTTTCCATGTCTGTTCGTATATTCTGAATTAGTTGTTTCAGCTCCTGTATCATTTGAATTGCTGGTTTGTTCCTTTGACTGGGTCATATCTTCAGTTTTCCTAGTGTGATTTTTTTTTTTGCTTGCCTCTAGGCATTTAATTACCTTAATTAGTTTATTCTGGAGATTGCTTTCACTTCTTTTACCTAGTGTTTTTTTGCTGGATGAATTTGTTGTCTATCTGTTCTTTGACATGCAGTTCAGCTTTATCTGGACCTTTAGCTTAGGTTTTGTTTAACAGAGGATAATTTTTCAGTCCTTGTTTTCTTGTTTCTTGTCCTGCTGTATGGTGCCTTCCCCCCCCCCCCACACTTAGGAGGGTCTGCTTAGGTATTATAGACCCCAGCTGGATTTTCCCAGACCAAAATGGCCTCCTGTCAGGAGGAAAGAGTCACCTGCATTGGTTTTCCCTGAGAATGAGAGCCAGCAGGTTGAAAGACTTTTCTGTGAAGTCTCTGAGCTCTATTTTTCTTATCCTGCCCAGTATGTGGTGCTTGTCTGCCTGCAGGTCCCACCAGCATAAGATGATGCGGTACCTTTAACTTTGGAAGACTCTCCCTGCTGGGGGCATGGTGGAGACAGAGAAGAGGTTGTAGGCTGGTTTTAATGTCTTCAAATTGCCAAGCCCTGGGGTCTGAATTCCTTGAGGGAGGGATTCCACCTGAGTTGGGCTTCACCCCTCCCCTGGGGAAGGCACAGGCTCCAGACAAGCCCTCAAACGAGCTTGTTTCTGCCTATACCTGGGGCAGTTGCAGCCTGAGAAGCCCTGCCACTGTATCCAAAGGCATTCAAGCCTTTGTAGAAACACAGCCACAAAAACCTCTGTTTCCTTTTTTTTTCTTTCTTTTTCTGTCGGCCCTGCCCTCTTGGTGCCAGGGCAAAAATCAGCGACCTCCGCTTTGACCAGGTTCACCTGAGTGGGGTCCTATTTTTAGTAGCAGAATTTGTTAATTAATTCCATAATTGGCGTTTGGTTGGGCTCTGCCCCTGCTGCTGGTAAAGTCTCTTTCCTTTCCCCTCTGGGAAGCAGCCTGTGGGGGAGGGGCACTGGCCACCTCAGCTTGGGGAACTCACGGTTCTGGGGGGCGCTTGCAGCCGGTCCAGCTGGTCCAGACTGGGGTATGCTGTGTGTCCAGTCACTGACATGGCCCCAGGAGCTGTTCTGTACTGTTTCTGGTTATTTAGTAGGTGTTATGGAGAACGAACTAAAACATGCACATTACTAAACCTCCATCTTAGCTCAGAAGTCCCCCAGTTCACCAAGTTTTTATATTATAGTTAGACTATATGAATGAGGCATGATAATATTTGTCCATTTGCTTCTGGCATTTCTTCCTTGACCAACTGGTTGTTAAAGAGTGTGTTGCTGAGCCTCCATATATTTGTGAATTCTCTGGCCCCCTGTTATTGATCTCCAACTTCATTCCATTATGATCCAAGAAAGTGTTTTGTATGATTTCAATCTTTTTAAATTTATTGAGACTTGCTTTGTGACCCAGCATATAGTCTATTCTTGAGAATGATCCATTAGCACTTGAGAAAAATGTGTATCCTGCTATTGTGAGGTGTAATGCTGTGTAAATGTCTGTTAAGTTTAGTTCATTTATCATATTCAAATTTTCCATTTCTTTATTGACCCTCTGTGTAATGTTCTATCCATTGATGAGAGTGGGGAATTGAAGTGTCCAACTACTGTGGGAGAGGTGTCTCTTTCTTCCTTCAGTGTTGTGTTTGCCTCATGTATTTTGGAGCCCTCTAGCTTGATGCATAAATATTTATGATTGTTATGTCTTCTTGTTGAATTGATCTTTTTATTAATACATGGTGTCCTTCTTTGTCCCTTTTAATTGTTTTACATTAGAAATCTAATTTGCATAGCTACTCCTGCTCTTTTCTAGTTGTGGTTTGCGTAAAATATCTTTTTTTGTCCTTGGGTCTAAAATGAGTCTCCTTTAGACAGATACAAATGGGTCCTGTTTTTCTTCTTAATCCATTCTGCCAGTCTATGTCTTTTGATTAGGGCATTTAATCCACTGACATTTAAGTTATTACTATAAAGGCAGTACTTTCTTCTACCATTTTGTCTTTTGGGTTTTATATGTCATATGAATTTTCTTTCTCTTTTTACCTTTACTGATAGTCTTCATTTCTACATGCTTCTCCAGACCTCTCTCTCCTGCCTTTTCCTATCTGCCTGTAGTGCTCCCTTTGGTATTTCTTGCAAAGCCACTCCCTTAGTCACAAATCCTCTCTGTGCTTGTTCGTCTGAACATATTTTACTCTCTCTCTCATTTCTGAAGTACAATTCTGCTAGGCACAGAATTCTTGGTTGACAGTTTTTCTCTTTTAGAATCTTAAATATATCTTACTACTGCCTTCTCACCTCCATGGTTTCTGCTGAAACCATAGTCTTATTGAGCTTCCCTTGTATGTGATGGGTTGCTTTTCTCTTGCTGCTTTCAAAATTCTCTTTCTCTTTGGCATTTGACAATCTGATTAATAAGTGTCTTGGAGTATGTCTATTTAGATCTATTCTGTTTGGGGTATGCTGCATTTCTTGGATCTGTAATTTTATGTCTTTCATAACAGATGGGAAATTTTCAGTGATTATTTACTCCATTATTCTTTCTCCTTTTCCCTTCTCCTCTTTTGGGATACCTACTGTAAAGAAGGATTTTATAAAACTTAACAGTAGCTAACTTTTCTTATGTAAAGAAGGATTGTAAAGAAAAGAGTTATGGGCCCCATCAGGCTAAGAAAAAAACCCGGGACTTCCCAGGGGCCGTTATCTGCTGCCTTTGTTATGCAAGGTTTTCTGCTGCCTTGGTTATGCAAGGTTGTAACTGCCGGAGGAAATTTATCTAAGAATGCAACTGAGAAGGTTGAGTAAGGGAGTTTTGCACGAGACAGCTGCTTCTTGCATGAAGCAGCTCCCATGACTCATGCGCGAAAAATGTTTGTTATCTGCTTCTTGCAAAATGTTTGTTATCTGCTTCTTGCAAAATGTTCGTTATCTACTTCCTGCATAAAGCAGAACCTGTAGCTCATGTTCAACCCTCAAACCCCAACCCCTTATCCTGGCCCTTAAAAGGCTTCCCAAACCCAGGCTCGGGGCTCTCTGTTCCTGTGTGTTCAGTGAGCCCCACGCATGTGTGGTAAATAAACCCCTTGCGTGTTGCATGAGAGAACGTCTCTTGGAGTCTTCCTTTGCGTGGCAAAACTCTCGAATTCTCGAATTCTTAAGTTTGGAGGTCCCACCGAGATCGGCTCTTCATAAGGGGAGGCTCCAACAGCTCTTTCTTTCGGGGTAAGTGAGGCCTTTTTGTCTGAGGTGCGATCGCTTAGTCTGTCAGACTGGCAGTGACTGTCGGAGAGTTGCGTGAGCACTCCCCGACCGCAACCGGCAGACGTGTCCAGGGGTTGCAGGTCACTCTCCCGAGGGACGCCTCGGGATTGGGGGACCTCCGGGGATGCCTGGAGGCTTCCTACAGGGCCGACTCTGATTCTGTTTCCCTTCTGACGGGGGGAGACTCGATCACAGTCATCAGGCCAGTCTGAGCTGTGTCTCTGAAACTGTGTAAACATGGTGTGCCGGCTCTGTGTGTGTCTGTCTGTATTTGTGTGTTAGGAATTGCTTTTGTTTTACCAAAGATGGGTCAGGGAACGTCGACTCCACTTTCTCTGACCTTAAGACACTGGTCTGAGGTCAGGGAAAGAGGTCAGAATCTATCTCTTATTGTAAAAAAGGCAAATGGCAGACCTTCTGCTCGGCCGAGTGGCCCTCTTTTAACGTGGAATGGCCGCGTGAAGGAGCTTTTCATCTACCCTTGATTCGGGCCGTCAAGTCAGTCATCTTCCGCCCTGACCCGTATGGCCACCCGGACCAGCAGCCCTACATCATGGTTTTGCAGGACTTGTGTGAAAACCCACCTCCATGGGTAAAGCCGTTTCTTACTCCTCTTGGTCAACTCCCTCTGTACTTCCAATCAAGGAGCCGGGTCCTTCTCAAGCTCCGAAACTCTATCCTTCTTTATCTCCTGCAGTCCTACCGGAATCCCAATCGGATGTACTCCTCTTCGACACAGGTCCTTCTTCCCCTCCTCCCTACCCTTCAGCTCCGGTACAGGACCCCCCCTCTCTTAGCTCACCTTCTCCCTCCTCTAGTTCTCTCTCTCTGCCCTCTTCCATTCCCTCTCCGCAGGTTCACCAACAGACGATCCCAGATGAAACAGGACCGGCACATAGTACACGAAGCAGACGAGCACAAAGCCCATCTGATGTGGCGGTCACTCTCCCCCTCAGACCGTATGGGCCTCCAGTGGATGATAGACACGGGGGAGAAATGCCCGCTCTACAATACTGGCCCTTTTCCTCCTCTGACTTATATAACTGGAAAAATAATAACCCTCCTTTTTCCGAGGCTCCCACTAGGCTGACTGGATTGGTGGAGTCCCTTATTTTCTCTCACCAGCCCACTTGGGATGACTGTCAACAACTCCTGGGGACTCTCTTCACCACGGAGGAGCGAGATCGGATCTTACTGGAAGCCAGGAAGCAAGTTCCTGGACAAGACGGGAGACCCACCCAACTCCAGCATGCCATCGACGATCGGTTCCCGCTGCGCCACCCTAATTGGGACCCGAACACCTCTGAAGGTAGGGAGCATCTGTCCATCTATCGCTAGATTCTAGTAGCGGGTCTCCGAGCAGCCGCACGCCGCCCACCAATTTGGCCAAGGTAAGAGAGGTTATTCAGGGAGTGGACGAATCACCCTCAGTCTTTTTAGAAAAACTAATGGAAGTATACCGTAGGTATACTCCCTTTGACCCTCAATCAGAGGATCAAAGAGCCTCAGTGGCCATGGCCTTTATCGGCAAATAGGCTCCAGACATTAGACGCAAGCTGCAGCGCTTAGACGGGTTGCAGGACCTAGCCTTGCGAGATTTAGTCAAAGAAGCTAAAAAAAGTGTTTTATAAGAGAGAAACAGAGGAGGAAAAAGAACAAAGGAGAGAAAGAGAGAAAGAGAAAAAAATTAGTAAGAGAAAAAAGAATAATACAGCTAATTAAGGACCAAATTAATTCTGCCCTAAGCAGGCCCATTCAAGTGCATTATCACCGGCTTCATCTCGCTAACCAAGGTATGAAACCAAAATATCTGACTGCTACCCACCCTCTCGGGTAAGAATCCCCCCTCCTACGGGAGCAGCATACAGCTCGAAAATATGCTTCTAGCTTATGCTATGATTGGTACCGCTGGGTGCAAGGCAAAGCACTGCAAAGGAGGGCCAAACAATTAAAGGCCATTTTCGAGCTCCTTGAGAAGTATGGCTCATTTGCATAGGGGTTCGCTCTGCAGAAATTCCCCTCCCCAGAAAAACAGAGCCACAAACAACTTGGGGAATGAGGCCTCTATTTCCCCCAGCAGGTTAATGCCAAAGGAATGCTCGATCAGCATTCTTCCTCCATCCTTTTGAAAAACAAAGGGAGGAGATGTTGGGGACAATTAAGGTACCATGTATAAAATCCACCCTCAGCGATGCCGGAAACATGCAACATGGCCGCCAGGGCTGATGCAAGAACAGCCTAAGCTATAATCAGCCTTCTTTACGGAAGTAATAGTAGTTCGCGCCAAAAGTACTAACCGTACTTCTGCCATCCACCCAAGCAACAGCAGCCACCAATCCCAGATCACCACCGTCCCTACTAGCCACCCCCTCTCCTTCTAGAGTATATATACCCAGCCTCCTCAATAAAATTTTGCAGCTTGATCAGAATACTTGTCTTGCTGTCATTCCTCGTGTCTCTTGTCCCATACCATTCCTCCCTTACAGGTGTAGAGCCTCAGTTGATCGTCCCGTGGGTCGGGACAAGGTGCATAACTGTGGGCCGTGTATAGTGGGGGTCTTTCAGAGGCATGTTGGGAGCAGACGCTGATTGGTTGATTTTACAGAGCTACATAACAAGATGTTCCCGGTTTCAGCTCAGGTGGGGCCTTCCAGCCGGGGGCTGCCTGGCCAGGCCTTACATTCCAGCCTTTTTGATATAATAGGTCGTCGTAGGCTTTCTGGCTACTTCCTGCTGAGCAGGGGCATCATTGGGTAGGGGGTTTTAGCTGGCCAGTGCTTCGACTGGAAGGGAGGCATAAGGGTGTAGCAGCATTTGATTGACCATCACCCGGGAGGGTTCTGTGAAGCGTTCTTGCAGGAACCTTAAAATAAATGGAGCGAGCATTAGTAGCAGACAGATAACCAGAAATGAGGTGAGCGTTGGAGTTAGCCATGCCAGGACAGGGGAGTTCCACCAGGAGGAGGATCAGAAAACGGCCTGGTTTTCTTTAAGGTCTTTTTGCAGTTTTGTCAGAATGTTGAGGTTTTCTTTTACCAGGCCACTTTTGTTGATGTAGTAACAGCATTGTTCCTGCAGGAATAAGCAAGTGCCACCCTTTTCAGCGGTTAAGAGGTCAAGTGCCCTTCGGTTTTGTAGGATTACCTGCGCCAAGGTGATTTGCCTTTGGAGGGAGGCAAGGGACGCGGTCGAAGCATCGATGGCTGCACTTAGTTTGTCCTCAAGGTCCGCAGTGGCCGTCAAACTGTGGCCTAATGTGCCCCCTCCTATGCCTGTGGTGGTGGCTGCAGAGGCAAGAATCGTATAGAGGCCTATATGACTATAGGCAGAAAAACGGCTCATCTGCTATGAGGATCGGGGAGGAGGGACAACAACTCAACTTCTCCATACAGGTTTAGCTGAGGGACTAGGGTTGCTGGGATACAGGGTAAGGGGAGAGGAGGAGTTTATGGTTTTTGCAAGGGAGCCGTTGCACCAGAAGAAGTGTGTTCCAGCATGGAGTGTGCTGTTTACTGTGATGGTTGTGTTACATGTGAAGTTTGAATGTGCTGTAGCGTAGCAAATGCTGAGACTAGTAGAGTGGTCTTTGAGCAGAGGGACTTGGCAGGAATGAAACCGTTGGTTGTGCCTAACCTTCGTGCTGGTAATAAGGGCTTCTGGTAACGGGGTGGCTGCCCAGAGGGGCTTATTAAGGGAGGTGCAAATGAAGGAGGTAGAAGCATTGAAGATGTGAGTGGTGTTGAGCGCACTGTAACCAGGCACAGGAAGCTTGGCCAGGTGAAGGGGCTTCGGGGCTTTGCAGGTTGCAAGATCTGTTGGACTTGGGTTTCGCCCTGCTGGATTACGTCCTTAATTCACAGCAGGGTGTCTGTTGGCTTGGTGGTTATAGGGCAGTAGCTTCCGTTTATGAGCCATTTTCCCTGCGGGTGGGACCACAGGTATGATTTGTAGACTGCTGTTGCTTCGCCCTTTTCCCATCTGGCATCCCGTGGGTCTGCTATTTCTAATTCCAAGGATTGGTTTGGGTGGCGGGTTAGTGATTTATCCGGGTTGGGCACCGGGTAGTAATCCTTACTTCCCTTTGGTGTGGCTATATTGCAGGAATAGTAAGGACACCTACCATGCGTATCTGTCCACCAGTGGCAATAGTCATGTTTTTGTTTGTATTGGAAGCACAGCACTGGTGCGTGCTCCGTTCCCAGATCGAGGCGGCTTTTCCCCCAAGTAATGATGATGGAGATAGGCTTTTGACACCCTTGTACTGGGCAAGTGGCTCGGGCAATGATTTGAGAGTGTTCTGCGGATCCTGTGACCCAAATTTCTTTTATGGGCCCTGAGCCCTGTGGGGCGCCTCCTACAGGGCGCTGGTGTGGAGGAGACTGCGGCCCCATGGCCCACTCTTCTCTCCTCCACTGGTAACACTGACCACAGGGCATCCTGATGCAAATGACACTTTCCACCACCCTGCAGCCTGATGAGGCCCGGACAGGGTGTTCTTAGCAAGCTCAGGGGAACAGAAGAGCCTGTGCCCCTCTGTCTCTGCATCCCTTGTTCGGAGTCAGCCTCAGGAGCCTGGTACTGTAGAGAGACCCTGCGGATGGCACTTAAGGCACAACTCTAGCCATCATGAACTTCTCCATAATTTCATCTTTGGACCTGTGCTTTATGGTGAAGTCTGATGGGACATGAGCAGCAGCTGGGGCTTGGAGGCTCAGTTTTCAGGCTGCTTCCTGGACTCCCTCAGCAGGTTCCTCCATCCTCTGGTCTTAGGCCCTGTTCGGCCTCCCCTCCCTTCCTGCCACAGTAATTGTTGCCACCCTGTGCATAGCACAGGTGACATCCTGTGTCAGGCCTGCTATGTGCTACCCCAGCCCTGGCAGCACCCCTGGGTGCCTGGTGAGCAGACTGGTGGGTGGGTAGCTTCTCCCTCACCTGGGTTATAGATCTGAGAATGTTCTGACTCAGAGGGTGCACTGCCTTGTTCTGGGTGGGGATGGCTGCGGTGGGCAAAGGGACCCTCATTGACTTCTCCATCTTTGGCCAGGACATACCACATTGGTGGGCTCATGGCAGGATGGAAAACTCAGCAACTGTTGGCTGCACAGGGGGCCACAGGTCGCACAGTGGACAGAGCTCCCACTCCCCTGGGAATATCCGCAGGCCAGGGAAACATAATATTAAGTTACAAATGAAAAGCAGCTTGACTGCTTGAGAGAAAGACTGCAAGGGGCTCTCTTTGAACAAGGGGCTCAGCCTTTCCTTCTGCACTGGGCCAGGAGTTACACAGTCAGCTCTGCCCTGGCATCTAACACAGGGCCTGCTGGATGAGAGGAGCCTAATAAGTGTGTACTGAATTAGAGAACTATGAGATCACAAGTGTCCTTTCCAGCTCCTGGTGCAGACTCGCCCTGTCCTCACACAGCCCTGGCGGGCTGAACCTGTACTCCAGGGGGCTGCAAGGAGCTCCCAGGGAGGGCCCCGAGACCCTGCGGCAGGCGTGGGCTGCTCACAGTGCCGGTCCCACACTGGACCCCCCCCCCCGCCTGTGGTGATGGCCCGAAGGTGCCTCCTCAGGCCCAGCTGGTGGTGCTTTCTGAGGCTGGGTGCCGTCCAGGCTCTTCCCCAGAAGCACCTTCCCAGCTCCGACCCTCAGACCGCATCCCCGACCTGCCAGCTGAGCACAACTGTCCCCGAAAAACAGGGTGGGTCTTCGTGCCCTGAATGTGTGGAGTTTCGGTTTGATGGGTGGAGTTTCAGGCAGTCATTTGCGCTGATGCACCACCTCTGCAATGAGGAGAGACTCTGCCCCTCTGCAGCCAGGCGGACTGAGCGCCGCGACACCCTCCAGGAGCATCCTGCGGGCAGGAGAGGAGGGTGGAGGCCGCCACTAGCTACAGGGACCCGCCCTCCCATCAGTCATGCCTGCTCCAGTGTCCTATTGACCAAACACCCAGTCAGAGAGAGAGGGGCAAAGAGGACAAGGTGCACGGCAGCCTGTCTCATCTCCATGGCTGACCTCGTGCAGGTGGGTGCTCAGGCTACACAGGCTGGTGAGAAAAGCCAGGGGCACACCCAGGTGTTCTTTGCTCCAGTCGGTCCTGGTCCTGAAATTCCTACGTATGTGACCTTGGCCTTGGCTTTCACCTCTCTGAGCCTCAGTTTCCTCATCTTTAAAATGGACAAGAGTACCCTCAGGTCCCTAAGGATTAGAGATCATGTGCCCAGCCTGGGGGAGTCTCCATATCCCACCTGGGGTGGGCATCTGCCACCTGGAAACAGGAAGAGCTGGGTGATGCCACGGAGACCAGAGCTGGGGTGGTCTGGGGGTCTTCTCTCCACTGTAGTCCCCTGCCCCCAACTCCATGATTCCTAAATGCTTCTTAAGTTTCTCTGCAGAATTCCACTCAGTTGTCCCACGGAGGCCACAGTCACCATCCAGGCTCTGAAGGGGTGGGTCTCCCTGCTGGGACCCCCCAGTGGCATAGGGGGTGGAGACAGTCTGCCATCATCCCTTGGGCTCAGGGAGGAGAGAGGCAGGGACAATGCCAGTGCCTAGGGGCCCAGGAAGGGGAGCTGCCAGGGTCCTGTGTGCTGTGACCTGCCGCATTTCTTCCTTTTCTCCGGCTAAGGACTTGGTCCCATCATCTGTCCCTCAAGCAGGGCCAGGAGTCTCTGGAGCCAGTGACAATAAGACCAAGTCCCAGAGCTGAGGGTGTGAATCCCTGCCTTACAAAATCTGGGGCTGCAAGTTCAGGCCATGCTCCCAGTTGAAACATTCTCCATCCATTGCTGACCAGAGGTGTGCTGTTGCTTTAACGAGAGAGGTGGATTGGGGGGTGTGCTGGTTTGAAAGGAAGCATGCCCCCTAAGAAAAGCCATGTTTTAATATAAATTCCATTTCATAAAGGTAGAGTAATCTCTATTCAATAGTGTATGTTTGAAACTGTAATGAGATCATCTCCCTG
Organism: Tamandua tetradactyla; assembly: GCF_023851605.1. Lineage (NCBI taxonomy): Eukaryota > Metazoa > Chordata > Mammalia > Pilosa > Myrmecophagidae > Tamandua > Tamandua tetradactyla. The sequence continues at coordinate 3,129,186 of NC_135339.1, forward strand.
GATGATGTGATTTAGTCAAGAATGGTTGTTAACCTGGGTTAGGGGATGACATGTCTCCACCCATTTGGATGGATCTTGATTGGTTTATTGGAGTCCTATAAAAGAGGAAATATTTTGGAGAATGAGAGATTCAGAGAGCAACACTATGAAGCAGAGTCCACCAGCCAGTGACCTTTGGAGATGAAGAAGGAAAACGCCTCCCGGGGAGCTTCATGAAACCGGAAGCCAAGAGAAAAAGCTAGTAGATGACGCCGTATTCGCCATGTGCCCTTCCAGCCGAGAGAGAAGCCCTGACTGTGTTCGCCATGTGCCGTCTCACTTGAGAAAGAAACCCTGAACTTCATTGGCCTTCTTGAACCAAGGTATCTTTCTGGATGCCATCTCTATAGATTTGTTGTAATTGGGACATTTTCTCGGCCTTAGAACTGTAAACTAGCAACTCATTAAATTCCTTTATTTTAAAAGCCATTCCGTTTCTGGTGTATTGCATTCTGGCAGCTAGCAAACTAGAACAGGAGGTCCTTACAACTCCTGCAGGGGAGCCAAACTGCCTCCTTGACCCTCACTCAATCTCTCGGGAATTCCACAGAGATGCCAGATACATCTGGGTCCATGAAAAAGTTATGGGCCCCCTAGATGAAATTTCCCTTGAAAAATGAATTGGGCCTGTCATTCAGGTAACTGAAACCTGGGCTACATGAGCCCAGAGTCAGGGAGCCCCAAAGCAGCACCAGGAAGCCCCCACAGTCCATCACAGCTTCCTGTGGCTCACGGGTAAACCCCTCTTAGAGCCCCTCAAGGCCCTGGTATCCGGAACATCTGATGACCCCCCCTCCCCCACTGTCCTCATGGCTCCTTCCCTCCCTCTGCGCACTGGGAACCCTGTAGGGCTGTCCTGGCTTCATGCCCCAAACCCCTTTTTAAGAACTCTCCTCTACCCACTGCTTTCCTTGACAGCACCCTGTCTTGCTCCCTGGCTGCGCTGTCATCTTTGCTTCTTTCTCTGATCCTCTGATCTGATTCTCTCCATGCCCCACCCCACTCAGGTTGGGGTCTGCCTCCCCCCTTCTCCTGTGGGGTTTATCCTGTCTCTGGTCCCTGAAACTTGGTGCTTTGTAGGAGCTCAGTAAAGGTCAGTTTAGTGGCAGCTTAGGTAAGTCACAGCTGAGCCTCCAGGGACTTGCCTCTTATGGAATTTCTCATCAGGCAGGGGTGGTTGGAGGCTGCAGGAGGAACACAAGAAGGGGACCCTGTCGGGTGCTGTGACTGTGGGTCCCCTTTCTGAGGGTGTCACATTGTGCACACACTCTCCCCAAGAAGAGTCCTGCAAAGGGCAGGGGCAGGGGGATGTTCTGCTTGGGCACGCAGCCCCCAGAGTGCAGCCTGAGGGACTGTGTGGATGTTTGAGTTCCTGCTGAGACAGGGGAGGGTATGGGTCCAGGGAAATGGTCATGGTGCCTGCAGGGCCTGGGGAAGGGAGGGCGGTGGCGGTGGGTAGGGAGTGAGGGAAAGACTGAAATGGGTTGGGGGTGGAAGGACCCTTGGGCTCATTGGGTTCCCTCCCACTGCAGGTTTCTGGAGGGTTCTCCCGTGCCCCCCACACCTGCCCCTCCCCTTCGGCGCACCCTCCCCCCTTCCCCTGAGGCCACCCTCCTCCTCCGACTTCACTCCCCTGTTCTGGCCCTCTGGGACCACTGACCTTACCTGCTGGCCCTGGGGTGCTGTACACAGAGCTGCAGGTCACAAAGCCTCCTGTCAACCTTCATGGCCGTTGTAATAAAGGCAGCCAGAAAGGGAGGGAAGATGGGGAGTTGTGCCCCCCCGGCACCCTTCTGGCTGTTGCTGCTGCTCCTGCCGCTGCAACTGCCTGGCACTGAGGGCAGGCCCCAGGGTCTTTTGGGCAGAGGCCAGAGCGGCTTAAAGGAGGCTGAGAAGGAAACCTGCAATTCCATCTTTGACCTCTATTTTATCTTAGACATGTAAGTAACCAGTGGCATCTGGAGCAGGGACCCGGGGGAGGAAACGGTGCGCGTTGGGGACAGGCTGAGCAAGACCAAGCTCTGCAGGTGGAGCCCTGAGGCCCTCCCATCCTGGCCTGGGGGTCCAGAGAGCCCCTTTGTCTCCTGGGGGTTCACGGGCAGTCCCAGGTTCAGGCACACCGGAGGTGCCCCTGCAAACTCCTTGTTTCCTGAAGCAGAAAGAATGCGCTAGGCTTTTCTCCAGATGCTACTTCTATGGAGGGAAACAAAAACCATCATCATGTTTCTGGAGGACTTCTGGCTCTCACCATCAAGTGGGGTGATTGGGTTGAATTCATATTTTATTAGACACTTGTTTCCACCTTTCTGCTCTAGTACAAAATGCTGCTGTGGATAATATAAAGGTTTCTGGCGGAGTCCCTGTTTTCATTTTTTTGGATTCTCTAGTTAGGAGTTGAATTGATGCACCGGTGATATGGCATGTCTATATTTAACTTTTGGAGGACCACCATACTGTGGTGAGCAGGTGCGCGGTGAGGGCCGAGCAGGTCTCAACAGCGAGCAGTTTCGGGGCACCCACAGCCAACTGCCTGGTAGCACGCTACCGACACACGCTCCGCCCCCACCGCGCACCCGCTCAGGGCACACTGAGGGGAAGGGTGCAAAAAGAGAGAAGAGGAGTAATGAGAGGGGAGTGAATAGTGTCAGCATTAGTTAGGAAAAGGAGTGGCCTTGCACATTAGCTTGGGGGCTGCTGAGTGTAAAATCTGTACTGTAGACTTCCTGGAAGATGGCGGCTTAGTAAGACGTGCGGATCTTAGTTTCTTCTCCAGGACACCTACTAGGGGAGTAGAAACGATACAGAAAGCGCCCAAAGCCACAACAGAGATAAAAAAGACAGCGTACCCCATCCTGGAACGGCTGGCTGGCTGAGAGAAGCAGCTCGGGTGAGATCGCCGAGGCGCGCGGGCCTTACCGGGCGGGGTGGCAAGCAGCCAGAGTTACTCCCTTCCCCGTTCCCGGGCCGGCTGGGAGAATTGGGGAGGTGGTCCCCTGAAACCAAGGCGACTGGCGCCCACACCACGCGCAGCCCCCGGACCAACTGAGAGAATTGGATCGGAAACCCCCAGGCCGCGGAGAACGGTGACCCCGTGACTCCCGGGGAACGTGCACTCTCTCGGGCGGGCTGCTGCCGCTGGCGCCCTCCCGCCACGCTTGTTGCCCAGGGCCCACTAGGAAATTCGGACGGACTCTTTCCCTGGCTGCGGCGACCAGCAACCCTCCCTGCGTTCGGACACCCTCCCTGCGCTCGGACCTCGGGCCGGCTCAAGCCGCTTCGGCTAGCGAACCCCCAGGACGGTGAGAGTTTTCCAAAGTTTAAGGTCCCACAGCACCTTTTACTGGTGGGACCCGCAGACAAACGTGTGCCACGAGCGCCACCCACTGGGCAGGATAAGAAAAGCAGAACCCAGAGATTTCACAGAAAAATATTACAACCTTGCTGGGTCCAACACCAAGAGAAATCTGAATAAATGCCCAGACGCCAGCAGCAGAAGATAACTGTCCACGCTCAAAAGATTGAGAATATGACTCAGTCAAAGGAACAAACCAATAGCTCAAATGAGACACAAGAGCTGAGACAACTAATGCTGAATATACGAACAGAAATGGAAAACCTCTTCAAAAATGAAATCGATAAATTGAGGGAGGACATGAAGAGGACATGGGCTGAACATAAAGAAGAAATAGAAAAACTGAAAAAACAAATCGCAGAACTTATGGAAGTGAAGGATAAAGTAGCAAACATAGAAAAAATAATGGATAGCTACAATGATAGATTTAAAGAGACAGAAGATAGAATTAGTGATTTGGAGGATGGAACATCTGAATTCCAAAAAGAAACAGAAACTATAGGGAAAAGAATGGAAAAATTTGAACAGGGTATCAGGGAACTCAAGGACAATATGAACCGCACAAATATACGTGTTGTGGGTGTCCCAGAAGGAGAAGAGAAGGGAAAAGGAGGAGAAAAACTAATGGAAGAAATTATCACTGAAAATTTCCCAACTCTTATGAAAGACCTAAAATTACAGATCCAAGAAGTGCAGCGCACCCCAAAGAGATTAGACCCAAATAGGCGTTCTCCAAGACACTTACTAGTTAGAATGTCAGAGGTCAAAGAGAAAGAGAAGATCTTGAAAGCAGCAAGAGAAAAACAATCCATTACATACAAGGGAAACCCAATAAGACTTTGTGTAGATTTCTCAGCAGAAACCATGGAAGCTAGAAGACAGTGGGATGATATATTTAAAATACTAAAAGAGAAAAACTGCCAACCAAGACTCCTATATCCAGCAAAATTATCCTTCAAAAATGAGGGAGAAATTAAAACATTCTCAGACAAAAAGTCACTGAAAGAATTTGTGACCAAGAGACCAGCTCTGCAAGAAATACTAAAGGGAGCACTAGAGTCAGATACAAAAAGACAGAAGAGAGAGATATGGAAAAGAGTGTAGAAAGAAGGAAAATCAGATATGATATATATAATACAAAAGGCAAAATGTTAGAGGAAAATATTATCCAAACAGTAATAACACTAAATGTCAATGGACTGAATTCCCCAATCAAAAGACATAGATTGGCAGAATGGATTAAAAAACAGGATCCTTCGATATGCTGTCTACAGGAAACACATCTTAGACCCAAAGATAAACATAGGTTGAAAGTGAAAGGTTGGGAAAAGATATTTCATGCAAATAACAACCAGAAAAGAGCAGGAGTGGCTATACTAATATCCAACAAATTAGACTTCAAATGTAAAACAGTTAAAAGAGACAAAGAAGGACACTATATACTAATAAAAGGAACAATTAAACAAGAAGACATAACAATCATAAATATTTACGCACCGAATCAGAATGCCCCAAAGTACGTGAGGAATATACTGCAAACACTGAAAAGGGAAATAGACTCATATACCATAATAGTTGGAGACTTCAACTCACCACTCTCATCAAGGGACAGAACATCTAGACGGACGATCAATAAAGTAATAGAGAATCTGAATATTACTATAAATGAACTAGACTTAATAGACATTTATAGGACATTACATCCCACAACAGCAGGATACACCTTTTTCTCAAGTGCTCATGGATCATTCTCAAAGATAGACCATATGCTGGGTCACAAAGCAAGTCTTAACAAATTTAAAAAGATTGAAATCTTACACAACACTTTCTCGGACCATAAAGGAATGATGTTGGAAATCAATAATAGGCAGAGTGCCAGAAAATTCACAAATACGTGGAGGCTCAACAACAAACTCCTAAACAACGACTGGGTCAAAGAAGAAATTGCAAGAGAAATTAGCAAATACCTCGAGGCGAATGAAAATGAAAACACAACATATCAAAACTTATGGGACGCAGCAAAGGCAGTGCTAAGAGGGAAATTTATTGCTCTAAATGCCTATATCAGAAAAGAAGAAAAGGCAAAAATTCAGGAATTAACTATCCATTTGGAAGAACTGGAGAAAGAACAGCAAGCTAACCCCAAAGCAAGCAAAAGGAAAGAAATAACAAAGATTAGAGCACAAATAAATGAAATTGAAAACATGAAAACAATAGAGAAAATCAATAAGGCCAGAAGTTGGTTCTATGAGAAAATCAATAAGATTGATGGGCCCTTAGCAAGATTGACAAAAAGAAGAAGAGAGAGGATGCAAATAAATAAGATCAGAAATGGAAGAGGAGACATAACTACTGACCTCACAGAAATAAAGGAGGTAATAACAGGATACTATGAACAACTTTACGCTAATAAATACAACAATTTAGAGGAAATGGACGGGTTCCTGGAAAGACATGAACAACCAACTTTGACTCAAGAAGACATAGATGACCTCAACAAACCAATCACAAGTAAAGAAATTGAATTAGTCATTCAAAAGCTTCCTAAAAAGAAAAGTCCAGGACCAGATGGCTTCACATGTGAATTCTACCAAACGTTCCAGAAAGAATTAGTACCAATTCTCTTCAAACTCTTCAAAAAAATCGAAGTGGAGGGAAAACTACCTAATTCATTCTATGAAGCCAACATCACCCTCATACCAAAACCAGGCAAAGATATTACAAAAAAAGAAAACTACAGACCAATCTCTCTGATGAATACAGATGCAAAAATCCTCAATAAAATTCTAGCAAATCGTATCCAACAACACATTAAAAGAATTATACATCATGACCAAGTAGGATTCATCCCAGGTATGCAAGGATGGTTCAACATAAGAAAATCAATTAATGTAATACACCATATCAACAAATCAAAGCAGAAAAATCACATGATCATCTCAATTGATGCAGAGAAGGCATTTGACAAGATTCAACATCCTTTCCTGTTGAAAACACTTCAAAAGATAGGAATACAAGGGAACTTCCTTAAAATGATAGAGGGAATATATGAAAAACCCACAGCTAATATCATCCTCAATGGGGAAAAATTGAAAACTTTCCCCCTAAGATCAGGAACAAGACAAGGATGTCCACTCTCACCACTATTATTCAACATTGTGTTGGAGGTTCTAGCCAGAGCAATTAGACAAGAAAAAGAAATACAAGGCATCAAAATTGGAAAGGAAGAAGTAAAACTATCACTGTTTGCAGACGATATGATACTATACGTCGAAAACCCGGAAAAATCCACAACAAAACTACTAGAGCTAATAAATGAGTACAGCAAAGTAGCAGGTTACAAGATTAACATTCAAAAATCTGTAGCATTTCTATACACTAGTAATGAACAAGCTGAGGGGGAAATCAAGAAATGAATCCCATTTACAATTGCAACTAAAAGAATAAAATACCTAGGAATAAATTTAACTAAAGAGACAAAAAACCTATATAAAGAAAACTACAAAAAACTGCTAAAAGAAATCACAGAAGACCTAAATAGATGGAAGGGCATACCGTGTTCATGGATTGGAAGACTAAATATAGTTAAGATGTCAATCCTACCTAAATTGATTTATAGATTCAATGCAATACCAATCAAAATCCCAACAACTTATTTTTCAGAAATAGAAAAACCAATAAGCAAATTTATCTGGAAGGGCAGGGTGCCCCGAATTGCTAAAAACATCTTGAGGAAAAAAAACGAAACTGGAGGTCTCGCGCTGCCTGACTTTAAGGCATATTATGAAGCCACAGTGGTCAAAACAGCATGGTATTGGCATAAAGATAGATATATCGACCAATGGAATCGAATAGAGTGCTCAGATATAGACCCTCTTATCTATGGACATTTGATCTTTGATAAGGCAGTCAAGCCAACTCACCTGGGACAGAGCAGTCTCTTCAATAAATGGTGCCTAGAGAACTGGATATCCATATGCAAAAGAATGAAAGAAGACCCATCTCTCACACCCTATACAAAAGTTAACTCAAAATGGATCAAAGATCTAAACATTAGGTCTAAGACCATAAAACAGTTAGAGGAAAATGTTGGGAGATATCTTATGGATCTTACAATTGGAGGCGGTTTTATGGACCTTAAACCTAAAGCAAGAGCACTGAAGAAGGAAATAAATAAATGGGAACTCCTCAAAATTAAACACTTTTGTGCATCAAAGAACTTCATCAAGAAAGTAGAAAGACAGCCTTCACAATGGGAGACAATATTTGGAAATGATATATCAGATAAAGGTCTAGTATCCAGAATTTATAAAGAGATTGTTCATCTCAACAACAAAAAGACAGCCAACCCAATTACAAAATGGGAAAAAGACTTGAACAGACACCTCTCAGAAGAGGAAATACGGATGGCCAAGAGGCACATGAAGAGATGCTCAATGTCCCTGGCCATTAGAGAAATGCAAATCAAAACCACAATGAGATATCATCTCACACCCACCAGAATGGCCATTATCAACAAAACAGAAAATGACAAGTGCTGGAGAGGATGCGGAGAAAGAGGCACACTTATCCACTGTTGGTGGGAATGTCAAAGGGTGCAACCACTGTGGAAGGCAGTTTGGCGGTTCCTCAAAAAGCTGAATATAGAATTGCCATACGACCCAGCAATACCATTGCTAGGTATCTACTCAAAGGACTTAAGGGCAAAGACACAAACGGACATTTGCACACCAATGTTTATAGCAGCATTATTTACAATTGCAAAGAGATGGAAGCAGCCAAAATCTCCATCAACAGAAGAGTGGCTAAACAAACTGTGGTATATACATACGATGGAATATTATGCAGCTTTAAGACAAGATAAACTTATGAACCATGTAATAACATGGATGGACCTAGAGAATATTATGCTGAGTGAATCCAGCCAAAAACTAAAGGACAAATACTGTATGGTCCCACTGATGTGAACGGACATTCGAGAATAAACTTGAAATATGTCATTGGTAACAGAGTTCAGCAGGAGTTAGAAACAGGGTAAGACAATGGGTAATTGAAGCTGAAGGGATACAGACTGTGCAACAGGACTAGATACAAAAACTCAAAAATGGACAGCACAATAATACCTAATTGTAAAGTAATCATGTTAAAACACTGAATGAAGCTGCATCTGAGCTATAGGTTTTTGTTTTGTTTTGTTTTGTTTTGTTTTGATTTTGCTATTATTACTTTTATTTTTTTCTCTATATTAACATTCTATATCTTTTTCGGTTATGTTGCTAGTTCTTCTAAACCAATGCAAATGTACTAAGAAATGATGATCATGCATCTATGTGATGATGTTAAGAATTAATGATTGCATGTGTAGAATGGTATGATCTCTAAATGTTGGGTTAATTTCTTTTTTTCCGTTAATTAAAAAAAAAAAAAAAGAGAGAAGGGATAATTGGAGATGAAGGGATACAGACTGTACAACGGGACTGGATATAAAAACTCAGAAATGGACAGCACAATACTACCCAATTGTAATGCAATTATGTTAAAACACTGAATGAAGCTGCATGTGAGGTATAGGTTTTTTGTTTTTGTTTTTTTTTGTTTTTTTTTCTTTCTATTATTGTTTTAATTCTTATTCTGTTGTCTTTTTATTTCTTTTTCTAAATTGATGCAAATGTACTAAGAAATGATGAATATGCAACTATGTGATGTTATTAAGAATTACTGATTGTACATGTAGATTGGAATGATTTCTAATTGTTTTGTTAATTCTTTTTTTAATTAATAAAAAAAAAAAAAATCTGTACTGTAGGTATGTTTCCAGATGCTAGTGCATTGCTGCCAGCAAACTTCAGGTGCTACGGCATCACTCAGGGTGTTTGCACCTCTGACAATGAGTAGAGCAGGGGCTTGCAGTTGAACGTAGGTTCACATCCATGCTAGCTCTAGAAATTGTGGCAAACCTGCCTTATCCTCAGTTATTTCATGTGTTAAACAAGAGTAATGCTGGAATCATGGGGTGGTCCTAGAACTAGGAGGGAGAGGACATAACTTGGGGGTGCAGTGAGGAAGGCTTTGCAAATCAGAAACAGACTCCCAATAGATTCCCTACCTAAGAGGTCAGATCAGGCAGAGTCTGAAGCCCGTGAAGGCAAGAGTCCAGCAGAGGCACTTCCACATTAGACCTGGGTAACCTGCAGAGCTGGGCTGTAGCTTACAAAGGACTTAGGGTGGGAGTGATGCAGAAGAGCTCCCGCCCTCACTCCATCACAGACACCTTTAAAGGGCCAGAGAGGAGCCGACAGCTGGGAATGGTCATTACCAAGGAGAGGTAGGCCCATGAGAAGGCAGCCCCTCAGAATCCACTGGGGATTTGCCCTGAAATACATCCCCCCTGATTCCTTGTCTAAACAACTCCCACCTAGGGGCCACCTCTCCTGGTCTGCCTGGGACTGTCTTGGTTTCAGCCCCGGAAGTCCCAAGTCCAGGGGCTCGTCCTACCTGGGCAAACGGGTCAGAGGGCCACTCCAGCTCCACTGTCCACCATGATGAAAACCCTTGGCCAGGGCCGTGCACCCTGGTGCCTGAGGGCTGCTGCACTCCAAGGCTGTGCTGGGGAGGGGAGGGGCTTGTTGGAGAAGAGGATGGAAGGGGGGAGAGCTGGACCCATGTGCCACATCTCCCTGGCCCCTGTTTTCTTTTTTCATGTTGGGCAGCATCAGCAACAACTGGATGGAAGTTTATAATTTTGTGGAGGACCTAGTAAATAAGTTCAAGAAGTACGGCTTCCCCATGATGCGGGCTTCTCAGTGCTGTGGGGTACCTGTCCTCTGCCTGGCAGAGTGCACAGCCTTTTTAGACTTGGGGGTCCTGCAAGTCCCTCGGATGGGTTTCCTGAGCCCAGGGCACTGATGAGGAGTGGAGAACGGATCCCACTGAACAGTCCATTGTGGTCACTGAGGGGTGGAGCACCTGGGGGTTGGGAGGAGCTTGTTAAAGACTGGGCAGAGCAATGAAGAAGAGGGACGTCTCTGACCCACTCCCCAAAGGGAGAATAATTAGTTTGAGGTGGGAGGAGGGGGAGGAAAGGAGGAAGGAAGCTATGAAATATATCACAGTAGAAGGGAAATATGCTGCGGCCTGAGGGACAAGAGGGCAGGTCTTGATGTCACTGTAAGAGGTGACATAGGTATGGGTGCGTGCATGTATTTTGGGGTGTTGGGGTTTATGGATGGAGCAGATTGTCATCCCGGTACCCTCTCTTGAGTTAAAGCTCTTGAAATCCTTCACTAAAGGTGTGGGCATTACCTGGTTGGGATCGAGTCCCAAATGGAAGAGATGGGGGTGGGCAGGAGGTATTTGGCCTGTTCCCTGGCCTGGCTGTTTGCTGGTGTCATTTCCATCTGTGTGAATTACTTCTCACGAGTGGGTGCTTCGTCCCCAGCCCGAAGCTGCGGATGTCGTTTATTTTATATTCAACCGACGGTTTCACTCTCATGCCGCTCACACCAGACAGGTAAGTGCCATCGTAACTTTTCAAGGCAGATCTGGAGGCCTGTGCAGAAGCAGGGGAATGGGGCTTGCAGAGCTGCTGATCCATGAAAGGTTTCAGGGCACTCAGGGACACAAGGGCCTGGAGCCCAATCCAGACTGGGGACACCCAAAAGAGAGGGGAGAACACCTCAGCTGGAGGGGGCGCCTGGGTTCTGGATGCGGAGAGCGCTTCAGCACCTTGGAGAGAAAGCTCGGGCAGCAGGGGAGGCTGTGGGCGTCCTCCAGGGAGAAGGGGTGCAGTAAAGCAGGAATGTGGACAGCCTGCCAGGCATCTGGCTCCCAGAAAAGCTAGAATGCGCTGAGGTTCTGGGGCTGGGAGAAAGCCAGATGGGGTGCACGTGGGCGTCACTTGGGTTTGGGAGAGAGGACCCAAGTGGGTTTGAGGTGGGAAAAGGTCCATGGGAAGGACGCTGGCAGGGGGTAGAGAGGGAGGAGACAGGAGAGGGCATGGGTGTCAGGAGGAGGATCTGGCCTGTGACATGGGGAGGCTACTGCTTCTTCCCAGGCAGGGAAGCTTCAGGGAGCAGGGCTGGGAGGCTGGCAGTGACCTCCTTGGTCTCCTTGGGCAGTGGAGTTGTTGGGGGGGGGGGGGCACGACAGGAATGAGGGGTGGGGGACAGGGGAGTGGAAAAGATGCAGTGTACATGGAAGGATGCAGCGCCATGGCACTCTGAGTCCTCTGGCAGCCAGCCCAAGGAGGGCCCATGGGATTTCCATCAGAGCTGGGCTCAACCTAGGATTGGTTATTCCCAAATGTGTCCCACTGCCCAGGAGCTGAGGAGGGAGGCACAGAGGGGCAGGAGTGGGACCTGCCTGGCGGGGTCCTCCAAAGGGGACCCATGGAGCCTGAGAGGAGAGGCAGGAGGGCCCCCTGCATGGTCCGTTGAGAACCCATGGCCTGGGCTGGGCTGGGGTGGTGCATTCCGAGGTGATGCTGATGGGCTGCAGTTGGCTGAGGACCAGGGTCCTCAAAGCAGGCTGCCCTGCAGGCAGGAGGCCAGAGTGCAGAGGGGCTGCGAAGCTGTCAGGGGAGGGGGAAAACCAGGAAGAGGGTTTCTCAGGATGAAAGTGTCTTCACAAGGAGAAGGCTTGTCCACAGAGGCGGGGGTTTGCAGACCTGTCTGCAGGGCAGCCCCCTACAGGGATCTGGATCCAAGGCCCCCTCACCTCCTCAACTGGGCCTGAGCCCCTGAGCACTCACCCCACTGCAGCAGACCCTCTGCCCCTAGCCTGAGGCCAGCCTTGCTGGGCCAGCTCCACCACGTCATGTCAGATTAGCCTGACTGCAATTCCCCCCGGTCCCCAGCACCAGCCCTGCCTGCCCCGACCTGTGCATCTGCTCTAATGGCACCTGACAGGGTTGCACAGACACCTTGTGGGGCTGACTCCTCCCAGCATCTGGCCTTTTTCTCTGAGGAGCACAGGAACCCAAGGGGCCCTGGCACTTTGAATAGGAACAGCCTCTCCTTCCTTTAGTGTTGACTCAAGGGGAAGCAGCCAGTGGGAATGAGCCCTCCCCAGGAGTCTGTGGCCGTGGGGGGGAGGACAGCAGACAAGCAGGGGGCACTTTCCCAAACCACCCCCATGGGAGGGGCGGGTGCTGCCCTGAGGACCCTGAGGACTTTGGTGGAAACTGATCCACCCTGAGTCCTGACTTACAGCTCCCCATGCTGGGAACGTTCCCCACTTGGACTGTGGACATCAGAGGCCGGGCCCTGGGTAGGTCCCTGGGGGCTGGAGGCTGGGAGCCATGGGACATGAATGGGCCCCCAGCAAACCAGTCCCGGCCCATGGGAACAGCAGAGCCGCCCCCCACGGTGCTGACCTGCCCGGGGGTCAGACGCCCCACATCCTTGCTCATCCATGCAGCACGATTGGTTAGCAGCACCCTCCAACTCAACCCCCTCTTCTCTATTTTGTTTCAGAAAAGAAATCGAACGTGGCCTTAAAGACCTTCAGGCTATCATACCTGAGGGATCTACATTCATGCAGGAAGGGTTTAAAAAGGTACACACTGCTAGAGCTTGGAGAATGTTTCCAGACTGATAAAATTCTTAGAGTATTGCTTGGATCATCTAAGCCGCCTTCTCCCAATGTTTCTTCATTTCGTTGCAGGCAAATGAGCAGATTGAAAAAGAGATCAGGGAAGGTAAGCCACCTGTGGACTGCGGTGTTCTCAGGTGTAGAGGGCAAAGCCAGGCTGGGGCATCGGCGAGCTCTGGGTTCCAGTCTCACCACAGCCACATTCTAGCTGAGTTGGAGAAAATTCCTTCACCTCATGGAGCCACAGATTCCTCATCTGTACAGTGAGAATAAGGAAACGCTGCATCTAGTGATTTATGAAAGCAGAATGAGATCTGCCTGTAGTTCTTGGTCTTGATAAGTTCAAGACGCTTCCACGTGAGGCCGTGTCCCTCTGGCGACTGCAGCTCGACTGCATGAAAAGCGAAGGAAGCAGCCAAGGGCACCTTGAGCAGACTTAGGTTTCTGTTTACAGATTTTCACCCTTTCCTGAGCACATTCTCCTCTGAGCTATACTTTTAGCTTTTGGCTCCTTGTCCTTTTACCCTGTGACTTCATCCCTGACCGTGTGAGAAGCTATCCTCAGAATAAGACAGACTTCCACTTAGGCTTAGGGATTCAACCTTTGTAAGGGGAGTTGCACCAGCATTTGCTGAGGCCTTAATCTGGGCATGTGGTCCTTTCTCAATTGGCCAGGTGTCTTGAGCCCCAGGACACTGGTGGGAGCCCCCCCAGGTCCTGCCTGGCCCTAATGTCCCCTTGCCATGAGCCCTGCAGCACAGCTTCCACAGGAGAGTCTGGCTGCTGCTCTGGCGTCTTATACCTGTCACATGTATGGACTCGGTGTCCTGTCCTGGCACAGGCTGTACCATCTGTTGATGGGGAGGATGTGGGCAGCCAGCGAGGAGGGGCCCTAAAGAGGCTTAGTCTTCTTGTCTGCAATGTGGGCCTAGGCTGAGGGTCTTCTCACTCCGGGGTCTGCTGCAAAGCCTGCAGTTGGATGTGGTGCTTGTGTCTTCCAGGGAGCTGCCCACGCCTTGCCCATGAACACTTGGTGTCAGGGCACTGGGCCATGTACTGGCCTGGGCATCTCCATGGCCCTGGAAGCCTGTGGCTACCTGATGCACCCCTGGTGCCTTTCTCAATGCAGCCAATCCTCACTTGTCCCACAGGTAAGAAGGTTTCCAGCATGATTATTGCTTTTACGGATGGAACGCTAGAGCCAAAACCATATGAAGAAACCAAGTTTGAAGTAAGTTCAGTCCATGGTTATGTGTGTTTTCCTGCACACGTTTTGGTGCATTATACTTAATTTCTTCTCTCTCTTAGGCTCAAAAGGTTCAGTCGATGGGGGCCACTGTTTATGGCGTGGGCGTAAAAGATTACGAACAGTCACAGGTAAGTCAGAACAGGTAACCCAGGGACCACCCTTGGGCCTGGGGAAGGTATCAGAGGCTGCTTTCCCAGGGGTTCCCGGGATGATATTGCAGCCCACATTATTTGGAGCCACCCATGCCCACTGCAGAGCGTGGTAACAGGGGCTTGGCCAAATGAAGGTGCAGGAGTTTGCTGCCCCTTAAGGGGGTTCTGCTGGCAGACAGAAGGATCTAGTCTTCGAGTGTGGCACTCCCTGGGCCCCGGACATGGTAGCCAGAGACTGTCTCCTGTGTGAGCCCCTTCAGTCCCCTGGCTGTGAGTCCAAGCCACCTCCTCTCCCTTGTAGCTGGAAGGATTTGCAGACAGCAAGGACCACGCTTTTGGAGTGACTGGGGGATTCAATGCCCTGACAAGCATCACTGACAGGGTGAGTGGGTGCTGGATATGGGAGGGAGGGGTGAGAAGCTGCAAGGAAGGAGGGGCTTCTGAAATATGTCTCCATTGTTCACTCCCCCTGCCCCCCCTGCCCTACTCTATATTCCAGCTTGCAGAAAGGAGCTGCATTGAATTGAAATCTGTGGACCCTATCACTGCTTGTGTGGGAGGTAAGAGCTGAGGATTCACCTGGGCTCCCTGTCCCCACACCTTATAGCAGCTTCGTGGCATTTTGCCTCCATCACATGTGGCCAGTGTCAGAGCCTCCCCCAGGGGACCCAGCAGCTTGTCTTCTCAAGTCTGCACCTGTCAGGTTTGGGACCCGCCCACGGCATGTGTGCTGAGTGCCTGCTGGAGGGGCTTGAGGTGGATTCTGAGCATTCTCTGTCCTGTCTGAGACTGGTTTTGTCCTGCCCTGTGCAGCCCTGTGCAGCCCTGTGGTCCTGGTAGCCTGTGACGAGCCAGGAACTTCTGAGGCTCATTCTTGGTGTCATTCCCCAATCCAGCCACTCCCGGTTGTCAAGAACTTTTAGTTTCAACTTTATTGTAGACTTCTAGCCAATATTTGGCTTCCTTTTATAATTTATATTAACCGAAACTCTCTTTTTTTTCATATATTGTTTTCCAGGTATCTTTCAATTCTTTTGTCCATGTTTTCCTATAGCTCCTTGATCATTTTTAAACATCTATCTAGTATGTTCATCGTCTAGTCTTCTTTGGTGGTGCTTTCTGATATTTTATTTTATTTCTTTAGATGAGCCGTTGTATCTTGTTTCCTTGTATGCCTTGTAATCTTTTGTAAATTTTAATGTTTTAATTTGTTACCTCTGGAATTTAGTCTCTGAACTGTCCCTTAGGTTTTTTCTATTTATTTTATTTCAAGTTTTTTCTTTTGGTTTTTTTTTTTTTTTTGCCTGGGCAGGCACTGGGAACTGAACCCAGGTCTTGGTATGGCAACTGAGAATTCTGACTGTGGCCTGCCCCCCTTAAGTTTTTATAGTGCTAGTGATGTGCCTAAGATTTCCTTGAATGTCAGAAGCTAACAAAAACAAAGAAATGCAGAATACACCTTTCATACCCTTGCAGATTGGCTCTGTGTTGGTCGGTGTTGCCCTCTTAAACATGAACCTAAAGAATAGCCCAGGAAGAATGCACAGGGTCCTCTCCAGACTTTTCTTAGCGTATGTATTCTCCTGGGTGAATGCTTGTGGCCTTAGGAATACCTCCATTTATAAGGATCTGAACTCTCCCTCTTTTCTCTCTGAAATAGTCTTTCCAGTCCTGGGAGCAAGAATTTGTTCCTTGAAGGTGGTAATCCTTTGCCCCAGGCTGCTGACATTTGATTCTTTCCTACACAAGCTGCTTCTGCATGCAAGGCAAATTCTGGGACAGTGAGCCAGAGAGTTGTGTCCTGATTCAGTCCTTCCTGCTGCCACCACCTGATATGTTGGCCTGTGCATGTGTGCACCCCGGTATGCACATAGGGGTGACTGTGTGACAGAGAACTACCCTAAGAGCACAGGCCTGAGCCAGGAAAGGGGTAGGGAGGGATTAGCAAGGGGGCCAGCACCTTTTCTGACTGTTCTTAAGTTGCTCTTTCCTTGATTTGATGCACTCCCATCTACTGCAACTGCTAACAGTTGTTTTCTTGAGTTCTGAAGAAGATGGCTTTGCCCATTCTTGCTAGTTGTTCAGAGAGCCTATGGGGAAGCAGAACTCTAGGGTATCTCCTCTTGCTCCATCGGAAAGCCACTCACTCTCTCTTAGTCTCAGTTTCCCTCTACGATAAATTGGGATACTGATGCCTAGCTCACAGAGTTGGTGGGAGGTTTGGGGGAAACTGTTTTTTAAAAGATCAGTGCATGGGAGATGCTCAGCAAGTAGGAAATGTTCTTTTGGATGAACGTGTAAGTACAGCCCTTGGTTGGGTAGAGGTTTGCCGATTCGGGGTTCCTCTTGGCTTTTTGTTTGTGGCAAAGGGACTCGCCTCATCTAGAGCCTGATTTGTCTGCAAGCAAGGAGCTAAGCTTTCCCTTCTCTGGTTCCATCCAGTTACATCATGCTTTGTTAAATTTCAGTTCTGCCTTGCAAAATACTTTGTTTTGCAATAAGTACTCTGAAGATGTAAATGGGAAATGACTCTTCCAGGAGATAGAGGGGCATCCTTTTCAGTTTGGGTTGGGTCAGCTGGTCAAAAAGCATCCTGTGTGGGGTGGGGGGGGGGGACAAGTTTAATGATCCCGCCAAGGCAAAAACTGAGCCTGCATCCAGCTGTGGGGTGGGGCAGAAGGGGCCCTTGAGGGAGGCTGAGAACGGAGGAGGCTGAGATCCCACCAGAAAGCCCCATCCAGAAGAAGCTTTGAGCCTTCAGTCCCTTGATGGCCAAGACCACCACTGCCGAGAGACACGCAGCCTGTCCCTGGGGCCTGCATGTGGGACTCAGCACAGGCCAGCGGACCCTGGAGATTCCCCTTGCTCCTGCATGCTCAAGAGCCACCCAGGCAGGGTCACTGCCATCAAGTGCTCCTGCGAGCAAAGGGAATGGGCCTGGTGGCCAAGCCAAAGAAGACTGGCTATCCAGGTGGGAGTCTGGGGGTGAAGGTGGGCCCTGCAGTGCAGCATCTACCCGTACAGCAGCCTCTTCTCTCAGCAATGGTCAACATGCAGAAATGAACTGCTGGGGCTGGATGTTTCCATTTCCCACAAAATCCAGAAATTGGGATTATTAGATTAAATGTCCAATTTGTTAGAGTTGGGCCCCTGTATTTTGAGAAGATTTCAAACCTAAGGGAACAGGTAAGCAGGCCAGTTTTGGCCCAAGGACCAAGAATGCCTCTGTCCTTTAAAACCTTGAGTTTACAACCTCTGCCCTGGATGGATGGAAGGGAGAGGCAGGAGGGTGGGAGGCAGGAGAAACTGGAACTGTCAGATCCAAAGTCAGGCCAGTTCTTAGAGGAAATGCCCTTCAGTTCTCTTCCCTGGGAACCCACAAGTGCTGGGGCTGGAATTACCTGGCCTGGGTCAGGAGGCAGCGCTGGGGAAGGAATGGGGTTCAGGTGGACAGATCAGCCTGGAACACCAGAGAACTCCCTGAGGCACCAACTGTCCCCCCACCCCCGTGTCTGCTGTAATGTTTGCCTCGGGGTTGAAAAGCCCAGGAGCCCCCCTCCCAACCAAGCTACCTGGCCAGGGTCTCTGCCCTGAGCAAGCCCTCAGCGTCTCAGTCCTTCCCACACTGGGTCAAGGAAGTGTCCACTGAGCCCCAGCATGGGCCGACTGGGGCCTGGTGGGCCAGGAGGAGACGGGGGCTGACATGTCATCCCAGTTCTGGAGCCACAGCTAAGACAGAGCCGCCCCTTCCATGACGGATTTCCCTGATCGGTGTGCAAGGTGCCTCCAGGCTGCACTGGGCACCAAAAGCACAGAGATAAGGAATAGCCGCCTAAGTGGTCAGAAGCCCCACGGGCCTCCAGGCCTGGGTGCCCAGCTCAGGCATGGAACGGGTGCCTGGGGCATGCTCGGTCAGGTCCTTTCTCACCTGTAAGCCAAGGCCTGGCTGAGCCCACTGCTATACCCTTGGGCTATAGGGACCCCTGTGAGATTTCAGGGCCAGAAACCCCCCGGCTGAGCCTGCCCCTAGTGAGGGGCCAAGCCAGGCATGTTTCGGGGACCCCCTCTCCCCAACACGAGGCCAGCCCAGCCCCCTCTCAGCCAGGATACACAGGGGTGGTTCCCACACAGCTGCTTCCTTCCTGAGCCCCTTGAACATCCTCTGGGGATGCCCCACCCTGAACGGCCAGGCCAGACGGAGCACAGCCCGGGTCCTCCTCACAAGCCTGTGCCTTGTCCTTGCAGAGGAATACCAAGTGGTGCTTAGAGGAAGTGGCTTCCTGAATGCACAGGACAAGAAATTGGTTATTTGCCGGTTCAAGTTCAGTGACAACAGCTTTTCAGGTAAGTCCAACTTCGATGCCTCTGAATCTCGAACCACCCCATGCAGGGCTGCGTTGCTTCTGAGGCAGCCACGTCTTCCCAGCCCTTGCCGAACTCTCGCTGTAGGTGCAGTGCAGTTGGAAGCAACACGGCAAGTGGGGGACAGGCCAGGCTGGGGGGACTGGCCGCCCCTCACCTCATCTGTAAAGTGGGGAGTCTGCAAAATCCAGTGAGCGTCTGGGATCAGGCCTGAGCTCTCGGCCGAGGTGGGTGCAGGGGCTGGGCTGCCCTCACCGGGCGTCGTCCCCTAGAGCCGAGGACAGACGTGCAGCGCGCTGGCTGGTGGGAATCGTCGGCAGCCAGCCCGGGGCTCTGTGCCTTGCCTGGTTAGTGGCAGGTCTGGGAAAGGTCTGTTTGTCCTGAATTGAGGGAAGGAGACCCTGCCAGGCCTGGGCTTCAGAATCTGAGGCTCAGATCCCATTGAGCCTTCCCTTCTGAGCCTCTGTTTTCTTGCCTGTAAAATGGGCCTGGGGGTTGTTGCACTAACTAAGCAAGATCATGTATGTGGATCACGAGGTGCACACAAGCTCTTAATAACTGTGTGAAAATTTAAGGGGAAACCTGTGAGTTGGAAGTCCTCAGGCGTCAGGCAGGCCCCGTGGACGGTGAGGGGCTTGAGGAGGCTGAAGGTCCAGGCAGGAGGCGCCTCTGAGCTGAGGTGGGGGTGGACTTCACTGAGCCCGGGGACGGTGGGCCTCTTGCCCCCTCCTCACCTGCCCAGCTGGCTCCTTTGCTCCCGTGAGAGCTTTCTGTTCAATGCGGCCATCTGGTCAACCCAGAACAGCTCCCCTCTCCTAGCACTTCTGGGCATCTCTGCTGCTCTCTGGGAGCACCGCTGGCCCTCCACCCTGCAGCGTGAGTGACGGCCTCAGGGACTGACCTTCCCCTTCCCCTGCACTTTCTCAGGGTGGCCTGGGGACCTAGTGCCCCATTAATACTGACCAGAACCATCGGAGGACTCCCCATGGCGGTGAGGCTCAGAGCTGGAGACACTGTCTCTAGAAACCTCACAGCCGCCCCCTGGGGACTGCGGTGTGTGGGTCGGGAACCAGGGCCGGGGATGGAGGGGTCTGTCCAAGGGCTCCTGGCCAGTGTCAGCCAAGCTGGACGTGGCCCTGGGCACTGCGGATAAGGAGGGCGGCTTCTATTAACTGAGAAGCCAGGTCCGGGGGCAGGTAGAGCCCCCCAACTGCCCCGGAAATGCGTCCAGATCCCTGGTGGCCGGGGGGGTCTGGGCCCCACCCCAGAATTGTTGCTCAAGTATTTTTGTCAACTTTGACAGAAGAAAAGGAAACTGAACTGGAATTAAAGAAATTGTTGTGTCCCACAAAAATATCCCCAAAGAGACTTTTTAGTTCCTAAAAGACACCCCTAAAGTTAAAAGGAGACTATAAAACAGAAGGGTTTGGGGTTATAACTGGAGAATTCTATTTCACTTCTGGTCTGTGATTTAAAGGTTAAATGCCCAGGAAGTAACACCTGGACACCACCCCCACCGAAATCAGTGAGCATTTTTAAACAAGCTTATTTTAAAATCCATTTTAAGAGAACCCCCTTACATTCCCTCTCCTTGGGGACAATGTCCCCTGAGAGCACCTGTGGAGGGGTGGCCCGACCTGCAAACGGGCCCTTCTGCTGCAGCGGGCAGCGCGGCTCCCATCTGCTCTGCTCTCATCCTTTGTGGGTTGCATGGCAATGGGAGACCTGGCCTCCCTCTGCAGACAGACAGGCAGACAGCGTCGGCTCACCCTCATGCCCAGGGTGGAGCAGTGGGCCCAGGCTCTGGGAAGCAGAGGTTGTTGCTCCTCCAGCCTTGGGGGGCCTGGGCACCCACCGGCCTCTGGAATCCTGGAGGGCAGAACTCTGTGGCCTCTGAGACCAGTCGTCCCAGCTGCCAGGGAAGCAGGGGACGGGAGCAGAGAGCTGGGAGCCACGTCTGTGCAGGAAAGCAGCTTTGTGCTTGTCCCTTTATCCCAGTTCAGGGGCTTATGAACAGGTGTGGGTTGTGGGCCCAGCAGGTTCCACCCCACAAGTTATGGGACTGTTCAGAGCCTCATGTGTCTCAACTCCCAAACCCACAAAGAAATCGAAAGCAAAAGCCAAACCCAGCCACCCAAAATCCCTTCCTGTCTCATGCTTTCCCCTCACCGGAAAGGGCACCGCCGTCCTCTCAGTCCTCTGGTCACAAACCTGGATGTGCCCCGATTCCTCTTTGCTTCTGCCCCACATCCAGCCACCGAAGTCCTGCTGCCTTTATATCCAGGCCACATCCAGAATCTGTCAGCCCCAGACAGACTCGCTGTCCTGGGAATAAGACCCAAACTTCCCATCCATGCTTGCTTCCTCCCTTCCTGCACAAACACAACCACTTAGGACCTCAGGACCTTGGCACATGCCACTCCCACAGCCTGGAACTTTCCTGCCTTTGATCTCTCCCTGCTGGTTTCTTCACCTTTTCAGGCCTAGCACAGGCATTGCCCCCTCAGAGAGCCCTGATTTTTAATAGACACTTCAACAACGTACAAAAGTTGTGAGACTCGTCTATTGAGCTTGAAGCACCCCTCACCTGCTTCCAGTAGTTGTCAGCCATGCTGAGCTGCTGTCATTGAAATCCCTGCTGCAGGTTATTTGAAGCAAATCCCACACACTGTATCAATTCACATGCAAAAATCCTAACTTCTCTACATGATAAATTGTACCTGTAAAAGGAAGGCCAGGCTATCCGTTCTAAGTAGCTGTCCCTTCACCTCCTTTCTCTGTCCTCCCTGTTTTCACTTGTCATAGTGCTTTTCACGCTGGCATGCATTTCTGTCAGCATCAGCTCTGCTTGCCGAGGGCAGGCGGAAGGTGAGGGATGGAAGGACTGGTGTGTGTTCTGACTTGCTCCCCATGTGATTTCCCTTTAAATGAAACAGCCATCTCTGTGGAAGAGAAAGTCATAACTTGCCCTGGAGTAGATCTGAAGGAACCTGGAGAGTAAGTGCCCCAGTCTGGGGACCCTCATGAGCAGGAGACCAGGTGGGCAGTGTGGGTGATCTTTAGGGGTCCTGCATATGGACACCCTCGGCCGGGCACCCAGGGCACCCTCCATCCCTGCCCTGCTGGATGGTCCCTGGAGGTGGTCAGGGATCCGTGTGGCTGGCCTCTCCTGAGGACATCAGGAGGTGAAAGGGTGCCTGCCTTAGTTTCCCCTCTCCACCAGCCCCAGAGGCCTTATTGGCAAGGCCAGTACACCTAGGAGGGCTGTGGGCCAAGGCGGGAGCCCAGGGCGAGACCTGCTTGTCACCCTCTGCCCTCTGTGCTCAGGTCCATCGCGGTTGAAGTGAGCCTCAACAACGGCATTTCCTTCTTCAGCAACAACCTCAAAATCACTGGAAAACAGTGTGTGAGTGCCTGGGTGGGGCAGCTGCCATCTCGGCCTGCTGGGAGCCCAGCGTTGGGGTCAGACACACCCCGGGGGGTCAGGCTGTCAGCCAGGGTGAGTGGGCGGGGTGGGAGGGGTCCCCGTCTGCCAGAACCGAGGTCCAGGACTCTGACAGCCCCTGGCCCCGCAGGACCTCAGGGCTGTCCCCTCCAGGTCGGGGTCCAGGGCCAGCAGGCTGTGCCGAGCCGTGAACTGGTAGCCCTGCCCTGGCCCGCCCTCACGCCCCTATAAGCCTGCACGGCCCCCACCTCCCGGGCCCTCCTGGTCCATGTCTGCTGCCATTGTGCAGTGCTGGGCTCCTCAGCTGTCCCCTCTGCTCACTGTCCCTGACCCTGCAGGAAGGTTCTCTCCTGTGGTGGCTGGGAGCTCAGCAGGTCGGAGGGGAGGCACTGGGGCTCGGCTCTGGGGAAGGTGTCCTGGCATGAAGGGGATACTGCTGGGGGCCAGCTGTCCAGAGCTCACGTCCGGTGGGTGTCTGCACCCAGGGCAGCAGATCTTGGGCGGGTGAGTGTGAAGCCCGAGCAGTGGTGCCTGAAGGGGCAGAGAAGAAAGGGGCGTGATGCCGCCGCCCTGCGGACCCGAAGAGCTGTTAGCACTCCCCTGTCTCGCACACAGATCCCCGCGCCTCCCTTGCCAATCCCTGCACATCGCTCACAGGCCATCAAATCGCACCCCACCCCACCGGGCAGTTCACCCCCAGCCTGCCCTGGACACACACATGCTAAAGGGCAGGAGCCACCCTGAGGTCCAAGCTCCTGGGCTCTCCCTGCAGCCAGCCTGTCTCTGGAGGGGGTGGTTCCCTTCCCCTCTTCCCCAGTGGGCAGTACCAGGTCCTCCCATACCCTGGCCCAGTGTCTGGTTTCTCTGAACCTTCCCTCCATGTCCCACGTGCCCTCCAGACGTGGGACATGGCCGTTTCCCCCGGAAGGGCGTGGAGCGTGAGGCTCAGTGGGCGGCTCAGGAGCTTTGCCCAGGGCTGTAGAGCGGGGGGCGGAGGGGGGGGGTTTACAGGACGTGGGACCGGGCTCAGGTCTCGTGCCTCCACCCTTCCTGCCAGGCCTCCCGGTGACCTCCAGTGGCCTTGCCCATCCGTGTCGCTGTACCTTTTGCCATCCTCCACACCTCCTCCACTGTCAGCCGAGGTGTACCCTAGAGGACAGGACCTTCAGAGCATCTGGGCAGGGCTCTGGGCAGGGCTTGGAGCAGGGCCAGAGGCTGCGTCCATGGTCCCTCTGTGGTCCTTGGAGGTGGGCAGCTGAGGAGCAGGGGAAGTGGAGATGGGTTGTTTCAGGTGGAATGCCAGGGGCTGGAACCCAGCCCAGCCCACGGCCACGCACGTTCTCTGCCCAGCGAGTCTGGACAGTGACTGGGCTCTTTCCGCAGGGAAAGGACACTCCCGTCACCGTTCGTAGCACCAAAAGAATTCATACCACCAGGGCTACAGAGGCTCCCCCGGAAGTCCCACCTGAGGTTCCCCCCGAAACCACCATAGAGACTGAGACAACCACAGAGACAACCACCCATGCTGTCACTGTGCGTGTGGTCAAGACCAAAAAATTCCCAGTGGTCCCCGTGCTCGCCGGCGTGGTGGGGCTGCTGGCCCTGCTGCTGCTGCTGCTATGCCTCTGGCGCCTGTGCAGCTGGGTGAGTGCCCCTCCCCAGCCAGCCCTGCCTGCAGGCAGGTCCCCTCAGCTCCCAGGTGGTCCCGGGAGCCACCACTGAGGCTCAGGCTCTGTCGTCCCCCTGGGAGCCCACTGGGGCCCCAAGCTGCTCTGGGGCCTCCTGTCCTGTCTGCTCTGGGGCTTTCCTGGGGGCGCTCTGCCTGCTGGCCAGGCCCATCCTGGTGCCCACAGTCTGGGGCCCAGGAGGGTGACACGTGCCCAGAGTGAAGCAGAGCAGGTGCAAGGGACAGGGGTGAGATCCCCTGGAGTCAGGAGCAAAGAAGCCTGTGAGGGAGCTTAGGCAGACCCTTGCTTCAGAGCTGGTGGCAGAAAGTGGAGAAAGCAGGGCTGTGCAGGGGACAGGGGCCTGCAGAGAACAGGCAGGTGAGTCTCTGCTCAGGTGGAGCAGCAAGGAGGGAAAGCCTGGTAGAGGACTGTCCCCGAAGGAACCGAATTGTGATGGCTGCACAGGGAGGGCAGGGAATTCCAGGTGGATGGACAGGGACAGCATCCTTCTGTCTCCACAAGATGTATGGGCTGATGATAAACCTACTGGGTGCTGTGCCTCAGTCAGGGACAGAGCCCCTCAGCCTGCCTGGTCTGCCCCCAGCCCTCCAGGGGTGCATGTGTCACCATGACAAATGGATAAATTGAAGCTCGGAGAGAACCTTGCCAGCTGCAGCCCCACAAGTATCATGAGCCAAGATTAAACCCCAAAACCCATGGCCTGCCCCACTGTTTAAACCATGGGCTGTCCGTGATTTTCCCGTGCTCTAACCCGTGGTCTGCCCGTGGGTTAACCCGTGCTCTAACCCGTGGTCTGCCCGTGGGTTAACCCGTGCTCTAACCCGTGGTCTGCCCGTGGGTTAACCCGTGCTCTAACCCGGGGTCTGCCCGTGGGTTAACCCGTGCTCTAACCCATGGTCTGCCCGTGGGTTAACCCGTGCTCTAACCCGTGGTCTGCCCGTGGGTTAACCCGTGCTCTAACCCGTGGTCTGCCCGTGGGTTAACCCGTGCTCTAACCCGTGGTCTGCCCGTGGGTTAACCTGTGCTCTAACCCGTGGTCTGCCCGTGGGTTAACCCGTGCTCTAACCCGTGGTCTGCCCGTGGGTTAACCCAAGGTCTAAGTCATGGTCTAGCCTATGATCGACCCCATGATCTAACCCGTGTCTGCCCGTGGTGGAACCCCTGGTCTGCCCCATGGTCTAAACTGTGCTCTGACCCAGGGTCCGCCCCATAGCCTAATCCGTGGTCTCACCCATGGACTCACCCATGGTCAGCGCTACGATCTGCCTTGTGCCTCCAGACCAGGGTCCCAGCCGACCCGCTGAGGTGCTGAGGCCAAGCTTCTGTCTTTTTTACATTCTAGCGCAAAGAGAAGCCACCGCCACCACCTGAGGTAAGTCCTGGCTTTGATGTCCTCTTGGGAGCAGGTCGGATGTGTGCTGAGCCCCCACGAGCGGCTCCTGTGGCTTGCAGAGGTGTTTGTACTCCCTGCCCCAGAAACTTCCATTTCTCTCTGTAGACCAAGATAAGAAAGGAAGGTGCCAGGGGTATGGAGGGGCCCTGGGCAGGTAAGGGAGTCAGGAATTTCTAGTGACAAAACGAGAAATGGGCTCCCAACAACCTGGTCGGGCATCCCATGGAGGAAGTGGCTTGGGCAGGCCTCTCTCGGGGTCTGCTGTGATCCCTCCTGAGATAAGGGGGAATCTGGGGGCTGGCTGGCAGGATGGTGCTTCCTGAGAACCCAGGAGAGCTTCTGCAAAAGGAGACTCAAGTTACAAGGACCCAGCTCCTGACTGTTGCTGTGTCCTTGTCTTAATCCCAGTCTCCTGGCAGGGTGGAGGGTTTGGGCGGAGGTCAGCCTGTGGCCTGCAGGCCTGAAGAAGGCGAGGGAACCTTAGCTGGAACGGGGTTGTGAAGGACACCGACCCGGGACCCAGGGTCAGGGCAGTGGACTGTAGAACGCGGACTCTGCTGTGAGCAGGCCTCGCTGCTCAGGGCGGACCTTGGGAATTGGACTTTTGAAAGGCCAGAGCCTGGTGGCTGCAGGGGAGTCTCCTTTCCGTGCATGGACTCATGGCAGGACACGTTTACCAAGCCTGCTGTGACAAATACCAGGCTCTGGTTGGTTTGAACAGGAATTCCTTGTCCCCAGGATTAGAATGTGTGCTGGTTTGAAAGGATGTATGTCCCCTAGAAAAGCCCTGTTTTAATCAAAATGCCATTTCATAAGAGGCAGAATAATCCCTATTCAATACTGTATGTTTGAAACTGTAATCAGATCATCTCCCTGGAGATGTGATTTAATCAAGAGTGCTTGTTAAGGTGGATTAGGTGATGACATGTCTCCACCCATTTGGGTGGGGCTTGATAAGTTTCTGAAGTCCAATAAAAGAGGAAACATTTTGGAGAATGAAGGAGATTCAGAGAGAGCAGAGCAGAATGACATAGCCACGAGAAGCAGGGTCCACGAGCCAGCAACCTTTGGAGATGAAGAAGGAAGCTTCATGAAACAGGAAGCCAGAAGAAGAAGCTAGCAGATGATGCTGTGCTCGCCATGTGCCCTTTCAGATTAGCGAGAAACTCTGTGTTCTCCATGTGCCTTCTGACTTGAGAGAGAAACCCTGAACCTCACCGGCCATCTTGAACCAAGGTATCTTTCCCTGGATGCCTTAGATTGGACAGTTCTATAGCCTTCTTTTAATTGGGACATTTTCTCGGCCTTGGAACTGTAAAGTAGCAACTGATTAAATTCCCCTTTGTAGAAGCCATTCGTTTCTGGTATAGTGCATTCCAGCAGCTAGCAAACTAGAACAGATTTTGGTACCTGAGAGTGGGGTGCTGCTGCAGTTTGCAAATACCAAACATGTTGGAATGGCTTTTTAAATGGTAAGGGAAAGAATCCGGAAGAGTTGTGAGAAGCTTGATAGAGAAGACCTAGAATGCTTTGAAGAGACTCTTGGTAGAAAGATGGACTCTAAAGATACTTCTGACCAGGCTCTAGACAGAAATGAGGCATGTGCTATTGCAGACTGGAAGGAAGGTGATCCTTTTTTAAAATGGCAGATAATCTGGCAAAATTGACTAGTGGCTTTGGCTAGAAGGCAGATTTTAAAAGCCATGAACTTGGATATTTAGCAGAAGAGATCTCCAAATTAAATGTCAAAATTTCTCCTCACGGCTTATAGTGAAATGCGACACAAAAGAGATAAGCTGAGAACAGAACTCTTGGGTACTAAGAAAGCAGGAATTGATGTTCTGGAAAATTCTGGGCTTCCAGGTAGCGAGACCCATTTCAGAGAAAGCCAAGATGGAACATGGAGTAATCCAGGAAAGATTTGTGGAAACTCCCTATGTCCAAGTCTACTGCATAGAAACCCAACGAGAGTGCCGTGGGACTTGTATAAACAGAACCGCTGCTAGTCTGGACTGGGGGGTTCAAAGAAGGGACACATTGAGGAAAAATAACTTCAGAGGCAAAACCATGGAGGCCGGGGTCTGAAGCCAAGAAGCCCTGGGCCAGGAGAGCGGACCCCCCCAAGCCCTTGGAGAGGGTGAGTTTGCCCCGAAGGCAGAGGATGGGCCTTCCACCTTGTTGCAGTGGAAGAGTCATGCCGCCTCAGGCCTTGGAGAGGGTGAAGCACATTCCTTGGGGTTTGGGGAGAGCCTGGCTGCCACCACATGGTGGGATTGAGCGTGTGCCCCGGAGATGGCAGAGAGCTCGGGTGCAGCCCTGATGTTTGGAGAGGGCGGAGCCGAGAAAAAGGTGGTCTCCCCAGTGTCCCCCAAGGTTGCATTTGGAGAGAGCAGCCTCTGCGTAGGCCTTTGGGAGGAGTGGGACTGTCACTGCCTAAAACCCCGAGGACGAATGACTCTCAGACTTTGAAATCTAATGGACTTTGCCCCGCAGGTTTTCGAAACTGCTTGGGTCCTGTGACCCCAGTGTTCCTTCCTCCCTAAGGAAATGGGTATATATATCCCATGAATGTTCCTCCTTTGTATGTTGGCAGCAAATAACTTGTTTTGAGTTTTTATAGGTCCAGAGCCAGAGGAGAACTTTGCCTTAGAACAGACCATGTCTGTAACTAACTTTGATTAGTTACTGTTTCTAGTTTTGTTTTTTGTTTGTATTGCTACTGAAGTGGTTTAAGGATTTCTGATATTGTTACAGAATTAATGTATTTTATATATAGGGAAAACATGTCTGTTTTAGGGTCCAGAGAGTGGAATGTGCTGGTTTTAAAGAATGTATATCCCCTAGAAAAGCCATGTTTTAATCAAAATCCCATTTTGTAAAGGCAGAATAATCCCTATTCAATACCATATGTTTGAAACTGTAATCAGATCATCTCCCTGGAGATGTGATTTAATCAAGAGTGGTTGTTAAACTGGATTAGGTAATGACATGTCTCCACCCATTTGGGTGGGGTTTGATAAGTTTCTAAAGTCCTATAAAAGAGGAAACATTTTGGAGAATGAAGGCAATTCAGAGAAAGCAGAGCAGAATGACATAGCCATGAGAAACAGAGTCCACCAACCAGTGACCTTTTGAGATGAAGAAAATGCCTCCCGGGAAGCTTCATGGAACAGGAAGCCAGGAGAAGAAGCTAGCAGAGGATGCTGTGTTCACCACGTGCCCTACCAGATGAGAGAGAAACCCTGAACTTCATCGGCCTTCTTGAACCAAGATATCTTTCCATAGATGCCTTAGATTGGACATTTCTATAAATTTGTTTCAGTTGGGACATTTTCTCGGCCTTGGAACTATAAACTAGCAACTGATTAAATTCCCCTTTTTAGAAGCCATTCCGTTTCTGGCATATTGCATTCCAGCGGCTAGCAAACTAGAACAGAAGGTGACAAATCCAAAACCAAGGTCCAGCCAGGCCATGCTTTCTCCCAGAGCCTGTAGCTTTCTGGAGCTGGCTCACTGCAATCCTTGGGGTTCCTTGGCTGGCTTCACTGCCTCTGTCACGGAGCAGTGTTCTGTCCTCGGTCTCCTCCTGTGACTTCCTCTGACTTCTGGTTTTGGGCTTCTTCTAACTGATGGAGTCCAAATTTTCTCTTTTTTATGAGGCCTCCAGTAACATGGAGAAGGTCTGCCAGGCTCTCTGGCCATGCTTTGCCTAGGAACCTCACTGTCACAGGTCCTATTTACAAACAGGCTCACTCACCCCCTCAGGGACACGGATGGACACTGGGACTCTTCTTTTCTGGGGCCCATGATTCCATCCCCAGCACAGGGCTCAGCCTCAACACAAGGCCTCTGCCACTGGCAGGGCCTCAAGGGGAGTGAGAGGGGAGGGGAGAGCTGCCAGCATTTTGGGGACGAGTCACATGTGCACAGCCTGAGGGGTTGGCTTGTTTGCCCCAGAGGATGCTCCCTGTGGCCTGGAGGTGAGTGATGGGAATCCCAGGTTACTCACCCCTGCTCAGTGGTTCTTTCACTCACCCACAAACGTTTGCTGAGCGGCAGCACGGGGCCACCGCAGTTCCCTTGTCCAGTAGTGGACAACTGTGCTTCTCTTTCTAGGAGAGAGTGTGCCCGCCGCCGTGTCCCATCGTGATTAGACGATGCTGTGCGTGCTTCAGATGTGGCCGCCTGATGCACATGGAGGTAAGCAGGGCTGCCCCCACGCCCAACTGAGGCAGGAGAGAGGGTGCCAGGTCAGGATGCAGAGGCCTGGCCGGAAGGCTCTGCCTGGGGGGAGATGAGTGTCCTGGGCGCCTGGACATCTGGACTTTGTCTGCTGGCCCAGGACTGCTTTCTGGACTGTTCAGTCTCCCCACTTCCCACACTGGTATCAGGAATCTGTCCCCAGAGCCAGGAATGGACTTCTTACCTCCTCCACACCTGCCCTTCTCCTCAATCACCCTCCTCCTCTTAGAGTTCCTGCCCAGCCCCCTGTGTCCCCTTCAGGAACTTCTCTTCCTTCCTCATGTAGCTCCTCCAACCTTTGAACTTGTCCTCTAAAAGGAGCCCCTGACCTCTCCCCCTGCCCATCAAAATCACCGTTTTGTTCCAGATTCCAAAGCTGAGCCTATACTGCCCCCTCCCCTTTGCACACACACGCCAGCCGCTGGGCTCCTGCTCCCCGGGCTAGTCACTTGTGGCATTTGCCCATGGGTTGTGGTTCAGGAAGCCGTACCTGGTCCCTGTCAGGACAGAGGGTTCTCTGGGAAATGGGCTGGGTGCATCCAGGCAGGGTCCAGACGTAGCCACCAGCTTGCTCTTTGCTTCGTAGTCTCAGGGCGTCAGGAAACTGTCAGAGCTGGAGGCTAAAGGGCCAAAGTCGAGGACAGAGGGCTGCAGAGCTCTAGAGGCCCCAGTCCCCACCCCTTCCCCATGCACCTCGGGCCCTGTGGATCTGCTGGCTTTAGGCCGTCTGGAAAAGGGCCCCTGGTGAGACACTGAGGTGCAGGAGTGGGGGGTGGATTAACTCACCCCCAGTGTTTCTGGCCAACCCTCACTGGTTTTTACCAGGCTGTAAAGAAACCCCCTCTAGCTTTGCCTCATAACCACGTGGGAACCAAATTGCTGTGGCCCTACACATCTACACGCCTTGCCTGACACCACACAGCTGGGAGGCAATCAGACCCGCTGTCCACTGGCCTGGGGCCGGGACCTAACTTCTGGGCCTGTCTGCCTCCTTGTTCCACAAAGTGCACCCCCCAGATGTGGACACCGAGCTTCTGACATTTAGTGATGGGCTGTGCATCACAGGTGACAGAGAGGGGTGGCAAGCTGTGAATTGATCCCAGGCTGGTCTTGCCGCAGAACCCATATCTGTACATTGTCAGGATGATCGATGGAAACTTCTGGAAACTGCTTCTTTCTGTAGTGTAATGTGTATGTGCCAGACATCTGTGGTTATTAGTCTATATCCAATTTTTTCAAGTGTCCAAATAATGTCCCTTTGGACATTTTCTCCCCCATCATTAGATCCAGTCCAGGATCACATATTACATTTAATTGCCATTGTCTTTTTAGCCTCTCCCTCTCTTTTTTAATTGCGGTAACATACATGCAGCCTTAAACTTCCTTTCTTAACCCCTCCAGAGCATACCATTCAGTCATTTTAATCACACTCACAATGTTATGCTACCTGCACCACCACCATTTGCCAGTGTTTCATGCCAAACAGAAACCCTATACCCACTATGCTTTAACTCCCCGTTCCCTCTTCCCTCGCCCCTGTAAACATGTACTCTTTTATGTCATTATGATTTTGCATGTTCTAATTCGTGCAAGTGGAGTTATACAGTATCTGTTCTTTGTATAATCTGGCTTATGTCGCTCAGCATCTGTTTTCAAGGTTCATCCATGTTGTCACATGTGTCAGAACTTCATTCCTTTTTAAGAGTGCATCCATTGTGTGTATGCAC
Organism: Tamandua tetradactyla; assembly: GCF_023851605.1. Taxonomy (NCBI): domain Eukaryota; kingdom Metazoa; phylum Chordata; class Mammalia; order Pilosa; family Myrmecophagidae; genus Tamandua; species Tamandua tetradactyla. Next base: position 3,160,426 of record NC_135339.1, read on the forward strand.
CACTTTTGTTTATTCATTCATCTGCTGATGGACACTTCAGTTGTTTCCACCTTTTGGCTGTTGTGAATAATGGTGCACTGAATGTTGGTGTACAAATATCTGTTTGATTCCCTGCTTTCAAGCCTTTGGAGTTTTCCCAAAAGTGGGATTGCCAGGTCATATGATAGTTTTGTGTTTATCTTTTTGAAGAACCGCCAAATTGCCACAGTATTTGCACCATTTTACATTTCCACCAATTATGTATGAGTTCTTGTTCCTCTACTTCCTTGCAAGAATGTATTTTCTGGTGTTTTATTTTTTTCTTTAATTAAAGCCATTCTAATGAGTGTAAGGTTTGGTATCTCATTCTGGTTTTGATTTGCATTTTGCTAATGGTTGGCAATCTTGAACATCTTTTCATTTGCTTATTGACCAACTGTAATATCTTCTTTGGAGAAATGTCCACTCAAATTCTTTGCCATTTTTTGACTGGGAGGTTTGTCTTTTTAGTTGTAGGTTTTATTTATATATTCTGGATATCAAACCCTTACCAGCTATAGTTTCCAAATTTTACTCCAATTTTGTAGATTGTCTTTTAACTTTCTCGATAATATCCTTTGATGTACAAACGGTTAAAATGTTGATGAAATCCATTTAATCTATTTGTTCTTTTGCTGCTTGTGCTCTTGGTATTAAGTCTAAGAATCCATTGCTTAACATATTGTCTATCTCAGAGTATGATCCATATGCACTTGATAAGAATGTATATTATGCTGTTGTTGAATACAGTGTTCTATATATATTCGATAGATGTCAAGTCTAGTTGGATTAGAGTACTGTTCAAGTCATCTATTTCCTTACTGGTCTTCTTTCTAGAGGTTCTATTCATTATTGAATGTGGTGTATTGAAGTTTCCTACTATTAATGAAGACCAGTTTACTTTTTCTTTCAAATCTATCAATATTTGCTTTATATGTTTTGCAGCTCAACTGTAAGGTGCATAGATGAATACTCCTTGAGTAACTGACCTTTTTGTCAATATGTGCTGAACTTCTTTGTCGCTAACAGTTTTTTTTTCTTTAACTTAATCAGATATTAATATAGTATATTGGTATATTAGTATATATCCCATACTGGGGATCCTACTTGTGTGGGAATTGAAGGAGACTCTCTTGTTAACAACATATAATTGGGTCATGTTCTTTTATCCAATCCACCAATTTCTGCCTTTTAACTAGAGAGGTTAACTCATTTACATTTAAAGTAACAACCGGTAACTCAGGGCCTGAGTTATTTGTAATTCTTATTCCTTTTTTGTTCCTCAATTCTTCCATCCCTGCCTTCTGTATTTGTTTGAACTTTCCCAGTGAGCCAGTTAGACTCTTTTCTATTTATTTCTGTGTATATTCTTTTGATACATATTGTGGTCACCATGGGGCTTAAATTTAACTTCTAATTCTTTAACAATCTGCTTAAGTTAATACCAGCTTCATTTTAAAAGCTTGCACAAAGTATGGTCTTTAGCCCTCTGTCCCCCGCTCCACCCTTTACTTTGTTCTTTACCTATATTTTATTCTTATGCATTGTTTCCCACACCACAGATTTATCACTACTTTTATGCATTTGCATTTTACATCCTGTAAGATGTAAAGAGTGGAATTACAAACCAAAAATATAAAAGTACTGGTGTTTATAATTAGCCATGTAGTTACCTTTACCAGATCTTTATTTTATGCAGCTTTGATCTACTGCTGAGTGACCTTTTGCTTTCAATCTGAGAAAGCAAAGTATTTCTTCTGGTGTAGGTATAATGGTGACAAACTGCCTCTGCTTTTGTTCATCTTGGAATTTCTTAATCCCTCTTTCATTTTGGAAAGACAGTTTCATGAGATAAACATTTTTGGTTGGCAACTATTTTCTTTCAGCACATTAAATATGTCATCCCACTGCTTTCATACCTCCATGGTTTCTGATGAGAAATTGACATTTAATCTTACTGAGGCTCCTTGTACATGTTGTGTTGCTTTTCTCTTGTAATTTTCAGAATTCTCTCTGTGTTTGGCATTCAACACTATTATAATGTGTGTGGTGGGTCACTATGAGTTTATCCTGTTTGGAGTTTATTGTGATTCTTGAATATGTGTATTCATTTCTTTCCTTAAATTTGGGTAGTTTTCATGCTTTATTTCTCAAATATTTTCTCTGCCCCTTTCTCTCTGTCTTCTTCGGAGAATCCCATAATGCATACGGTTGATACTGTCCCCAATTCTCTTAGTTTCTCTGTTCACTGTTCTTCATTCTTTTTCCTTTTTTTTTAGTCCTTCAGCCTAAATACTTTCAACCATTTCTCTTCATGTTCATGGGTTATTTCTTCTCCCAGATAAAATCTGCTGTTAAACCCATCTAAGGAACTTTTTATTTCCATTATTGTGGTCTTCATTTCCAGTAATCCTTGGAATTTCTTATATAGAATCTTTTTAATTTCTGTCTCTTTATTGAAATTATCATTTTTTCATATATCATTTTCATATCCTTCAGTTCTTGTGCCGGTTTGAAACTGTTGTGTATCCCAAAAAAAGCCATGTCCTTTAATTCTGATTCAATATTGCTGGGTGACATCTTTTTTATTAAATGGTTTCCATGGAGATGTGACCCACCCAGTTGAGGGTGAGGCCTTTTGATTAGACAGTTTCCATGGAGATGTGTCTCTCCCCATTCAAGTTAGGGTTGCTTACTGGAGTTCTTTAAGAAGGAACCATTTTGGAAAAAGCTTCAGAGCCCACATAGCCAGAGACCTTTAGAGATGCAGAAAAAAATGCCCCCGGGGAAGCCATTTGAAGCAGCTGGGAGAGAAAGCTAGAAGACATTGTCATGTGCCTTCTCAGTTTAAGAAAACCCCTGAACATCATTGACCCTTTCTTGCATCAAGGTATCTTTCTCTGGATGCCTTAGTTTGGACATTTTCATGCGCTTAGACTGTAAAGTTTCAATTTAGTGAATTCCTTTTTAATTTACTAAGTTTCTGGTAGAGTGCATTCCAGCAGATTTAGCAAACTAGAAGTTCTTTGTCCTTGTTTTCCATTAGCTTCTTGAGCATGGTTAAGATCATTTTATGAAAGTCATTTATGATGTGTCCAAAATGAGGTCTTATTTGTTGATGGTTTCTGATGTTTTATCTTGTGTTTGTGAATGGACCATCAATTCCTATTTCTTTGTATACCTTGTAATCTTCAGTTGCACACTGGGTGCTTTCATAGTTTAGTTAATTCTGTTAATTCTGGAACTTAGTCCCTGGAATTTCTGTTCCTTAAGTTGGTATCCAGATGGTTTAATGACAGAGATTTCCTTGAATGAAAGGAGCTAACAAAACAAACAAGCAAAAACACCTTTCCCAGTCTCTACAAGTTGATTCTGGTGGTTGGTTGGTGCTGTCATTCAGTGCTTAGCTCTCCTAACAATAAACTTGAAAAACAGACCAAGGCAAGATCATAGGGTCCTCTCCTGTCTTTACTGAGCATGCATCTCTTCCTGTACATGCACTTTTGTCCTTAGGAATTCCCCCATCTACATGGATCAAATCCTATTTCTCTCTAGGAAGTAGTCTTTCCTTCCCATTGTACCCCTCCATAGTCTATCTTAAAGTTGTTGAGCCTTTTCCAAAGGTGGCAGTGGTCCTTACACTGATTTACCTATCTGTGAGCTCTTCCTGCAAGCAGGTGAAATTCTGGGATATTGAGCCAGAAAGAAGCATCATGCTTCAGTCCTTCAGGTTGCCACCAGACAGATAGGTGCAGACACACACGCACACTCTATGTGCACTGAGCTGCAGAATAGGGGTTCAGGAATGCCAGCAACAGTGCCATTAGGAATTCCTACTGTTTTTAAGTTGCCTCTTCCATGATTCAGTGCTCATGCAATCATTGCCACCCTTTAACTTTTTCTGGAGTGATGAGGAAGATGGCTCTGCCAGTTTTAGTTGTCATTTAAAGATTATTTGGTGGAGATGGAATCCTAAAGCATCTCACCCCAGCATCTTATTGACATCACTCTTAGAGCCACAATTCATCTTTTTTTATTTTTTGAATTTATTTTCTTACACATCTGTCCATAAACTAGATAAAGGGAGTGTCCATTACAAGGTTTTCACAATCATATGGTCACACCATAAAAGCTATATAGTGTACAATCTTCTTCAAGAATAAAGGCTACTGCCTTAGGGAGGGCAGGGAAGCCTCTGCCGAAGGGGTGTGGCCAAATCTCATCTCCCAGCAGGATTGAGGCTGGAGGCCAGGGCTCCAGGGAGTTGAGAAGCATCAACAAAGGCCCACCCTGTGGGTCCAGGTGGGATGTGAACCCAGCACATGGACCAAGGAAACTGCAGCCTCTGTTCCCAAATCAAATGGCTTCTTCATGACCTTCTCTCTCTTCTCTGCCCTACAGGAGAGGTGCCTCACTCTCACCCCGGTGAGGTCCCCATGCACACCCATGGTCTGCCGCCCAAGCCTGTGCCTTCCACCCTGCCGAGAGCAAGTCCTCTTCCCCAAATGCCCGCCGTGCTGCTATTCTCCTTGGTCCTGCTCCCAGTCCTCCAGGAGGCTGCCGCTGGCTCCTCCCTGCTCCCGGGCACTCCCCAGCTGCCTTGTGCAAGCCTTACCCCCAGAGCCCTAATAATTGTTAAGCTTGCTGAGTTGGACACACACCTGCTAGAAAAAAGCACCAGGGGTCCCATGGGTCCTGGACATGGGTTGTGCCACTCACGACGGCCTTGTCTTCATCCATCTCTAGGGGCTGTGATATGTGGTGTCTCTTGCAAAATTCTGCTCTTTCACAAAAGCCCAAAAAGCCATGGACACATGAATCCAATCTTATGTCACCCTCCCTAACTTTTTGCAAAGAGATACATTTGAATTTCTCATCTCCTTCACTTCAAGTCCTTCGTTTCCAATTTTGGACTCGGCATTTCTGAATGCGTCATGGAAGGAGGTGAGACTGCCCCAAAGGTCACAAGCTGGAAGTCTGACTTCTCTGTCCAGATGTCCCAAACTGTCCCCAAGCCCAGAGGAACTTCATCAAATCCTCTCCACTCCACTAGAAATGAAAACCGACTCCCCTTCTGTGTCCCATCTGCCACCGTTGGAGGATCCATGCTCGACAAGGCTGTTTTAGCATGCAGCGTCCTCCCACCAGACGTGTGCCCTCCGTCTCCGTGTGAGTGCCCAATCACCAGGCCCATAGATGCTGGGAACCTGGCGTGGGGCCCTGAGCCCCTGCAGAGGACCTCCAAGAGCAGCTGTGACTAAACACAGCCTCGTCACTGCCAACTGATCTTACTAGTCAGGAAATGAAACTGCTCTCCGCACCAACCTCCGTCCCCTTGATTGCTACAGTTCTGCCCTTCAGTTGAGTCGCTGTAGGACAAGAACATGGAAAACTATGGGAAGTTCTGGTGGTTAATCAACATCAATTGAGTTAAAGAACTACGGCAGGAAATAAGCATGATTTCTCCCACGTTTAAAAACCAAAAGTTTTTTCTGGGAGGGCTTATATGTTTGTATGTTGGGAGTATTTGCAAGCTTACCCTAAGTCAAATACCATTAAACTTTACAGCATTCAATCTGGGAGTTGCTGTTTCTTGTAGGAGCCTCTGCCACTCTACCACTTCCCTGCCCCGCACACTCCTTTGCAGATGAGAGTCCACCCCCATCATCTGTGTCCAGCCAGCTCCCAGGATGGGGGGTGGGGTGGGGACAACATTTCCTGCCATGCCTTCCAAGCCTGTCCTGTCTGCCAGCAAATTGTCTCCCAAGCTGGGTAGAAGGTTGTTCCTGCGACAAGATGCCAGGTACAAGGCCTATCAGAGCAACAGCCCAACTCGGAGCCAGGACCACGGAAGCAGGAGCTTACAGCCTGCGGGTGGAACTCGGCAGTTCCATTGTGGCCCCAACTGAAGACTGGATCCCAGAGCAGCTGCACCTGCTTAAGGAGAACATGTGGCCTTCCCCACACCTCCCTTCCTGGCAGTCTTTGTGGGATGTGATGTCTCTGGTTGCATAAATACAAAAAAATAACGAGGAAGAACTGAACGTTTCCACTTCACTGCTGGTCTGTCAGTGATACTCATTACCATGTGCGACTCCACAGGGTGGGTTTAGATACCCATAATGGGTGAGAGGGAGACAAGGACCCCACAAGTGCCACCATGGGTCTAGATGGGCTTTGCCAAACTGCATACCATGTAAGGGTCATGTACAAATGTGCCCAGAGCAACTGCATAGAATGACACCAGATGCTGGAAAAGCTGGCTCAGGACTCGGTTGTTTTCAGAATTTGGGAAAAATCATTCATTGTACTCATGATATGAAGAAAGAATATGATAGCTAAAGATAAACACGCAAAAATCAATTGTGTTCTGGGGGTGCAAGGGTAGTTCAGTGGTAGAATTCTCACCTGCCATGCGGGACATCCAGGTTTGATTCCCAATCCATGCACTTCCCAAAAACAGAAAACAAATGAAAGAGCAAAAATTCAACAAATGGTGTGCAAAATAATGCCATACTCACATGGAAAAAGAATGAAATGTGAACCCCGCCATACGTCACACACAAAAAACTCACTTTTATTCCTATACATTAGCAATGTACAATTCAAAGAGGAAATTAAGAAAACAAGTCCATTTACAATAGCACCTAAAATTAAAAAAAATCTAAGAATAAATTTAGGTAGGGATATGAAAGATTGTACCCTGATAACTGCAAAATACTGCTGAGAGAAATTAAAGGAGTTGTCTGCTCTTTAAGTTTGTGTCCTAATAGTGATATGACAGATTTTCTTAAAGACAGGACCTAATCAATACAAACAAAACAAGACAAAAATCACCTTTCGCCCCCGACAATGTGGGATATAACTCCCAGGGATGAGTCTGGCCCTGGCACCCTGGAAGCAACAATGCCTTCTGAACCAAAAGGGGGGAAAGAAGTGTAATAAAACGTGTTGTCAGTGGATGAGAGAGATCATACGGAGCCAAGAGCCTATTCTGGAGGCTACTCTCGTGCAAGCTTCAGTTAGATAGAGCTGATGGTGGTGGTTTGCTAAACCCCAATAAGCATCATTCCTGTTGACTGCTAAGAACACCTAGGGCTTGACGCTATAAAGGTTTCGTGTACTCAATTTGCTTTCCTGGAACCTATAATTCCCAGAGGGTTCCTAGTCAAATAAATCCTGAGCTCAGAGGAACCAGCCTCTTCAAGACTGTCTATTAATTACACCCCCCTATCCTTTAGTGTGGACACCCCTTCTCCACTTGGAAAAGTCAGAATGGCCATTGCCTGAAGATTCCTATAGATTAGAAGAAGGATTAAAGGAGAAGGAGGAAGTATAACAGAGAAAATAGGATTTAACAAGTATGACTGCTGAATCACTAGATTAATGTTCCTTCCAGCCTCCAGTGTTTTGGGGCAGCTGGAAGGAAACATTTGAGATGGTAGAATGACAAACTCTGGGATCTGTTCTGTAACTACTTGTTGAACTGTGCTTTGAAAATTATTGCCTTTTTCTTTGTTTGCTTTGTATATCTGTTATATTTTACAATTAAAAACATGTTTTTTAAAAATCACCTTTCGCAGTCTCTGCAAATGGGCTCTGCTTTGGCGGGTGACCTCTTTCCAAAGCCTCTCTCTGTTATCTGTGCCTCAGGGATCCAGATCAGCTGAGCCTGCCAATTTCCCAAGGCTGTGCTCACCAGAGGCCTTAGCAAGTCTCCCATTCATGGTCTACAGGAGTTCTAGCGACTGCCCCTCTGCTCCCTGTCAAATAACCCTCCTCCCCTTCCCGGTGCCGTTTAGCATGACTTAATGCAGGTGGTCCTTTGCCCCAGGCCACTTCAATGTAGTTGTTTCTCACACTGTCCCAGCTGTCTACAAGGGGCTTCTCTGCCCTCAGCTCAAACTCTGGGAGGGGCAGCCAGAGACAAGTTCTACCCTGTGGATTGGCACTGCCATCCATGCAGCCCAGTATGCACACGGGGGCTACTCTGCTCCCTCTGGAGCAGGATAAGGGACCTGCAATGAGAAGGCAAGCTGGCGCCACCCAGTGCTGTTGAGGAGTGGGTGAGAGGCCAGCAAGGGTGCCAGGAGCTTCTTTCATGGCTCTGAAGCTGCCTTCTCTGGATTCGGCTCTTGTCTGTTTAATGCAGCCCTTCAACTCTTTTCCTTAGTTTGAAAGACAGCAGTCTTTGACACCCCTCTGCCACCTCTGCCCTAGGAGTGCTGGAACAATGGCAGCCCTCAGAGCTGCCTCCCAGCTGCTTGATACTTGAATTTGGACATTTTCAGAGCCTTAGAACTGTAAACTTATAACTTATTAAATTCCTTTTTTAAAAGCTGTTCCCATTTCTGGTATATTGCATTCCAGTGGTTAATAAACTTAAACAGGCTCCAAATAGTGAAAATAATTTTGAAATAGAAAAATGAAGCCGGAGGAATCTCACTTCCAGATTTCAAATTTTACCATAAAGCTACAGTAATCCAAACGGTGTGGTACTGGCCTAAAGGTGGGCAAATAGACCAATGGCAAATAATTTAAGGACCAGAAGTAGATCCACATATCTATGGCCAGTTGATTTTCAACAAGGGTGACAAGGACAGGCAGTGGGGAAAGAACAGTCTCTTCAAAAACAGTGCTGGACTGAGTGAAATGAGCCAGAAACAAAAGGACAAATACTGAATGATCTAATATGAACTAACATTAATGAGTGAACTTTGAGAATTGAAGTTAAGAATATAGGGCGGGCCGCGGTGGCTCAGCGGGCAAGAGTGCTTGCCTGCCATGCCGGAGGACCCCGGTTCGATTCCCGGCCCCAGCCCATGTAAAAAAAAAAAAAAACAAACAAACAAACAAAAAATAATAAAATAAAATAAATACTTTAAAAAAAAAAAAAAAAAAAGAATATAGGTTATCAGGAGATATAATAAGTTGGGCAATTGGTGCTGAAAGAATCTAGATTGCACAAGAGGACTGATTGTAAAAATTCAGAAATGGGTAGCACAATACTACCTAATTATAGCACAATAGTATAAGTACATTGAATGAAGCTGAGTGTGAGTATGTTTGAGGGAGAAGGGCTGAGGGCACATATGAAACCAGAAGCAAAGGTAGAGGATAAAGACTAAGATGGCAAAATTTAGGAATGCCTAGAGTGGACAATGACGGTGATTAAATGTACAAATAAAAACGTTTTTGCATGAGGGAGAACAAATGAATGTTAACATTGCAGTGTGTTGAAAATAGGTGGTATATGAAAAAATGTACAGTCAATGCAAGCTAGGCTCTGTAGTCAATAGTAACATTGCAATACGCTTGTTAACTGAAGCTAACAAAGGCATTGAGCCAAAACTAAATGTCAACAGGTGGGGGGCATGGAAGAGGGGTAGGGATTCTTTGTGGAAGAAAAGGAAATGTCTTCATACAGATTATGATGGCAGAGGCATGTCTATACACTTAGGTGGGATGGTATGATGTGAGACTAAAACTGTTTAAAAATGAACACAGAGAAACTTGTGTTAGAAAAAAGGCAGTGAAAGAGACGTACCTACTCACTGTTGGTAGGGAAACGGAAAGCTGCAGCCCCTTGGAAGGCAGGATTAGTCATAAGTACATAGAACATTAAAGAAAAATCAAGGTGATACATAGGGGAAAACAAAAAGAGCCATATGAAAAGAGATGTAGTCCCAGTACACTACAAGCTAAATTGTGAATAAAAACATCGTCAAAATTAAAAGTTGAAAATTGATATAGTCAGTCATATGACATTGCTAGATTTGGAAGATGGGAGAAGGGCATAGGTGCCAAGTCACAATACAGCCAACTCCCTATCTTCTTGTGTTAGTTTGGAAGCTGCTGGAATGTGATATACCAGAACTGGAATGACTTTTACAAAAGGGGAATTTAATAAGTTACAAGTGTACAGTTCTAAGGCAATGAAAATGTCCAAATTCAGGCAAGGCTATGAAAATATCCAAATTAAGGCACCAAGAAGAGCTTACCTTAATTCAAGGGAGGTCATGGCTTAGGAGCACCTTTGTCAGCTGGGCAGTCACGTGGCTGGCATCTGCCTCTCCAGGTTCTGGCTTGCTTAACATCTCATGGCGGCATCTGCTTGGCTCCAAGGATCTCCCAACACCCGTCATCTCTGCTCTTCACGTGCCCGCATCTGCTTCAGCTCTGCTGTGGCGTTTCTGTCGGCTCTGAGGCTTCTCTCGCTTCTGTCGTTTCCCTAGGCTCTGCCATTTCTGTTGTTTCTCCAAAATGCTTTCTCATTTAAAGGATTTCAGTAAGCAAATCAAGACCCACCTGGAATGGGTGGAGTCACATCTCCGTCTAATCAAAAGTTAGTATTTAGAATTTAAGAAACTCTGTTTCTATAGATTTCTTCCTTTCTTGCTTTAATTTTAAATCAGTTTATGAAACATATTATACAAACAGGCTTTAAGATGATTATTTAGAATTTTTTTAAATATCCCTATAGAAATGCTAACTAAGATATCCATTTTTAGTGGTTAAGACTTTAATGTGTTAATTGTAATAAATTTGTACCTTTAAATAGGTCATTACTATAGCAATGCAGATATTTGTGAGGACTTTATACTTGATATTTTGAGTACATTCACAGTTTTGACAGCTGATCAAATGGTATCTAAGTTAGCATTTAATGCTTAGAATTTTAGAACTTTGCTATCTGAATTTGTAGATTTTTTTCCTTGTTGCCTTAATTTTGAATTGGTTTATGAAACTTACTGCACAAGCACAGACTTTACAATGACTATATGGTTACTTTATTTAAATGTGCCTATGGTTAAGCTAACTAAGATATCCATTTTTGGTGGTTCTAAGTGTATTGTTTGTTTTCTTAAATAAAATTTTTTTGAAACGTTCATACCCACAGTTGGGCATGTCACATCTCCATGGGGATAACCTAATCAAGTGTCCAACCTACAGTACTGAATAAGGATCAGAGGGAATGGCTGCCTCCACAAGATGGAATCAGGATTAAAATGTGGCTTTTCTAGGGTACATAATAAGACTTTCAAACCGGCACACTTCTCAAATAGGACATCAATAGGTAAGAACTAAACTGAAAAAATTAGGAAACAAGTGTTAGAGGCACAGTATAAAAATCTGAAGGTAAAGCTTAGAAAAGACGGTTAAGAGAGATGTTGCTTTTGGGGACATGAGACTCTATGGTGTGGAAACATAAGGCTTAGATAACTTGACTTTTTGAATGAGTGCCTGTGTTACTTTAATGAAATGTAAAATTAAGTTAAATGAAAAGAACTATAGGCATGCTGGAAGTTAACAGAATTGAAGAATTTTCTATTTTCTTAAGTGTTCATGAATTGCATTTTTTAAAATTAAGAAATGCAAAAACGACTGAACTACAGAGCAAAACACTTAGAAACCGTGAAAGGCACGCTCATGGGACATGAAGGAAGAGAATGAGTAAACTGTGAGGCCAAATGAATTTCACAGAGGCGTAAGTGACTGAGCAATCCATACTTTAAAAAAGAAGACATTTGGGTTAGGATCACACAACTAGTAATAAATATCTGACCAGGAGTCCGAGCAGTCTGTCTGCCTCCACAGTCTACGCTCATCATCTCCGAGCTGTAATACCTTCCTGCTTTGTCTTTGCATCAGTCGCTCCCACAAGTCTAGACTTGCAGATTCATACACAGGAGTTAGTCTTACTTTTTGATAAAGAACACATATATTTTTAAGAAGTTCACCCTTTCCCAAATATTAAATAGATCAAATACCCCAAATGAGAAGCAATCCTTTCTGATGGATGTTCAAAATTTCTACTCACTTTCTAGGTTTCAAGTTGAGAACCTGTCAACAACCTTAGCAGGCTAGTTGGAGACCGTGGCGCCGCTAGCCCCGCCCCTGGTCCGCTAGCCCCGCCCCTGGTCTGTAGCCCCTCCCCACAGCCCAAGCTGGCTAAGCCCCACAAACCCAGGATTTGGGGCACTGGAGTAGGATGGAGCCAGGCTTAGGTTGAAGCCCAGGAGAGGCTTCTGCCCAAGGGAAGATTCATTTGCACACTCTCCCACAAAGGTGCAGTGCTCTTAGGCTCTGCCTCCAGGCTAAATGCCTTTGCAGAAACATAAGAGTTTGGAGAAAAGTGAGCATTTCCTCCCTGTGGATCAGGATATAAGCGCAGGCAGACAAGAAATGGCAGGAGCTGATGGGGAAACCAGAAAGGCCCAGGATGCGGAGCAGACACCTGGCCCTTCAGAGGCTCCTGGAAGTTCCTCTCTCAGTAACAGCAGTACCACAACCTCACAGGAGCAGGGGCCCAAGCATCTCATTCCCAAAGGAGATGGGGGGACTCCAGGTGCAGAGTCTGCAGGGATGAGGGACCAGCACCCAGCAGCAGAGCCAGAGTCCCTGCTCATCCAGCCGGAGAGGTCCCTCAGCATCGAGCTGCAGGTCAACGCTGATGACCTTTTCTTCAGAGGTTACAAATGATGGCAACTGTAACCAAAGCTAGCCACATTCAGGAGAAGTTACAAGTTCTGATAACTTGGCAGACCTGCATGGTGGGACTCAGGGAAAAAAGCTTCTTTACCTGGAAGTGCTAGAAATGTGACCAAAGCCCAGTGCCCCACCACATACATTTAAAAGAAATGCATTGTCTTCACAAAACTGATACTGGGCAAACACAGGGTTCTCTTCTCGATGTGCATAACAGCCAATCTATGGCACCAGAGTTTCCAAAGCAGACAATGTTTATTGCTCTTTCAAGTAAAGTTGTCAGATGGCCTGTTGGCCTAGAATCTGTCTCCCCAAACTGCAGTAATTCTGATAGTTTCATAGTATCAAAAGATGGGCAGGTTTTAGGATAACGAGCATAATGGCTCCAGAAGACAAAGCCATTTGTCTATACCTCATTATTGCACCTGCCCAGATTGATTACATGCTCAGTCACAGAACATATGTAAGAAAATGTTGGCCTTAATATGCTGTTGGGTGTGTTTTTAGTATTATAGTGAGGTATAGGTCACTTAGAGGTTAAAGTTTAAGCTCCTGCACATGTCAGACAGGCAAATTTTGGTTAGATCTAACTACATCTAGTAAGATAATTTAGGGTTAGTTCTGGGCTGATTCGAGTTCCTTCATTAATAAATATGAGGTGGTGTGATTATAAGACTCTAAAGTTGCAAAACAGGATAAGAGGGTACAAGTGGGACCAGTCACAAGGTTTTCACAATCACAGATAAAGGCTACATAGTTATACAATCGTTGTAAAAGATCAAAGGTTACAGTTCAGTGGGTTTTTGTAATTTCAGACATTTCTTTTTTGGCTATTCTACTACTAAAAAGTAAGAAAAAGACATCTATATATTGATTCAGTCATCCTAATTATTTCTTAATTCTTAATTTCTCAATTAGAATTCCTCCCTTTTTCTTTTGTCCATTCCTCAATCTTGGGGAATATCTGGGAGACAACCATTCTTACTTCTTCATGCTGAGAAGGGGTACCTACCTGTTGGGTTAGAGGAATTAAACTGGTTGTTGTTCCTGGAGAAACCAGAACCTTTGGCTTTCCAGACTTAACCTCCAGAATGACCTCCTGACTCTATTTGAAATCTCTTAGCCATTGAAACTTTATTTTCTTTTATTTCCCCCCTTTTGATCATGAAAATATTGGTAGGGTTCTCCCTGCACGATGCCACTGGCTCCACCGATGCCGCTGCTGCTCCTGCCCCTTCATCTCCGCCGTGCAATGGGCCCCCGTGACAACAAGTGCGACTGCCTCCTCAAAGTGGTCCTCACTGGAGATTCTGGTGTTGGAAAGAGTAATCTCCTGTCTCAATTCACTCGAAATGAGTTTAACCTGGAAAGCAAGAGCAGTTTGCAACAAGGAGCATCAGGTTGATGGGAAAACAATAAAGACACAGATATTGAACACAGCAGGGCAAGAGAATTACCGAGCTATAACAGCACACTGTCGTGGAGCTGCAGGTGCCTCATTGGTTTATGACACTGCTGAACATCTCACATGTGAAAATGTTAAGCAATGGCTGAAAGAAGTGAGAGATCATTAATAGTAAGCAATAGTGACGTTGTTATCATGCCTGTGGCCAATAAGAGTGATTTACGTCTTATCAGGGCAGTCCCTACAGAGGAAGCAGGAGATTTTGCAGAAAAGAATGGTTTGTCATCCATTGAGAAATCTACCCTAGACTCTACACATGTGGAAGCTGCTTTTCAGATAATCCTAACAGAGATCTATCACACTTTTTTCTCAGAAGCAAATGACAGACAGATTTGAAAATGGCATGTCTCCAGGCAACAAGGTGTTCCCTCTTCATGTCTCACCAAGCACTGAAAACAAGCCAATGGTGCAGTGCTGTCAGAACATATAATATGTTCCTCTTCTCCCCAGGAAGGCTAGGTATAGTCCATTTCCCAGTTCTGAGGTTTAAATGTATTTGTAATTCTTGCGGTAATCTTTGTGTTTTATTATTTCTTCATAATTGAGAATTTTTCCATGTCTTAAGTCTTTGATTTCAGCTTTATGAAATCATCCACTTGTCCCAAATGACTGTAGCTTTCTTTCATGCTGTGGCCTCAATGAACAATATTTGGATTCCTGAACAAAAAAGAAAGTTTTGCTAATCCCACAGTGCCAGGGAGGCTCACCCCTAGGAGTCATGTCCCAGGTAGGGGGGAAGGTAGTGAGGTCATTTGCAGAGTTTCACTTAGAGAGAGGCCACATTTGAGCAACCAAGAGGTTTTCAGGGGGTGAATCTTGGGCATTTCTTCATCACAGAAATAAGTTTGATAAGGCAAGCCTAAGGATTGAGGTCTTGGCTTATTAGTATATATATATATATTTTTTTTTGGTGAGGCAGGTCTCATATATTCTAGAGTTTATTTTCATAGTCTTCCTGTAATAAGCTATTTAGGAAATAATGTATTCTTTCTAAACAGAGTGGATTTTAGATTTAGAGCTTGCAGCATTTCTTGATTACAGTTTTAGTAAATTGAGAGTCCCTTATTGCTTGAGAGAATAGCAGGAATTCCCTCAGATGGAAAGGTTTAATAGTTTTGTGCTTTCTTTCTCCAGCCCTTCAAGGGACCTTACAAATTCTTTTCATTTCTAAAACATTCTGAAATGGATGAGGGTATTACATTATCCTGTACAGAACACTAAAATCTTATACTTTATCCTAGTTCTATGTTAAATAAAGCAGAGTTCGGTTGTTTAAATGAACTGATGAGATAGGTTAAATTAGATAGTGTATCATAGAAAATTAAAATATTTTGATAAAATACATTTCTCTCTTTCTAGGACCATCTTTGAGAGGATGAGAATTTTAATTGTCCTAAGGAGGTACTTGGAAAGATTAGCGGGTGTAACAGCAAGTATGTTAGAGATTGGAGTACTGTGTGACCATCAGTAGAAGATGAAGTACATTTCACCAAGATACATTGTTTCTGAGCTGCTTTTAAGGAAGTTCTTGCTTACAGATGGAAATAAGAATGTAATTTCAACTCCAAAGGCTTGGTTTTGCACAAAGAACCTAAGGTAGGAGATTGTCATGTCTGTTCAAATTCATGTAGCTTCTTTTTAATCCCTTTTATGATGGAATGGCATTTAGCAGATCAGGAAAATTGTCATGATTTCCTTTCTCAGAAGACTTCACAGGAGACAAGTTATTTCTTACCTCTGTTATCACTGGTTTAATATGTCCTGAATAGATCTCTTAAAAAGCCTTATTGAATCCGTGTTACTTTTAACTTCAGAGAGCATCATTTATAAGACAACATTTAAGAAGCAATTAACTATTGTAAATTATTTTGATTAATTATGATACTATCTACATTTAAAATAAAGGGTTCTTTTGATAGTTTAACCAGGAAAAAAATGAAAAAACTTATGCTAGATCTGATAGCTTCTTGCCAGCATCACCACTGCCACCCTCCTCTGGAATGAGTCTCAGCTCTGCCTGAGACACTGAAGTAGGTTTCTGACTGGTCCTGCTTTGGCAATGGGCCCCTGCAAGCCTATTCTTCACTCATCTGTCACAGCTGTCCTTTCAAAACCAAAGGCGTAGATTCCTATCACCTTAGGTGGAGCCTCAGCACACACTGCACTGGCTCCTGACACCCTATGTGATCTAACACTGGTGACCTCCCTGTCCCCTTGACTCCTTCCACTCCTGTTGTGACAGTGTTTTTCCATTCTTCACACAGGCCCAACTAGTTTCTCACTCACTTTGGCCCTTGCTGCTCCTTCTGCCTGCAGCAATCTTGCCCCACTTCTTCCCACTCCTGTTTCTTCACCATGCAGGTCTCTTTGCTCGAGCATCATCCTCTTAGAAAGGCCACCCCTAAACACTCCAGCTCAAATAGCATGACTTCTTCGCTCTAGATTCCCTTACCTTCTTCATCTATCTTCATAGCATTATCATTTTGCACTTTAATTTCATATGTTTTTGTTGACATGTCTATTTGCAATCTCCCCAGGGACAGAATGTAAGCTATCTGAGGTCAGTTATCTTACCCATCTCGCTTATTGCTTGTAGCAGAATGTTTTCAGCTACATGTAGCAGAACCAATGAGAAGTGACTGGGACAATAAAGGGCATTTGCATTCTCCCATAAATGTGCATTCAGCAGCTTAAAAGCCTCAGAGCCCTTGGGTGACATTTCTATTCTCCTCATGCTAAAGAATAGCTGCTACAGCTCCAGCCTTCACATCTTGACCCAGCCATGTCAGAAGGGAGAGAATTTTCTCCCTTCATGTCTCCTTTCCCAGAATCCCTAGTCAACACTGTCCAGAACAAGGTTATGGGCTTACCCTAAACCACAGTGGAATAGGGGGACCATGATTGGCTTTAATCCATCAAGACTCCTCCGTGGAGAGGGGGATGAGCTCATCTTTCTGGAGCACAGGCTCCCTGATATGTGTACAAGTGAGGCCCTGAGGCCGAGGGAGAGAGGGATATGTGGCTATTGGGTGAGATGTCTACAGTGCTGCACCCCCCAGCACCTAGAACAGAGCAGATGCTCCATAAATACGTGCTGATCAGATGAGGGGGTATTTGTGCCCCTGCAGAGCAGACGTTATGTGGGCACAGGACCCAGACAGCGTCTGCAGTGATGTTTGAGGAGACCCGCTTTCTTCTGCCCTGTCTCGCTAGTCTCTCATAGCTGAAAGTGCCTTTTCCTGTCTTTTGTTTCTAAGGGAAGATGAAAGTGCAGAAAGGTTAACTGAATTGGTCAAAGTCACCCAGCTGGGAAGTAGTTAAAGTGATCAAACCCATGGCCAGTAGTGACCAAATTAAAGATTGAAGAGTAAGGAAGTGACAGACGTCAGGGGAAGAGCCTGCAGGAGGCAGAGTGGCACAGCTGCAAGCCACAGAACGCCAAGGATTGCCTGCAAACACCAGAAGCCAGGAGAGGCACAGCCGGAAAAGGAAAGATGATTGACAATAAATCTTAGAGGAAGCAGAATTAGCAATAACTTGCTTTCATGAGAGGCCACTATGTGGTGAGGATTTTTACACTTCTTATATTATTCAACACACACACACACACACACACACACACACACACACACACACACACACACAGGAAAGTGGGGAATAGGAGAATACTATCTCCATTTTACAGACTAGGAACCTGAGGCTCCAAGAAATTAAATGATCTGCCCAAGGACACACAGCTATAAAAGTCAGTAGTTAGGATTTGAACCCCAAACCATCAGACTTCAAAACCTGTGTTCGTTCCACGAGAAGAACCGGGCAAGGGAAGACTTGGGGCGGTGGTGGGCGGCAGGGAGAAAGGGTGCTAGAAAAGGCATAGGAACGTGGAGGTCCACAGGGAGAAGTTGCAAAATCTCATGCCAGATGGTCTCAGTCTTTTCCAGAACGCAGCCCTCAAAGCTGCGATGAGTGTCGCAGGGTCCAGACATAAAACCAAGAAGACTGGCAGACTGAAAACTTAAGACTGAGAGCGTGATCAGTCTGTGAGGCCCAGCAGAAGTGGGGAGCAGCAGGTGGGCCCAAGGGGCTGGGGCAGGGCAGAGGGGCCAGCGAATTGGGAAGGCTGGGGAGAGGTCCCGTGAGGCCGGGAGTCTGGGTAAGTGGGGCAAACCCCAAAGCCTGGCTCAGTGCCTTGGACCCCATGTCCTGTGGACGGGGCAGGGCAGGGTCAATACGGGGCAAGTTCAGAGCAGGTCAGACACCCAGGTTTAAGTTCTGAAGCCAACATCCCTGCGCTGTTTTTGAAAACGGTGGAGGAGAAAGGAGGGTTTGGGTACAGAGGAAGGAAGATCTGTCAGATAGCAAGGAAGAGGATGGCCCCAGGCAAGGCAGTGCTGGGGCCGGGAGAGCCAGCTGCGCTGCAGCTACAGGAGCCCAGAGAGGTCAGGGAATTGGCAGAGGGGGAACAAAGGCAACAGCGACTGAGAGACCGAATCAAAATGTCAGGGGGGGAGAGCGCGTGGTGTCTGCTGTTTTACTTACCAGTTTGGCTTCTGCAGGGCTCACCTGTCAGGTGTACGGTGCCATCTGTCAGCTGACAAATGGGTGTGACTTGGGATGAATGGCTTTAGCTAGTGTCCTCACTACCTGTTCAGAAAAAATGTGGGCGTTGTTTTGCTAAGCATCACAATCGGAAGGAAAGCACACACTTCACCAGCCCTGGAAGCCTTGGGGAGGAGGTTGGGGGAGAGCCTTCACCACCCAAACAGGACCACCGGCCTCAGAGGCAGACGTGGTGGGCACAGACACCCTTCCCCAGGCCCGTGTCTGCTGGGGCGGCTTTCCCTTCCAGAACAGTGCGGACAATGGAACGCTCGGCCAGGTGGGGGAAGACGACAAGGCCTGAGCTCAGAGCAGCAAGTTGGAGCCAGAATCAGGGATCCACAGAGGCCAACTCTGTAGACAGATGAGAAGCAAGCAAGGGCCAACCGGATGCAGAGTGGGCAGGAGGAGCCATCCAAGATGGAGCTTGTGCCTTTCCACTGGCACCAACATATTCCAGGGCCCAGCCAGGCGCTGGGAAGGAAAGCAAATGATCTCTCCAGAGCACACTGAAAAAGAAAGAGCAAAATCCAGGCAGGGCCCATTCCCTGGTGGTTGACATGGCCCCGAGAGGGCAGTTTTCCAAGAACTGTTCACATCACAGGCGGTGGTCGTCCTTCTGGATTTGTAGCCATGCTTTGTCGCTCACGTACTTTCTTAAGGAGCGAGATGACTTCAATCCCTGCATCATCCGCCGTGGCATGGGTTCCTGCCCCCTCCACGTTGACCGCGCTCCTCCTCATTGTGTGGGCCCCGGTGAGAATCTGGAGCTTGGCCGCCTGGCCTCGCCGTGGCCCTCCCACCCAAGCACTCAGCCATGTAGGAGCCAAAGGGTTAAAACAAGACCTGCAGAATTTGTTGGGAGCAGCTGGCATCCCTGGGTGGGCAGGAAACTGAGGAGATTGTTACTTGCTTTGTTTGGAACAGTCTGGGAGGAACAGAATGTTCTTTACCCCCAAATAGTTACTTGAAGTATGAAGAAAGTTAAGTACTTTGTTTCCTCAGGAGAAGCAGGCATGCCTTTTGTTACCCTGCAGTATATAAGCAGGATCTGGTTCAGAATAAAGTTGTCTGTTTGTTGTTTGCTAGAGTTAAGCTTCAGACCCCCTGATCCCATCCGTTTGCCTCTTGCTTTGTTTCAGTTTCTCTCTCTCTTTCTCATCATTCCTTAATATCCTTCGAGCTCATAGGTAGCAACATCTGGTGCCCAACGTGGGGCTCAAAGAAGAAGACTCCAAAACAATATTAAGGAACCAAGGGAAAGTCTCCATTAGAGGGACGTGTGTCCAGCTGATAGAAGAGGACTCGAGTCATATTGGTAAGTAAGCATTTTCCTTGGAGCATCAGGGTAATGGGTAATCACAATGGATGGCTGGAGGAGTATGTTTGTGTGTTGAAAACATTGTTCGAAGCTACTGGCATCTCTGTTAAAACCTCTGAATTATTTAGCTTATTTGATCTCATTCAAAAGCATTGTCATTGGTTTCACCCTGAGGTTTGTAATGTTTTAAATTTAAAATAGTGGCGTTTAATTATGAAGGCTCTTCAGAGGGCCTATCAAAAAGGGGAGACTGTCCCATTATCAGCATTGACATTGTGTCATCAAATAGCTGCAGCCTTAGATCCCTTACAGTCAGAAAGTGAAGATGGGGAAACAGAATTTACCCAAAAAAATATGACTGCAGATACAGATGAAAAGAGAACAAAACTTAGTGAGGAGGAGGGTGTAAGGACAGATGAGGAGGATGGTAAATCTATGCACTCTCAGTGTTCTTACACTGTAGCCCACACCGGCCCTTTTTCAAAGAAGGCAAGCTTCACTTGCTCTCAAGACTTCTCACTCTTATCAGACAAAAGCTATTAGTGTGTCTACTTTATATCAGCAAAATTCCATATTCCCTGCACGAATTTGTAATCCACCTTCTGCCCCTATGCCCAGTCCCTTAATTCCACAGCCTCCTCAGAATCCATTTTTTTTTACAGATACTGGCGATTCAGCTAAATATATGAATCGTGTAATAATACCAAAGCCTACACCCAAAACACCTATAATGAAATGTTTACTACAGGGATCTCAGCAAGGGGACTTGGAGACAATACAACTTTTATCAGCTTTTCTTGTAACAGTTAATCACTTGCCTCCTAATCAAAATAATCCTCAGGGCACTGTAGAAATTCATCATGAGCCCATTCCTTTTAAATTGTTAAAATATTTGAAACAAGCTTGTGCCCAGTACATAGTGAATTCTCCATATACTACAGGCCTAGTCCAGAGCATGGTTTATGTTGACAGATTAATTCCTTGGGATTGGGAGATGCTAGCCAGAACTGTTTTAAGTACAGCTGAAGTTTTACAATTTAAAACATGGTGGACTGATGAAGCTAATCACTTGGCTAGGAGGAATGCTAATGGCCAACCCCCAGTGTTAATAACAGCAGAACAAATCATGGGCACTGGCCAATGGGCAGGTATTGAAGGACAGTTACAATACGATGATAGAGCTATCAACCAAGTCAGAATGGCCTGCCTTGCAGCTTGGCAAAGAATTTCTACACCAGGACAGCCTACTTTAACTTTTGCTAAAGTAATTCAAGGAAATAATGAGCCATATGTCGAATTTGTGGCACGTCTAACAGACATGATTCAAAACACCGTGCAAGCATCTGAAGCCCGTGATTTAATTTAATGACATTAGCCTTTGATAATGCTAACAGGGAGTGTAAAAAGGCTATTCGACCCATTAAAACTACCAGTGGTTCCGAGCCTGTCAGGACACTGGTTCTACTTCTCATCGGATGGCAGTGTTGGCAGCTGCCACGAAGTCTAATTTGAATCAAAAGAAAGGAAATTGTTTTAAATGTGGAAAATTTGGGCACTTTCAGAAAAACTGTAAATCTTTTCATGTTAATAATTCCATCCCAACTAAGAAACTGCCATCTAGATTGTGTCCTATTTGTCAGGGGGGCTTTCACTGGGCTAATGAATGTCATTGGAGAGCCCATAAAAATGGTGTGCTATTGAAAAGGTCGGGAAACTGCCTCGCAGGCTTAGCTCAGGGCCCCAGGACAAACAACGTGAGCCGAGCTCCATAGACGCAGTGTCCTGTCAGCCTCAGCAAAACCATGCATCCCAATCTTAGAGTTAAAGGCTGCAACTCGCGGTAGTGCTGCAATAGATCTACTGCAGCTGAGTATATTTTACTTCAACCTGAAATGGGTATTCAATTAATTAGCACTGGAGTTTCTGGCCCTCTGCCCAACCATACTATTGGCTTAATAATTGGAAGTAGTTTAACTAAGCAGGGTCTATTGATACAAATTGGTTTAATTGACAGTGACTATAAAGAGGAATTGAAAATTAGGGCTCAATCTTTACAGCCTTTTCAAATTAAAACTGGACAACGCATTGCTCAGTTACTACTCTTACCTTATCATGTTCCTCCTTCACTGCCTTTTAATCGTCAAGGAGGTTTTGGGTCAACTGGGAATGAAATTTACTGGCAGATATTTATTGGAATGACCGCCCAGAAATTGCTATTACTATTAAAGATAAAATTTTCTTGAGATTGATTGATACTGGAGCTGATGTAACTATCATAGCTAAAAGATATTGGCCCCAGAATTGGATACTAAAAAATGTACCTACTGTTTTTACCAGCATACATACCATGACTGATATTTATCAAAGTACTGAAACATTTGAAGTAATTGGCCCGGAAGGACAAAAATCAACATTACAACCTTTCAAGGCAGATGTCGGTTTGAATCTCTGGGGCAGAGACTTGCTTTTGCAGTGGGGAGCATATTTACATATCCCTCACTTATCAGATAAGGCAAAACAACTATACTTAAAGATGCAGTTTCAAAACACTAGGCAAACAAGGGATTATCGAGGTTTAGGATATTCTAACGAGCAGACAAATATATACTGGGGGCCATTGAAATGAAGGGCATCATTACCCCAATAACATGGCTTATTACAACACAATATGGATGGATCAATGGCCCCTTCCTCAAGAAAAATTGAATGCCCTTCATAATCTTGTTCAAGGGCAATTACACTTGCAACATCTTGAACCTTCCCAAAGTCCATGGAATTCTCCAGTTTTTGTTATTAAAAAGAAACCTGGGGAATGGAGAATGCTGACTCAGGTAAGAGCAGGAAATACAGCCAGGAGCCCTATGGGTGCCCTTCAGCCGGGGGTTCCTCAGCCTTCTATGATTCTTCAATCCTGGAAATTGGTTATTATTGATTTAAAAGATTGCTTTTTTACTATGCCTTTGCATCCAGCAGTTAAAGAAAAGTTTGCTTTTTTTGTTCTGGCTCTGAATAATCAGGCTCTGATGCAAAGATATCAATGGTGTGTCTCACCCCAAGGGATGATGAACAGTCCCACCATGTGTCAACTATTGGTGCATCAACCTTACAAGAAATAAGAAATAAATTTCCAGAGGCCCTTGTTATTCATTATATGGATGATATTTTAATTGCATGTGACAATGATGACTCTTTGGAAAAGGTTTTCGGTGCTATTATAAAAATTTTACCTCAATATGGGCTGCAAATAGCTCCAGAAAAGATTCAAAAGACTGAGCCCTACCTATACTTAGGAATGCAAATAGCTGCTAATAAAATAATTCCTCAAAAAAAATACAATTAAGACGGGAAAATTTACAAACTTTAAATGATTTTCAAAAACTGTTGAGATATTAACTGGATTAGACCCTCTTTAGGGATTCCTAATTATATGTTACAAAACTTGTTTGATATTTTACAAGGAGATTCTGATTTATTAAGCAAAAGGCAGTTAGCTGCAGCTGAACAACAGTTACAATCAATTGAACAACGCATCCAGAAAGGACAGCTTGTTTAAATAGATCTAGAAAATCTGTTGATTTTATTATTTTCTTTACCTTGCAATCTCCCACAGGCTATTTTGGCAGGATGGTGTTTTAGAATGGATTTTTTTTACCAAACAATAGACAAAAATGTTTAAATACATATTAGCAAAAAATCATAATAGCCAAAAGTTGCCAAAGATATAATCAATTAAGAGGTCACGATCCTAATCGCATAGTGTGTGAGCTCACAAAGGAACAGGTTCAAAGTGAAAGGCTTAGGAGGCGAAAGGGTGAGAAAGAAGGAAAGCAGACCAGGAAACATGAAGTGGGTGAGTTTATTTCTGCGGTCCCAGGCTGGGCTCACCAAATCCAAGGTGAGAGGTGAGTGGTGAGTGCGCATGCGGGCTTCGGCATGGGCAGCCTTTAAGGATGGAGGTCAGGTGACATCCAGAGGGGGCGGGTCATCAGTTCTGGAAGTCAGGTTGGGAGGCGACAAGGCCTCCGCAGCTCCAGTTGCAGTCCCCTTCCCCGTTCCCGACCTAACACCCATGTATAGCCAGAACTGAAGCGGAAGGACTGGCAGAGATTAAGAAGCTAGAGACTAAATCCTGAAGGTGCAAGCAGATGGGCGGGACGGGCTGAGGAAACCCATGGCCTAGAACAGCAGCGGAAGGGAGCAGGGTCCCCGCATCCAACCCGCTGGGTCCCCTTCCCAGGCCCCTGTGGGGGCCCACCGTCCCAGCGCCAGGCTGGGACCCCACATTCTGAGCCCATGCTTGCTCTGGGCCCCACCTGGCACCTTCCCCGGTTCCTCCCCATCCTTGGCTTCCTGTGGCCCAGGCCGTCCTCTGCCCTGCCGAGCCCCAAGGACAGCAGCTCTGTTTCCCAGCACAGATCTCAGGGCAGGTCAGCTGCCCTGCTCGGCCTCAGGCCTGTGTCATCACTGCAGCTCCTGGGCCTCAGGAAAACCTCAGAGAGATGAGGAGTGGCGCCGAGCCCACTGCCACCTGCCTCCCCCGGATCACAGAGCCATCGATGTGCGCTCGGGAAGGGGCCTTAGACAGCAGCTCGTCGTCACTGTCTTTGGAGGCAGAGACGCGGAGGCTGAGCACACCGTCTGCCCAAGGCCTCGGGGCTAGAGTGCAAAGCCAGCTTCTAGGCCCAACCTTCCTAGAATGACTTAGAACTAGAACGATGGTGTTTTCATGAGACACCAACTGGGGCAGAGGCCACCCGCCTGCAGCACACACACACCCCACCACCCCCAGGGACGGTGTCTGGGTGGGTTTGAGGAGAGCCTCACATGGGCAGGGGTGAACCCCCTCCTCCCCACGGTGCCCAACAGGGGCTCCTGGGGGCTGCCCTGCAAGGCCTTAGTGGACCCAGATAAGTGTCCAGTGATTTCAGCACTGTAACTGGCCTTCCATTTTAAAAAGGCATGGTGCTTTTTTTCCCTTATAAATTATTCAAAGAAAACCAGGTTCACTGCAGAAAAGTCTGAAGAAGAAAATGAAATCACTTGTAAGGCTGGAAGTGCTGTAAATCAAGGTTTTGGCATCATAACTGCAATCCTTAAAAGAAAGTGCTCCTAAACAAGTTGCCACAGCCCCTGTCCTGCCCCGTATGCCGGGTAGGTGACTTAAAATCTGTGGAGCCAGCGCCCCCCTGAGAGCAGCTCTGGGTCTAGGCCATGGGCGGTGCAGGGCCAAGCAACCCAGGCAAATGCAGGCGGGGGTGGGAGTCTGCCCGGTGAGGACAGGACTGCCAACTCCAGCTCCATGGTGGAGGGAAGGGCCAGGGAGGCAGCAGCACCAAATCTGTCCCCATGGCCCAGCCATCAGGCCAGCATGAGGCCTTTCTAGAACTGTTAGGCCTGGGGAATACGGGAGGGCTCTATGGCTGGAATCATGATGTGGCTTCAGAACGGGAGGTAGACCGTCACAACCAAGGCTTTTACGCCGCAGACATCTGTTCACTCATTGCTCAGTGGACATCTGACCACCCGCAGCTCAACCCCCTTGCATAATGATCCTTTGCTTAATGTGCTGCCCCTTTCATGCCATCACCTGACCCCTGACCTTAAAAACTGGGGCAACTCACTCCATGTTGGGTTCGGTGAGCTCTGCCCGGGAGCACAGCCAAGAAAGCACACTCACTTAAAATCATTTTGTCTATTTTCCTTTCTCTCAAATACCTCACTTCTTAAAACCATTCAAGAACATTCTGTCCTCATGCCCTTCCAAGCTCAAAGGGCAGAGGAGGCCACTGCTCTGCCTCAGGCCTCTGAGCATTTAGTGAGGACCGTTCTGGCCCCCCACATCCCCAGCTTTCCCACCACCAGGGAACATGGTTTTTCAGGCCCAACCGGGCTGGTCTGGAGAGACCTGCAGCGCTGGTTGTCCCCGCCCACCCTCATGATGCAGTCCCCCAAGCCAGGTGTGATCTGGGCTGGGTCCCCTGCAGGTGAGGGCCCTGGCTGCAAACAGCAAGGACTCTCACTGTCCTGCAGATCCCCAGAGCACTTAGCAGACTTTGCTTTTTGCCACCGAAGCCAAACCTGCAGGCTAGCCTGTGAGCACCTGAGGGCAGGCTCAGAGGCGGACCCAAATCAGTTGTCCAGTGGGGGGAGGGCAGAGGGGGGGGGCACGTGCATGTTCGCAGGTCAAAGGATGGCCAGACCATCACACCAGCTGGAGAAAACCTCACCCACGGGCCAGTTTTGGCAACATCCTGCAGTGGAAGAAAGCTGTGTCGAGTTTAGGAACAAAGGGAAGTTGAGGGAGCAGGAAGAGATGGAACCAAGTGCAAGTGCAACACACAAGTTTTAGAAATTGACCTTTATTTGTCGTACTAAAGTCTGTTTAACTTTTGATACAAAGTAACATTTTAGTACAGAAAATCCCAGTCTGCCAGTACCTGTCTGCTTCCATGTACCACCCTCACTGCCCGCACAGCCTGTGGCTTAGGGAAACCAACCCCCCCAGGGCGCTGAAGGTGATACAGCACCGAGACCTACTCTACAGTTTTTCTTAACTGTTTGAACTAGAAAACTTGTACCTGTAAAACAAAGGGCAGCACTGAGGACTGAAACTTGTTTTTGAAGAACTGTGCAAGAAAATATATCTCTTTTTTTTTTTAAGTGTCAGTAATGGCTAAACTACAATCTAGTGTCTAGAATTATAAAGAATAAAATCCGATCCAAGATTTCTTGCTTGGAAAATGAAATGTTAGGGCCAGTAGGAAAATAACAGGGCACACTCCCACGGCACTCACGCGGAGCGCAGTACAGTACCTACAAAGGGGACGCACAGCTTAAGGGGGAAACTCATCGTTATCTGCGGCCAGAGACACCCGGTGCCAGAAGTGCAGACACACCCCAATCGGGGACATTCATGGAGCTCACGGAGCGCGGTCCATGCCGAGGGGGACCGCGACCAAGACTAAAGAGGCCCCAGGTTTTACTTTCAGATTTGTGACGGTGCCAACACTGCTCGCCGTGTTGCCCTCAAAGCCCTCGACTCAAAGGCTGAAGCCTGGACGTTTCATGGAAGGAAGAACGGGCGGGCTCGCCGCACTCTTAAAACAGAAAATGCCAAGACCTACCCTGCGGAAATTCCACCCATCGGGGCTGTCACAAACTACACACCCTAAGGAGGACCCGATGGCACACACGGGCCCTGGCTGAACACCGTGCCCAGAACCCAGCTGTGTCATCGTGAGCCCACGAAGTGCTGAGGGTCCACATGGACGGCTTAAATAGTAAACACAGGTGGAGGAACAGAGAGGACGCGGAAGGCAGGAGAGGAAGCGAGAGAGGCAAGCTTGCAAGACTGCCAGGGTAGTCTCTCCCCCGGCCGGAAGCAGCGGGAGAACTGCTGTCACTGGCAATGGACTCCACGAAGGCACTGGATCTGCCAGCCCAGATGGCCTGAGCACCCGTGGTCGCGATGTCCTTGCCAGAGAGGTGCCGCCCAGCAGCAGGGAAGGCTGCCACAGCCCTGGTCCCACGAGAACCTCCCAGAGCAGAGCAGCCCCCGATGAGGTTTCAGAGCCGATTTGCCGAAAGCAGGAGGAGCAAGACCCAAACGACAGAGGGGTCGGACAGGTGGGGCGTGGCGTGGCGTGGGGTGGGTTGGGGGGCTCGGCACCAACAACATGAAGCCATTCAAGTAAACAGAAACCATCAAATACTTAGAAAAAGGTTTGTAAACATGTGATCTGGAAGGTTCTCTGTGCAGCATCTCTGATTGGCTGGCGAAAGAAAGGCTGGTGTTGAATCCCTCTGTCAAGTCTTTTGTAGTGTTTTTTTTGTTTTTGTTTTTTTGTGTCTTAAAGCACAGAGGTGAGAGGAGAGCGGTCTGCTGCCCAGGCCTGGATCCGTCTGGCTGGTGTCCTCCGTCCGTCCATAAAGCGGGTGCTGGTTTTTGTGGGATCCTTGCCCTTCATGCTTATGTACAGACCTCCTTCTGGTTTTAGTTGCTAAAAAGAGCAGAGCCACGTGCGTCCGTTGGCAGAGTTGGTGCAGTCACTTCCCAGGACGACTTTCCCCTATAAGGAGCAGGCTGGGATCCACAGGACTTTGTTCTGTTCTTGATTGACCAGTGCCAGGATTTGGGTGCAAATGCTCGAGAGGGCTCCTCCTTGGACGACCCCTGCAAAAGAGCCTCCACCCCAGACATAACACATTCAATTCAGACCAAGAGCCTGTGTTTTTGAGACCTTTTCTGTCTGCTTTGGGCTTTTTGGGCACCCCTGTCCCAAGCCCACCCCCCTCTTTTCCATTAAGCAAGGCAGGAAAGGTAGAGTGGAGAGTGAAAAGCAATTCAGTACACTTGTCATCTGTCCCTCTGATCAACAATTCAAGAAATGACTGGAAACATGGGCTCTGACTCACCCTGTAATGTGGGCAGCCGGGACCCGACCACACAGAGGTACTGCCCACCCAGCACCAATTACACCCTGCGCTTTGGAAAGCAGTAGGCAGGGGGGGGGGGTGCACAGGGGGAGTGTCGTGTGGTCCAGTTGGCAGAGCAATTCTTAAGGGACTCTCGGTGAGTTTGAAGAGCCCGGTTTCTTGGGCCCAGGGAAGATTCCAGCCAGGCCAGTGAAATGCATCCCACTCTGTCCCAGCTCTGCTCTGCAGGCCTGCAACCCCACGGGTCTGGTGGACGCTAGATCAAGGCTACTCAAAAGCACACTCCCCAGGACAGCGCTGGTCGGCAACCTGTCCGGCTGCAATGGGCACGTGCAGAAACCAATAGCGAGTGTTTAGAAACTGCCACAGAAATCTGACACAGAATTATTTTATGTCAGCTGACTCTAAAAAAAAAACCAAAAAAGTGAGGGCTTATGTTTCTTAAGTTTGGGGTATTTTAAAGTTTCATTTCTCTAGTAATTCATTTTTAATGCACTTAACAAAAGTATTGGATTGTGCTGGACTGGAAATTAAAAGACACACATACACACGCAAACACCAATCCTTCACCGTGGGTCACGTGAGGAGAACTGTACTAGATCAATGATGACACGCATCACAGTTGAAATAAATTTGCCACCCTCTCCTCATTGTGACCCCTACAGAGGACTGATTTTATGAAGAGGCTGAAAACTGGAGGTAAAATGGCAGCAGGTAAATTGTAGCTGTGGTTTTCTTTGATGTTGTTTCAGAGCCCAGAGATGGCTTTTTTTATTCCCCACAAAACCCCACAACTGAAACTGGCCACAGACATGGCAGGTGGGGGGGTAGATGGCCACAGCCCCGCACTGTGCTACTGGGACCCCCAGGATGCGGGTGGGGGTGGGGTAGGGTACCTGCTTCTGTCCGTCTAAGAAAAGACCAGATGGCGATCTGGTGCCCAACTCAGAACATTTTTCATTTTAATTTTTAAAATTTGCCTGGTGGTATGAGTAAAAAAAATGGATAAAAAATAATAGGGGGGATAAGGGGTAAAATGAATTCGGTAGACTGAAATACTAGTGGTCAACAAGAGGGAGGGGTAAGGGTTTATGGGATGCATGAGTATTTTTTCTTTTGTATTTCTTTGGAGTGATGCAAATGTTCTAAAAATGATCGTGATGATGAATATACAACTACGTGATAATTGTGAGCCACTGATTGTACACCATGTATGGACTGTGTGTGTGTGATCTGTCAAAATATATATGTTTTTAAACGTGCCGGGTGGTGCCCAGTGAGTGAAATCAGGACGTCTCACTGGTAGTGAAAAGAGCTTACGCGACCACACCTGATGAGTGCCTGGGGAGCGCCGCTACCACCACTCCCGAGAAAGATGCCCCCGGCGAAGCTCCCACTTCCTCCTTGCCATGCCTGGGTACACCTACCTGTGAAGTACCTGCTGTACTCCTGCTCAATCTTCTGAGCCATCTCAAACTGCTCTTTGGAATGCCTCTGGGTCACCTTGTCCCTCAGGTAGACAGGGTCTCGCTGCTCCCTGTCGGGACATCCAGGGACTAGGCTAAGCCTCTCACTCCTCCCAGATCCTCCTCTTCCTTTTGTCTGGGGAATTATTGTGACCTTGGTGGCAGGGCCAGGCTGCAGGGTCCCCATGCACCCCTCATGAGGCACAGCAGCAGCCTGCAGGCCCCCTCGGGGGCTCTGGGCAGAGGGCACAGTGGTGGGTGGCCCGGCGCATGCACACACCAGCTGGGCCCCGAATGCAGGTACCAGAAGCTTAGGGGCACAGAAAGGTAGAACAAAAAGGCGCCTTGGTGAGTGCGCAGTCAGCCCCACCAATGCGGAGACTGCACCTCCATGCAGAGGCTTGTCACACTCACGAGCCAGCCTGTGGCTGAGCTGGGTCTAGCCTGGGTCTCTTAGTTCTTTGTGTCCTTCTGAGCTCCAAGCTGAGCAGCAGCAGAGGAGAGGGGGACAGAGAGGTGGGAAGGAGCTGTGCAGACAAAGCTGGGCATGCCGAAGGAACTGTGGCAGCCCCCAAGCAGGGCTGTGGGGATGGATGGAGGAAGAGGTCAAAGGGCCCGTGGGGGGCAGGGTCCCTTCCTACACGTGCCTCTTGCCTCGTTTCCCCCACCCCCGCAGCTCAGGCCACCAGCCCCCATCCCAGCAGGGTCCAGGCTGAGCCCCGGGAAGTCTGCTGCGCACTCTCATAGTGGATGAAGATGACGATGGGGTAGATGTGTACGTTATGGAGCCGCTCGATGGCGTGGGGCGCGATGTCCAGGAGGCAATGCCGGTTCTATGGGAGGAAGGGTGGAGGGTGAGCACCAAGGGCAGGTGCAAGGGGGCTGGACCTCCGAGGGCAGGTGTGAGGTGGCTGGGCCTCTGAGGGTACCCCCTTCCAGCTCCTTGCAGGTCCTGCCCCTCACCTTCACTCAGTTTGACCTTACTGCAAAAACAAGCATGTAAAGTTCTGACCATGAACAAGGCAGGCAGAATCGATCTTTGATGAAGACCACACATGGTTCAGTATACGGGAACCTTACCCAGGATAATCTCTCCCCACCAGCTGCTGGCCAGGATGATGACCGAGGCTAGGACTGGACCTGGACTGAGTAGGGTCTGGACAGCCCAAGTCCAAGCTTCTTTTCCTGCCTTTGGCCAGGTATTGGGAACTTCTCACATCCCTACCCCAGCCCAGAGCCTTATTTCTGCCAGACTGAGCAATGAAGAGTTCCTGGAGGGAAGTTATGTCTTGGCACGGCTGTGACTGAAATATGTTCCTTGGGTCGCCTGAGCCTCCAGGCTGAGTGGGAGCAAAGGACCACAGCCTTCTTGCCTGGGCCACACCCGAAGCTCCACCGAGGGGTCCCAACCATTGGGGAGCCCAGGGCACCCCAAATGGAAGACTTCAATGGGACAATATGTGCTTAGAGCTGGACAAAGCCAACTCTCTCACTTAATAGGAGGAAATCAAAGGCCAGAGAGGTGGGCCAACCAGCCCAAGGTCACAGAAACCAAGGACACGTCTGAAGAAGGTCCCATGTCCTCTGCTCTGACCCTCCGGCCAGGTGTCTTTCCAACACACCTTGCCGAGCTGCCCACTCTTCTTTCATATTGCCTGGTAAATGGGCCTGAAAGTACTCAAAAGCATAGAGAGAGAGCAATGGCTCTTTCCCCCTCCCCTAGAAGGACTGGGACAAAGATGTGTACCCTTTGCCCAGACAAGGCACGCAAACATAAAATCCTGTGCACAGGGCCGGCAGATACTCACAGGGACCCTGGTTTAGAATTCCCTGCGAGAGGTTCTTCTCTAGAGTTCAAAGCTCTCATCCACCACCTCAGACAGGGAGAGGCACAAGTGTGCAGCTGACTCCTACAAACTTTCCCAGGGGGTAACGTCATGTCTATGAAAGCAGAAACACTCAAAGACAAGGACCCGCCCCAGCGACAATGGCCAGTGAGCGTGGGGAGCAGGTGAACTCTGCCTGGCAGCATGCGGATGGCTCACGGAAGGTCTGGGGGAGGGGGGGAGGGATGGGGGTGTCTAGAGACCACACAGGGCAGGGACATAAAAGCCGAGGGGCCCCTCCAGGGCCCTCCACTCCTGACACTCAAACAGAAGCCTTCCCTGCGGCCTGATGTGAGACATACCTTTTCTGTGATCTCCTTTATGGAAGCCACCGTGGTCACATCAAAATGTCCACTTCTTCGCTTGTAGTCGACAAACAGGCAGTCTTTGACGCCCCGCTCGATATCCTGCTGAGACGCCTTCATCACCTCTGCACGGCAGGGACCCAGTAGTCAGGACAGCACGCCCTGAGCGCCCTCCCAGGCACTCAGCCCTGCTGAGCCCTCGCCACCTGCCCTGGCCCCAGAGGAGCTGCGAAGAGCACTCTCCAAAGTCCTCCAGGGATACACCCACTGCCCGCTCCCAGGAGCCAGGGCCTGGGGCTGCAGGCTGACCGGACCCGGTCTTCTGCTGCCCACCCTCTAGGGAAGGCTCTGGACCACTGTGCACTGTGGCCCCGGGGCTGTCACAGGGATGGACATGGGCCCGGCAGGCACGGAGGGCACCCCTTACCAAGGGGACATCTGCAGAACTTGCCAGGCGCCTCGTTCACCAGCATCTCCTTCACCACGTCGAGCAGAGGCCCCAGCACTAGCACGGGCCTCAGAGCTGTGCTGTCCACCTTCTGGACCCGCTGATAGGCCAGGCTGCTCGCCGGCTCTGAAGGAGAAAAGGCACCGGCGTCACGAGCATTTGCTGGCTTAATACTGATACTAATTTCTTGTTGCCAGAACTCTTCTCAACTGGGAGGCCCTGGAGAACATTCTCTGTGGCCTGGCATTCCCTCCTCCCATCCCTGCAACTTCTCACCCTTCCCCCTGACCCGCCCTGCATGGTCAATTTACTCTCCGAGCCCACAGATAAAGAGGCCCAGAAAAACACTATGGAAATGGGAAACCGGTAACTCAGGGGAGGAGAACTTCCTCCACCCCAAGAGGCCCAAATGACAGCAGTCTTCCTCTCAAGGTCTCAGGCAACCCTTTCCTCTCCAGCACAGACAGGGAGGTTCTGCAAGCAGCTCAGAGAAGTCCCTGTCCATGTCACAGCAGTCAGTGGTGGTGCCAGGATGCAGGCTTGGCTGCTGCCAAAACCCCCGGGCCTCCCTCCAGAGCCCCACTGCTGCGGTCACCTCCACAAGTGCATCTCTCAGTCCAGAAAGCAGAGTGCCCACAGCCTAGAGGTCAGGGGCATTCAGGATGCAGGGAGCAGGCCAGCAGGGCTGCCTGGGGTTTCCTGCTTACCTGGGTCAGAAGCTGGAGCAGCTACGTGTCTACCAAGACACTCAGTATAAGAGCAGAGCATGTCCCCTCCACGCTCAGAGCCTCAGCCACCTTATAATATAGAACTAGAACCCATAACTCAGACAACTGCTAGGAGGGTTCAAAGGCAACACGTGGAGAGGTCAAGCACAGGGCCGGGTACCAGCAGGTATAAACACAACCAACCATGAGTTGCAGCTGCAAAATCCCCACCCCCTGCCCAGGGGGCTCCCATTTCCCCAGCTCATGCCCACCCTGTGAGCACCAGCTCCCCCCACGAGCTGGACCCTGATGGCTGTGGAGCAATGATGGTCCTGGAGCATGCAGAGGTGATAAAGACTGTGGTGTCCAGCCAGGGACCCAGGACCGCCCCATGGGGTAGAGGGGCATGCTCTCAGCATCAGCCTCCTCCCTTCATCTGTGAGGTGGACCCTGCGTGGGGGCCCTGGGAGGAGCCCTGACTGTTGCAAAAGGAAGGCAGCCCAGCCTTGATCTTCCGTGTTCCCTTCACACTGCCCATCTTGGTGGCCTTGACTTGCTCCTCTCTTACACCTCCAGATTCTCCCACATTCTCTTTCTCCAAGAGCTGAGAGTCTGACTCGAAAGGCCCAGAGAAGTCACAGCAGGAACCAGGACCCGTCATTTCAGCCCTGAACTTGTGTGTCCTTAAGCAAGTTGATTGTGCTACCTGGACCCCAGTCTCCTCATCTGTTGAAAAAGACAATGGCTTCTCCTCCAGCTTGCCTCATGTGGCTGTCCTGAAAATGACAGGTGTGGTTCAAGGAGATTTGTGAGTTTTACAATGTTGCATCCCTGAGAAGCATTGTCCCACTGGTAGGAAGCCATGTCCCCCAGGGTCTGACAAGGCAGGAAACAAATGGGACATTGGAATACAACATACTTGTAGCTTATATGGAAAGAGGGGCATATTTTAATATAGTAAATCAATAAGAAAAAGAAGAGTCCAATAAACATGGGAAATAGACATGAAAAGACAGATCAAAAACAAAGAAATTCCAATGGTCACTAAATATATTAGATAAAATAATGGCTAATGTTTACTTAGCACTTATTTTGAGCCAGGAACTCTGCTAGCCCTTTACATGCATGATGTCATTTAATCCTCAAAACAAGCTAATTAGTTGAGTATCATCATTATCCCCATTTTATAGATGAGGAAATAAGGTACAGAGAAGTTCGGCAACTTGCCCCATATC
Organism: Tamandua tetradactyla; assembly: GCF_023851605.1. Lineage (NCBI taxonomy): Eukaryota > Metazoa > Chordata > Mammalia > Pilosa > Myrmecophagidae > Tamandua > Tamandua tetradactyla. The sequence goes on from NC_135339.1 coordinate 3,194,801, forward strand.
ACACAGCTTGAGAGGATTCCAGAACAAGTGTTCTCACCCAGGGGAAACACAGCTCGTTCATAGTGAACGAACTGCAAATCAAAACAGCCATCAAGAAATTATTTTTTCAGTTAATTAACCAGCAAAGATATTAAAATTTGACAACACTCAAACATTGGCAAAGTTGTGAGAAAGTAAGCATTTTCATATATTGCTGGTACAATCTTTTTGGAGAGCAATTTGCCAATATCCATAGAAATGCTACAGGTACTGCCTGACCAAAAATTAATCCTACAGACATTCTCACACATGAACACGAAACTACACATCCAGAGATATTTATTTTTACCACATTTAATAACAGCAAATATGAAAAAATAGTAAAGCCTAGTGTTAGGGAAATGGTTTAATAATAACCTGTGCAATACAATACACCCAGGACAAAGAAGGAGTTAGTGTCAATATATGGCAATAGTATCTGTAAAGAAATAGATGGCCGTTAGCATCCATCACCTCCCTATTATTCTTAGGGGATGCATTAGAGAGCATACAGAAAAGCTTCCCCAACCTAAGAAAACCATAAGTAAGGAACTAACTGCTTCTAGTGCATCAATTACTTTTTGATGCAGGCACTATCTCTGCAGATGAGAATCTGGAAGCACTTTCCCTTGCTTTGCAAGGAATGTGGGGGCCACAGGCCACTTGACTGGGAGGTCACATCAGGATGTTCTCCTAATAGGGATCCCCTTATTTCCTTTCTGCATAATGAAAAAGCCTTTGGATTCATTAGAATTGGATTTTTTTCCCTTTATCTTTAAATTCTTGGTCCCTTCCAGTCCTTCCCATGCTTGAATGGACTCGGAATTCTGCCAGCTACCTCCCCGAGATGGATTTGGGAAGCTTCCCTTGACCCATTACTTATTAGATGACAGCTGTAAGAGATCTGCTGCTCCCATGTCTGCTTCTCCCAGGTAGCACATTGAGATTCAGACACAACCAAGTCTTACCCTAAAAAAAAATGTTCTGCAAAGTTTCTCGATGTGCATTTATTACAATTTTTTATTGTTGCTTCCCATGAAACGTAGCTCAAAGGATATTAAGCAATGATGAGAAAGATAGAAAGAAACTGAAAGAAAGAAAGAGACAGACTGACGGGATCAGGGGTCTGAAGCTTAACTTTAGCAAACAACAGACAACTTTATTCTGAACTAGCTCCTGCTTATTTCCTACAGGGTAACAAAAGGCATGCCTGCTTCTCCTGAGGAAACAAAGTACTTAACTTCTTCATACTTACTGTAACCATTTGGGGGTAAAGAACATTCTGTTCCTCCCAGACTGTTCCAAACAAAGCAAGTAACTATCTCCTCAGGTTCTTGCCCACCCTGGACGCAAGCTGCTCCCAACAAATTCTGCAGGTCTTGTTTTAACCCTTTGGCTCCTACAATTTATAGCTGTACTTAACAAACTTTCAATTTGATGGTATTTGCACCATTGCTGTGTAAAGGAAACTCACTTGGGGAGGGCGCATACCAGTAAATAACCTTCACCCCATTTCTATGTCCCTTAAGCATTATGTGACCATCTACTCCTGAACTAGTTCAAAGGCTGACATGCTTGGAAGTCTCTGATGTTTAAGTGCCACCAAGTGGCTAGGAATTCTTATTTCTAATTATTAAATAAATAATGATAACTGCTGAATAATATCTAAGTGATCTCATTTGTATAAAAAATTCTTAGAGGTCTGAAATTGTAATTAAGGAGGAAATTTGGAGGAGTCACAGAAACTACTAGCAATGAAATTAGAATGGGGGTGAGCGAGCAAAACCTTCACTTTATACTTTACAGTATTTGAAATTCTTATCATGAACAGGTACAGTGTTTAAAAACAAAGACACAAAGCCAAGGTCTGTGTTGTTTGAAATTCTTATCATAAATATGTATTTCTTTCCTTTTTTTAAAAGGCAAACAGAAAGTTAAGACCTCAAGACCCCCAGACTGGAGTTTTCATTCCAGCTCCTTCATTTTCTGACTGTAAAATAAGGGTCGGGAGCCTGTTTCAGGGCCACAGGGTGCAGCAGGTGTCAGCTCTGTTAGGGGTCCTGGGGAGAAGCAGTACCGAGAGGCTTCCTGGAGGAGGCTACATGAGAGGGGGGCGATGTGGGCAGGAGAGGCCTGAGAACAGGCCAAGTGAGGCTCAGCCAACAGGGGTGGTCAAAGAGCAGGGTGCCCGGCCCCATGCCTGCAGTCATCCGAGCTGCCAGACCTCCCAGCCTCTCTCTGTTGCAGGAAATGCATGTGCTGGGGGGACCATCAAACGTGAGCTGTACAGGCACCTGGAGGAAAAGAGTGAGACCGAGTTCTCCGAGGGCTGCCTAGGGCAGCTGTGGTTCTCGGTGGAGTACCAGCAGGAGGCCGAGCGGCTGCTGGTGGGGCTGATCAAGGCTAGCCGGCTACCAGCCCCCTCGGAGACCTGCAGCCCCCTGGTGAAGGTGCACCTGCTGCCCGACGAGCGCCGCTTCCTCCAGTCCAAGACCAAACGCAAAACCTCCAGTCCGCAGTTTGACGAGCACTTTACCTTCCAGGTAGTGCCACTAAGGGACAGGATGGGTCTGGGGCACTCTGGACCCCGGAAGGAAGGAGCAAACCTGGTATAGGAGGGTCCTGCAGTTCCTGCACCTCGGGGGTGCCTGCCCTGCTCTGCTCTACCCAGCCTGCCAGGCTGGACCTACAGGTGCGGGCAGGGAAAGGACTTGGAGTGGGGGGGTGCTCCCCAGAGGTGAGACACTGAAGGCCAAGGTCTGGCCCCCAGTGCTGGGGGAAGTGCTCTGAAGCCCAGGCATCATCTGGGGTTTCTACCTGGTTATCCAAGGAAGGTGGAAGGTAGGATCTTTCGGGCTTGGGAGCAGCCCGGGTCCCTTGGAACAGAAACTCCCCCATGCTGTCTGAGAGTCCCCCAGGAGTGCCCTTTGGCCCCATGGCAGGGCCCAGCCTGGGCCTGGGAGCGCCAGCAGGTGACAGGGGCCCCAGGGGAAGCAGGCTCTCCAGACCTGCCGAGAAGCCTTGAGCAAACATTTTCAAGAGTTGGGCAGCAGGCTGGCGGTGAGGAAAAGGAGAGGCTTCCAGGGAAGGGGGTTAGATTCCTCCACAGCTGAGAGCTGGGAAGAGGGGTGCCTGAGCCAGCCTGCTGAGGCCCAAGGCTGGGAAAATCCAGTTGTATCTGCTCTTCCTTCCCCCTCGTCCATCTAGAATCCAAGGCACATGGGCTTGCTTTGCTGCTCTATTTTCTTTGTGCATTTGTATTTTCTTGTCTTGACTCATCACTTCCCCACACCCTACCCCTGCCTCAACTTGACCTTGGCCCCTCAGTACCTTAAGGAGGAAGGGGAAGAAAAAAAACAGTATTAAGCCAGCAAATGCTATAGGTCGGAAACTGTCTTGGGGTTTTATAACCCAGAGAGTAAGAACTCTCATTCCCGTTTTCTATGCAAGAGGCTGAGTCTCGGGGCGAGTAGACTTGTCTTGCCCAGCTCAGATAGCAGAGGCAGGCAGGGTGCTCAAGAGCGCAGCCAGCAGGGTGCTTCTTGCATTTTCATCTGCTGGCAAATCACTGGGGGGGGGGGGGGGTCCAGTTCACAGGTGGAACCCTGGGTCTGGGGTGGATCCACGGGAGGGGCTCTGCCACAAGGCTTGGACAGACATGCCCGCTCCCCTGGGGCATTTCCCACTTCCCCACCTGGATCTTGGGGGGGCTGCGGGTCCCCAGTGGATGCATGGAGCACACCTGTGTCCACAAGAACCTGTCACACCATCCCTCCTTGCACCTCGTGCCTGCCCCGCACCCGGGTCCTTGTCTCCCCCAGGTGTCCAGCAAGAGCATCACCCACAGGGTGCTGAAGTTCTCTGTGTACCACGTGGACAGACAGAAGAAGCACCGTCTCCTGGGCCAGGTGCTGTTCCCCCTGAAAAGCGAGACCCTGGCGGGAGATGGTGGGCGTGTCATCTGGAGAGACCTGGAGGCTGAGAGCCTGGAGGTAAAGGGCAGGGGCGCTAGATAGGGGCCACCCAGGTGTCAGCACCACCTGGGCCTGCAACAGGTGTGGCGAGGACCGTCCATCCCCCCGAAGTCAGCTCTCAGCCCACCGCCCAACCCCTACAGGCGAGGCAGCCCGGGGGCAGGGAGGGACCGCCCAGTTTGGTCAGATTACCCGGAGCAACCTGGAAATAACCACATTTAGATTCCCATCCAGGTCAGACAGCTGTGAAAGGTGATACCCCAAATGGCCCAGCCATGGGACATATTTACTCACCCTTCCCCCCCACCCCCCATCCAGGAAGGACCCAGGTGGCTGTCATTGGGTTTTGGAATCCCACACACCTGGGTTTGTGTCCATGACTCTCCCAACCTCAGTTTCCCCACCTAAGAAATGGCGTGTAAGGCTTCAGTGAGAGGAGGTGGCGCAGAGGGGGAGGCAGGCACTGTGGGTTTGGGGGCTGCTCCAGTCTGGGAGACTCTAGGGAGCAGAGCGGTCAGCCCCCACCCCAGGAACCAAGGGCATTCTCATCCCGGCCTCTTCCAACCTCCCACGGAGTTGGGTGACCTGCAGTTCAGCCTCAGCTACAACAACTACCTGAGCCGCCTGAGGTGGTCGTGTAAGAATTTGAGAATTTTGCCACGCAAAGGAGGACTCCAAGAGACGTTCTCTCATGCAACATGCAAGGGGTTTATTTTCCACACATGTGTGGGGCTCACTGAACACGCAGGAACAGAGAGCCCCGAACCTGAGTTTGCAAAAGCTTTTTAAAGGGTAAGATGAGGGGGGTGGGGGTTGAGCATGGGTCACAGGTGCTGTTTTGCAAAAAGCAGATAAGAGCAGTTTTACAACAAGCACTTTTAACAGTTTCACAGCGAGCATTTCTTGATGAGTCATGGGAGTGGCTATTGCAGATAGCCGCAGTTTTACAACAAGTGATTTAGGCGCAAGGAGTCATGGGGGGGAAGGGCAAGAAACAGATAACCGCCCTAGGAAAGTCTCTCGGATTGTTTACTTTTAACCTGATGGGGCCCATAATTCTTTTCTTTATAATTCTTAACTCACACCAAATGCATAGCCATGAATATAAAATGACACAAATGCTTTTGCTGGATATTTCAGAAGCTAAAATATATGTAAATAGCGAAATTAAGCAGGAAAAATTAGCTACCTGTTAAGCTTTATAAAATTCCCTTTTACAGTCGTGCTGCGTGCCAGGCGTCTCAGGCTCCAGGAGGACAGAAGCATTGCCAGTGAGTTACCCCCACCTCTTAAGGCAAGACCCCCACCCTGCCTGAGGGCTTGGGGCCAGGGAATGGAGTTTGACCTTCACCCTTGGACACCCAGTTTCTACTTACTTGCATACCCAAGTGATGGTGCACTCACTACCTTTCAAAACACGGGTAGGGTCTTTCGAGCCCCGCCTCTGCAGACAGTTCTGGTGGGAGAATCTTCTCCCTTATGTTGAACCCAAGGCCACATCCCCTTGGCCTCCACCCCTAAGACCATGTCCTGCTCCTCCCTTTTCCCCCTGGCAGTATCCTGGCTCCTTGAACCTTTCCTGACAAGCACTCACATCTGCCCATCTCCAGGCTAAGTGGTCCTGGATCTGCACCTCCCTGTGTGGGTGGGAGGTTGGTGACCCACCTGTTTAGTGACGCACACCAGGTCAGCTCCATCCCTTCTCCACCCTCCCAGGCACAGGCTTTGCAAGAGAGGAGGCCCTGGCTTACCCCACACAGCCCCTCTGTTATATGCGTTCCCCGAGGAGGGGTTTTCTGGCCACCTTTTGGGCTGAGCATTGAGGTAGGGAAGACATTGTCTGTATTTTAGAACCACACATACTCTTTGAGACCAATGGAAGAAAGGTTTATTTGATCTGGAACTGAAATTTTCTGTAGTTCATAATTTAATTCAACCCGTCTGTTTAGCTCATTTGAACAAGTGAAACACAGGGAGCACAGAATGAGAAAGAGGTCCTTTAATCCTGTATAGATTATTGTAATGCCTGGAAACACCCTAGAATATATTAACCAGATAATCAAAAAATATTGGCAAATTCCCTGAGGGTGGGGAGAAAGACTATGGAACTATTAAACCTGATACTGTGTCAAACTTTAGGGATACCCAAATCAATAGGTCATGCCCTTGATCATGAAGCTTACTCTTGTGAAGCTTATGTAGGCAGCATAGAAGCTTAGACTACCTATAGGCATGCCTAAGAGTTACTTCTGGAGGACCTCTGTTGCTGCTCAGATGTGGCCTCAGTCTCTGTAAGCCCAACTCTGCAAGTAAAATCATTTTCCTCCCCACTACATGTGACCAGACATCCAGGGGTGAAAGTCTCCCTGGCAACGTGGGAGAGGACTCCCAGGGATGAATCCAGACTTGGCACTGTGGGATCAACAATTGCATCCTGACCAAATGAGGGAAAAGAAGTGTAATTGATAAAGTGGCAGAGAGAGTTAAAATAAAGTCGAGAGGCTACTCTGGAGGTTGCTCTTCAGGTTAACCTTGCTACCTATCATAACCTGCCAACCCCCAACTGGGACCATTCCAGCCAATCCTAAGTAACATCCAGGGCAATTTATAAGATTCCACGGGGTTCCAGGCACTAGAGTAACTTGCCAGAAACCTAAAACCTCCAGATGGGTTCCTGGTCCAGATAAGTCCTGAAACCTAGCCCAGCCTCTCCAGAACATCAGATAGTTACATCTCCCTATCCTGTATTAGTGACAGACCCTTCCAATATAAAAAATTTAGAATTGCCATAGTCCAAACAAACCCAAAGAGAAGTATGGAAAGATCAAAGGTGATGGTAGAATTATATATAGAAGATAGGGTTTCACAAATGAATATGAATGCTGAATCATTAGGTTGATATCTCTTTTAGTCTCTAGTGTTTTAGAGCAGCTAGAAGTAAAAACCTAAAATTGTGAAATTGTAACCCATGTCAAAGTCTGAAATATATTCTATGAGTAATTGTGGTGCTGTGCTTAGAAATTTATAGCGTTTTTGTATGTATGTTATTGTTCACAAGGAAAGAAGGGGAAAAAAAAAAGTCAAGTGTGATGATGAAAAAGTATTTAAGCCCTATAACCTCCTATATTCTGGAGCAGCTAGAAGGAAAAATCTGAGAGGATCATATGGTAGCTCATGACAAACTCTGAAATCTATCCTGTAACACTCTTTGAAGAGTGCTTTGAAAACTATTGCTTTTTTATTTCTTTGCTTTGTATGTATGTTATACTATACAATAAAAAAAGTTTTAAAAAGTTATCTCTTCCAACTTATAAAGATGATATATATTTTAAAATTTATTTAGGTCATCTTTAATTTATTTCAGCAGTGTTTTATAGTTTTCAGTATACAATTCTTTTGTGCTCTTAGTTAAATTTATTCCTAGATACTTTATTCTTTTAGATGCTATTGTAAATGGAATTGTTTACTTAATTTCCCCTTTGGATTGTAATTGCTAATGTGCAGAAACACAATTGAGTTCTTTTTATGCATTGATATTGTACTGTACTACTTTGCTGGATTTGTTTATTAGTTCTAGTAGTTTTCTTGTGGATTTCTTTGGATCATGTTGCCTGTGATTAGAAGTAGTTTTGTTTCCTCCTTTCCAATTTGGATGTATTTTATTTTGTTTCCTTGCCCAGTTGCCCTGGCGAGAACTTCTAGTACAATATTGAAAATAGCAGTAGTGAAAGCAGGCATCCTTGTCTCATTCCTGATCTTCGGGGAAATCTTTAAGTTTTTCACTGTTTCCTTCTGTAAACTGTGGGCTTTTCATAAATGGACTTTATCATGTTGAGAACATCCTCTTCTGCTACTACTTTTATGATTTTTTTTATCAGAAAAGGGTGCTAGATTTGTCTAATTCTTTTTCTGCATTCATTCAGATTATGTGTTTTTTTCCTTCATTCTATATACATAATGTATTATATTAATTTTTGCGTATCATCCTTGCATTCTTGGGATGAATCCCAACTGTTCGTATCATATAATATTTTTTTAACATGCCATTGGGTTTGGTTTTCTATTATTTCGTTAGGGATTCTCTTGGTCTGTAATTTTCTCTTCTTTTGATAACTTTACCAGGATTTCGTATCATAGTGATGCTGGCCTCATAGAATGAATTAGGAAATGTTCCCTTCTCTGGAGTTCTTTGGTAGAGTTTAAAAATGATTGGTATTAATTCTTTAAATGTTTTGTGGAATTTACAAGTGAACTCACGTAATCCTAGGCTTTTCTTTGATGCATTATTTTTATTATTGATTCATTCTCTATAGTTTTGTTTGTGGATGTTTTCTGTCTTTCCTTGAGTCAGTTTGCATAATTAATGTATTTCTTGCAGCTCTTTGATTTCTTGTATATGATCTAGTTTGTTGGCATGCAATTGTACATAACTTTCTCTTATTATCCTTTTTATTGTTTTAAGGTCAGTGGTGGTTTCCTCATTTTCCTTTCTGGTTTTAGTTATTTGCTTCTTTTCTCTGTATTGATCTAACTAAAGGTTTGTCAGTTTCATTGAATTTTTAAGAGAACCAACTTTTTTATTCTCTCTATTGTTTTTCTGTTTTCTCATTTATCTGTGCCCTAATCTTAATTATTTTCTTTCAACTAGTAATTTTGGGTTTACTTTGTTCTTTTTGTAGTTCCTCAAGAAGTAAAATTGGGTAATTAATTTAATACCTTCCGTCTTTTTGTTACCATAGACATTCATAGCTATAAATTTTCCCGAGCACTTCCTTCATTGTATACCACGCATTTTCATATGTTGTATCATTGTGTTCATTTGTCTCTAAGCATTTTCTAATTCCCCTTCTTTAACCTCTTGGTTGTTTAAGACGTACTCTTTAATTTACACAAATTTATAAATTTTCCCATTTTTCTTCTGTGATTGATTTCTACCTTCATTCCGTTTTGGTCAGAAAAGTTACTTTTTAATGCTTTCAATATTTTCAAATGTATTGGATTTCTGTTGTGCCCTAACATATGGTATAGCCTAAGGAATGATCCTGTACACTTGAGAAGAGTATGTATTCTGATGTTGTTGGGTGAAGTGTTACATATGTGTTGGTTAGAGCTAGTTGGCATATAATGTTCTTCGGGTCTATTCAGTATTGAATATAGTATTGAAATCTCCAGCTGTTACTGCAGAATTGTCTATATCTCTCTTCCTTTCAATTCTGCAGGGTTTGCTTTTGTATATGTTCTAGTGTTCTGCTGTTACGTGCAAATAGGGTATAATTATTAAATTATCTTATTGAATTGATTCTTTTATCAATACATTATATCCTTTTTTGTCTCTTGTAACAGTTTTTGTCTATTTTGTCTGATATTAACATAGCTAGTCCAGCTCTCTTTTTGTTATTTGCATGAAATATTTTTTCCATCCTTTCATTTTCAACTTATTTGAACCTATGTATCTGAAATGGGTCTCTTGTAAATATCATATTCTTGGGTCATGTTTCTTTATCCATTCTGGCAATATGCACATTAGCCATTTACATTTAAGGAAATTACTGATAAGGCAAGATTTACTTTTTTTCTATTCTAACTGTATTTCTAAGCCTTATACATTTTTTTGTGTCTGCTTTCCTCCAGTATTTCCTTCCCTTTTGTTTAGATGACATTGTATTATTGGCCATTTTGAATCACTTATGGTTTCTTTCTGAGCAGATTTTTTTAAGCCCAGGGCGGAGGAACTGCCCGCTGGCGGGGGCCCAAGCCACGCGCCGCCACGTGCCCGGCACAGACCCCGCCCCTCCCGCGCCCCGCCACGCCCTTCAGCCGCTTGGCACGCGGGCCCCTGGCCCCTCCAGCTGCGCCCCCAGGCGACCTCCGCATCCCGGCATAGCCCCGCCCCCTGCTGCCGGCCCCGCCTCCGCAATCCGGGCCTTGGGGCCGGATCCACCCTGCGGGCCTCTCCGTAGGCGCGGGAGGCGGAGTCTGCGCGATGACGTAGGCGGGCGTGCGCCGTGACGGCCCGCGTCCCTGTTACTCAGCGGAGCGGCGGAGACCGGACGACGCGGCCCGGGGTGCGGAGCCGCGAGCAGTGCTGGGTAACGGCCGTGGTGGCGTCTGGACGGCGACGGTGCCCGCCGGCTGACTTCCTCCCCTTCGTTCTCTCCGCTGCCGGTGAGTGCCGCGCGCGCCGCAGGGCCCGGGCGGCCGCTTCGTGTTTATGTTATTGTGCCGCCGCCGTCGCCTCAGCTGCGACCCCCTCCCGGGAGTGGGGGCGGGAGCGCGCGGGGTGGGGGTGGGCCGGCGCGGGAACGGTGGCCGCCCGGGAAGCGGGGGCCGCGCGCGGAGTGGGGGCGGGCCGGCGCTGGAACAGTGGCCGCCCGGGAAGCGGGGGCCGCCGCGGGGTGGGGGCCACCTGGAGCCGTTCCCGGTGGGTCCAGCTGAACTGCGCCGTCCTGTTTCTTGTTTCACTTTATTGCCTGAACCCTTTATCTTATGAAATGTGTTTCAGATCAACACTTTGACGTAGGGGTGCACTTAGTGCAGTGTGTCTTGCCCACACTGTACTGGTAATTGCTGCCATCTTCCAAGAAGCATGTTTGTTACTTGTGTGTCACTGATGAATTAGAAGTTGAAGTGAAACCTGTATCTTCTTTAACCCTGGAAATAGTTCTGGGCCTTGAGGAGCGTTCGTTTATGCCAGGGCTCCGCTCCTTAGAGCTTCTCTCTTGCCTCCATTCACAAAAAAAATTCTTCATTGGTCAGTGTCAGGCAGAAAATGCCTGTGTTGGGAGAGGTAATTTAATTAACTTAGTTCTCAGTGTTTCACAGCTGAGCTCTCCCTAGTGTGGCCGGGTAGGAACATTTCACATAAGAGTTCCTGAATCTCATCCGTTGGAAACATGTTTTCCATTTTACATGCACAGCTTCTGACTCTTATGTTTCCAGGGCATTTGTAATAAAATAGACTTTTTGTTTATACATTTTTGTCAAAGGAGGTCCAATTTTAATTAGCATCTGTGTCCAGGATATTAAGATTGCAGTCTGGAAGCTTTTGCCTTCTGACCTATGAATATGAGTTTAGTCACACCTAAATGCATTGCATTGTAGGAGCTGGGAAAGGAGAAGTAATTTTTTTCCCCATGCGTGAAAGCAAAGATAATTAAAATAATTTAGTAACTACTTGCGGGGGCTGTAAAGGAAAAATGAGAAACTGCTTTTTATATGTAGGAGAAATCTTAACTCTTCATTGGTGTGCTATTTTATCACCCCCTATTGCTTTATCTTGAGAAGAGACCGGGCGTTATTGAGCTGTTCAGACCCCCATTTGTTCCAGGGTTTTTGTTGTTCTGTTTTTGTAAGTTTATTTGCGACTATCTGTAACACTTAGTAAAGTCGTGATAACAGCTCAGATTTAGGCATGGACTGTGTACCAGTACCTGTGCCAGATGCGTGCCATGACCGGCTTGGGACACCGGCACTTCCCGGAGCCGTGCATCTGGGCTTGCTTAGTTAGGAGGTGCTGGAGGCTGCTCCAGATCCCTGGCAGAGCTGTTCTCTTCACTAACCGTGATGCTACTATGTTGCAATGTGTTTTTTTGTTTTGTTTTGTTTTTAATTTATTTTATTTATTAAACATATCAACATACAAGCACAAACATTCTTACCATATGATCATTCCATTCTACATATATAATCAGTAATTCACAATATCATCATGTAGTTGTATATCCATTATCATGATATTTCTTAGAATATTTGCATCAATTCAGAAAAAGAAAAAACAGAAAAAAATTCAGACATACCATACCCCTTATCCCTCCCTTTCATTGATCACTAGCATTTCAATCTGCTAAATTTAATATTTGTTCCCCCTATTTTTTATTTTTAATCCATATGTTTTACTCATCTGTCCAAAAGGTACATAAAAGAAGCATCAGACACAAGGTTTTCACAATCACGCAGTCACACTGTGAAAGCTGTATCAGTATACAATCATATTCAAGAAACATGGCTACTGAAACACAGCTCTACATTTCGGGCAGTTCCCTCCAGTTTCTCTGTTACACCTTAACTATAAAGGTGATATGTATTTAATGTATAAGAATAACCTCCAGGATAACCTCTCAACTCTGGAATATCTCAGCCATTGACACTTTATTTTGTCTCATTTCTCTCTTCTCTTTTGGTCAAGAAGGTTTTCTCAATCCTTTGGTGCTTAGTCCTAGCTCATTCTAGGATTTCTGTCCCAAGTTGCCAGGAAGGTCCACACCCCTGGGAGTCATGTCCCATGTAGAGAGGAAGAAGGCAGTGAGTTTGCTTGTCGTGTTGGCTGAGAGAGAGAGGTCACATCTGAGCAATAAAAAAGGTTCTCTTTGGAATGACTCTTAGGCCTAATTTTTAGTAGGCTTAGCCTGTCCTTTGCGAGGTTAAGTTTCATATGAACAAACCCAAGATTGGGGGCTCAGCCTATTGCTTTGGTTGTCCCCACTGCTTGTGAGAATATCAAGAATTCTCCACTTGGGAAAGTTGATTTTCCCCCTTTCTCACCATCCCCCCAAGGGGACTTTGCAAATACTTTTTTATTCACTGTTCAAATCACTCTAGACAAAGCTAATAAATCTCATGCCCTACTCAAGGTTCTATGTACTTATGATGTTCAATTAAGCAGTCCACATAAGTTATATTAGGAAATACATTGCAGTGTTTTTATTAATTTTAAAAGCAAGTCTTGGTGTTTAAAATGGAATTGTTCCTTTTAAAGAAACAAATGTTTGGTCTTAAAATTTTACTTTGACTCCCCCCAACCCCGCACCACGTACTATTTATTGGACCTTGTACTGGACCTTGTACTTTTTCTCTTTAATCCAACCCTTTTCAGGCCTTTCATGATGTGTATGGCATACTTATGGTAAATTGCATATATTCTGAGTTTTGTTTTGGGGGGGGGGTGCTTTTGTGTTTTTTTTTTGCATGGGCAGGCACCGGGAATCAAACCCTGGTCTCCAGCATGGCGGGCAAGAACTCTGCCTGCTGAGCCTCCATGGCCTGCATATTTTGAGATTTTTAGTGATCATTGGTTTTCAGAGTCAGAAATTGTTCACATATCCATTCAGCATGGCTTTGACTTTGAGTGCCCCGCCCACCCCGTGCCATTTTCTCTTTTAGGCCCCAGGGATTAAAGCCACGAATAACAATGATGCCAGCGTGGCAGGTGGGGGAGCCCCCAGCAGTGTGCAGCCGAACATCCGTCTCACGCAGCCCTTCTTCCCTGGACTAGAGTCTCAGTGGACTGTAGAGGGGGAAAGGTGACGCCCCTTTGTGAGACTTAGATTGGGTGATTGGCCAGGGACCCCAAGACACTACCTTTTTCCCTCTCCCAAACACCTAACCACTTCTGGGTTCAGAGGTGGCAAGATTCAAGAGTTCCCTGGCTCTCCTGGCTTGTCCTTCCTTGGCCACATTCCATCCTTGCAGAAAGGGTGAGGGAAATTGTTTGTCCCCAGGAAGGGGAAATGACTTTCTCAGCTTTCTCATCTCCTGGTTGAAAGAGGCTGGAGCGGGCGACGGGAGGAACACGGAGACCTCTTTGGAGGTCTACCCAGTACAAGCCAGGTCTCTGCTCAGACATCCTAATACTCAGGTTGGATCACCCGAACGTGCTGACTCTGCATTTTCCCACACTTGTACCTGAACTCCCTGCTGCCACGACACCCACACCAGAAGGAAAAAGGGAAATGCAAAAGCCTTCGCTGGGTTAGTTGCCTTCCCACATTCGTCCAAAGGTCATTTTTACCTGTGAGACCCCAGCGACTGTTGTTCCCGTGGGTTGTACGTTCCTTCGGGGCGGGGACTTTCTCCTCTTTAAAGCCCTGGGAACCCCGTCTGATGCCTTCATCAACTCACATCAGGAGGCACAACCAGGTGTCAGCACCACGTTCTTCCTGCTAGTTGTCAGAACACTTAAAGCCAAACTCGGGATTGTCCGTAGCTCTTCCTGGATATCTAATCCAGCAGCTTTTTCCTTTTGACTTTTTGTGGTGTTCTGTCACATGAGCTACTTCGAGTATTCTTGGGAGTAGTCAGAGTGTTAGATGTGGACATTTTCAATTTGTAGTTGTATATACAAGAGCATTCTTGGGGGATGCGGGGGGGGGCACAAAATGGTGGGGATAGAGCAGGGGACAGTTTATCAAAACCAAGCAGAATCCTGGTTGGTGATGCCAGCTGTCAGTCCTCTGGAGTTGGCTTGTTCTGTGGTAACGGGTTCATTGAAAAGATTGGGCTGACCCAGTGCTTCGGTTCTCAGTGGAGGGTAGCTGAGGTTGACCCATCTCTTAGGAATCTTCAACCTCCTGGCCTGTATGCTTTGTGCCTGCATGGTTTTTTGGACATAGATGATTGTTATTTATAATCAGCTTAAGTGAAAATGGAGTTTTAACATTTTTTCCCAGAGGCAGAAATGTAACAAGAATGGGGAAACCGATTTTCTTACTTATATCATTACAAGTACCCGAGTCGTCGGGAAGTTATTTCATTGTCTTCATGCCTTCTGCATAAGTCATGCCTTTTTTTGAAAAGCTTGCTGAAAGGATTTTCTAAATACATTTACTTACCCTTCTTTTTCCCCCATGGTTTATCTTGTTTTTCTTTTTAAAATCCTCCAGGTATCCGTTACAGCACAGATGTGAGTGTGGATGAAGTGAAAGCCTTGGCTTCCCTGATGACATATAAGTGTGCAGTGGTTGGTAAGTGATCTCTTTGTTGTTATCCAAAAATAACTCTGGGGATATATGTTTAACAAGTTTATTTTTAAGGTGCTGTAGACATACACCTTATCAGAACTGGCTTTTTTTTTTATTTTTTTAAATTTTTTTTATTAATCCAAAAAAAAAGAAATTAACACAACATTTAGAAATCATTCCATTCTACATATGCACTCAGTAATTCTTAGTATCATCACATAGATGTATGATCATCATTTCTTAGTACATTTGCATCGATTTAGGAAAAGAACTAGCAAAACAGCTGAAAAAGATATAGAATGTTAATATAGAGAAGAGAATTAAAATAATAATACTAATAAAAAATATATATATAAAAAAAGGAAAAAGAAAAAAACAAAAACAAAAGATACAAACGAACAAACAAACAAAAAACCATATTTCAGGTGCAGCTTCATTCAGTGTTCCAACATAGTTACATTACACTTAGGTATTATTGTGCTGTCCAGTTTTGAGTTTTTGTATCTAGTCCTGTTGCACAGTCTGTATCCCTTCAGCTCTAATTACCCATTATCTTACCCTGTTTCTAACTCCTGCTGGTCTCTGTTACCAATGATATATTCCAAGCTGATTCTTGAATGTCCGTTCACATCAGTGGGACCATACAGTATTTGTCCTTTAGTTTTTGGCTAGACTCACTCAGCATAATGTTCTCTAGGTCCATCTATGTTATTACATGCTTCATAAGTTTAGTCTGTCTTAAAGCTGCATAATATTCCATCGTAGGTATACGCCACAGTCTGTTTAGCCACTCGTCTGTTGATGGACATTTTGGCTGTTTCCATCTCTTTGCAATTGTAGATAATGCTGCTATAAACACTGGTGTGCAAATGTCCGTCTCTGTCTTTGCCCTTAAGTCCTTTGAGTAGATACCTAGCAGTGGTATTGCTGGGTCGTAATCCATTCTGCCGTTCTATGTCTTTTGATTGGGAAATTCAGTCCATTAACTTTTTTTTTTTTTTTTTTTTTTTAAAGAAAGACAGAGAAGGAAGGAAGGATAGAAGGAAGGAAAGGAGGAAGAAAGGGAAACATCTTTAAACATTTTCTTGTTTTATTATATTTTGTTTGTTTGTTTTTTTACATGGGCTGGGGCCGGGAATCGAACCGGGGTCCTCCGGCATGGCAGGCAAGCACTCTTGCCCGCTGAGCCATCGCGGCCCGCCCTCAGTCCATTAACTTTTAGTGTTATTACTGTTTGGATAATATTTTCCTCTACCATTTTGGCTTTTGTATTATATATATATCATATCTGATTTTCCTTCTTTCTACACTTTACTCCATACCTCTCTCTTCTGTCTTTTCGTATCTGACTCTAGTGCTCCTTTTAGTATTTCTTGCAGAGCTGGTCTCTTGGTCACAAATTCTCTCAGTGACTTTTTGTCTATAAATGTTTTAATTTCTCCATTTTTGAAGGACAATTTTGCTGGATATAGAAGTCTTGGTTGGCAGTTTTTCTCTTTTAGTAATTTAAATATATCATCCCACTGTCTTCTAGCTTCCATGGTTTCTGCTGAGAAATCTACACATAGTCTTATTGTGTTTCCCTTGTATGTGACAGATTGTTTTTCTCTTGCTGCTTTCAAGATCCTCTCTTTCTCTTTGACCTCTGACATTCTAACTAGTAAATGTCTTGGAGAACGCCTATTTGGGTCTATTCTCTTTGGGGTACGCTGCACTTCTTGGATCTGTAAATTTAGGTCTTTCATAAGAGTTGGGAAATTTCCAGTGATAATTTCTTCCATTAGTTTTTCTCCTCCTTTTCCCTTCTCTTCTCCTTCTGGGACACCCACAACACGTATATTTGTGCGCTTCATATTGTCATTCAGTTCCCTGATCCCCTGCTCAAGTTTTTCCATTCTTTTCCCTATAGTTTCTGTTTCTTTTTGGAATTCAGATGTTCCATCCTCCAGTTCACTAATTGTAGCTTCTGTCTCTTTAGATCTACCATTGTAGGTATCCATTGTTTTTTCCATTTTTTCTTCTTTGTCCTTCACTCCCATAAGTTCTGTGATTTGTTTTTTCAGATTTTCTATTTCTTCTTTTTGTTCAGCCCATGTCTTCTTCATGTCCTCCCTCAATTTATTGATTTGGTTTTTGAAGAGTTTTTCCATTTCTGTTCGTATATTCAGCGTTAGTTGTCTCAGCTCCTGTATCTCATTTGAACTATTGGTTTGTTCCTTTGACTGGGCCATATCTTCAGTTTTCCGAGCGTCATCCATTATTTTCTGCTGGTGTCTGGGCATTTGATCAGATTTCCCTGGGTGTGGGACCCGGCTGGTTGAAAGGTTTTTCTGTGGAATCTCTGGGCTCTGTTTTTCTTTTCCTGCCCAGTAGATGGCGCTCGTGGTGCTTGTCTGTCTGCGGGGCCCACCAGTAAAAGATGCTGTGGCTTCTTTAACTTGCCAATCCGAATCTCGCAGCTGGCCAGGGAAACCGCACGTGGAGGGTGGGGTCGCTGGCCGCCGCAGCTTGGGGGAGTGCCGGTCCAAATTGCCCAGCTGGCCCGAGACGCCAAGCGTGGCGGGAGGGCCCCGCTATCCAAAGTTCCCAGTCAGACTGGGGAGCCACGTGCTTCCCAGTCGCCAGCCACCCCGGCCGGGAAAACGCGCGCCCCTCGGGTATCTCACTGCAGCGGATTCTCCCTGCCCGTTCAGCCGTTCCAGAATGGGGTACGCTGTCTTTTTGGTCTCTGTCGTGGCTCCGGGAGCTGTTTCGTATTGTTTCTGTTTCTTTAGTTGCTTTTCTGGAGGAGGAACTAAGACCCGCGTGTCTTACTAAGCCGCCATCTTCTCCGGAACTCAGAACTGGCTTTTTAAGTTACACATTTTATGGCTTTCATTTCCTTTCGTTTAGTCATAATTAAGATTTTATCTTTTTCAAATGTGAATTTTTTTATAGGCGCTAATTGCATTTTTTTTTTTAGCACAGATCTTTGTTTAAATCTATTGCCATACTTTTTATAAATATGACTAGATCAACTCTGGAATCTGTCCTGTAACTACCTGTTGAAGAGTGCTTTGAAAACTATTGCTTTTTTATTTCTTTGCTTTGTGTATATGTTATACCATACAATAAAAAAGTTAAAAAAAAAAAAAGCCTAAATCACAGGGGAAGGAAAGTGAATATCTTTCAGAAGTAATAAAGATCACTGATTGTTTCCTGTCAAGCCTTATAATTTCTGTTCACTAGAATTGTTTTTAAAGTTCAGTATTTTAGAAGATATCAAGGTGGGTTTATTTCTTGAGTGTTGTGAAATTAAAGTTTAAAGCATGCCCCAGTTTTGTAGAATTGCTCAGTGCTTTCCTTTCCTTTTTCTAACTCTTACGTGAAATAACAGCTGAGGTCTTCTGTTTCAGATGTGCCATTTGGGGGTGCTAAAGCTGGTGTTAAGATCAATCCCAAGAACTATACCGTAAGTAAGAAGTTAATGTTTGTGTTCACAGTGCAGTTTACAAAGGACTTGAAATTACTGTCCTCCGGTAATTTCCAAATCAGTGAGATTTACTACAGTGCCTGTTGCTTTGTAAAAGGAATAGAAAAACAAGTAAATAGTTATCTCATCAAGTGTTTTGCCCTATAAAAAGTCATTTTCTTAAGATCAATAAATATCATTTTTCGTTTTCTTGGGTAAAAGGTAAAATTTCTTCATTTTGTTAGGCATTTATATTCATGTTTGATAATTAATAAATTCACCATTTAAGTGAAAATATAGCATAGGAGTGAGTCACGGGGCCTGTGTTAATAGAAAGAGAACAGGAATTAGAATTTGAGCCCTACTGTCTGATGTTTGTATAACAATTTCTGATTCCTTGTTGTCTCACCTTTAAAATAGAAATAATGCCTACTTTATGAGTTGTTGAGAATTACGTGAAATAGAGGAAGAGAGATAAAAACGTACAGCTACTTGTTTCCTCCTCAAGTGTTTCTTTCCATCGAAACATTTTTCTCTTTACAGGATAATGAATTGGAAAAAATCACAAGGCGGTTCACCATGGAGTTGGCAAAGAAGGGCTTTATCGGTATGTCTTGCCATGTGGGTTGCACATCGAATGGGAGCATCCGAAGAATAATTATCATGGTTTAAACTCCTCCTGCTTTTATCCTCACTTGCATAGATAGAGTTGCCGTTTTACTTTGAGAAGCAAGATGGATTGTGTGATGGATGCGGTGAGCATACCTGCAGCTGTTTAGGACGCATCTCTAAGAGAACTATGGTTCGGGTTTTCAGGCCTGCGTTTTGGGCACCAGGGAGCACCCGCCTGCCCGCCCGCACCTTTTCCTTGTGCACACGTGGTTAGCACTGCAGGACTGTGTGGTCTGTCTTGACACAGCCACAGAGGCCAAGGCCAGGCTTTTGGGAACTAAGTAATAGCTGAATAAAAACATCTGTTTCTTACAATATCGGTTCTGTGCTTAAAGCTTTGAGATCTGGTGCCTTTTGGAGTTGGAGTTTTTAGCACGCCCAGCTAAAACTGTGAGTGGCAGGAAGTGACAGTGACTGCAGTGCTGGTGGACCTGTCACCCTCACTATCTGTGCAGGTTCCTGAGCTTTGGGAGGTTTTGCCAAACAGACTACAGCTGTGAGGATACGAATTACTTGTTTGCTGGTTTTTGCATCTTACTACCCGTCTGGGTTTGTGGTCTTGTGTGTGATGTGTGAATATTCGTCATTCGCTTTTTTTTTTTTTTTTTTTTTTTTTTACCGTTTAAGCATTTATTGAATCAAATGGTTCTTACAGCTCTGCTCCTGCTACCGTATTCACAGTGTAGTAAAAAGAGGGTGGGCAGAAGTCCTTCGCCTTGACTTTGCCTGCCCCCTCCTGCAAACCCTCAGTAGAAGCCAAGGAGAATGAGAAGTCAGAGGTGAAGGACGTGCTGCCCAGACCTCAGCCGCCAGGCATGGAGCAGGAGCCCTGCCCTGGTTAACTCGGCCTGGAGGACGAGGAGGTGGGCTTTGAACACGTAGCTTTTAAAAACCAAAGGTGGAGACCTCAGCTCATTCTTGGAAGGAAACAAGAGCCATAATAACATAAACGCTTGAGTCCTCGAGGATCTTTTAAGGTCCAGCTGTGTACTGATTTCTTGGGGTCCACACAAATGGTTGCCTCAAACGCAAACCCTAGGGCTGGCTTTCTGATGGCCCAAGGTCTAAAGGGACCAAGATCAAGGTGGCACTTGGAGTCTTCTTATAACTGCTATAACAGGGCAGCTGGGGAACAGTGCTTGTGCTATTTTAAGGTCATGGGTCCATCTTCTGGCCTGTGTTATTACTTGGGGAACCAGGTAGGTAAATTGAACCCAGCATTGCCCTCCCGTTTCCTTGGCAACACTGGTTTAGACAGCTCAGCCATTCCTGAGCATTCTGTTGAATGTTGCTGACCAACACGGCTCGTCGCCGGGCCTTAAGGAGCCCACGTAGCAGCTGAGGTCCAGGGCCGCCTTCTCACCCTCTGGTGCGGCAGGGCTCTGGGGCTAGGCTGTCAGTTTGCTCCCGGCGCTCTGCCTGGCTCTCTGACGGCGTGGGTATGAGAGTTGAGCTGTTGCACAGCTGGTCTCAGAAACTCTAGGAGCCCCTCGGTGAAGAGGCTGCAGCCCGTGGGTCCTGCCACTGGGGACGCCCCCCAGACACAACAGCAGAACCAGCCCCTGCCATCACAAACAAGTCATTTGCTTTATCATTTTCAAACACATTATGTCTTTCTAACTTTTCTTCATCTGAAAGGGTTCTAATTTGTTTGAATAAAGTAAACAAAATTATTTAATAGACCACTTGTCCTAGTAACATTTTGAAATTTGCTTCTTTTTTAGGAAAATGTGTATGTAATAGAAAAACTAGTAGAGTAATGAATATAGGTGGCACTGAAACCTACCAGATTTGGCCCGTCTCTCTTAATTTCAAAGGCTTCTGGGTTCTTGGTGTGCCGCATCCTCACAGCCACGATGGTCTTAGAGTGAGCCTGGGACTCGGGACCCAGCACTGGGTCCTTACCGTAGAGGAGCACCTGCACCTCTGAATTAGCGAACCAAGGGTGGGTTCAGCCTACTGTCCATCCCTTACCCTAAATCTCAGACACAGCCTTGAATGGTTTTAGACTTTATTGAATCGTGTCTGTTGGCCGTATCTCCAGCTAACTTTCCTTAGTCTCGGCAGAATACCTTACATCCTAGTGGTGATAGAGCCATCCGTTGGGACACTGAAAGGAAGCAGAACTTAACTTCTGGTGGTTTGACTTCCTTGTTTGAGTGCAGAAGCCTTGCTAGCCCAGGAGGGAGGCAGAGGGAGACCTTTCTCTCCTGCCAGGGCACAGATATCCTGGGCAGACCTTTAGAGTTGATGTCATTCGTCTGGTATTTTCTGGCATCCTTTTCCACAGAGTTGCAGGTTGTGAGTTAGACCTGAGGCTAAGCCCAGACCCAGACACGTGTGTGAACTTGATCAGCTCGTCAGTTTCCCCAGACTAGGCAGCAGGGCTGTGACAGGGGCGGCGTTGCCTGTGAGACCGTGTTGGTGGCGCTGCCTACCTGATAGCATGAAGCCGCACAGCCCTTGAACACTGGATGTCTTTTTAAATTCTTTTGATGTAGTTTTCAGTGTGCAAGTCTTGCATTCTTTTTTTAAACTTATTTCTAAGTGTTTGTATGGTTTTTATGCTGTTGTAAATGGAATCTCTTTCGTCCTTACTAGTGTATAGCAGTGGGATCGTTTCATACTGATGTTGTGTGCTGTAGCCTTGTAGATCTCATTTATTAGCTCCAATAGGGGTGTGTGTGTGTGTGTGTGTGTGTGTGTGTGTATTCCTTAGCATTAAGGAATGATCATGTCATCTTCAAGTGAAGATAATTTTTTCCTTTCCAACCTGGGGAGACCTGTTATTTCTTTTTCTTGTCTAGTTACCATGACAGCACAAGGTTGAATGGAAATGAAAAGGGTGGACTTTCTTGTCTTGCTTAGCTTAGGCAGAAAACCTTTAATTTTTCACCCTTAAATGTAATGTTAATCTGTGAATTTTTCATAGATGTCCTTTATCAGATTAACAAAGTTCCCTTCTATTCTTAGTTTTTGAGTGTTTTTATCATAAATAATGTTGGCTTTTGACAAAAGCTTTTTTTTTCGCATCTGTTGTGATGAACATGTGATTTTTGTCCTTTATTCTTTTAATACAGTGTGTACTGTACTGATTGAGTTTTGTATCTTGACTAGACATTGCATTCCTGGGATAATCCCACTTGGTTTGTGGTATGTAATGCATTTTATGTGGCTAGATAGGATTTAGTCATATTTTGTTGAGTGAGAAATTTTGTCTATATTTATTTGCAACCTCTTGGTTGCTGTTAATTCTGTTGTGTGAATTTAAATATCACCTTTGTAAATTGTGAAGTTCCCTTGCAAAAATATCCCTTGATATTTCCTTCCTTCTAACCCTCTTTTTATCTCCATGCAAAATTACCCTTTCAGCGCTAACCCTAAACTCACGTTCTGTTAAAGGAGTTGCATTTTTAGGCCATTTTTTATTTTTCTGATTTATGCTATTTGGGGATAGGGTGATGACATTTTTTAAAAAGCAGTTTGTATTTACGCACCATCTTTATCATTAACTGATTTTCATCATTAACCATCTTCATAATTAACCGTCTTCATCATCCACAACAGTTATCCAGTCCCATGTTTTATCCTCTTGGCTTTCGCTCTAGTGCCATACACAACCCTAAACTTCCCCTTTCAACAGCAGTCACAAGAGTCTGTGTTGTTAATTACACTCCTGATAATGTGCTGTCATCACCTCTATCCATTTCCAAGCATACCCAACCTTATTAAAAATTCTGCACAGATTAAGCATTAGCTCACCATTCTTTATCTTCATTCTATCTACTAGTAACCTGTATTCGAGGTATTAGCTCTATGAGTTAGCTCTTTATGTTTAATGAGATCAAAAATATTTGTCCTTTTGTGTCAAGCCTACTTTTCCTTACAGCTGAAAATTATTGCTGTACGTCTGTGCCACATTGTGTTTATCCTCTCATCAGTCAGTAGACATTTAGGTTGTTTCTCTCTTTAGGCGGTTGTGAATGATGCCTCTGTGAACTTCATCGTGCAAGTGTTTGTTACATCCCAGCTTTCAGTTCTTCTGAGACCATACCTAGTTATGGGGTTACCCAATCCTGTATCAGTTCTGTACTTCGCTTCCTGAGCAACTGCCAAACTGTCTTCCCCAGCAGCTCCTCCCAGCAGTGAATCAGCGTCCCTTTCTCCACACCCTCTCCAGCACTAGTGCTTTTCTGTTCTTTTGATTATGGCCCTTCTGATAGGCGTGCAGTGATATCTCATTGTGGTTTTCGTTTGCATATCATAATAACTAGTGATGCTGGGCATCTTCTCATGGGCTCTTTAGCCATTTGTATTTCTCCTGGGGAAATATTGCTTTAGGTCTTTTGCTCAGTTTTAAATTGGGTTGTCTTTTTTTTTTTTTAATGTCTCTATCTACATATATGTACGTATCTATACGTACCCCCACGCACAAACAGAAATATAGGATATGTATATCATAGGAAACTTTGTTCACAGTGTTTTTTCTTTTGTTTTGTTACTTGGGTGCATGGTCCAGGAATTGGCCCTGGGTCTCTGGCTGGCAGCAAGAATTCTACCCCTGAACTACCCATGCATCCTGTTTGTCTTTTTTTTTTTTTTTTGCATGGGCAGGCACTGGAAATTGAACCCGGATCTCAGGCATGGCAGGTGAGAACTCTGCCTGCTGAGCCACCGTGGCCTGCCGCCTGTTTGTCTTTTTAATGTTGAGTTGTGGTCTGCAAATATTCTCTCCCATTGAGAAGGCAGTCTTTTCACCTTTTTGAGAAAGTCCTTTCATGCACAGAACTCTTAAATTTTGAGAAGGTCCTGTTTATCTATTTTTTGTTTCATTTTTTAATTTCATGCTTGTGCTTTGGGTGTCATGTCTAAGAGTCCTCCACCTACCACAAGACCTTGACCTCCCAACATTTTCTTCTAGGAATTTTATGTTCCTGGTTCTTATGTTTGGGTCTTTGATCCATTTTGAGTTAAGTTTTTGTTTAAGGTGTGAGAGAGGAGTCCTCTTTCATTCTTTTGTATTACATAGCCAGTTCTCCCAGCACCATGTTGAAGGGACTGTTCTCTCCCCTGTGAAGCCATCTGGCCCTGGACCTTTCTTTGTTGGGAGGTGTTTGGAGACTGAGTCAGTCTTTTGTGAGTGGTTTGTTGGGGTCTTCTGTTTCTTCTAGTCAGTATATGTTTCTAGGAAATTGTCCGTTTCGACTGAGTTGTCTAATTTGTTGGCACACAGTTGTTCACAGTATCCACTTATGAACTTTTATTTCTGTGGGGATGATAGTAATGTCCCCCGTCTCATTTTTTATTTTATTTATCTGTATCTTCCCCCCCCCCCCCTATTAGTGTAGCTAAGGATTTGTCAATTTTATTGATCGTCTCAAAGAACCAACTTTTGGCTTTGTTGATTCTCTTGAATTTTTT
Organism: Tamandua tetradactyla; assembly: GCF_023851605.1. Classification (NCBI taxonomy): domain Eukaryota; kingdom Metazoa; phylum Chordata; class Mammalia; order Pilosa; family Myrmecophagidae; genus Tamandua; species Tamandua tetradactyla. Next base: position 3,219,073 of record NC_135339.1, read on the forward strand.
TTTTTATTCTCAAGTTCATTTATTTCTGCTCTAGCCTTTGTGTAAGTGGGAACACTGTATGCATGCTGAATAAAACCTGCTCTTTTTTCCCACGTGTATTTTGCTGTGTTTTCCAAGTCATTTACCTGTATATAAAGCGCCCATGTTAATGGCTGCATAGTATTTCTGTATAGAGATGTAGCGTGTTTTATTGAATGGTCCGACGTTGAGGGCGAGCCGTCCTCTCTGTCTGTTGTGGTGGACTGGAATAGTCCTGCTGCCCCTACCCTGGCTGTGTCGGGTGAGCCGCGGCCTGTCCGTGCTCTCGCTGTGGTCGTCAGCAGGTGGTGCTGTCACCGACGGTTCTCGCTCCTGCCAGCTCCCATCTTGTGATCTCAAACCTGTTAGTTTGTTGTGACCCAAGCAAGGGAAAGTCAGGGCCTAAGAACTTGATGTACACAGAGTGGTGAGCTTTCTGCATTCGGTCAGCACAGCATCCTACCCCCGGTTTAGGGCCACGTCGCTCCTCTCCGGCTGCCTCTTGGGGCGTCCCTGTGCTTGTGGGCAGTGAGGGGCCTGAACCTCTGGTGTGGGGTCAGGACACTTGAGGCAGGGACGCTGAGCTGACGTGCCTGCGGTTACACGTGCAGAAGCCCCCATAGCGGCTTATTTCTGCTGCGTGTAGCTAACTTCCCAGCACGCGGCCGGGAAACGCCAGAGCGGCCACGCTGTGATGTGCATGTGCTTTGTAGGGAGACATTTCATGGGCCTCTCCATGACCTCGGTTAGTTAGGTGAAGAAAGTCCAGAGTCTTCAAGGCGCGGTGACTTTGTCGTTGTAGAGGATTACAAGGGATGTTGTGTCTGAGACAAGCTTTTCTTCAAGCCTGAACCCTGTCCTCGTGCCTAGGTCCTGGCATCGACGTGCCTGCCCCAGACATGAGCACAGGCAAGTGGGAGATGTCCTGGATCGGGAAAAGCAGCTGGACTGGTCACCTGGGAGTGGACAGTCGCAGAGTTTTTCCCTCCCCTTGAATAGTTAGTTTTGTTGGTTATTATTTTTTTTCTGTTTCTCCATCTCTAAGTAGCGCATTTAGCGGACATGAGTTGGATTTTGGCTCACATGTTGCGCTGACCAGGTGCAGGGTGGTGGGCTTCGAGAGGGAGCGCCAGCTACCACCCAGGTCAGAACACTGCTGGGCTCGAGAGGTGAAATGGAGAAACACTCAGCTCTGCCTTCTTTCTGAGGGGCTTTCAGGTAAAAGTGGAGAAAAGAGTCGGAAGCAGATAAGGCATGGAAATACCTTCATACGAGGCAGAAAGCCATGATATTTTTAAGGCTTCCTGGAGGAGGCGGTACTGGGCTGTATGTTGTGTGGAGAGCCTCTGCTGCCGACCCTCCTTGGGGAGGAGCAGCTGGGAGCTGTATCCACGCTTCCATGCCCAGAGGCCAGGCTGGGTGCAGGAGGGTGTCCACGGCAGACAGAGCCGGACTTGTCTGGGTGCTGGGGATCGAGGAGGGTGCGAGGCAGTTGGAGGAAACGAGACTGGACACTCAGTGATAGAAAGCAGGGGAAGGACACACGGCTTTCTGTCCCCACAGGGGATGAAAGTTGAGCAAATGGAAATATGAAAGGAGTAGGAAGAAAAAAGGAGTTGGGAAAGGCCTTAACTTAAAAGCTGTCTAGAGCACCCGCCGTATATAAGGCTAAGTCCACCACGTACGGTGCTCAGAACAGTGGGATCAATGCGATGAAAAGGGTAACAGGCCTGGACCAAGTCTCTGGGGCCAGGGTAGGAAAGGCTTCCTGGAAGAAGTGACCTTCTGATCTGCTCCAAAGTTGGGGGGAGTGTTCCAGTTTGAAGCTATAATGAACCCCAGAAAAGCCATGTTTTAATCCTGATCCAGTCTTATGCAGGTAGCTGTTTCTTTTAATCCCGATTACTGATACTGTAGGGTGGAAACTTTTGATTAGGTTATCTCCACTATGTGACCCGCCCGATGTGGGTGTGACCTTTTGGTTAGATGGACATGCGACTCTGCCCATTCCAGGTGAGTCTTGATTGTTTACCAGAGTCCTTTAAAGGGGGAAACATTTTGAAGACACCTTGGAGCCAATTCAGGCGCTTGGAGGACAGAACTGACAGAGCCCACACAGCCAGAGACATTTGGAGATGAAGAAAGAAAACACCCCTGGGGAAGCTGTTTGAAACAAGAAACCAAAAACCCTAGCATATGCCAGCCACATGACTGTACAGCTGACAGAGGGTTCCAGACCCATGAGCCTTTCTTGAGCCAGTCTTTCCCTGGATGCCTTAGTTTGGACATTTTTATAGCCTTGTAACTATAAACTTGTAACTTATTAAATTTCCTTTCTAAAAACCATTCCAGTTCTGGTATATTGCATCCTGGCAGCATTAGCTAACCAGTACAGGGGAGACAGGGTCTGAGGCTGAAGGAGGCACCTGGCCAAGGTGCCAAAGCATAGTAGTCTTGAGAGACAGTGAGAGGATGGGAGTGGGAAAGGCCAGGAGGGGACGACCCAACCAGAGCCCTGCCCTGTAAGCACCAGCAAGGACGTGGATCTTTTCCTGAAAACAGGGCAGCCAGGAAAATGTCCTCATGAGCAGGTGTGTGGCACAGCTCAGTGGGCCTTTTGTCAGAGGAGTGGACTGCTGGGGAACCATTAGAGGATCCGAGAAGGCAGGCAGTCTCAGCCTAAATTAGGGTGCTGTCAGTAAAGCTGGAGGGAGGTGGACAGATTTCAGAGTGGTTTTGGGAAGAAAAGCAGCAGCCCTGCAGTAGTGGGGAGTACTGAAGGAGGGGTTCTGCAGAGAGAGTAAATTGACTAGGGAACTTGTACAATTGGAGCCAAGCTGCGGCAAGAATGGGCGTCCATGTAAGAACAAATGGCTCTAGAGAGAAGGCCCTTGAAAGCCAGCTGCAGCCCAGAGACACAGGCTTTGGCTTTTGTTGTCATTCGGCCTGTGCAGCGGCCGTAGGCACAGATTCATTGGTGCAAGAGAGAAGTGTGGCAGCAGGTCCTCCAGTGGGATAAAGTCCCCGTGTGTTTTTGCTTTAAGAGCCCCAGTGGAAGGATCAGCCCTGGAGAGGAGAAAGGCAGTGGGAACCGTGGCTGCAGCCCCCACAGAGGGATTTCCAGGCCAGTGGCCCAGGTCCAGTCTTGTCTCTGTCCCTCCCCAGCTCTTTGACTTGGAACAGGTGCTTCAAGCTCTCTGTGCCTCAGTTTCCTCTTGTGCTAAGTGAGGAGAATCATAGTACCTCCTTCATGGGAGTTAAGAGGGTTAAGTGAATAATATGACACCTTGAACAGTACATAGCCTTCACTGTGAACAAAAAGCCCACATTTATAAGTACTAAATCAAGTAAATTGCACAGATCCCCTGAGATGTGATGTGAGACATGTAAATAAACTTTGGTTTGACGGCCACTCCCGTGAAGGCAGTAACTGTTCATGTAGGTGAGTTGTGGACATGGTCCCTTTCCAGCAAAATCCTAGATTGGCCAGTGTAAGCCAGCCAGCAATATTTTTCATCATTCATAGCCTGCTCAGTGGTGGCCCCAGAAGGCAGGTCTGGGAGGCAAGGCCAGCTACACTTTTGATGGTCCTGGAAAAAGACTTTCCTTCAAATGATAGAAAAACCAAAATTAGGGCCTGTGTTGGTCTGCTAAAGCTGCCAGAATGTAATATACCAGAAATGGGATGGCTTTTAAAAGGGAATTTAATGAGTTACAAGGTTACAGTTCTAAGGCTATAATAATGTCTGAACTAAGGCATCCACAAATAGGTACCTGGACTCAAGAAAGGTAGATGAGTCCATCTGCTGGTCCTCTGACATCGGACAGCTTCTGATGCCAGTGGCTTCCTCTCTAAGTGTCTGTGGGCCTTCCCTTAGCTCCTCCGGAACACAGCTCTGGGTTCTTCCTTGCTTAGCATCTCGTGGGAAGGCACATGGTGACATCTGCTGAGCTCTCAGGCAACTGTGTCTCCTGGGGCTTCTGCCTCTGCATCTGAGGTCTCTCCACAGCGTCTCCCCTTTTAAAGGAGTCCAGTGAACTAATCAAGACCCACCTTGAATGGGTGGAGTCTCATCTCCATCTAGTCAAAAGGCCACACACTGGGATTGGGTGTGTCACATCTCCATGGAAACAATCCAGTTTCCCACCCTAAGCAAAAGGTCTTATCCCACAAGGTTGGATAAAGATTAAAACGTGGCTTTTCTAGGGTACATAATACTTTCTGACCGGCACAGGGCCTGAGGTGAGGAAGCCATGGGTTTCGCTGGTTGCCTCCTTCCAGCCGTGCGTGACCCCGAGTCCTCCTGGGAGACTGATGGGTGGAGGGAGGTGGGAGCAGCAGACAGCGGGCCCCAGGCCTGTCCTCAGACAGTGCTCCCTCAGTGCCAACATTTGCATTCTCACTGTTGAGGAGCATTTGGCACTAGATTTTACAGTTCTGTATTCATAGGTGTTAATTATTCATGAAAGAAAACAGAAAATGACTAATCTGTAAGTCATTTAACTAGACTTTTTTTTTTTTTTTTTTACTGTTTTTAGTCTTTTAGTCTTTTTGTGGATAATTATTCTCACTTCCCACTGTAAAAATGTTCAAACAGTATAGATAAAGGCGAGGCAACTTTTTTTCACCTTTTTTAAAAAAAATTTTACTGACAAATCTTCACACATATGCAGTCCATACATGGTGCACAATCAGTGGCTCACAATATCATCACATAGCTGTGCATTCATCACCATGATCATTTTTAGAACATTTGCATCACTGCAGAAAAATAAATGCAAAGAGAAGAAACTCACACATCCCATGCTCTTTTACCCTTCCCTGTTATTGACCACTAGTATTGCCATCTATCCAATTTATTTTACCCCTTATCCCCTATATTATTTAACTCATCTGTCCGTACTCTGGATAAAAGGAGTATCAGACACAAGGTTTTCACAATCACACAGTCACATTGTAAAAGGTATATCTTTACACAGCTGTCTTCAAGAATCAAGGCTACTGGAACACAGCTCAACAGTTGCTGGTACATCCCTCCAGCCACTCCAATACACCATAAACTAAAAAGGGATATCTATATAATGCATAAGAAAAACCTCCAGGATAACTTCTCAACTGAAATCTCTCAGCCACTGACTATTGTGTCTCCTTTCTCTCTTCCCCCTTTTGGTCAAGAAGGCTTTCTTAGTCCCATATTGCCAGGGAGATTTACACCTCTGGGAGTCCTGTCCCACGTAAGGGGAAGGGCAGTGAATTCACCTTCTTAGTTGGCTTCGAGAGAGAGGCCACATCTGAGCAACAAAATAAGTTTCTCTGGGGGTGACAAGGTCACTTTTTAACTCACCCAGCTGGAATGTGCATTGGGGAGTGGAGAGAGGGTACAGTGTGAAGCAAGACGCTTTATTTTGCATCACATGGATTGCAGATCACCTCAGCAAGTTTATTAACTAGTCCACACTTCAGCCACTGATTTTAAATGCTTCCTTTATTTTATATTGATGTTCTCTGAACGGCAGGACTGTTTGTAGTTACCCTATTCTACTGATGGACTTGTGTATCCCATGTAGTTCTGCTTGCTAAGAACTTCACCTTTTTTTTTAAAAAAAGTGAATAGTGAAACGGCTTCCTGCCACCTCTGTCCCTTTTCTTTTCCCAGAGCTAACCGCTGCTCCCAGAGAGCAGACCTATCCTTTGTGGGGTTAAGTTTCATATGAACAAACCCCAAGACTGGGGGCTCAGCCTATAGCTTTGGTTGTCCACACTGCTTGTGAGAATATCAAGAATTCAACTTGGGGAAGTTACATTTCTCCCCGTTCTCACCATTCCCCGAAGGGGGCTTTGCAAATACTTTTCCACTCACTGATGGAATCACTCTGGGATTCATCTCGGCATCACTCTGGAGAAATCAACAAAATTTCATGTCCTACCTGAGATTCCAAGCACTTACGGCAGACAGAACGGTTTTTTAAAAGGGGAATTTAATAAGTTGCTAGTTTACAGTTCTAAGGCCAAGAAATTGTCTCAATTAAAGCAAGTCTATAGAAATGTCCAATCTAAGGCATCCAGGGACAGATACCTTGATTCAAGAAGGCCAGAGAAGTTCACAGTTTCTCTCTCAAGTGGAAGGGCAAATGGTGAACACAGTCAGAGTTTCTCTCTCATCTGTAAAGGCACATGGTGAACATGGTCAGGGTTCCTCTTGCATCTGGAAGGGCACATGGTGACCACAGCATCATCTGCTAGCTTCTTCTCCTGGCTTCCTGTTTCATGAAGCTCCCTGGGAGGCATTTTCCTTCTTCATCTCCAAAGGTTGCTAACTGTGGACTCTGCTTTGTGGTGCTACAGCATTCTCTGCCCTCTCTGAATCTCTCTCATTCTCCAGAATGTTCCCTCTTTTATAGGACTCCAAAAACTAATGAAGACCCACCCATTTCCCCCAATCCAGTTTAACAACCACTCTTGACTGGGTTACATCTCCAGGGAGATGATCTAATTACAGAAGCAAACATACAGTATTGAATAGGGATTATTCTGCCTTTACAAAATGGGATTTAGACTAAAACATCCTTTCAAACTAGCATACACACACACATATTTATGTTATGACCTCACAGTTCCACTCCTGAATATGAAATGAAAATTTATGTCCACACGTGACTTGGACACCAGTGTACAAACTGTCCATTAACAAGTATACAGTGGAATACTACTCACAGTTAAAAAGAAATAGACTGATACATGGCACAGCAAGCAATTGCAGACCATTTTGTTGAGCTGTAGAAGCCAAGATACAAAAGAGTACATACTGTATGATTCCATTCACAAGGAATTCTAGAATCAGCAAAACTGATCTGTAATGAAGCAAGCAGATTTAGTGTTTAACTTGGGATCAGAGCTGGGAGGGATTGACTGCAGAGGAGCAGGAAGTAACTTGTCAGAGTGATGGAAATGTTTTATATCTTATTTGGGTAATGGGTACACCAGTATATACATTTGTCATATTTATCAAACTGTATACTTAAAATGAGTACATATAATTTTATGTAAATTATATCTTAATCAAGTTGATTTTAAAAACAGACTCTAAACAGCATTTATAGAATAGACCTGTATCAAGTGCTACTGTATAGAATATCACGAACTGGGTGGCTTTAAATAGCAGAAATTTATTCTCCATTTCTGGAGGCTAGACATCTGAAATCAAAGTGCTGGTGGAGTAATGCTGCCTCCAAACCACTAAGGGGATCCTTGCTGGCCTCCTCCAGTTTCTGGTGGCCCCAGGCATTCCTTGGCTTGTGGCAGCATCACTCCAATCTCTGCCATTACCTTCACATGGCTGTCTTCTAAGCATACCAGTCATGTTGGATTGTCCAATTACATCTGCCAAGACCCTATTTTCAAGTAAGGTCATGTTCTAAGGTTCTGTTGGGTGTGACTTCTTGTGGGGTGGGGGCACTATTCACCCCAGTTCTCTTTCATTTTGTCCATCTGTCTGTCTCTCTACCTGCCTACCTATTTACTTTTCTGTCTGTCTTTCTGTCTAGTATACATACACACCCACCACACACACAGAATGCACAGGACAGGTCAAAACAATGTTTAGAAAATTGTTAGTTGGTTATGTCTAGATAGGTGTGATTTTTAAAAACTGATTGGGCTTTTATGTATTATTTGAATTTTGTTTTTCAGTGAATGTTATTTGCCAAAAAATGAAGTGTTTTTTATTTATTATTTTTATTTTTTGGTCATGTAGGAGTTTTTATTCCTGGAGGGTTTCAGTTTTTAAGGTAACCATTGAGTAGATATTAGCATGTTTGTTATATTTGTGTAGAATTTAAACCTTTACCTGGTAACCTCCACCAATTAAGGAACAAATACTTACATTACCTTTGTTGCTGCCTGGGTGACCCTTTTGACCCCTTACCTCCTATAAACATAACCACTAACTCTACGTTTTGTGTTTATTATTTCTTTGCTCTTTCTAGTTTCATCACATTTGTATCTCTAAACTGTTGTCTTTTCTTGTACTTTTGCACTTTATAATTAGAATCCTGCTATGTATCCACTTTTGCCACTTGCTTTGTCGTCCCACGGTATATGGCTGAGACTCATCCAGATTTTTGCTTGTAGTTGCAGTTAGTGCATTTTCATTGCTGTGTTGTGTTACATTGTGTATTAGACAGTCTGTCCTTTTGTACTCTTTTTTAAAAATTTTTTTATTAATTAAAAACAAATTATAAGAAACACAAACATTCCCAGCACTTAACACTCAGCAATTCACAATATCATCACATAGTTGCATATTCATCATCATGATCATTTTGTCCTTTGTACTCTTGATGAGTGATTGGGTTTTCATTTGTGTTTGCTCATCTGAGCAGTGGCGAGGTGAATATTCCTGGGCACGTCTTCTGGCTCACATGAGCAAGAGCTTCTCTGGGACGATAGTTCGATAGCTGCTGAGTTGAGGGCATGCATTTCTTTTACATCTTTAGAGTATTAATTTTCTGTTGTTTTGTCACAAATTGCCACAAAATTAAAAGTCAAATTTAATTTCTCACAGTTGTGTGGATCAGAAATCTAGCCGGCTTTGCTGGATTCTTACAAGACTGAGATTAAGATGAAGTTAAGACTGGACTCCTTTCTGGAGACTCTGTGGGTGAATGTATTTCCAGGTACCTTCACATTTTTGGTGGAATTTACTTTCATGCACTGGTAGGACTGAGGTTTGCATTTCCTTGCTGTTTGTCAGCTGGGGTCTTTCTTAGCTTCTAGGTGCCACTTACTTTCCTTTCCTCATGGTCTCTTCCCTTTCTCTTCAAAGGCAGCAGTGGTGAGTGGAGTCCTTTTCATACTTCAGATCTTCATGTCCTCCTCTTCTGCCTCATTTCATTTTTGCCTCTAGCTGGAGATAGTTCTCTGCTTTTAAGGGCTCATGGGATTAGATTGGGCACATGTGGCTAGGTAGGGTACACTCTCTGTTTTATCTGCAGAATTCTTTTGCAGCTGTACCTAGATTAGTGTTTGATTGAATAACCAGGGGATGGGAATCTTGGGGGGACCTCTTTAGAATTCTGGGTATCACAGTAGATAATTGGGATTGTTTTTGATAGTAGTAGTGCCATTATGAGTTTTTTCCAGCAGTATGGGAGATTTCCTGTCTTTCCACACCTTTGCTAGCACTTAATATTTTCAGATATTTAATTTTTTGAACATCTGGTGGCTATGAAGTAGAACCTCATGGTATTTTTAATCTGCATTTATATGTCCTTATTTATCCATCAATAATAGGTGGTTTGATTCATTGTTTTATTGAAAATTTTACATGAATAGTTTTATAGTGTATGTCCTCCCTAACTTAAGGAATTTTTATTTAGAATTATGTTTTTGAGGTTTATCTATGATTTTTTGGTAAGTTCTCTATGATATTTAATTGTGTGAGAATATGTTGTGCTTGATCTACTGATGGAAATTTGGATCTTAGATTATGTATTAGTTCTCCATGTGAATATGTGAGAGTTTCTTGAAGGTACGTATGATGAGGGGAAATTGTATATAGTAGGTAAACATCTAGGAGTAAATGATATGCATCTTCCTTTATTTTTCTGCATAGAAATACCTCTTTTTAAAAAGTAGGTTTTTTTTCCCCTCCTGGCCACCATTCTTTTCTGCTTTCGTTTGTTACTGCTTTTATCCATATGACAAGTTGAATTTTTTTGCCTTCAAAAGAATGACGCAGGTAACATGTTAAGTGCAAAATAAAAATGTCAATGCTGTATTGAAAGTGCATAAAGAAAAATACTTCTTCAGTGTCACTATGCTTTTTAATAAAAGGGGGAAAGTACTGCGTGTATTTTTTTAAACATACAGAAAATGCTGCATATATTATTTTTAAACACGTCCAGCCCCTAGCATCCATTAATCTGCTTGCTGTCTCTATGGATTTATCTATTCTGGATGTTCATATAGTTGAAATCATGCAGTAGATGACCTTTTCTATGAACTAGCTGAAGGTTTTTGAAATCCATCATAGGTATCATTGTAAGTATCATCATATGTATCAGCACTTCACACCTTTCACTGTCAACCTGTTTGTGTCTTTGTATCTTATATGAATCTCTGGTAGGCAGCACATAGCTGGGTCATGTGTTTTGTCCATTTTGCCAGTCTCTGCTTTTTATTTGGAGAGTTTAATCCATTTACACTTAAAGTAATTACAGATGAGGAAGGATTGCCTTTTGCCATTTTTCTCTTTGTGGGAAGTGTTGTGTATGCTCAGAACTTGTATTCTGACAAATTTTACCCTAGAGAAATCAAGGAGTGAGTCTTTTGTTGAAAGACACACCCTCTCTCCCCTCCGCCACACACACACACACACACACACACACACACATACACAACACCATTCTGAGGTCATTCAGTTTCTCCAGAATTACCTGTTCTCCTACTGTATACTAGTCAAGGTAGTTTGGGCTCTTGCTTCTCAAAGTATATTCCATATTCAGCCCCACAAGTTATCACCTGGAGCCTGTGAGGAACATAGAAACTCAGGCCCTATCCCAGACCTACTGAATCAGAGTCTTCACCCTCATAGGGATCCTCAATTCACCCCAAGAAGTTTAGGAAGCACTTGGCTGTACTGTATTGGAGGTTGTAGGTTTCTAGAAATTAATCATAGTGCATGAAATTTTTTGTCAACTCTCAGAGCCCTCGGTATTCTTAAGGGTTGGTAGGCATGGTTTTGGTTTTGGTTTGGCAAGCCATGGTAAATAGCAATATCTAGCTGAAGCTTGTGTAAGAGTAGTCTCCGGAATAGCCTGTTGACTCTATTTGAACTCTCTCAGCCACTGATACCTTATTTTGTTACCTGAGCCCATGGTGCCAGGACCAGGCTCATCCCTGGGATTCATGTTCCACATTGCCAGGGGGACTTTCACGCCTGGATTCATATCCCAAGTAGGGGGGAGGGTAATGATTTTACTTGTAGAGTTGAGCTTAGAAAGAGAGAGGCCACATCTGAACAACAAGAGGCTCTCTGGAAGTAACTCCTAGGCATAACTTTAGGTAGGCTTAGCTTTTCTGCTACATAAACAAGCTTCACAAGGGCAAGCTTCAAGAAAAAGGGCTTGGCATATTGATTTGGGAGTCCCTAATGTCTGAAGCAGTATCAGGGATTTCCCTGGTTGTAAAGCCTAATACTTCCATAATTTTTCTCCTGTCCCTCAAGGGACTTTGCCAATACTTTCTAATTATCTGCCCATTATACTCTGGGATGTATCTTGGTATTTCATTAAGCTATTCAGAATTACAAACCCTCATTCCCATTCTAGGCTCCATGTGTTTGGGTTTAAACAAGCTATCCGCACAGATTGAGTTACATTATATACTACAGAAGATTCAGGTTTTGAGCAAAATAAGCCTCTCTTTCTTTGGTTTCATACAGCAGGTTAAGTTGTAAAATGTAGACAATGTCCTTCTTACCCCTGTATTCTGATTTACCTTAGTCCGGACATGATCACCTTCATTCTTATCTTTAATTGAAGCATGACTTCTTCTTTGGTTTCTTGAATAGTTGTTCACTATGATAGCAATGCTGACTTTCAGAGTTGCAGAACTGCTACTCTGAATCTTAAGTGTCACGCAGGTACCCAAAATTTCAGGGAAATACTAGGTTATACATATATAGCACAGCATCTCACGGTCTAGAAATAAAAGTTACAGCTTCAGATTAAATGTGACTACTATACACGTTTACAATCTAAGCCCCAGTTTTCTTACAGATATTTTTTAAAAAGAAACCATACAATATTTACTCTTTTGTTTCTGGCTTATAAGGTTCATTCACCTTGTTGCATGCCTCAGGACTTCATTCCTTTCTGTAGCCATACAATATTCTGCCATAGGTGTACACCACAGTTCACCATTGTACTTCTCAGTCAGTGTATCCTTCAGCCACCTCCATCCGTTGGGCATCATGTATAGTGTCCAAAGTCAACAATTCATGACGCACATTATCCGCACTTAGTTGTACAGTCATCAAGACTCTCCATTTTAAAGAAGTTTCATTGCTCCCAAGACAAAAATAACCAGTAAACAAACCGTCAGCACATAGAAAGTCAAAACCACCTCCCCTTAACTCTTGTCCTTACCCCAGTTATTTACCCTGGCATTGCTGTGGCATTGTGGATGTCTTCCTGCTAAACTTGGACCATAGCATGCAGTAGTTGTATCCCCCGTACCCTGCTATTATTTACTCTTTGTATAAGATCCACACATTTGAAGTCGTTTATTCCGGAGCTTATTGATATTTGTAGTGTTACTTGGTGGGCTTCTTGACTGACAACCCCTTGCAATCATTTTCACCTTCAATATGGCAGTATTACTTACAGACCCACTAAGGTGCTGCCTTCACTTCTATCCAGTCCCTTATACTTAAGTTTAGCCTCATTAGCTATCTGTTCACCCTCTCTAGCTTCTGTGTGTCTTTAGGTCCCGATGTTCTATATTATACACCTCTGAGTTTACCTTTCTCGAGATCATAATCACAAAATAAAACAGTATCTGTCCTTTTCTCCCTGGCTTATTTCACTCAGCATTATGTCCTCAAGGTTCATTGTTGTCATGTGCTTCAGGACCCCATTTCATTCTTACTGCTCCATAGTACTGCATCGCATATATGCACCACGTTTTGTTAATCCACTCGTCTGTTGATGGACACTTGGATTGTTTCCATCTTTTGGCAATCGTGAGTAGTACTGCTCTGAACATCGGTATGCAAATGTCTGTCTATGTCACTACTTTCAGCTCTTCTGGGTATATACCAAGTAGTCGTATGGCTGGGTCATAGAGTAAATCGATATTTTGTTTTTTAAGGAACCACCAAACTGTGTTCCATAGCAGCTGTACCATTATACATTTCCACCAGCAGTGCATGAATATTCCAATTTCTCCACATCCTCTCCAACATTTGTAGTTTCTTGTTCAGTAGTGGCCATTCTTATAAGTGTGAGGTGATATCTCATTGTAGTCTTGATCTGCATTTCCCTTATGCTAATGAAAATGAACATCTCTTCATGTGCTTTTTAGCTATCAGTATTTGCTCTTCAGAAAAATATCTATTCATATCTTTAGCCCACTTGATAATTGGGTTGTTTGTTTTTTCTGTTGTTGAGTTGTATGATTTCTTTATGTGTACAGGATATCAATCCTTTATCCAGTATGTGATTTCCAAGTATTTTCTCCCATTTTATTGGCTGTCCCTTCACCTTTTTGGTTTGTTTTTTTTGGGGGGGGGGGTGGTGGTACATGGTCTGGGAATCAAACCCGGGTCTCCCGCATGAAAAGCGAGAATTCTACCACTGAACCACCTGTGTACCCCCCTTCACCTTTTTGATAAAGTCTTTTGATGCACAGCGGCATTTGATTTTGAGGAGTTCCCATTTATTTTTTCTTTTGTTGCTGTGCTTTAGATATAAAGTTTAGGAAGCTACCTCCTACTACTAGGTTCTTGGAGATTTTTGCCTGTATTTTATTCTAGGAGTTTTATGGTGCAGGCTCATATATTTAGGAGTTTGATCCATTTTGAGCTAATTTGTATATAGGGTCTAAGGTAAGGGTAGGTCCTCTCATTCTTTCAGCTATTGATGGCAGTTCTCCCATCCCCGTTTATTGAAAAGTCTGTTCAGTGGATCTGGGAGCTGGTCAAAGATCAGTTGACCGTAGATTTGGTGGTCTCTCTTGGTACTCAGGATTCGATTCCATTTGCCAATAGTTCTATCTTTGTGCCTGTACCATGCTATTTTGACGACTGTGGCTTTATAATAAGCTTTTAAATCAGGAAATGTTAATCCTCCTACTTCATTCTTCTTTTTTAGTATATTTTTTAGCTATTTGAGACCTCTTTCCCTTCTAAATGAGTTTGAATCTAGCTTTTCCAAGTCTTCAAAGTAGATTTTTGGAATTCTGATTGGTACTGCATTGAGTCGATAGATCTCTTTGGGTGCAATTGACATCTTTACTACATTTAATGTTCCTATCCATGAGCATGGAATGTTTTTCCATCTGTTTAAATCTTCTTTGATTTTTTTTTTAGCAATGTTATTTAGTTTTCTGTGTACAGAATTCGATTCGCTAGTATTTTGTTGAGAATTTTTGCATCATTGTTCGTTAGGGAGCTTGATCTGTAGTTTTCCTTTCTTCCAAAAAGCATCTTACCCAATTTTAGTTAAAATGATATTAGCTTAATAAAATGAGTTAGATAATGTTCCTTTTTCCTTTTTTTGGAAAAGTTTGAGCACTATTTGTATTAGTTCTTTTTGGAATGTTTGATAAAATTCCCCTGTGGAGGCTTCTGGCCCTGGGGTTTTCTTTGTAGGAAGATTTTTGATGACTGATTGATCTCTTTACTAGTGATTGGTTTGTTGAGATCGTGTTTCTTCCTGAGTCACTGTAGCTTTTTGTGTGTTTCCAGGAATTTGTCCATTTCATCTGTGTTATCTAGTTTGTTGACATACCGTTTTTCATATTATCCTCTTATGATTTCTTTTATTTCTTTAGGGTCTGTGGTAATGCACCACTTCTCATTTCTGAATTTTTTAAAATTTGCATCCTTTCTCTTTTTTTCTTCATCAGTTTTGCAGTGGCCCATCAATTTTATTGATTTTCTCAAAGAGCCAAATTTAGAGGACAGGTGAACTGTTTTTGATATTCAAAGAAGTAAATGAAAGAAAAGATGGAAAAATTGAATTGGATCTCCGAGAAGTGATGGACAAAACAAAGTACGCAAATATAAGAATCATTGATGTCCCAGAAGGAGAAGAGGAAAGTAATGGGCTAGGAAGATTAGCTGAAGATATAATGGGGGAATACTTCCCAACCCTTATTAAGGACATAAAAATACAAGTCAAAGAAGCTCAACGAACTCCAAACAGAATAAATCCAAATAGGCCTTCCCCAAGGCACATATTAATCCGTCTGTCAAATGTTGAAGAGAAGCAGAAAATCCTGAAAGCAGCAAGAGACAAACAATGTACTGTGTACAAGGGAAGCCACATAAGATTGTGTTCTGATAACTCAGCTGGCACTGTGGAGGCAAGAAGGTAGTGGTATTATTCATTTAAAAACCTGAGAGAGAGATCACTTATTCTTTCTTCTGCTTCTTCAGATCTGCTCTTGTGTGTCTGTAGTATTTTTTTAATTTGGTCTACAGAATCTTTAGTCTCTGTAATATCTGCTATTTTTTATTTATTCTTTCAAATTCCTCTTTCTGCTCTTCTGTAGCAAGCAAGCTCCTGGCAACAAGCAGGCCCCTCCCCCCATAACCACTCATCTGCTCCTGTAAACTTAGGTTTGGCAACCAGTCCTGGTTCTGGCTACCAGCAGCCAGTCACCTCCCACCATTGAGCAGCCAATCATCTCCCCCAAGTGTCGCCAGTTCCATGTTAGGGAAACACTGCCAGCATCCAATCACCTCCCTCAAATGTAACCAGTTACCATATTAGGAAGATGCTAGCAGCCATTCTGTATATAAATACCTTGTACCACGGCTCAGAGTTTCAGAGGCTACTTGGCTGAGCCCTATGACTATACACTAATAAACTAAAACTTTGGAGACTCAATCCCAGTTTGTTCTGTTTCTGTGAAACATTCCTGGAGGCTTGCAGCCTCGTTCCTGGTTACTTGCTCCAGTCCTGTTTTCACATAATGTTCCTGGAGGTTCTGCAGAGCCTTATTCCATTTCGTGCTACGTTTCTAGTGTCGTCTTGATGTCCTTTATGTCATTAGCCATCCCATTTATTTTGTTTAGTAGAGTTATATGAACATCTTTGATTAGTTGCCCCAATGTCTGTGTCTTCTCTGATGTTTTAATTTGGTTGTTAAGCTGGGCTATATCTGTCTGCATGATGATATATTTAATGATCTTCTGTTTTGTGGCATGTAAATATCTTGATTGGCTTATCTTAGAAATTGATTTCCTTCAGTAGCCTAAAGCCTTTTGCTCGGTGAACGTGGAGCAGGATAGGATGCAAGGCACAGCACTGTGTTGATGCATTGATGTGCAGGTATAGACACACAGGTTGGGTATGCTACAGTGGTGTCTGTTAGCATGGGCACCCTGCAGTGGGGAAGAATGTGGCTGTGTGGATGCCCAGGTCTCGGCGGTCCCGCCCCGGGGGTGGGGCCCTGTTGTGCCCTATTCTAGGGCACAGGGCTCTTTGTGTGCATGTCCAGAGCTAGGGCAGTGAATCCATGTTGCACCTGCATGTGGCCTGACTGCGCAGGTCAGTGCTTTTCCAGAGCTGGGGGGCCGTGTGCAAGCATGGGTCTGGTAGTGTCGTATACTGATGTACACATGTGCACAGAGCTCAGGGTGTGCAAGGTGGAGCTACACAACACCTGGGTTGTGGGCAGGTATAGCTTGGCTATGGAGGTAAGCATCCACAGGCTTTATGACTGGTGAGTGCTTGCATGAGGTAGGGACTGGGAAGTAGGGCTTGGGAGTGGTGAAGTGAGACTGCGTGTGCCCAGGAGAGGTGGGTTCGGCTGTGGTAGGTGTGCGCGCGTTTGGTGGGTTTGTGAGGCACGTACACCCACAAGGGTTTGTTGGGGTGGGTGCGCTTGGAGCACAGGGAGTGGGGGTGAGGGACGGGGCTCAGGTGCAGTGGAGTGTGGGGTAAGTCACAGGTTGCAGGGCTGTGCTGGTGAGGGTAGCGCACTCAAGGAATGTGGCTTTGCTTACTTCCTAGTTCCTGTCTCCCCATCCATGCACTCCTGAGGACTGTAGACTTCTGCATTAGGCTGTTTGCACCAGCCAGACGATCTCCAGTTCCCTGCTTCTCAGTTCCTCAGCTTTTGCAACCAGGGCTGCCCTATGTGGTGCAGAAGACTCTCCCAGGTCACTTACACCCTGGAATCGTCATCTCGGTCACCTTCCTGTCTCTTCTCTAGCTGTTCCTTGGAGCAGGGTTGAATTCAATCTATCCTATTACCATGTCTTCCCAGAACTCTATCCAAGCAGATTATTTTTTACTGCAGAGCTTCTTGGAACCAGAGCTGGTTCCTGGGAAAGTTTGATGGTCTGGCGACCACAGTGGCCAGGCTGATTAGTGTGTGGTGGTGGAACCCTGGAGCTGACTGGAGTGCAGAAGGAGCAGATTGGGGAAGTGGGGAGCTTGGAAGAGAGTGCCAGTCTCTCCTCAGCCTTCATCTGTCTGTGAAAATTTTAATCTCTCCCTCATTTTTGAAGGATAATGTAGCTGGATACTGAATTCTTGGTTGGAAGTTTTGTTCTTTCAGGATCTTAGATATATTCATACCACTGCCTTCTCACCTCCATGGCACTTGTTGAGTAGTCTGAACTCAGTCTTAGGTGGTTCCCTTTGTATGTGTTGCGTTGCTTTCAGAATTTTCTGCTTCTCTTTGACATTTGACAGACTGATTACTATGTGTCTTGGAGTAGGCCTGTTTGGATTTATTCTATTTGGGGTTTGTTGGGCTTCTTTCACTTGCATATTTATATCTTTTTTAAGTTTTACCCCATTATCTCTTCAACTTCCTAGCCTACTCTTCTCTCTTTTTCTGGGTCCCCAGTGATTCTTACATTTCTGTGCTTTATGTTGTCCATCATTTCCTATAGGAGCCAAGGGTTAAAACAAGACCTGCATAATTTGTATTACCCTCTTAAAGATATAATCAGTCTGTATTAGAATTAACTGAGAATAATTTACATATAGCCTAAGGACATGATATTATAAAATCACTTACCCAAGAGCTAAAAAATCTTAATCCTATTTACTGGTAGAAATCACATCATTTGTTGACTCCTATAGATCTAGTTTTGGTGCTGTTTATGCTCTTTCTCTTCCTCCTCAGCTGTGTCAAACAACAAATGTTCAAAGCAGCAAGCCGTGCCACAAAGCATAGCCACCCTAACAGTGTGATTCTTGCAAAACCTCGTGGCTCCCTCCTGAATCAAAGTCAGAGAGCTTGACTGGTATCCAATAACGGGTAAGACCCTTCCTTCAGAGCTTAAGGGCAACCTAAGCCAGGCACAGTCACTAAGCAAAACCACGTTAACAGTGTGGTTCTTTCAAAAACTCTTCACTCCCTCCTGAATCAAGGTTAGAGAGCTTGACTGGTGGCCAGTGACGGGTAAGACCCTTCCTTCAGAGCTTAAGGGCAACCTAAGACAGGCACAGTCACGGAGCAAAGCCGCCCTAACAGTGTGATTCTTGACAAAAACTCTTGGCTCCCTCCCAAATCAAAGTCAGCTTGACTGGTGGCCAATGATGGGTAAGATCCTTCCTTCAGAGCTTAAGGGCAACCTAAGACAGGCACAGTCACCTCGGCTAATAAAATCAAAAGGGGGAAATGTAGGAGCCAAGGGTTAAAACAAGACCTGCAGAATTTGTTGGGAGCGCCTGGTATCAGAGTAGCGTCAAGAAATTGAGGAGAGGGCGGGCCACTGCCATGCCAGAGGACCTGGATTTGATTCCCGGTAAAAAAAAAAAAAAAAAGAAATTGAGGCGATTGTTATCTGCTTAATTGAAGGACAGTCTGAGAGGGAGAGAATGTTTGCTTCTTCCTTAACCCCAAGGTCTTGTTGGCTATCTCTTGTATGTAAGGAGAAGTATACTGAAAAGTAGGTACTGTGTTTTATTCCGAAATGTATGCTATATGTAAATTATTCTGAGTTAATTCTAATATAGATTGATTATATTTTGAAGAGGGTAATAGAAAAATTGTTCTCATTCCAGTCATATTTTAAACTTCATAAAAAATGTACGCATGCTTTTAGTCACATAAACCCTGCAGTATATAAGCAGGAACTAGTTAAGAATGAAGTTGTCTGTTGTTTGCTAAAGTTAAGCTTCAGACCCCCGATCCCATCTGTCTCTTTCTTTATCATGATTCCTTAATATCCTTCGAACTCGGTCTCATAGGAAGGAATAATTTCCCTGAGGTGTAATTCAAATTTTTCCATCTTTTTTGCCATTTGTTCTTTTGTGCTTTTGAATTCAATTGTTCTTTCTCTAGTGTGTTTATTTTTCATCTGCCTCTTAACATCTGCTTTTGTATATCTGTAGTATATTTTGAATTTTATGTATGGTATCTTTCATCCCGATGATATCTGCTATTTTTCTACTTACTCTTTCAAATTCTACTATATACTGTTTTTGTGTCTCCTTGATATTCTTTATGTCATTACGCAACTCACTGGACTTATTTTAGTAGAGTTGTGTGAACATCTTTGATTAGTTCCTCCAAAAACTGTTGTCTCCTCTGGTGTTTTAATTTCGTCCTTACGCTGGGCTGTATCTGCCTGCATCTTCATATGCTTTGTGATTTTCTGTTGGCTTCAAGGCATTTGCTTATCAACAAAATTCTAGCAAATCGATTCCAGCAACACATTAAACAAATTATACATCATGACCAAGTAGGATTTATCCCAGGTATGTAAGGATGGTTCAACATGAGAAAATCAATTAAAGTAATACACCATATCAACAAATCAAAGCAGAAAAACCACATGATCATCTCGATTGATGTAGAAAAGGCATTTGACAAAATTGAACATCCTTTCTTCTTGAAAACAGTTCAAAGGATAGGAATAGAAGGGAACTTCCTCAACATGATGAAGGGAATATATGAAAAACTCACAACTAACATCATCCTCAATAGGGAAAAACTGAAAACTTTACCCCTAAGATCAGGAACAAGAAAAGGATATCCACTATCACCACTGCTATTCAACATCGTGTTGGGAAGTTCTAGCCAGTGCAGTTAGACGAGAAAAGGAAATACAAGGCATCCAAATGGGAAAGGAAGAAGAAAAACTCTTGTTTGCAGACGATATGCTACTATATGTCGAAAACCCAAAAAAATTCACAGCAAAACTACCAAAGCTAATAAATGAGTACAGCAAAGTGGCAGGTTACAAGATCAACACTCAAAAATTTGTAGTGTTTCTGTACACCAGTAATGAACAATCTGAGGGGGAATTCAAGAAAAGAATTCCATTCACAATTGCTACCAAAAGAATAAAATATTTAGGAATGAATTTTAATAAAGACACAAAAGACCTATATGAAGAAAGCTACAAGAAATTGTTAAAAGAAATCAAAGAAGACCTAAATAGATGGAAGGGCATACCGTGTTCATGGATTAGAAGACTAAATATAGTTAAGATGTCAATTTTACCTAACTTGATCTACAGATTCAATGCAATACCAATTAAAATCCCTTAAACTACTTTTCAGCATGTTCTGACCAAGTTGGAAAAATATTATCAGATAAACAGCCCAGATCTAAGGCCTATTGGAGGATCCCCAAGTGGAATGCTGTAAGGGCGAAAAAAGAAAGAAGATGATTGAACCACATGGGGAAGAAGAGCTTCTTTTTTTTTTTTTTTTTTTAACATGGGCAGGCACCTTTTGTGAATTATCAAAACACAACTGAACTATTAATCTTCAATTTTTATAAAGCAAAGCTATTGACTTTATTAATGCATTTGTAAATTTTTTAAGGTTCTTGTGTATATTTGGGGCGATGAGGTATGCTATAAATTTTATTTAGCTCTGACAGAGATCCGTCAGACTGGATTGCTGGCAAAGCACAGAATGCCTGTGTATCATGTAATTGTATTAAAAAAAAATGCTGTAACATGTTTTGTGAATTTTTATCTTGTAAAGTCACAAAAATAGTTTTTAAAGGGAAAAGTACAGTGTTCTTTTAAGAAACTGGCTTGCAGCCTTATAGGTCTACAACCCCATAGCACAGCAGGTTTATAGAGATGTATATAGAATAATGGTCCTTTGGGTTTTTTTCCAATTGTGTGAAGTCTTTTAATAGATTAACAATCACCCCTGCATAAATATTATTAATATTTTTAAAAGAGTGAGCTAAGCTGTATTTTGGTACTTCACAATCTATCATGCAGAGAAAAACTCAGCAAATAAGACAAGAATGAAATGATTTGAGAAGATAACTTACTATTTACAGTGGATATGGGTTTAATACAAATACTGCCCTAAAATATCTCTGGTAATATACAAAAATGTATTGTATATACTACATATGTAAGAGGTAGGAAAAAAACAAGCAGAACAAAATCATGGTGACACTTCCATCCAGTCAAGTGCACCAAATGAAAAGTTAAGTCCTGTATTAACTTTTCAGTTTGGTTCAAAATATTTGCTTGTAGAATTACAAAGACAGACTGGGGAATTGTTGAGCTTTATTTTGCTTTCTTATAGTATATGCAGAAAGTCAGAATGAGATAGAAGTGAAAAGGGGCACGGAAACTGAATTTGATATCTCATCATTTAAACATGATTATATTCAGATAGCTTTTGTTGCTCCTTATGCATTGTGTGTGTAGGAATAGATGCAAGTTTACACTTTGAAAGAAAATCTTGTTTCAATGTTTTATTATAAAAACCTTGTTAATTTAGTAGTGACACTTACCTTGGTTGCTGTACAGATAGTTCCTTTATTAAATTCTCCACAAATAATCCAAGTTGGAGCATAGCTTCCGTGTCCTATTAGTGCTCACTGACATAGCCCCTTCGTTCCCAGTCTTCTTCTCCTGACATGTCACTTTATTTCACTTTGTGATATCACACTCCAACCAGCTGTCCAAGCTGGAGATGTGAAAATCATGTCAGAGTCCTTCTTTTGTCTCATCTCTCACTTCTGGCTATTGCTGAGACTAAATGATTCAACCTCTTACATAGCACTTCTGTTGCCCCCGCTTCACATCTACTGACTTCAAAACCATGGTCTCTGCTTAACCTAACTGGTTAATCCCTGCTTCACATTCTGTTCTCCCACTAGGGCAAACCCTGGCAAGTTCCTAAATGTGACACGCCATCTCAAGCCCTCATGTATTTGCACAAACAGCCCCCCCCCCCCGCCACCTGGAATACCCCTCCTGAGCCTCCATAGTAGAAGGCTCTAAGATGTCCCAAGTCATTTCTGCCTCCTGCAGTTCACAGGCTTGTGAAGTCCCCTGCTTTTGTGTATGGGAGGGATCTGAGGGATCTAGCCAAGAGAAAGTAGCAGGATGATGGGATGTCACATCATGATTACATTACATAAGAGATCATCAATTCTTTCTTATTAGAAGAGTCTCTCTCTTTATGGCTTTATTGAAGCAAAATACTATGTTGGAGCTGCCCTTTGCATAGATCCAAACAGCAAGAAACTGAGGGAAACTTTGCCCAACAGCCAGGAAGAAATTAAGTTTCCAATTGACCAAGATAGTGCAATAAGATGCTTCAGGGTGTTGTTCCCCTAAAGAATCTTTGAACAATTATCAAAAACTGGCAAAGTCATCTTCCTCAAGACTCCAGAAAATAGCTAAAGAGTTGCAGTAAGTGGGAAGTGCCAATTAAGAAAATACAGTTTTAAAAACAGTAGGAGATACATGGGACATGATATCCAGGGGTAAAAGTCTCCCTGGCTGCGTGAGAGATAACTCCCAGGATGAGTCTGACCCTGACACTGTGGGATCAACAATGCTATCCTGGCCAAAAGGGGAAAAAGAAGTGTAACTAATACAGTAGCAGTGGCTGAGAGAGTTCAAATAGAGTCAAGAGGCTACTCTGGCGGTCACTCTCATACATGCTTCAGTTAGACATTACTACCTATCATAACTTGTCAAACCCCAACCAAAACCATTCCAGCCAAACTAAAGGACACCTAGGGCAATAAATAAGATTCTACAAAGGTTCCATGCACTAGGATGACTTTTCCAAAACCTACATATTCAAGATGGTTCCCTGGACCAGATAAGTCCTGAAACATAGAGGGGCCAACCTCTCCAGAACATCAGCTAGTTCCATTTCCCTATCCCTTATTATTGACAGCCCTTCCAACATGGAAAAGTTAGAATGGCCATATCCCAAATACACCTAAAGAGTGGGAGAAACATCAAAGGTGATGGTGGAGTTATACAGAGAAGGTAGGATTTAACAAATGAGTATGATTGCTTAATCATTAAATTGATATTTCTTTTAGTCTCCAGTATCTTAGAGCAGCTAGAAGTGAAAACCTAAAACTGTGGACTTGTAACCCATACCAAACCTTGAAATGTGTTCTATAACTAATTATTGTGCTGTGTTTTGAAATTTATTGCTTGTTTGTATATATGTTATTTTTCACAAAAAAGAAAAAAAATGATGATAAAAAAATATTTATTCCTTCTGGTCCTGTGTTCTGGAGCAGCTAGAAGGAAAATCTGAGATGATGGTATGGTGGCCCATGACAAATTCTGGGATCTGTCCTGTATTTACTTGTTGGAGAGTGCTTTGAAAACTATTGCTTTTTTTTTTTCTTTGCTTTGTATATGTGTTATACTATGCAATAAAAAAAGTAAAGAAAAAACAAAAAACAATCCCCAAACCAACGACAACAGTAGGAGAAGTTCATAGTGTCCTTGGTGGCTCCCTTCCAGACCCTCTATCATGTGGCCGGGAGACAGCCTATGTGTCCATTGCAGGTCCCTGCCCTGCTCTGGAGGGAGAAGAGTGATCCCTATGCACATACTGCGGTGCCAGTATTTCAGTGTCAGTCTATGAGGTAGCAGCATAAAAGACTGAACCAGGAAACTCAGCTTGGGCTTGCTCTCACACAACTGGCCTTACAGGACAAGCAGCTTGTAGACAGCTAAAGCACACAGATGTAAGAAACAATCATGTCCATGCAGCCTGGGACAAAGGATTACTTTAGTCATACAAAAAGCATCTAGGAGGGAGATAAAATCTATTTCATAGGGAGTAAGCGGGGGGGTACATGAATTCCTGTAAGTGGGGAAATTCCTAAGGCCTCAAGCAAGCACAAGACCAGGACAAGGCACAGGCTCAGAAAAGACAGGACCCTGCACTTCATATTTGCCTTAGACTGATGTTCTTGTTAGGACGGCTAAACTCTGAAGGAGAAAGCACAGGCCAATGCAGAGCCAATTTGCAAAGACTGTGAATGGTATTTTTGCAATGGGATTGTTAGTTTTTGGTGCTCAGGGAAATCTCTATTACATCAGTAACTAGGTACAAACTTAAGAAGCAAACAGTTCAGGGAATAAATCCCAAAGTTGACACTTTAAACTATTTAAATGTATAATATGCAACAAAAGATTACAAGACAAACAAAGAAATAGGAAATGATGTCCCATACAAAGGAACAAGGTAAAAATCTAGAAACTATCAACAAAGAATACCATACTTTGGATACATAGACAAAGACTTAAAAAAAAATGTAACCTCAGTATGCTCAAGGAGATAAAAGAAAACAAAAAAGAACCAAAAGATATCAGACAAATATTGAATAGACAATATGAGAGCTCAGTAAAGATAGAAATTTGAAAAAAGGATGAAACGGAAACAGTGGAGTTGAAGGCTATAATAACTGGAATGAAAAATTCCCTAGAGAGTTTCAACAGCAGATTGGAGCTGGGAGAAGAAAGAATCAGTGATTTCAAAGGCAAGACCATTGAAATGATTCAGGTTGAGGAGCAGAATGAAAAAAGTTTTTTAAATGAACAGCACCTAAGGGACCCATGGGACACCAACAAGCATACCATATACACATTATGAGTCCCAAAAGGAGAAGAAAGAAAGAAAGGGGCAGGAGGAATATTCAAAGAAATAATGGTAGAATGCTTCCCTAATTTTTTTTTCTTTTTTACATGGGCAGGCACCAGGAATTGAATCTGGGTCCTTGGGCACGGCAGGCAAGCGTTCTTGCCTCCTGAGCCACCGTGGCCCACCCTGCTTCCCTAATTTAAGAAAAGACATCATGCACACATTCAAGAAGCCCAGTGAGTCCCAAATAGGAAAAACTAAAAAAGAACACACCCAAACACATAATAGTCAAACTGTCAAATGCCAGGCTCAAGAGAGAGCTCTGAAAGCTACAAGAGAAAAGCAGCATGTTGTGTACAAGGGAGTCCCAATAAGGTTAAGTGCTGATTTTGCATCAGAAACCAAGGAGGCAAGAAGGCAGTGGTATGAAATACTTAAAGGGCTAAAAGAAAATCATTGCCAAACAAAAATCTTGTATCTGGTGAGGTTTTCTTTCAAAAATGAGGGAGATCTTTTGTTTCTTAGATGTGATTTCTCTCTCCAAGCCAACTCTACAAATAAACTCCCTACCCTACCCCTTTACATGGGACATAACTCCCAGGAATGTAAATCTCCACAGCAATATGGAAAATGACTCTCAGGAATGAGTCTAGCCCTGGCATCATAGGACTGGAAAGGCTTCTTGAGCAAAAGTGGGGAAAGAAATTAAATAACCTTTCAGTGACTAAGAGATTTCAAACAGAATGGAGAGCTCATTTTGGAGGTTATTCTCATGCATTATATATAGATATTCCTTTTTAGTTTCTAGTGGGTTAGAATAGATAGAAGGAAATACCTGATGCTGTTGAACTGTATAATCCAATAGACTTGATTCTTGATGATGACTGTATGACTAGATAGCTTGTATCATGTGACTGTACGATTGTGAAAATCTTGTGGCTGACCCTCCCTTTATCCAGTGTGTAAGCAGATGAGTCATAAAATGAGGACTAAATAAGTAATCTAATAGGGGGGGATAAGAGGCATGGGATATTTGGATGTTCTTTTATTTTTTTAATTTTTTTTGAATAATGAAAATGTTTTAAATTCAGTTGTGATGATGAATGCATGACTCTCTGATGACCCTGTGAACCATTGATTGTACACTTTGGATGATTATATGGTATGCAAATATATCTCAATAAAATTGCATGAAAAAAGAAGACAATGTGTGAACAGAAGGAAGAATTTGATAAAAAAAAAAAAAAGAGGGAGAGATGAAGACCTTCCCAGATTAAAAAAAAAAAAAAAGCTGAAGGCATGCATCAGCACTAGACCTGTCCTGCAAGCACTGTGAAAGGGAATCATTCAGGCTGAAGGGAAAGGACACTAGACAGTGGATCAAGGCAGCATAAGAGAATAAAGACCTGGTAAAGGCGGGCCACGGTGCCTGCCCATGTAAAAAAAAAGAAAGACCTCTGGTAAAAGTAACCATATGGGTAATTATGAATACCTGTGCTATTGAATTGTTTTTGTTGATATGGGGACTCACTTTTTACTTACAGTTTCTAAAATGCAAATGCTAAAAAGGAATGACAGATAGAGACAGTATTTGTATATGCTATTGAAGTTAAGTTGGTATCAAATCAAACACGATTGTCATAAATTTAGGATGTTACATTATAGCCCAATGGTAACCACAAAGATATGTATGGGAAATGGGAAAAGAAATGGGAAAGGACTCCAAAAGTGGTACAAAACAAAAATCAAATAAATTTGAAAGTAGGCATTTAAAGTAAGAATCAATGAACCAAAAAGGTATAAGAATTATAAAGACCATGTAGCCAAATGGCAGAAAAGTCCTTTTTTATTAATAGATAAATTAAATGTAAAGGGATTAAACTCTCTAGTCAGAGATTGTCAGAATGGATAAAAAATATATACTATTTTTAAGACACCTTAAATTCAAAGACACAAGTAGGCTGAAAGTGAAAGTATGGGGGAAATTTCCCATGCAAATAATAAACAAAAGAGAGCTGGGGTAGCTATACTAATATCAAATAAAACAGACTTAAAAAAGCTGTTATGAAGACAAATAAGGCCACATATAGTGAGAAATGGGTCAATGCGATAAAAAGATAAAACTATATGTGTGTGTGTGTGTAACTATATATATTATACATGTTCTTAATGGCACAACCTCAATAAACATGAATTAAACATTGAAAGACTTGAAAGGCAGAAATAAACAGTTCTACATGAATAATAATAGGAGACTTCAGGATACCACTTTCAAAAATGAATAGAACATCTAGATAGAAGATCAGAAAGTAAACAGACCCGAAGACTTGAATAATACAATAAACCAACTAAAACTAACAGACATATATAAAACACCTCAATCCACAGCAATAGAATGCACATTCCTCTCTAGAGCACATGGATCATTACCTAGGTTGTATCATATGTTAGGTCCCCAAACAATTCTCAATAAATTCGAAAATATTGAAGTAATGCAATGCATATTCTCTGAAAAAATGGAATGAAGGTAGAAATCAGTAACAGAGGAAGAAAGGGAAAATTCAAAAATATTTGAACTCTTAACCAGTATATTAAAAAATAAATCACAACGAAAATTAGGAAATATCTTGAGGTGAATGAAAAGGAAAATAAAACAATACAGCAAAACTTACGGGATGCCGCAAAGGCAAAACTGGGAGGGAAATTTATAGCTCTAAATGTTATTTTAAAAAAAAGGAGAAAGAGGACGGGCCACGGTGGCTCAGCAGGCAGAGTTCTCGCCTGCCATGCCGGAGATCCGGGTTTGATTCCCAGAGCCTGCCCATGCAAAAAAAAAAAGCAAAAAAAGATCTCAAATCAGAGATTTTACCTTGCAGCTGGAGGATTTAGAAAAAGAAGAACAAGCTAAGCCCAAAGTGAGCAGAAGGAAGGAATAACAAAGATTAGATGGAAGATAAATGAAATTGAGAATTAAAAAAACAAAAGAAAGAATCAATGAAACCAAAAAATTGATACTTTGCAAAAATCAGTAGAATTGGGCCACGATGGCTCAGCAGGCAAAGTACTCGCCTGCCATGCCGGAGGACCCGGGTTCGTTTCCTGGTGCCTGCCCATGTAAAAAAAAAAAAAAAAAAATCAATAGAATTGGCAAGCCTTTAGCTAGAACGACAAAGGAAAGAAAGAGAGAGGACATACATGACTAAATCCAGAAATAAAAAGGGGGATTCTACTACTGACCCCACAGAAATCAACAGGTTGATTGTAAAGATCCAGAAATGAATAGCACAGTATTACCTGATGGCAGCACATTACTGCAAGTACACTGAACAAAGCTGAGTGTTGATACTGTTGAAAGAGGAAGGCTGGGGGCTTGTGTGACACCAGAAGGAAAGACAGACGATAAAGACTGGAACTGTATAACTTAATGAAACCTAGAATGGACGATTATGGTGCGTAAATGTACAAATAAGAGAATATTTTTACTTGAGGGAGAACGAATGAGTGCAAACAGCGCAAGGTGTTGAAAATGGGAGGGAACATGGAAAAATACAATCAATCCAAATTAGGGTCTCTAGTTATAATAACATTGTAATATGCTTTTATTAAATGTAACTTAAAGGCAATATACCAGTGCTAAATGTCATTAAGAAGGGTATATAAAGGAAGGGTATGGGATTCTTGATGTTCTTGTTGTTTCTCCTTTTAATTTAATTTAATTTTTTATTTTTTATTATTCATTTTTTCCCTCTTCGTTCTTTGTGGGAGAAATGGAAATGCCCTCATACACAGATTGTGGTGGTGAATGTGTAACTATGTGATTATACCAAGAACCATTGATTGTTTACTTAGGGTGGATTTTATGGTGTGTGGATAAAACTTTTAAAAATAAACAGAAAGACACAAGTACTGGAGAAAATGTGAAGAGAGAGCTGTACCTATTCACCATTTGTAGGGAAGTAGAACTGCCTCAGGAGGGCAGTGTGGGGATTTCACAGGTGGCTGAGTATAGGGTTGTCATTAAATCCTGTAACCCCATTATTAGGTGTACACTTGGAAGAACTGAAAACAGAGACACAAAGGGATGTTTGCACACTGGTGTTTATGGTGGTAATATTCACAATTTGCGATGGATAGAGGTGACCTAAGGGTACACAGACTGATGAAAGGAAGGGCAGCTGTGACGTGTACATACAATGGAATATTGAGTGGTTGCAAGAAGGAATGAAGTTGGGAGGCCTGCAACCAGGTGAATGAAGTTTGAGAAGTATGTTGAGTGAATTAAGCCAGAAATGAAAAGATAGATATAATGCCTCGCTAATATGAACTAACTATAATGTGCAAACTCTGAGAATTGAATTCGAGAGCATAGGGTAACAGGAAAGTTCCTGGATTGTAAGCTTTTACAGCATTCACATCTATTCCTGAGTTGCAACTGTTATTTCTAAATTGTGATATGTGAGCTCTTTGTAGATAACCTGGTCATTCCCTGGAACTTTAGGCGTCTGTGTGACACCTGACACTCAGAGCTAGAGTTATGCAGATATGAAAGTCAGCATTACCCCATACAGCAGCTGTTTAAAAAGCTGAAAAAGAGAGAAGACTTCCATTAGAGATATGAAAGAAGCTAATTTGGACAGGACTAACATAAATCAGAATACTAGGGTAAAGGATGATACTGACTTCATTTTATTTTATTTTTTATTAATAAAAAAAGAAATTAACACAACATTTAGAAATCATTCCATTCTACATATGCAATCAGTACTGACTTCATTTTAAAACTTCAACTTCTGAGTGAGACCACAGGGAGAGATGTTTATTTGGTGCAAAATTTATACTTTCTGTGACACCCTAACTAATGTAACTTTTATAATCACTTTATTCAAACACCATCATTACATGGAACCTTGAATAGGGACTGAGCTCTTGTTGGTTTGTACAGGTTAGTGTGATGCCCTGATACATCCTCAAGTAATCTGGGCAGAATATAAAAAGTATTTGCAAAGTCCCCTTGAGGGACTGAGGAAAATGCAAAAATATTAAACTTCCTGACTTGGAGAAGACCTGATATTCTCACGAGCATTGGGGACTGCCAATTTAATAGGCCAAACCCTCGATCTTAGGGCTTACCCTTGTGAAGTTTATTCCTGCAAAGAAGAAACTAAGACTACTTACAGTTATATCTAAGACTCACCCCTAGAGAACCTCTTTTGTTACTCAGATGTGGCCTCTCTCTCTAAGCCAACTCGGCAGGTGAACTCACTGCCCTCCACGCCTACATAGGACACAACTTCCAGGGGTGTAAATCTCCCTGGCAATGTGGGACGGGACCCCCAGGATGAGCCTGGTCCTGGCATGATGGGATTGAGAAGGCTTCTTGACTAAAAGGGGGAAGAGAAATGAAACAAAATAAAATTTCAGTGGCTGAGAGATTTCAAATACAGTCGAGAAGTCATTCTGGAGGTGATTCTTATGCATTCTACAGATATCCCTGTTCAGTTTTTGGTATATTGGAGGAGTGAGAGGAGAGTATCTGAAACTGGTGAACTGTAATCCAGTAGCCTTGATTCTTGAAGATGATTGTATAGCTATATAGCTTAATTTATGCTTTGGCCGTATGATTGTGAAAACTTTGTGACTGACACTCAATTTATCTGGTATGTGAACAGATGAGTAAGAAAATAAGGACAAAAATAAATAAATAATAGGAGGGATAGGGAGTTTGGTTTGTTTGGGGTGTTCTTTCTTCCTATTATTCTTATTTTTATTGTTTTTGAAGTAATGACAGTGTTCAAAAATCTATTATGAGTATGAATGCACAACTATATGATGATACTGTGAACCACTGATTGTATGCTTTTGGTAATTATATACCAAATTCACATACCAAAGGCACAAGTCTTCCTGATCCCCGGAACCCTCGGTTCTCACTCCTAAGACCTCCCACCAGTTGGGTGAAGCGCACCCACCTTCACCAAAGGTATGTGAATGTATCTCAATAAAATTGCATTAAAAAAACGAAAACAAAAAAAAACTGAATCCAACGGCACATTAAAAGAATTGAACACCATAATCAAGTAGGGTTTACCCCAGGTATGCAAGGATGGTTGAACATCAGAAAACCAATTCATGTAATATACCACATTAATAGAATAAAGAAAAACCACACGAAAATCTCAATTGACACAGAAAAAGCATTTGACAACCCAGCATCCTTTCTGATAAAAACAGAAATAAAACTATGAATAAAAGGAAATGTACTTAACATGAAGAAGGGCATATGCGAGAACACCACCACACGTCATAGTCATTGGTGAAAGACTGACAACTTTCCCTTTAAAGATCTGGAACAAGACAGGGATGCCCACTGTCACCACTGTTATTCAACACTGTACTGGAAGTACCAGCCAGAGCAATTCGGCAAGAAAAAGGAATAACCCAAACTGAAAAGGAAGAAATAAAACTTTCACTGTTTGCAGATGACATGACCCTATATATAGAAAATCCTGAAAAATCCACAACAAAGCTCCCAGAGCTAATAAATGAATTCAGTAAGTGTCAGGGTACAGATCAATCTGCAAAAATCACTAGTGTTTCTATATACTAGTAATGAAAAATCTGAAAAGGGGATCAAGAATATTCATCTGCAGTAGCAACTAAAGCAATCAAATATATAGAAATAACTTTAACAAGGATGTAAAGTATTTATGCATGGAAAACTGCAAAATATTGCTAAATGAAATGTTGAAATGGCACTGCCCCTCCCCCTGCCAAGCACACTCAGTAAACCCAGGAGGAAGACCCCATCACAGCGACAAACAAGTGGCAGGAATCAAAAATCTGCCTCTGAACCTGAGATGCTGGGGACCGCCCTAGCTCTTTCTTTTTTCTTCAACCTTCTTTTTTTCCGTCTCTTCATTTTGTTCAGTTAGCCCAAATGGGTTTCAGCAGTTTACAGCCACAGCACCCTAAGTGAAGCAACTGATTTAATTTCCGAATTTGGCTCCATTTCATAGATGAGAAGACTTGGGACTAGAGAGGAAAAATGATGTGCCTAAGTTCACACAGATATCAGCAAAACTCGATCTGAAACTCGAGGCTATGTAGGCCAATATATGGATCTTTCTCCTACGTCATGCTGCTTCTAACATGTAATTTCAGCCTTTTGGAAGTGGGTGGGTGGTGGTGGGCGGGGAGCACCAGGTGATTGATTGGAAGAATAAGTACCAGATGAGACGAATTCATAAACTGCAATGCTTCTAGGACTTCTTATCCACCAGGCAAAGATGACCAGAGACCCACGCACTGCTCAGAGCCCTGCCTTACTCCTTCCCCTGGCTTTGCCCAATCTCTACCTTGCTGTAGGAATGCAGTTTACTTGCAAATATAGTGCATGCACATGATGAAAAATTCAAACGTCTTATAACTATGAATGGATCTTCCTAAGTTGAGCCTTGGGAGAACGAAAAGGAAATCATTCTCCCAAATCCAAAGCTCTGGCGTTAGTCTCTGCAACGTCACCCCTTCCCTAGATTCTAGCCTAACACCTCAGCCACTCTCAACCACCTGTGCTGAGCCCCGGGCCGCTGTTCTGCGCCAGTGTTCATGGAGAAGGCTTGGGAACGCTGTTTCTGAGCAGAGGTGTGGATGAAAGCCTGATGGAAATGGACTCGAGGGGAGAAGTCAAAGTAAGCAAAGGAAGGTGGTGAATATAGACAAATCTTTCAAGGGGCTAACTAGAGGATAGCAAAAGAAAGAGAAGAGCAGGAGAATGCCTGTAATTTGTCTAGCAAATATTTTAAATGTCTTTTATTTTCTTTTTTACTGAGGATAAGAAAGAGATTCACTTATATTCCTGTACCTTGTAAGTTACTTAATATCTAAGTTACAGTGGAAATGGAAATAACATTTAGATAAATTGACTGAAATGTATGTGCTCAACTTTTAAAATTACATTGGCATCTTAAAAGACACTTCAGTGAATCCAACTGTCAAAAGAATGGTGCGGTTGTTAATTTTATGTCTCAACGTCGTGTCTAGTTGTTTGGTCAAACACTGGCCTGGTTGCTGCTGTGAAGGTATTTTGTAGATGAGTTGACATCTGCAATCAGTTGACTTCACGGAAAGGAGGTCACCTACCATAATGTGGGTGGGCTACACCCAACCGGTGGGAGGTCTTAGGAGTGAAACCGAGGGTTCCGGGGATCAGGAAGAATTGTGCCTCAGGACTACAACCTCCATTCTTCCCTCGGTTTCCAGCCTAAGAGATTTAGACTCAAGACTTCAATAGCACCCTTACTAGAATTTCCAGCCTCTGGCATGATCTATGGGATTCAGATTTGCCAGTCCCCACAAACGGGTGAGCAAATTCCTTATAATAAACTCTTTACACACACACACACACTCATTGGTTCTGCTTCTCTGGAGAACTCTAACTGATACAAATGGGGATACAAATGGGCTTACGCTTTCAACATCATGGTACTTTTTGGAGGAAAATACAAGTTGAATGTAGAGAAGTGACAGGCTCTTTTCCATGGTGCCTCCTTTGCTGCCATCTAGTGGCAGCACCATGTCATAAAGAAATGTAAAAAGCCCACCTTGCCATGGGAAGGCTTACTTGAATGAGTACTTCCCATTTCCTTTGCTAAGCAGTGTCTTCACTTGGCTGCGGGTGTTTCAGATGGAGCCTAGAGGTTTAATCTGCTGGTTTGTATTAGTCATGACACTTAGCCTTCCCAAGGGCACTTACTTATGTCTCTGGGCCCTGTATAAAGCAAGCGGACCCCTAAAAATGACAAGTGTGGCCCAGCTACACCTCAAGCAAACAGTCATGAGGACATCAGGAAAAGTAAACCCACTGTTGAATGCGATATATGAATGAGACATGGTATGTTCGCATCGCCACTGTCTTTCAGTGAGAAATGAGTGTTTATGTTGCAGCAAACGGCCTTGTGTGTCGATTATTCCATATCTTTGGTCGTTTGTATCTTGGAGCAAATTCCTAGAAGTATAATTTCTGAGTCCAAGTGTAAATGCATATGTAAATCTGCTAAATATTGCCAAATTCCCCCTTTGTAGGGGTTGTGACATTTTGCATCCCACCTGCAATGCAAGAACTTGGCTTGTTCTCCACAGCCTCCCTGACAGATTAGTTTTTACACTTTTGAATTGCATCAGTGTGATGGTGAGACATTGTATGCCATTGTAGTTTCCATTTATTTCTCTTTTTATGAGTGCTTCAGTAATGGTCCAGTGAGGAATAGATAAGCCAGACCAATTATTTTAATAGAGAAAACTGAATACAGGTAATAGGTTAAATAGGTATCTGAGGATTAACCAGGCAAAAAGGAAACATGGAGGTAACAGGGATAACAAGTCTAATTACCTATATTAAAACTACCCATATTGGGGATATATGCAGTGGCTTCCATTTTCTAACTGAACCCTGACTTCTGCCCTTGACTGTTTACCCCCAAATCATCATACCACCCCATCTCTGACTCCCTTGCCCCAATTCTGACATCTAGCTTTTTAATCCCACTGTACAGAGAATCTTCCTATATCCCAGAGCACCCATTTAGATTGCCCTGATATAAGGATAAGGCTGGAATACTCTTCAGCATCCAAGAAGGATATTCAACTCAGAAGCTTATTCAGCAAGCCTGTCCCAAATTCTTGAATTAAAAAAAATATGTGCCTGAGAGGTGTCTTGACAGATTCAGAGGCAGAGGGGATCTTACACAAAGCACCTGGTAGTATAATCTTAATCTACCTTCTGATATGCTCCATGGTATGGAGTAATTAATGGGAAGTGTTACCTCACCTTCCTGCCCCGTGGGGTTCTCACTGCTTCCTTAGAAGCGCTGCAGAAGCCAACCCTGACCGTCTGGGACCTGCTGGAAACCCTGGCTTTGTAGTCATGTCATTGGCCTAAATTGTCATCTTACTCACTTGCTTCCCATTGGATGTCTGGGCCGTGTGCGCGCAGTGTCCCCCCGAGCCCTCCGCAAGAAGGCCCCTGTGATTTCACGTGCAAAATAAAAAGCCTCGGTAACCGTAAAAAAAAAAAAAAAAAAAAAGACACCATTTCTTATGTCAAAGATAACACATTAAAAGAAATTTACAACCGAGTCCACTTTTGTAAACCGAGGCAAGGGTGCTAAGTAAAATACTATCAGACATTACAGCGCTGAAATAATGAAATGCTATGACTTGGTGGGATACATTCCCGAATTTATTCTGATACGTCACCAAGTTAATGGATTGAAGGAGAAAAAAATGAATGATCCTATTATAAAATATCTATGAAAGATTCTTTAATCTTGCTTATTTGTAATGAAATGCAATGATTGTAGACAATGGTGTAGCTAGCACTTGGTTTTACTACAAGGACTGCAACTTAGAATTCTGTTTCTGTCACTTGCCTCTTCTCATCATTCAGCAGCAAATTTTGTTAGTTTCAAACTGGAGTGGACTATTTTACACTTCTTCATGAAAAACTAGCCAATTGTTTTACACTTCTTCATGAAAAACTAGCCAATTGTTTCACCAGGTATACTGTGCTTTATTTGAAAATGGCAGAAAAGAATCCTGGATTCAGCAGCAACGCGTTACATTTCCATAAATTCAGTTAAAATAGGGTGATGAAGAATCCAACCTCCGCCCTCCTCTGGAGTTCCCTCAACATCTGTAGGGTTACATCACAACTGAGGGCCTTATATAGTACCTGGAAATATTGGAGGAAGTCTTCCAGTCTCCAGTTAATCGTGACTTCCGTTGGGATGCCCATTGTCGGAGCTGGTGTGGTCTCTTTGGAATGAAGGTGGGAACAGGGCTCCTTTTCCTGGGCACTGCTGCTCTTAGAGCTGAGTTCTTCTGGCACCCCTCGCCATCCTCACTGGTCGTGCCACACTTTGGGCTCTGCTGGTAAAGGGACACCCATGCCTCTCTCCCATAGCCAAAGAAAGAGTTGGTGTAAGGGCTGATTTTAAATTCCGTCTCCTCTAGATGAGTGGGCTTTCACACAGAACCACAGGTTCACAGAACAGGAGTAGAACACAAGCAAGCTTTAATGCTGCCTTTAGGACCCATAAGGAAGAAAGGGGTGGAGCCCAGCAAAAAGGAGGTTATGCTAGCTTTCCCCACCAATCCAGGCAGGACTTACTGAGGAAACAGGGAAGAAAAGTGGGGAAGGGCAGTGTTTCTCAATGATGAAGCCTCAGAAAGCTGAATCTCTTCAGGCCATTGAAAGGACAAAATTTATATTTATATATACCACGTAGCACACCACCACCAGCCCAGGTGAATCAGATGGGGTATGCTGCGGTACCAAGTTCACTCTGAACTCTTATGCCGTAACTCACCCACGTTTATTTATCACGCACATTGTATGTTCGGTGCGGGTTGGCAAGGGGCTGTGTTGCATAGTCACTCAGGGACTCAGCATCACCTAGAATGTCCGTATTACTATGTCCGGGGAAGAGACAGAATGGAAAGTCACACAACAGCTTTTAAAAGCATCATTTGTGTATAGTCATCGGCTAGACTAGTTTTCCCAGCCTTAGTGCAAGGTGCTGGGAAATGTAGGGAACACATGGGGATTTAGTGAGCAATATATACCTGTGTCCAGATATGTATGCCAGACAAATGTTCAGCGAGCATTTATTTTCCTCCTCCTCCTTCCACAGAGGACATACCCACCCCCTTTCCAAGGAAGAAACCCCACGTCTCATCCTGTCACTAAAACAATCTAAAAATGTAGGATCTCCGGGAGACTCTAGACTAGGCCTAGATATATATCGCCTATTGGTCTAGACCTGTTAATTGAAAAGATACACTGTTTTCCCTCACATCCCACACACTCCCAAGCATGGTGGAAGGACGAAGGAACACGCAACCCCTCCTAACAGGAGGTAGGAAGAATAAGACGCACACACAGGAAATGCTGATCCACAGCGCTTCTAAAAGCCCCCTCTTGCTAATATGATTTAAGGTAAAATATGTTTTATTATGAGTTATTATTCTTTACGATTTTGTCCTATAAGCAGCTTTTCTGATACATTGACCAACTCCTGACTGAAATCTCATCAGTTTAGAGACCGCTGCTCTATATTATTCATAGTTTATTAGTCAATACTGCATATTCCTCATATTCTTAATATTTCTGTATGTTTATCTCCACCTTAACTATGCGATCCTTGAGCGTGGGGATATTGGCTTTTTATTATATATTATAAAACTGTATATTTGCATTTATATCACCAGCACCCAACAGCCTTTTTCAGGAGCTGGGTGAGTGTTGAACTGAGATGAATTGTTACTGACCCCCTATTTCTTTCCTGCAAACTGCTTTCCTCCCTTTGCACCTGCAGCACTTTTCTGATGGCTACTTCTCTGTCAAAAACCCTTTTTTTCAATGATAAATACTCCATGTTTAATCCTCTGACAGATCCTTTTTCTTCCGCAGTGCCTCAGCTGGAAGTTTTATTTACCACAGGAGTGATATTCAAAACAGTTAACAACTATTGTGGCTAAGGGACTGTCCAATCACAAGGACAACCCTACTGATCTAGACTTTAACCCTTTAGGCCCTGAAGGAAGGCTGCTGGAAGGGGGCCAGGCTGGCCAAGGGAGCTATGCAGTGGTGGTAGTGGGTGGAGGTGGTGGGGTACTTGGGGGCCGGGGGCAATGACCAGTTGCCAATGAATATGGTGATATTTCAACATTTGAATGACTGGTGTGCCTGTACCAGGGTTTCTGGCTTAATGCAGCTCTGCTTTCCCCTTTGGCTCTTTGCAGATAATTCAAAATGTGGTATGACCTTTAACACAATGTATACACGAAAATGATTTCTGTTGTCTTTTGATCCATCCTTATCCTTCATAGAATCAAAAATGCTAGTTTCAGTGCTTCTCTTTCTTCTATGCCTCGCCGCCTGGCTGTTTTCTTTCTTTTTTATTCATACATTCATTCATTCATTCATTTATTTATTTATATTTTTAAACATCTTTATTATAAACAACAAACAATACAAACATTCTCGACATGGTTGCAATCAATGGCTCACAATATCATCACCTAGTTGTGTATTCAACACCGTGCCATTTTTTTTTAACATTTGCATTTCTCCAGCAAAAGAAAGAAAAACGAAGAAAACGCACACATGTCATACCCCTTACCCTTCCTTTTCATTGACCACTACTATTTCATTCTACTCAATTTACTTTAACCTTTGTTCCCCCTATTATTTGTCTATTTTTTATCCATATTTTTTTACTCATCTGTCCGTATCGTAGATACAAGGAGCACCAGACACAAGGTTTTCACAATCGCACAGTTACATGGTGAAAGCTATATCATGTATATCACAGCCTTTTCCTTTCTGAACACCCACCTTGGCATATAGACTTTGCCTTTCATGAGTAAGCTGTACAAAAAAAAAAAAGCTGTACAGTTTTCAACATCAGAGGGAAAAAGGGCAAGTTAGAGGATCAATACAGCATGTGTAAGCCTGCCCCCTTGCAGCTGTCTGTGGGCTGGGAGGAGGTCCAGCCAGCAGGGGCAGCCACATCAGTGGGGCAGCCACATTGGTGGGGTGTTGTGCTTACCTCCTCAGGTCCAGCACTGCTTCTTCGGAACCACAGTCAACACCAGACCTGACTAGCCTTCATCCTTCCAAAAGGTGAGCCAATGGAAGACCTCATCATCCTCTCCCTGCTTGTCAGCAGTGACCCGGCAGCACCCTGTCTCTCCCCGGAGCAGCAGTCATTCTGTTGAGTCCTTGGGAGAAACTGTAAGTCAAGACTTATACAGCTGTCCTTGGAGGAGCAGAGTCTGCTTGTAAAACAGGAGCCTGTTTTTGATCCCTTTGGTCCTTCAGAGACAAATAAACCCAGACTCGTAGCTGGCTGTGCGACCAAGGCTGGAAAGGGTCAGCCGGGGGTGCCAGCAGAGCCGGAGGCCACATGTAGAGCCAGCACACGTTCCCGCCACGTCCTGTTCTAGTAAATCTCCCCTTTCTTTGAGGTCGTTGTAACTTCTTTTTTGATAGCCGTAAAGGCAGACTCATCTCACAAACCCAGGATGGGGGTGACAAAAATTTAAAAAGAGACATCCAAAAGGTCATGGGTCAGGAAATCACTTTGTGTTTGACCTTGAACTCTCTGAGTTTGTGTCCTTTTCCAGAAAGTGGGACTATATCTAATGGATGTGGAGCATCAGGCATGTAACAGTGCAAATATTTATCTCCCTCCTCAGTGTCCTCCAAATCTCAGACAGCTATTCAATTCCTTGTTACACTGTTCTACCCAGATATTTCCATCAGCACTTCTGGATCAGCATTTCCTTAAACAGTAATCATCTCCCCAAAACTTTATTCTCCTAGTGACTCAGGCTGGAAATACACATCATCATTTCTTCCTTGCTTGCATCTGAAATCACTGTCTCTAGGTCTGCCCATTCTGCCACCAGAAGGCCTCTTCCTTCTGCTTTGCTTCTCCACTCCCACTTCAGAACCCTACTTCCAGCATTTCTCCCTGCTAGGACTATTTGACGAATCCTGTTGACTCCCCAGGCACTAATTTAAGATCTCTTCTAAAAATGTATTAACTTTCGATTTTTTGGAGGACTTGGGATTGCTTGGTCATTACATCTGTATATGAACGCGCGCTACATCGTGGATGGAACTTGAGAACCTCATTTTGTGTGAAATAAGCCAGATGCTAGAAAACAAATATTGCATGATTTCACATATATGAAATACCTGGAATAAGCAAATTCAGAGAAACAGAAAGTAGATTGGGAGCAGGAATTGGGGGCTTCGTGCTTAATGGGTGCCAATTTTGTTTGGGGTGATGAAAAGGTTTTGGTAATGGATGGTGGTGATGGTAGCAGATTATTGTGAATGTAATTGTCACTGAATTGTAACACGAAAGTGGTTAAAATGGGAAAGTTTGTGTTGTGCATGTTACCAAAATTAGAAAAAAAGTATTTGTTCACATACGTTTGTTTTGAAGTCTGCAAAGTCCCTAAAATGATTCAGATTTGGTTTTAAGGGGAAATAAAATAAAATCTTGGATGGTTTAAATATCAGAATGACATTAGTGTCTAAGCCTTTATAGATTCTAGTTAAAAGAGCATAAAAGAAGAATCTAGGTCGCTAAAAACTAATTATCCCTTCTGATTATGAGAAGTTCTAATTCCTTGAAGTGTGATACTATTTTAAATATTTGTTCTTTCATTCATTATTCACTCATTCAACAAATATATAAGTACATCAAGGTTAGATTATGACGGGTGCGATGACCTACAAACAGAAAAGACTGAAGAGGGATGGAATGGACTTAGGGTAAGGGAAGCCCTACTGGCTGTACCACAACCGGGTGGGAAAGGTAGCTGACACCCAGAGAGGGTAGCAGACAGCCAGGTGGGGACTTCCAGAACGAAATTCTTCTCTTTCTCCATCACCTTTCTCTCTCTCTCTCTCTCTCTCTGCCTTTTTTTTTCATTGAAACTTTAAATTGAATGACTATTACAAGCCAAAAACTTCCTTGCAGGTAAATGAATACAAAGATTAATAAAGTGGATCTGATTCCCTCAGGTGTCAATCTAGTAGGAGAGACAGTGCGAGGGAGATTTAAAAATGGGCCATTACAACTTAGTTTAACAATGGAGGTAAAAGTGGAGTACCACAAAAACACAAAGGAAGAGCATGGAAGGAAGGGTCACATCTGGCTAACTCCCTGGAGGACTAGTTCTCAGAGCAGATGCGGGTCCAAGTACAAAAGTAGAGAGGGTTCTAGAGCTGCTAGAAATCAGCTGGAGACAGGAAATGGAAGATGACCTGAGGCCCAAGGTAGGAGGTGAAGCCCTGTAAGAACATGGAGAATAAATACTGTGTCCACAGATGTGTTTTTCTGTTTTGAAGAGGCAAAGTATAGCATAGCATAGCTTAGAATAGAGACTTAGGTCAACAGAGGCAAAGAAACCACTGAATCCAATACGAAATAGTCAATATTACTCCCATAAGAATAAAGGTGATTTCTGTTTCATTTTGGCAGAGTCAAAACTTGGAGAGAAAGGGAAACCTAAAAAACACAAGATCCATCTAATAAAATAATATTTACACTGCCAAAAAATTCTTATGGGTTCTTAAGTTTCCCTTAGAAACTTATTTGTTACTATACCTTCCCATGTAACAGACATCAGCTTTCTTTGGAGTCAAGGTACGTTTCTCTGGATGCCTTAGTTTGGACATCTTTAAGGCCTTAGAACTGTAAACTTGTAACTTAATAATCTCCTTTACAAAAGCTGATCCATTTCTGGTATGTTGCATTCTGGCCAGCTTTAGCAAACTAAAACAGTATTCAAAGAGGCAGTGCCTACCAGACCCCTAGTACACTGATATTTAATTTCTAATAGTGAAACCATTTCACTTAATTCATTAATTTAAAGCAGCTGTGACATTTCGATCTCATAAATGGCTCATAAAACTACATTAAGGTTGCACTGTCATATGCTAGTTACCAGAGAAGGCCATCATAAATGTTAGTAATCTATTTGCTTCCAGTTTTAGGGTGTTAAGAGGAAATGCAAACTATAAACAAACTGGGAGTACACCAAAATCTGAGGATAATTTCCCTTACTTTCATGGAGGAAATCTACTCAGGATAAAAATACAAACCATGAAATCTAACAATATACAGAGGTCTTTTGGTTACAGAACCCTGTGATTGCTGTTAAAATGGGTAAATCTAGGAAATTAGAGAAAGTGGTGCTGGTCATAGCAGGCCAGACACAAAGCTGCTATAAATAAAACAGATGATAGTTCCTCAAAACGGACCCCATGGTGACACCCCTGTTACAAAATGACTTTAGCTGTGAGCGACAGGACAATTGCTAGTCACAGATCAAGACTTTTGTAAAAGATAACTGCAACCACCTCATACTTACAACACACTTTGCAGGCATCCTGTCGGATAAAACTGTGGTCAACCAGGTCATGTTCTGTGACCCTGCACTCATATGCAAGCCCAGGAGGAAGGCAGAGTTCAAGACTGGGGAAATAAAAAATGAGAAAAACAGATGTCTTCCTAAAGCTGTTGTGCAGGTTTGAAACTGTTTTGTACCCCACAAAAGACCATGTTCTTTTTTTATTTTCATGGAGTTAGACATGAATTTTAATTAGGACTCGAGAGGCTCTTCCACAGTGGCGGCTGGCTATGGAAAATGGAAATTAATGCTTCATGAAGCGGGTAGGG
Source organism: Tamandua tetradactyla (assembly GCF_023851605.1). Lineage (NCBI taxonomy): Eukaryota > Metazoa > Chordata > Mammalia > Pilosa > Myrmecophagidae > Tamandua > Tamandua tetradactyla. The sequence goes on from NC_135339.1 coordinate 3,260,934, forward strand.
GGAGTGCAAGGGCTTATAAGGGTTTAGGACAAGGTTGTGAGAAGTTTCAGCAAGGTCTTGTAACAGAGAGGTCTGTTATCAACAGTGGTCAAGGGAGGGGAGTGTCAATGCCTTGTTTATACCATTTATACATTCCCCCACCCCTGAGGAGACTTGATGACCTTTAACATCTGTCCTGGTCATGTGAGTGGCTACATGAAATGACCTGCTCTCAATGTGGAGGGCACTCACAGCCCCTGGTTCCCTACCACACACCCCACACAGCAGGCTATATTGACTGCGGGATAGACATCGCATTCATAGTCTATAGCAGCACAAGACAACAGAACACTAGGAACCCTCCACACAGAGGTAACAACCCTACGAAGAGATGCCGCCATGACCAAGAAAGGGAATTAGAATTTGAAATAGTGGTAAATGAAAGTGAGGGGTAAGGGGTATGGTATGTATAGTCTTTTTTTTTCTCTATTATCATTTTATTTCTTTTTCTGTTGTCTTTTTCTTTCTTTTTCTAAATTGATGCAAATGTACCAAGAAATGATGAATATGCAACTATGTGATGATATTAAGAATTACTGATTGTATATGTAGAATAGAATGATATCTAAATGTTTTGTTTGTTAATTTTTTTTTAATTAATAAAAAAAGTTTAAAAAAAAGGAAATTAAACTATTTAGACACGGGGTCTAAGATTCTTTTCCAGATTTGCTGAATTTTGCCAGGCAAGCAAGATATTCCACACAGTTCAATTTGTAGGGGTCACAGTTCAAGGAAGGTTGGTATCACCTGAAGGTGGCAAATTCATGCAGACTCAGCATTGGGTCCAACTGTGGGCGTGAGCAAACACCTGTAGGGAGGTGTTTGTTAGAGTGCTGTGGGCAAAAAGATGATTATGGGAAACATTCAGGAGTCATTCTTGCTGATTTTACAATCTCCATGCTCGAGTTCCATTGATTGATAATAAGGTACTAGACAGAGGAACATTATAGATCTTAAGTACCAGATATTCTCTCCCTGCAAATTTTGAGATTGCTTCACTGTGACATCATTAATGTAGGCATAAGAAGGGTCCACATAGTTGTTTCCTGTGGGGATAGAAGGCCCTGAATTGGTGGTAAAAATTTTAATAAGCATTTTGTGTGTCAGATTACAGTATTTTTGGTGATTCCTAGTCCCTATGCACTTAAGATTCTCAACCAGCATGGCTGCCTAGGCCAGCAGTAAGGCCAAATGACCTCATTCCCCCATTTCTATAGTCTGAGGCATAGGCGACAACATATCACATCCTCTTAGGCTGTAAAACAGCTGTCCTTTAATTTGTATTTTCAGAGCCAGCGTAGGAACTGGGGCAGCAGCCTGTGGCATTGTATTTAAACGAATTAGTGTTTGAGTTTATTAATTAGTCCGCTGTTGGAAGGACTATACTATACCATCTTTTAGTTGTTACTGTAAAAACCTATTCTTTCAATGAGACCTGGACCTGTGGGATTGTAGGGTATCTGGAACAGCCACATGTTGTCCGGATCCATGGCCCAGAACAGGGCTATCTGCCCAGTGAAAGGGATCCCCCAATCACTGCCTGTGCAGGCACTCCAGAATGCTCACTTTCTCCAAACATCAAATAGTGGCGGTCTGGTAGCCTTCCCCACTGGGAAAGCTAGCAGCAGTCCTGTAACTGTGTCCACAGCAGTAAAAACATGCCTCCCCCCTCCCAGAGTGGAAGGAGAGCAGTGTAATCCACCTGCCACCAGGCTGCTGGGATCTGTGACCGGGCAGTGTTTAATCCGTTCCTGTGGGCGCAGACCTATTGTGGTCGGAATCTTTGGTTGCGTTATTTCAATCTGAGATGTGACCCACCCCATAAGATGAGTCTTTTTACTGGAATCGTTGATTGATAAAGGACAAAACAAGCGGAGAGCTTTTAGAGAAAAGCCCTGGAGAAGCTGAGCTAGGACCTGGAGGAAGCCACTGGAACCAAAGCTGAAAGCAAGTAACACAGGAGAGAAGGACCAGCAGATACCAGCCATGTGCCTTCCCACGTGCCAGAGGCGTCCCAGATGCCGGCAATCTTTCTTCAGAGAAGATACTGTCCTGTTGATGTCTTAATTTGGACATTTTTATGGCCTTAGAACTGCAAATTTGTAAGCAAATAAAGCCCCACTGTAAAAGCCAACCCATTTCTAGTATATTGCATTCTGGCAACTTTACAAACTGAAACAACTGTGATCTTAGAGCAGTTGTCTAAGTCACCAAAACAACTTCCCAGGAGAAAAATACACAAGTTTATTATGTAAAATATTAATTTTTATTTTTATGGATAATTGTCATTAACATGACAGAAACAGATATGATTATAAAAGATACAAAAAAAAATCAAAACTTTCACTTTCAATAGAAATTAAAACCTGAGCTGCCAGCTGATCAGAACGTACAAAACCTTGCACTGTTCTCATGGAAGTTAAGAAATAGGTTTGCTAGACTTAAACCATTTCTGTAGCCCCAAAAGAGTTAATTTATATTTCAAAGGCGCTACAATGCACTGACATTTGAATTAAATGATTTTTTGCTAATGACAAACATTTAAGATAACGAGGGTTATCTAAAAAAAAAAGGAAAGGTGGGGAAATGAGTAAGTTGTAGATTTTTAGTTAGCAAGAAGGAAGCGGAGATTGTGCTAGAAAATACAGGGTAATTATTTATTCGTGTAAATCTAAAAGGCTGGCTCAGTTTGCGAGGGCACAAGATAATACCAAAGGTCAAGGGTATGATGATGGATCAGCACTGACCCATCCCAGCTTCTGGAAAACAAAGATCAGCAGTAATACAAGGAGCAGGAGGCTTGTGGTCTAATTCAGGTCTCACTTTAGCTTCTATAGAATTTCTTACAAAGAATTCAGTGAAAAACAGGGAAATTCTACCCCTTTAATTAATAACTGACCATAAGCAAAAGGGAAGAAATAAAAGAAAGCTAATGTAGAGCAACGATGATTAAAAATCTTGTTGATTAAAAATCTATGAACTTGAATACATTTTTAATAAGCTGAATTTCCAATTCATTTTTATAAACCATTGGTTAATATACTACAAAACTTTACAAACAACCTAAGAATTCTCATTGGCTGCAGAACTTCAAAACTAATGGAATTAATCTCCTCTCCCTTTTATTTAATTACTCCTAATTAAGTCCTAAAATTGAGGAACCATTGGCACATTCCTGCACTTTCATACATGTCATTAAAACATAATATTTGTCTAAATGAGGCAGGAAGCAATTTCAAATGAGGTCAAGGGATCTTGTACTCTCAAAACATGTTTTCAGTTCTTTGTGCTCCAAGTCACATAAAAAAATGAGGGCAGCTGAACTAACATAGTTTCTTTCAGCTTAACAAGGTCATTTGACTCCCAATGTCTCCATACTAAGAAAAGAAATGCAATATTTAAATGTTCTACTATAAAGCACTAGCCTTTTTTCTTTTCTTTTTTTTTTTTTAAGAGGGCTGCTGACAGTGCCTTTTACTCAGCGGAGACCAGCCACAGACTTCCTTCTTGCACCAGCTTTCCAAGATGACACTAAGTGAGCTTTGGCCCTGCTGGTTTTACCTCGGGTTTTCCGAGGCTTCTCTTCCTTGTGCACCTTCATGTGCTGCCTGAGGTGCGAGCTCTGGCTGAAGCACCGGCCGCACTCGCTGCACTGGTAGGGTTTCTCCCCCGTGTGGGTTCTCTGGTGCTGAATGAGGTGGGAGCTCTGACTGAAACACCGGCCACACTCATCACACTGATAGGGCTTTTCTCCAGTGTGAATTCTCTGGTGCTGAATGAGATTTGAGCTCTGTTTAAACCTTTCTCCACACTCATCACACTTATAGGGCTTTTCCCCAGTATGGATCCGTCGGTGCTGAATGAGATTAGAACTCTGAAAGAAACTTTTCCCACAATCGGCACATTTGTGGGATTTCTTTCCAGAATGGATTTTCTGGTGTTGGAAAAGAGTTGAACTCTGACTGAAACTCTTTTCACATTGAGTACATTTGTAAGGCTTCTCATCCAAGCTTCTTCTCAGCCTACTCAAGCTTGAATCAAATCGAGCAACCATTCCCCATTTCTGCCGCTGACGCGCTGTTTTGCGCTGGTTCTCATAGGCTTTTCCATTGCTTGAGCTTCGAGAAAAACCTCCTTTAGGTTTTCCTAACTTCATGGTGAAAAGCCAAATTATTCCTACCAGAGTTATTGTCTTCCTTTGAACTAATGTGTCACTTCTTGGGTTGCAGCTCAGAATTTTCTGTGTGGAAGAGAAACAATAGAACAAATTATAGACAAATGAAATATCTGGTAATTATTCAACTTTAATACCTTTTCAACCCAACAAAATTACATATTTAAGTGAAAACTATGCTCAACAGAAAGAGCTGCTGGCAGGACAATGAGCAACTTTGCTGACCCACATGCCAGTGAGGCCAGTGGAATGATGAAAAGCAAAACAAAACATTTTAAGCCTCTGGAAATGGTCCTAAGGACAAACAGCAAATAAATGTCTCTTCAAGAAAATCTGTAAAAATCTGGTAGGAAAGTTGCGAGTCTGTGTTACTTGAATCATGACTGCATGCTCCCTCTCTCCTCTGAGCTTAGCAAGGAAATTCTATTCAGGTTGCTGCCTTCAAGGACTCTCCACCTCTCTTCCCAGGTGGAGAGCTTTCTTTCCAGGAGGAACAGGAACTCAGTGATTCTCATCCTGCCCCTAACCACCCACTGCTGAGGCGAAGTCCCAGGTGAGTGCAGTGGAGAGACTGGGATTCTTGCAACATCAGCAGAGGTTGTAGTGAAAGGCAACTTTTGCAGGAGACAACTAGGGGAACAGGCAGCTGAGAAGAGCCCTCCTGGGATCAGAACAGACAGTAAACACTGGTCTCAGAAACCATCCCTTCAATGGAACTAGAATTTGATTAGATTAGTCTAGGGAACAATTTATGCCCTACAGCAATGTTGAAAACAATAGAACAATCAGCCAAAAAGCTAGCAGACCATAACAGTTGAGTGTGGTCAGAGAAAGAGAGGAAGATGAGCTCTACCAAACCACTGCCATCCTATGCTGATCCTGAACACACCCAAAGCCAAACCCTGAGGAGAAACACCAGAGGCTTAGCAGTGTGTGTGTGTGTGTGCATGCGTGTGTGTGCATGAGTGTCAAGCCCCACAGGGGTGAGGGGAATCAGCACCCATACTTGCTACAATATATTATCTAAAACACCCCATCTCCAACCAAACATTACAAGGCACACAAAGACACAGGAAAATATGACCCATACTCTGGGGAAAATGCAGGTAACAGAAATACCTGTGAGAACAACCAGTGTAGGATTTATCAGAAAAAGACTAAAGTAGCCATCACAAGCATGTTCACAAAACTAAAGGAAGCCATGAGTAAATAAGTAAATGCATGACGACAATGTCACATCAAATAGAGAATATAAATAAAGATACAGACATTATGAAACCAAACCATATGGAAACTGAGGTTGAAAAGTAAAATAACTAAAAAAATTCCCTGCCAGTAATCTGAACTTGGAGAAGAAAGAATATGCAAATTCAGAGATACAGTGATAGAGATTATGCAAATTGAAGAACAAAGAGAAAAAAAAAATAAAGAAAAATCAAGAGAGCATAAGAAATATGTGGGACACCATCAAGTGCACCAACATATGTGTACAGGGAGTACCAGAGAGAGTAAGAACTCCAAGTATGAAAACTACAAAGAAATTCACAGACACTTCAGAGCAAAAATGTTGAAAAGTCAAACAGAATAAAATCTTAAAAGCTGCAAGAGAAAAAGACATACTACTTACAAGGGAACCACAATAAAAGTAACAGAGGACTTTTCAGCCAGAAAAATGGAAGCCAGAAGGTAGCGGAAAAGATATACAAAGTGCTCGAAGAAAAAACTGTCAACCAAGATTCCTGTATGCAGGAAAGCAATCTTTCAAAATTGAAGCTGAAATAAAGACTCATATTAAAAAAAAAAAAAAGAGCCAGAGAGAGAAAATTTGTTGCTAGCAGCCTTTCCTTACAAAAAAAAATACAAAAGGAAGCTCTCCAAACTGAAAGCAAGTAACCAAGTTGCAATTCAAATCCACACACACACACACACACAAAACAAAACATAATGTACCAGTAAGATATGTAATTAAAAAAGTTTAAACCCATATTTTATCTCCTTTTTCAAAGCTGTACTGGGCTAAGGAAATGACTTCTGATATTAAATTTAACAATAATGTTATATATATGACAACATGGTAAACATAAACAAAATATAACAGTATGTATCACAAAAAGGGGATGGAAATAGAGTTATATAGGAGTAACATTTTTAAATATCACAGGAATTAAACTAGTATAAATCTGAAGTGGATTCTGATGAGTTGCTCTATAAGCCAAAAAGTAAACACACACACACACACAAAAGTGAAAACAAAATCAAATGAATTTAAATGCTATATTAGAAAATATGCACTTAATGCAAACAAAAGTTTAAAGGAGGAATGGAGAGACAAAAAAGACATAAGACATAGAGAAAATAAAAAAATGACAGGCATAAATCCAAAATGTTAATGGACTAAATCAAACAAAAGATTGTCAGATAAGATTTAAAAACATAATCCAAGACAGGCCATGGTGGCTCATGTCAGGGCCACGGTGGCTCAGCTGGCAGAGTTCTTGCCTGCCATGCTGGCGACCCAGGTTTGATTCCCGGTGCCTGCCCATGCAAAAATAAACAAACAAAAAAACCATGATTCAATTATATACTGTCTGCAGCAGGCATGCTTTAGATTCAAACATACAAACAGATTAAAAGTAAAAGAATGGAAAAAACATGTAAACAGCAACCACACAATTTGGAGTAGCTATAGTTATATCACACAGACTTCAAACCAAAAAAGTAACTAGAGCTAAAAAGGGACGTTTTATATTGATAAAAGGGTCAATCCATCATGAATATATTAGAAACATTTATGAACATCATTACACAGCACCAAAATACATGAAGCAAAACTGACAGAAATTGAGGGAGAAATAGATAATTCATCAATAATAATTGGCAATGTGGGACAAAAATCCTAGAATGAGCTGGGACTCAGCATCAAAGGATTATGAAAACCTTCTTTACCAAAAGGGGGGAGAGACAAATGAGACAAAATAAAAGGTCAGTGACTGAGAGATTTCAAACAGAGTCGAGAGGTTATCCTGGAGGTTATTCTTACGCATTATATAGCTATGCCTTTTATTTAAGGTGTATTAGAGAGGCTAGAGGGAAGTGCCTGAAACTGTAGCGCTTGCTCCAGTAGCCATGTTTCTTGAAGATGATTGTATAATGATATAACTTTTGCAATTTGACTGTGTGATTGTGAAAACCTTGTGTCTGATGATCCTTTATCTATGGTATGGACAAATGAGTAAAAAATATGGATTAAAAATAAATTTAAAAAATAATTGGAGATTTCAATATTCCACTTTCAATAATGGATAGAATAAGTAGACAAAAGATCAACATAGAAAGAGCAGATTTGAGAAACACTATAAATCAGCCAGACCTAACAGACATCTGTAGAACACTCCATGCAACAATAAAATATACATTTTTCTCAAGTGCACATGGAACATTCTCCAGGACAGACAATGAGAGGTCACTAAACAAACCTCAATAGAGCCAAAAGGATAGAAATAACACAATGAATGCTATATAACTACAATGTATGAAAACAGAAATCAATAGCTGGAAAAAAATTCAGGAAAATCATAAATATGTTGTGCCAGTTTGAAAGTATTATGTACCCCAGAATAATCCATGTTTTAATCCTGATCCAATCTTGTGGGAGCAGCCATTTCTTTTTAATTCTGATTTTCAATACTGTAGGTTGGAAACTTTTGACTGAATTATCTCCACGGAACTGTGACACACCCAATTGTGGGTGTAATCTTTGTTTCCATTCTAGGTGGGTCTTGACTTTAAAAAGGGAAACATTTTGGAGAAACGACAGAGCCTAGAGAGATGACAGAAGCCTCAGAGCCAACAGATACTTCAGAGCAGAGATGACTCAGAAACAAACACGTGGGGAACAGAAACATGGATGTTTGGAGATGCTTGGAGCCCAGCAGACAACACCATGAGATGTTAAGCAAGCCAGAACTGGAGAGAGCCAAGGGAAGCCAAGAGATGAAAGCCAGCCCTGGAGAAGTCAAGTGAGAAATGCCCTCAGGAACAGAGGCTGAAAGCAACGGAGTCCAGGAGCAAGGGCCCAGCAGATGTCAGCCTTGTGCGGACCCAGCTGACAGGTGTTCCTGACCCACCAGCTTTTCCTGAGTGAAGGTAACCTCTTGTTGGGGCCCTTAATTTGGACATTTTCACTTCCCTAGCACTGTAAACTCCCCTTAGAACTATTAACCCCTCTTTTTAAAGGCTGTTCCAGTTCTGGTATATCTCATTCAAGCAGCTTGCAAACTAGAACATGTGTGGAAATTAAACACTCCTAAACAGCCAATGGCTCAAAGAAGAAATCAAAAGGGAGATCAAAAATACTTCGAGATGAATGAAAATGAAGCCCCAGCACAGAAAAGCAGTGCTTAGAGGGAAATGTACAGCTGTCAATACCTATATTAAGAAGAAAGATCTTAAATCAATAACCCAATAACCTTACTTTCCAGTTTAAGACACTCAAAAAAGAGCAAACTAAACCTAAAACAAGCAGAAGGAGAAAATAATAGATTAGAGCAGAAAGTAATGATACAGAGAAAAACAATAGGGAAAATCAATGAAACCAAAACCTGGTTCTTTAAAAGATCAACAAAACTGACAAACCTTTACCTGACTTGACCAAGCAAAAAAGAGAGAAATTTCAAATCACTAGAATTAGAAATGAAATGTGCATTACTACTGATCTTACAGAAATAAAATGGATTATTAAGGAATACTATAACCAAACTAAAATGACATGTAAAAATTCTTAGAAGACACACACACACACACACACACAATTCCTAGGAAACACAAAGTGCCAAAATGGACTCAGTTATCTGAACAGACCTATAACAAATGGGGTAATTGAAGTAGAATAGAAAAACTACCCACAAAGAAAAACCCGAGCATAGAGGATTTCACTACTGAATTGTACTACACTTAAAGAATGAATACCGATTCCTCATAAACTCTTCCAGGAAACAGAAGGGGAGGGATGCTTCCCAACTCATTTTATGAGGCCAATATTACTCTATCAAACCAGACATCACAAGGAAACTACAGACCAATATATCTCTTATGAATATGGACATAAAAACTCTCAACAAAATACTAGCAAACAAAATCTGGTCACACATAAAAAGAATTATATACCATGATCATGTGGGATTTACCCAGGAATGCAAGGTTGGTAAAACATCCAAACATCAATATAATACATCAAATTACAGCAATAAAAAAACAAAAATCTTAAGATCTCAACAGATGCAGAAAAAGCATATGACTAAAGCCAATACCTTTTCATGATAAAACCACTCAACAAAGTAGGAATAGGAGGGAACTTCCTCAAACTAAAAAAAACCTACATAAATATCATACCAATGGCGAAAGACAAATCTTTTCCACTAAGATCAAGAACAAGACAAAGATGCCTACTCTGACCACTTCTATTCAACACTATATGGAAGTTCTAGCAAAGACAATTAGGCAAGAAAAGCAAAGAAATCTTGTACACAGAATATTCTAAGGAATCCAATAAAAAACATATTAGAACTAAGAAATGAGTTTAGCAAGGTTGCAGCATAGAAGTTCAATATAAAAAATGTATTTCTCTACACTTGTAATGCATAACCCAAAAATGAAATTAAGAAAACAATACTTACAATAGCATTAAAATGAGTAAAATGCTGAGGAAGAAATTTAACAAAAAGTGCAAGTTATAGTCTGAGAACTACAAAACTTTGTTGAAAGCAACTAAGAATATAAGCAATGGCAAAAAACATCCCATGTGCATGGATCAGAAGATTTAAGATGTTAAATGTCTATTGTCGGACCTTCCAAATTGATTCAGCTTCTACACTATCTTTATCAGGATCCCAGCTGTCTTTGTAAACACTTAGAAGCTGATTCTCAAATTCACATGGAGTTGCAAGGGGCTCAAAATAGCCAAAACAAAATTGGAAAACAAAGTAGGAGGACTCATACTTCTCAATTTCAAAACTTACTGTAAAGCAATAGTAATAAAGAAGTATGGCACTGGCACAAGGACAGGCAGAAAGATCAATGGAATCAAATGGAGAGTTGAGAAACAAAGGCATACATCTGTGGTCAACTGCTTTCCAACAAAGCTCCAAGATCATCCAATGAGGAATGAATAGATATATGGTGCTGGAAGAACTGGATATCCCATGCACAAGAATGAATCTGAACCCTTACTTTATATTATATACAAAATTTAAAAGTACATCAAAGACCTAAATATAAGAGCTAACAGTATAACAAGAAGAAAACACAGGAGTAATCTTCGTGGTCTTGCATCTGGCAAAAGATTCTTAGATATGACAAACTGAAAGCACAAAAGAAAAAACAAATTGGACTTCATTAAAATTAAAAACGTGCGCTTCAAATATCAAGAAAGTGAAAAGACAACTCAAAGAATGGAAAAAAAGAAAAAGTGAGAAGCCAACCCACTGAATGGAAGACATCTGCAAGTCATACATATGATAGGGTACCTGTATATCCAGAAATAAAAAGAACTCTTACAACTCAATAACAAAAGACAAATAATACAATTTAAAACGGGCAAAGAAAGGCAGGCCACAGTGGATCAGCACGCAGAGCTCTCACCTGCCATACCGGAGACCCAGGTTTGATTCCCGGTGCCTACCCATGTAAAAAATAAAAAAATAAATAAAAATGGGCAAGGGAATGAAATAGATGGCTCTGCGTGGAAAATATATAAATGGGATATCACTTCATTCTCTGTAGGACAAATAAAATAAAAAATTCAGACAGTAAAGGCAGCAAGGATGTGGTGAAATCAGAACTCTCATACATAGTGTTGCATGTAAAATAGTGCAGATGCTTCACAGAATGTTGCAAATAAAATAGTGCAGATCTTTTACATAGTGTTGCATGTAAAATAGCACAGATGCTTTGAAAAACTCTGGCAGTTCCTGAGACAATTAAACAAGAAATTATCACACGGCCCAGCAGTCTGACTCCCAGATATATACCCAAGAGAAATAAAAACCTATGTGTATGCAAAAACTTGCGCATGCATGGTTATAGCAGCATTACTCATAATAACCAAAAAGTGGAAACATTGCTTCTTCCATAAGCAACTAGACTTCAAAACGAAGATAATCACCCTGGGTCTCTTTGCATACAAACATATAAAAAAGTAAATGTAAACATAAATTACATTATTTTCCTTGCCTGCCCTTCATCTTACCGTATAATTAAGACTCCAGACCTGACAATGCTCAGAATTTTATCTAGATATTTAATAAGGCTACCTGCTGTAATTATGGTGGTATCATAAAAAGCAAACTGCGTAGAACACAAAATTAGAATGGTATTCCTCTGCTAACCTCAGCAAATATTTTTAGACCATTTACTAAACACCACACATGGTTAGGTACACGGTTTCAAAAGCAGCAAGGACGATAATTGTACATTAGAAAAAAACCTTTTTGGGTTTTTTTTTGTACTGCAGGAGTCAAATACGGTAGGAAACTCTGAGTCTGTCCAATCCACCTAGATGATTAAACCATCCCCACAGGTAGCCTATGTGGCAGACACTAAACATGCAGTACATGCAGTACATGTTTAGTTAGAATTTATCACTAAAGTCTGGGCTAGCTCATGCAGTTATCTCCGTTTTAGAGCTAAAGAAAGGGAAACACCCAGCAGATGCTTTCAGCCAGGTCTCCAAGTCCTAGCAGTGCGCCTCCAGAGCCTGTTCTCTTTGTGGGCGACCTGATGTTCACGGCCACGGCTTCCAATGCCAAGTCCCCCGCTGCTCAGCCTAACTCCTCGGCTCAGGTACAGGGGAGTGAGAGGAGCCAGCGGATGTGTGACTACGGGTAACTGAAATGGGCTTTAGCTTCCTCACACGTAAAATAGGGACGATAATAAAGCACACGGCTTATCAGGGAGTTAAAAGTTTAAAAGAACAAGTATCTTATCAATCGCTTAGAGCAGACTGGGCTACACAAGCGTTTTCAATATATTTAGACCTAAAACGCGCCGTGGGACGGAAGCGGCAAGAACCGAGCGTCTCCGGCCCGGGGCCGCCGGGGTCTGGTTTCAGCTGGGTGGGACGCCCGCGAGGGGCCCTTCTCGGTCCCGGGGCTCCGCCGGCCGCTCCTCATAGGCCGGCCCGCCCGCCCTCCCGCCCCGCCAGCCGCGGTCCGACCACGAGACCCAGAATCTCGCCAGCCCGCCCGCTGCCTCCGCCCGGGCCGCGCCACCCCCGGTGGCCGGCTCGCAGCCTGCCCAGGAGCCCTGGCCGCCGATCCCTAGCCCGAGGCCTCCTCACCGGGCCCGCATGGCCGCCGCCCTCGCGCTCCCGGCGTCCCTCGCGCCGCCGGAACTGCGGGTCACGCGCTGCGCCGCCGCCGCCGCGGTTGCTCTAGGAATGTGGCGGAGTGGCCCTCGGTGGTCCCGGCCGGCCTGCCTGGTGGGCGGGTGTCTCATTGTGGTTTTGTTTCTCGTCCTGCCCCGGGGTCCGGGGACGCCTGGCCCGTGACTGGCTGTCTTTGCTGGGCGCAGCCCCTCACGACGGCCGGTGAACCAAGGACAGTGTCCGAGCTTCTAAAGCCAAACACCAGCAGTTCCGATCTCGGGGTCCCCAGCGTTGCACGAATACGGAGCACCTTTTAGAAGGAGGTGCTTTTGTGAGACCCTAGCAGGTAGTAAGTGCTCAGTAAGCGCTTGCTGAGTGGGTCATTCGTGCTCACTGCCCTTGTCGGGAGCAGGGGCCATCACTTCTGGGTAACGGGCCCGCCTGCACTGACGGCTCCATCAGGTGTGCGCAGCCCGCGGGACTCTCGGCACATTAAAACAGCCCGCCAGACTTGTCCAGGAGCAGGTTGTCTGTAAGATAGCCTTCCTCTGACCCAAGTGAAGGTGGATGAAGTTTTTTTATCCCCAGTACCTGGAAACAGTTGGGCCAGACATAGAGGACCCAGAGGTGTGTGGATTGGAGAGGCAGAGAACTGAATAAAGACAGGTGATTTAGAAATAGAGAGGGAGAGCAAAGCAGGAGGAAATGAAGGACTGTGGGGGCCAGGAGTGGACAGAGTTAAACGTAAGGATGAAGACAGAGGCAAGAGCCACAAAGGAAGACCGGGAGGGAGGAAGAGATGTTGAGAAAACAGGCAGGGTTTCATGCCCTCAGCTTGGTTTTTGGTATAACGAATAGCCAACACTTATCGAATGTTTACAGCCTGCTGGCGCCGGGTGAAGCATTCCATATTCCTGTGGACTCGTTGTTCGTGAGCACGGTCCACCCTCCTGATTTTACACCCTTGCCTGCTGCCATGGGTGAAGCACATCCCATCCCATCCTGCTGATGTTGAATTTGCGTGTGACTTCCCCTGGCTCACTGCGTGAGTGGGTGTGAGGCATACCGTGTCCCAGACACGGACACAGGCAGACACTGCCTACACCTGTGCTCCTTACCTCTGCCTGGAGAACAGCAAGGAGGGGCTGCGCCTTCCCTCTTGGGCCCAGAGTGGGGAGGTATGTGGAGCAGACCCACGTAAGTCAACATGCAGCCCTGGCAGTCACTGCCAGGTGTCATGAGAGAGAAATAAATGCTGCTGTAGCTGCTGAGATTTTTTTGGTAGTGTTTGTTAACTGCAGCAAAGCTGACTACTTCCCAATCTCCTTACGTGACAGGAACTATTTATTCCCATTTTACAGTGAGGGCACTGAGACATGTCACTTGACTGGTGTCATAATTTATATATGGCAGAACCAAGCTTTGACGCTAGATGGACTGCCAGGTTGTTTTTAAATGAGTTAAATTATTGAAAATGGTCACACATGGTACTTAGAGAGCACAAAGGGGAGGGTGGAAAGAAGGTGGCGGACACAGGTTCAGGGCAGCAGAGGTGGCTCCACCACCACCTCCTTCTAAGAATGCATCTTTGGGAAATCTGGACCAGATTTAATGGAAATTGCAGCCAGAAGGGGCCACTGTGTCCTTGAGCCTGTTGGTTTTTGAAGGGCCCATTCGAGAAAGAAGCTTCTGGGCTGAGGAAAAAATCCTGAGGAAAAAGCCCTGCTGCCACACACACACACACACACACACACACACACAGAGAGAAAAGCACTCCCTCAGTGGTGAGCCCTGCACACACACACACACACACACACACACATGCACACACAAGCACTCCCTCAGTGGTGAGCCCTGCGCGCGCACGCACACACACACACACACACACACACAGAAAAGCACTCCCTCAGTGGTGAGCCCTGCATATGCACACACACACACACACGCACACACACGCACACACAAGCACTCCCTCAGTGGTGAGCCCTGCTGCCTTGGACCTTGGCCAGGCCACGGATCCCAGCCCCAGTGCCAGAGATGGGTCAGATCACATGGCTGACCCTCCTGCAGAGACAAGAGCCCACCTCCCTTTCTTCGACACATGGCCCCCTTGGCTCCCAGCCCCTGAACAATGGGTTCTGTCCACCAGGCCTGAGACTTTGCGTTCTGTTTCCTTTGGGCTCTCTGGGAAAGGAAGCCCTGGGAATTCCCATTCCTGAGTCTGCAGAAAACATCCCTGTGACATCCCAGCCAGGAGGGAACAGAGGCCCCACCCAGCACAAAGTCTCGGGGCACGTAAACAACTGGCTCTCTCCCAAATGTAGGGTGTGCACCTGGCTATTCTGACAGTTGGAACTACTTGGCTCTGAGCGAGATTCCTCCCTGATGGCAGCTGGAAGGCAAAGGGATGGGGGGTGGGGGCGCAATAGCGGAGGAGGGGCTGCTGCCTCCTTCCCCTCCCCCCAGTCGCACCTGGTGAGGATGCTCCTGGCTGCATCCCCTATGGCTGCGGGGTACCTGTGCCTCCCATTCCCCATACTCAGGGGTCACCGTGCACTGCCAGCTGCTCATACCCTGAGTCTCTGGGACAAGGGAGCCAGATGTGCCCTGGTGACCGCACAGCTTTGTTGAACAGTGGGAAGGTCTTTCATCCCCTCTCTGGTAAACACTCCAAGCAGATAGCATATGGCTATCACTGCGGGAAAAACAAGCAAGCTTTTGTTTTTTGTTTTCTGTGTTTTGATCCCTTCTGGCAGTGTGTTCTGGGCAAACAACCCTGTTTTTCCTGAGTAGAGCCTTTCTTTGGCAATCGTGTTGATTTTATCCTGCGCTGTTTATTATTCTCGCAGGTTTCTCAGTTCTGGCCTGGGAGGACAGTCTTGTTTTAGCAGAAGACACTCTGACAGGAGGCTTGATCTTTGGATTCACATGGTAGTTAGTAAAAGAGCACATGACAAATATTATAAATTCTACAGAGAAAGGAAATTGGAGCTACGTACTGAAATCAGAAGGAAACCACAGAGTCCAGCACGCGGTGTGTCTGGTGCGAGCTGAATGATCAGCTTTTCAGAATATGTCTGAAAAGCAAAGATGGTATTGATCAGAGTATTTGTTAACCCCTCACATGATTATGGGACTGTGCATTTCCCTCTCTCTGCACAGCTTCCTGGTGATTTTCCTTAGCTACAGTATGCAGAAGTTAGTTTTGAGAATTCCTATATCAAAAGCTTCACTGATCTAACAAAGCCTTAAATAATTAATATCGTAGCAACTGCTTTAAACAACAACAGGACCAATGCTTATAGAGGGGCACCTGCCCCCCGAATGCTGGGGCTCCTTTCTTGTGCCCTGGCTGGCAGCATCTCTCACTTGCATGGACACCATGGCACATGCTTAGCCGACTCCAACTCGTCCTCAACCCTCCTTCCCAGTAGCCTCTCGAGGCTCTGCTCAGTATCTGCCCTGGCTTCTCTGATGAGTGGACCCTGCCTCTGTCTGCATGTCTCCAGGGCTGAGCTCACGACCTCAGGAGTGATTCAAGCAATGCCTAAGAAAGGCACGACTAGCTGCATGAGTTCAGAGGTGTTCACCTCGGGTGGGCAGTGAAATTGCCTGGGGAGCTTTAACTCAACTCATCCTCCCCCCCGCCCCCATTCCCCAGCCCCTCCTAGAGGATCCCCAAGGCCCACCCTGATGCTGAGATGCAGTGACTCTGGGAGGCCCTGCCACCACTGTCCAGACCACGCAAAGGCCCCGTCACTGAGTCCTGCTCTGTGTCCTGTGGAGGCCTCTCTTCTCAGAACCCACTGTCGTCCCCAGTCATACACAGGCACAAAGGGGTTTGACATAGGCTGCCAGGCCACGAGGGCAAATACCACCTAGCTTAAACAACGGGACTCGTTCACGGCTCTGAGGCTGGAAGGCTGGCATCCTCCTGGGCGGTGGCGTTCTGCTGGCTGGCAATCCTTGGGGTTCGTTGTCTTTTCCGTCACGTGGCGACATCCTGTCCTTTCTCTTCTGGATCCCCACTGACTTCCTGCTACTCCCTGTGGCCTGCTCTATTGTCTGAATTTTTTCTGCCTATCAAGGCCTCAAGTGCTCTGGAGTTAGATCCAAGACATTCAGTGGGGCCACGCCTTAACTGAAATAGCATCCTCAAGAGGTCCTGTCTACAGGGGGGTCACACCCACAGGAAGGGGGTTAAGATTAAGAACAGGTCTAAATTGGGGTACATAATTCAACCCAGCTTTGGCCCTTCTGACAGATATCACTGCACGTACATAGGGTAAGAGGATCAGAGGTTAGAGCAGGGGGTTGGGGAGACACATAAGTGACAAGAAAGGAAAGCTTTTTCCTAACATTTATTCAGCGCCTAAAAACCATGCTTCCAAGGGAGAGCAGAGACGACAGAAACCGTGGCCAGGTCTGATGATGGTGGCTGGTTCCGAGAAATCCTGGTGATGTTTGCCCTGACAAGTGGTGTCCACACTGAGCATTTGCTCCCAAATCTCTGCTCTTTCTGGACGAGTGAGGGCTGTCTGCAGGTAGCAGAGAGAGCTCCAGTCCTGGTGCCCTTTATGGTTTCTGTGCTATAAATCCACCCTCCACAGACCCTCTGATCTGCCCTAGAAGGAGAAGAGTCTGGGCCTTCAGTTTGCTCTTGTCTTGGACACAGTGAGCGACCGATAGAAAGTGTTGCATGGTTTTGCAAAGGCTTTCTCATTCCAGAAATTCTCCATCAGCAGACACACAAACGTTGTTCAGGATTGGGCCCCAGGGGTTTCAAAGCTCTTTCTCCCCAAACACATTTCTCCTCATCATCCCTCTTGGAAGGAAAGTAGCAAGAGCTGAGAGCCCACTAGGACAGAAGAGAGCAAGTCCAGAGGAGGCTAGAGGCCCCCGGGCGCCTATAGGATGGCTGGGAGGGGGCTTTGGGTCCAGCATCCTTTTAACACTGTGGCAACACTGGCTCAGCCTGGTCAAACTGGCTCCTGATGATGCTGAGGCAAGCCCTGGAGAGGGAAGACCACGCTTTCCCAGTCTTTCTCCTGATCTGACTCCTGTGCCAGGGGTCCTGGGCTGAACAAGACTCCATGGTGATGTCCAAGGCATGCAGGCTGGGCTGTCACAGTGGCACGATGGCCCCGTACCCACTGGTAGCCTGCTTTCCAAGGAAGGAGAGTTCTTGGGTGGCAGTATGCTGTGATGGGTAGAGGTGGGTTGCACAGTTCGTGCAGATGATAAGCCTGGAGGCTTTGTGGATCTCCTGCAAGGGATCTAGGTCAGGCACTGGGAAAGCTGAGTTCACGTCCCGGGCACGGCTCTCCTGGGCAGGGCAGGCATGGTGAAACAGGGCTGGTACTCCACTGGGCCCCTGAATGTGGTCGGTGCCAGAGCTTTGGGGCTCCACCCTGCCTGGGCTGGGTGCATGCACATACCACCCAAAACATTCCTGGCACCTTCTGGGAGTCAGGAGCCAGTGACGTGGGCAGGCCACGGTGGCTCAGAATGCTTGCCTGCCATGCCAGAGGACCCGGGTTCGATTCCCAGTGCCTGCCCATGTAAAAAAAAAAAAAAAGAGCCAGTGATGTGGAACCCACAGGGCTGGAGTGCAGACAGGTGGAAAGCATGGGTGCTGGATTCCTAGGCAGGTGCCTCCAATAAGCAGGCCCCTCAGCCACTAGCCACCGGGACTCAGTGTGCAGTAGCTCCTGGGGACTCTGGAAGAGGTAGGTGCTGGCCGGCTACTCTGCTTCCACCAACTGCTCCAGGCGTTCCAGCATCGTCAGACGCAGGGCTTGGAACCTGGAGGGCGATAGGCACATAGACCAGAGGACTCACTAAGCCTGGTGGGGCAGGGAACAGGGTGCAGAGAGAGGAAGACCTGGTCCTTGCCCATGAGATGCCTGTGGGAGCCATCAGGGCTACGGGACATTCTGAGCTTCCAGGAGAAGATTTCCATGTCCATTCTAAAGCCTCTGCAGTATGGACAAGGGTATCCTGTCATGGACCAGGAAGCCTGACCTCGGTAATTGCTTGTGCTGTGACCCTCCTCCTCGTGGGGTTCAGTTTCCTCATTGGACACGGAATAGAATGGTGAGCCCCAGTTCTGGTCCAGCTCTGCAATCCCACAGGGACCCATGACAGGGCACAGGGGACCTGGTCTCTGGATCTGGGGTCTCTGCTGACACCCAGGTCAGCCTGACGGCACAGACAGAGGCCTGTTGGGGGATGTGACTTCCTGGGGGATGTTTGGTCCCACCCAGACCCCCCACACAGGTGCTCACAGTGAGAGGCCACCCTCCTTTCTTTCCCCCCTCCCCCAGCTTCTCCTCCACGTGCTCCCTTGCGGAACGGAGCCCTGTGCCAGGCGAAGGTCTTCAGGAAGTGTGGTCCAGCTAGACCCCGGCAGAGCTTCCCCTGGAGCCGACAGGTGACACCTGCTCACCTGCACGCTTTATTGAATCATCACCCAGGACTGGGAGTCCCAACAATGGCAGCTGCCCTGTGGCCATCACAGAATTCGCACGGCAAGGAAAGGCCCCGGCACAGGCTGAGCCTGCACCCCAGTGGGGTCTCCTTGGGTTGCTCCTCCTGGGCTGTGTCACCATCAGAACTTACAGACCTGATCTGGCACCATTTCCGCCCCCTGCCTGCCCTGGGCTCCTGATTCTAGGACGTCCCCCCCCAGGTTTAGCAGCACGTGCCCCATTGCCAGTGAGATGCTGACCCTGGACAGGCAGTGGGCGGCCCGCCTGGCAGGCTGCCACCCAGCTTCGGGTCGGTGTGGGAGCTAGAGCTCAGCAGCCTCCCCGCACTGTGTGAGGGGCTGGGCGGGGTGGTTGGGGGGGTGGGAGGGGGAACTCTCCCAGCCCTGGCTCTGGCTCTCTCTGCCTTGCATATCTGCTGCCCCCTGAGGTTTGGTTGTCCCGACTGGCCTTTGCAGTGCTGCTTACTTCATGGTCAGTTTGATTATTTCTCTTTCCTCCTCTTCTTTTAACTTTTCAACAAAACTGTCCAGCACCGGCATTTCAAACTTAATGTACTGAGCGACCTAGAAAATCCAAGAACATTTTAATGTGCTTTAAAAGGAAGGCCCCAAAACACGCTCTCTTTTCCGGGTGGCTTCCAGGCAGGCCAGTTGAGCACGAGTGCTGTCCTCTTCCCGCTCTTTCCCTAACACTGCTCTATTGTGGATGAGGTGTGGGGAGGAGGGGAGCCCATTCTTAGCTCAAAGGCTGCTATTATTCCTGGGAGGAAATTTTAAGCTGAATATTAGGAAAAGCATTCAATGATGAAGTGGAGCCACTCTGGGTGTCCTCTGGGGTGGGGGTCACGGAAGCCATAGCTCCTAACAATGGAACGAGATGACCCAGCCCCGGCTCCAGCTCCGTGGAGCCCAACCCTACAGGCTTCTCGGGCAAAGGAGTGCTGAGTCAGCCGGGACCCGGCACCCTGCTCCTCTCTGGGTCTAGGGCCTGGTTAAGAAGGACCTTTCCTCTGATGAAGGGAAAGGATGCACCTGCTTGAGGAGAGGCCAGGCTGGCTCCCTGGGGCCCAGGTGCTCTCCCTCCACAAGGCAGGCTGGCACTGCAGGGGCCCTCAGGGTGCCGGGCTTGGGACACTGGTGGCCCCTGGAGAGGTGCCCAGGAGGGCTCTGGCCAAGGTGCTCCCTGCCCCCCGCCCCACCAAGGAGAGAGCAGGAGCCCCTGACCCGGCCCCAGCTCCTCCCCCAGGGACAGGGCCCCCAAGCCTCAGCCCTCCACTCACATCATGGGGGACCTCTTCTCCCAGATCTGTCTCCATCAGGAATATCTTGGCAATCTTCTCGCAGGGCCCGTGCAGGATTCGGGAAATCAGCGGGTACTCACAATCTTTTAATTTTGTCCGCTCTGGGAGGGGTGGGGGGGTGGGGGGAGATGGTTTACAAACTTCATGAGACATAAGAATGTCCTCTCTCAATCAGCACAGGGACGTGGGAGGAAACTGTTGTCCAGGGTGGGGGCAGCCAGGGGAGTGTTCTGCAGACCTCGTGGAGAAGGCAGTGCCCAGTGTGTGACTGCGTCATGGGGCGAAGATGCAGCTCATAGGGAAACAGGAGCCCTGGGAGTGTGTGTGCGTGTGTGTGTGGAGGTGGGTGGGATGGAGATAGGACGCATGGGCCTGCTCACAATTGGGGCGGGAGTAACTAGACAAGGACACAGGTGTGCTGCAGTAGAGCGGTGTGCAGGGTTTCTGTGGGGGCAGGGCTCTAATGTCCTCCCTCCATCCTAACCTGCACCCCACCCCATCGTCTTGACTGATTTACCCTGTGCTGGAGAACCCATCAGTCCTTTCACTCTAGGAAGCTGGAGTTGGCTGCCCGTGTCATTTGGGTGGCTTTGTGAAAGGGATGGGCGTGTTCCTGGGGTGGGGGTGGGGATGCATGTTGATGTGGGAGGGGTGGGGTGTCCAAGGCAGGGAGGGCAAGCCCACCCTGGGCCCCCCATGCTGCCCTTGCCTCTCAGAAACAGGGGCAGTGAGCTTGCCGAATGATCCAGAAATGAAGCCAGATACATACCCCCAGACTCGTGAACGACGTAGAGAGCAAATTCGCTGGGGCTGTTTTCTACCTGCACAGGCGGGGATAGGAGGTCAGCTTACGGCTTGTCGAGGTAAGAGAGGCTGAGCAGGGCACTTCCCACCACCACCCACAGGAACACACACACGCACACACACACACACACACGCACGCACACACACACACGCACGCACGCACACACACACACGCACGCACGCACGCACACACACGCACACGCGCACACACACACACACACACACACACGTCCCCTGGGACCCTCCCCTCTCTCATGCAAAGTCCCAGAGATGCAGGCTCAGCCCAGGAAACCTGGCCCTCCCACCCAGGGGTCGTGGGCGGCCTTCCCCCAAGCCCTGGCCAGCCTCACCCAGACAAAGCTGCCACCACCCCACGCGGGTCGCAGCGCGTGGCCGCCGCACTTACCCTGAACTTGTTTAGTAGCAGGGTAAGCACCTGCAGGGCGGTCATGCTGCTGTTGACCCTCACGTTGGTCACGGACCCGTAGGCAGGGGTGAACACCGACGTCTGTGGGGGGGGCGGGGGGCGGGGTAGTTCAGAGCAGACCCTGGGGGAGCCTGCGGGGGGCCAGGCACGCTGTCCACCGGGTCCTACTGGGCGGGCCTGAGGGCCGGGTGGAGCCCGCACCCTGGGCTCTGGGGACACACCTGTGCCGGATGCCCCCTGGGGCCCCCAGTTCTTGAGGCCCCCAGGGAAGCTGTACTACTGGCGGATCCCAAATCCCAGAAGGAAGATGCCTGCATTTGTGTGAGGGCCAGCCTGCTGGATTCGAGGAGGCAGCGTCAAGGCGGAGGTAATTCACGAGGGGCGGGGGGAGCAGGCTCTCCCTCACTCTGCCATCCACTGAGCCATCCTGTGGCTGCTAGTTCTTAGGCTGGGTGTCCCCTCCTCTCTGTTCTCCCAGCCCTGTCCAAGCGAGCGGAGGCCCTCCGTTCACATTGCCGCAGCCTTCCAGTCTGAATGCTGCTGCAGGGACAGCCTTTGGAGACCTCGCAGCTTCAGGTGTGGTCAGGACCAGCAGCAGCACAGCACACAGAGCTCGGGTCCCCTCTTCCCCCCGGCCCTCCTGAATCAGAATCTTTCTTCTGAGAATACCACCAGGTATTGCTACTTATACAAGCAATTTGAGAAGTGCTGCTTTAAAGCACAGCTCTAGTTTAGAACGTTCCAGACGTTTAAAAATTGTATAAAATCATGCACCCTAGTGAAAGATGTATTCTTAATCTTAATCCGCATTCTCGGGGGTGTGAACTCATGTGTAAATAGGATCTCGTGAAGGTGTCATTTCTAGTTAAGGCTGGCCCAGATGAATGAGAGTGGGCCTTAATCAGGGTGATGGAGGTCTTTATAAGCAGAAGAAATTCAGTTACAGCGAATCAGAGAAAGCCAGAGAGAGGAGACAGAAGTCAGAAGCCAGTGGAGACCACAACAGTGGACACAGAGAGAGATGCCAGCCAAGGACTGCAGACAACAAGCACCAGAACACTTCTGACTTCAGGGAGAAAGCACCGCCCTAATGTCTTGATTTTGAACTTCTGGTGTCTAAAAATGAAAACAACCAATAAACTCCGGTTGTTTAAGCCGAACCACTGTGTGTCATCTGTCATGGCGGCCCTGGCAGACTAAGACGGATGGCTTCCTGGGGCCCGCACAATGTTACCCACGGGTCTTCTCATGGTTGTGCACACAGGGAACCCAGATCCGTCACGAGGACCGTGTGTCCAGCCACAGGGGGCATTTTGACATTATTTGGGCACACATTACGTTGCAGCAGGTATCTTGTCTTTGCCGGTGAGATGCCACATATGAAATCAACTTGGCAATTGCCTGGCACATAGTATGTCCTCGATAAACACCAGCTATGTATCTACGTATCCAACCTGCTATGCATTTTACATCGCAAGCTTTGATTTCATCCCCACCACAGAACTTCAAGTAGTAGTCATCATTCCCCTTTTCTAAGAAAGCAAACTGAAGCTTGGGGAGATTATGTAGTTTGTCAGGGGGGCCCAGAAAGGAGCAGAGCCCTGACGTTCTCCATGCCCCCATAACATCTGCCATAACTGAAATAATGCCATGTGCTAGACACACTTACAGATGAATGAGCCCGTGAAGATGGGAAAGTACCAAGGAGAAGCTCCTCTGGTTGGGCCCTTGAACAAAAGTTTCCTATTTTTAGGAATGCAGAATCAGAACAAGGCTGAGCTCTTGCAAATGCTCTTTCTAAATTTATTAGTAACTCATCAAAATGGCACATCATTTGTTGAAATCCTAACGACAGGTGCGTACTTAACACTTTCCAAGCTAAACCCCATTGGAATAAGATTTAAAGAATGACCAAGTTCCTGGTGCCTGCCCATGTAAAAAAAAAAAAGAATGACCAAGTCACATTGCAGGTTCTTGGGCTGACATGAACTATTTTAAATTTGTGCTTAAACCCTGGATACCCCTTCTCTCTTCCAAAAAACTCTCCTTTCTGATAGTCCTGGATTGTCCTGGGTTTTAGCAAACTTTGCTAGGTACAAACCTAGTGGAGAGTGGAGGGAGGGGGGGCCCTCTCCACTTGCCCAGCTGAATTCTCCTTTGCCCAAAGTCCAGAGCCCCCCAAAAGTGGCCTGAATGGGCCCTGTCGGGCCTCACTTTTACCACCCGCACGGTCAGGTCTGACCCTGAGACCCTCTCTTTCCCAATCCCTCTCCCCTCTCCATGAGTCATTGCCTTAGAGAAGGAAAACTGCTTAAACTGGGAACCTTTGCTTTCATTTCCCAGCGCTACCGGATATGGCCTGTTACAGGACAGTCTATTCAGGGGCTCGTCCACCACCCATTCAATTTATAGTAACAGTCGACTTCTCTTTTTACAGTTCAGTGTGTGGCCAGAATGAGGTCATCTGGGGAAGGAGATCTTTTCCTGAGGTCAGGACAATACATACTCTGACAAAAGGCCAAGGGCTGGGAACAAGGACCCTTCCAGGTTCCCTGGGGGCAAATCCACGCATCCCTGGGTGCCCTGCAAGTGAGTGAGATGCCTTTACCAAGACAGGATGACAGCTGGACATGTGAAGCTCCTGGGGGACAAACGGTCCCACTCTGGTGGGAAACCGCATGGGAAACTGCCTAATTTAGGATGAAGCTGGCCTCACGGTCTGCCTTGGTCACCCACACTTGACTTGCCACATGACTTGTGAATCCACATGACTTGTGAAAATGGACTGACAGTTGTGAATATAATATAGGCTTTGGAATGTCATGCACTGGAATCCCATTTTGCTGTGGCTTTAGGCAGAATGTGGTGCCTCCTGAGCCTGTTTCCTCATCAGGACACAGTGTGAAAATACCCGCTCTGGCTGCAGAAGTAACACCCAGCAAGCTTGATCCCGTGACACAAAGTCACATGGTCACTCTCTTGGCCTCAGTCTTGGGGCACCTGGGGTGATTTTATAGGTTAAATTGTTTTCTCCCCCAAACACATGCTGCAATCCTTATTCCTAACGTCTCTGAATACGGCCTTACTTGGATGCGGCATTACAGATGGAAGTGAGCAAATGAAAGCGAGGCCACACTGGGGTTGTGATGAGGCTGAAACACTGTGGATGGTCGCGGGTCCCCGGTCTGCCCGCCCTGGGGGTGGTCCCCACGGCCTCAGCTTTGGCTGTGGTCGCCACGGCCTCTAAGGCCGGGAGGCCAGCCCCGCCGGGAAGTCACCTTGTGGTTGTAGAAGTGCCCGTTGATGGAGAAGCGGTGTCGTCGCAGCCGCTGGGCCTCGCCAGGCGCGTGGGCCCGGGGCCTCCTCTGGACCACACAGCTCACGCTCTTCGTCCGTGTCAGCTGCGGGGCCTCCTCCTCCTCCAGCTGGGGCTCTGCAGCCAGCCAGACAAGAGGGTCAGGGGCTGGGGGGACGCCAGGGTCAGGTGCTCGGGGGGACGCCAGGGTCAGGTGCTGGGGGGATGACAGGGTCAGGCGCTGGGGGGACGACAGGGTCAGGTGCTGGGGGTGACGAGAGGGTCGGGCGCTGGGGGGACGAGAGGGTCAGGCGCTGGGGGGACGACAGGGTCAGGCGCTGGGGGGGCGACAGGGTCGGGCGCTGGGGGGACACCAGGGTCAGGTGCTGGGGGGACGACAGGGTCAGGTGCTGGGGGTGATGAGAGGGTCGGGCGCTGGGGGGACGAGAGGGTCAGGCGCTGGGGGGACGACAGGGTCAGGCGCTGGGGGGGCGACAGGGTCAGGTGCTGGGGGTGATGAGAGGGTCGGGCGCTGGGGGGGCGACAGGGTCGGGCGCTGGGGGGGACGACAGGGTCAGGTGCTGGGGGGACGACAGGGTCAGGCGCTGGGGGGGCGACAGGGTCGGGCGCTGGGGGGGCGACAGGGTCGGGCGCTGGGGGGGATGACAGGGTCAGGTGCTGGGGGGACACCAGGGTCGGGCGCTGGGGGGGCGACAGGGTCAGGTGCTGGGGGGGACGACAGGGTCGGGTGCTGGGGGGGCGACAGGGTCGGGCGCTGGGGGGGATGACAGGGTCAGGCGCTGGGGGGATGACAGGGTCAGGCGCTGGGGGGACACCAGGGTCGGGCGCTGGGGGGGCGACAGGGTCGGGCGCTGGGGGGGATGACAGGGTCAGGCGCTGGGGGGACGACAGGGTCAGGCGCTGGGGGGACGACAGGGTCAGGTGCTGGGGGTGATGAGAGGGTCAGGTGCTGGGGGGACGAGAGGGTCAGGTGCTGGGGGGTGACGACAGCGTCGGGAGCTGGGGGGGACGAGAGGGTCGGGCGCTGGGGGGACGACAGGGTCAGGCGCTGGGGGGACGACAGGGTCAGGCGCTGGGGGGACGACAGGGTCAGGCGCTGGGGGGAAGACAGGGTCAGGCGCTGGGGGGACGAGAGGGTCGGGCGCTGGGGGAGACGACAGGGTCGGGCGCTGGGGGGGCGACAGGGTCAGGCACTGGGGGTGACGAGAGGGTCGGGCGCTGGGGGGGACGAGAGGGTCGGGCGCTGGGGGGGCGACAGGGTCGGGCGCTGGGGGGGACGACAGGGTCAGGCACTGGGGGGATGACAGGGTCAGGTGCTGGGGTCTTGGGGCTCCCTGCTCTGCTGCCTGTGGGGCTGGGGTGCAGGAATCTCAGAAGCACACCATGCCAGCCAGAGGATACCAGCAACACACCTGGGCAGAAGGGGAAGTCCCAATGTGCGGACAGGAAAGGAAATTCCAGCTAACTTGACCTTGAGTCACAAGGTCACATGCTGACTCTCTCGGACTCTCTTGTGGGGCCCCTATGGCAGCCTTATGGCTTCAAATGTGTCCCCCCCAAAAGGTACATAGAGTCCTAACCCTCGCTACCTCAAAATGTGACCTGATTTGGAAATCAGGGCACACCTCCCTGTTGCACGCCCCCCCACTGCAGATGGATTCAGATGAGTTCAAAGGAGGTCACACTGGAGTAGGTTGGGGCCTTGATCCAGTACAAGGGTGTCCGTGTAAGAAGGGGAGAGCGGATGCAGGGGAGAGGGGATGCAGGGTGACGACAAAGACTGCCGACCGCCCACCAGGAGACAAGGGGTGGCGAGGAGGGTTTTCCCTGATGAATTCTGGCCTTGTGGCCTCCAGTGCTGCAGGACAAGACATTTCTGCTGTTTTGAGCCATCCAGTGGGTGGACTCTTCCTTCCCAACCCTGGGAAACCAAGACAGGCACCCAGGCCAGCCCTGCCCACCCTGATGTGGAGGGAGGGCCCAGAGAGCAGGTGAGCACTGAGGGATCCCAGAGCGTGAGGAAGGCATCCTGCAAGCCCGAGGAGGGTGGGGAAGCCCCACGCTCGGTGCTGGTGATCCTCGTTTCTGAAGCGCAGCACAAGGTGGGGACCCAGGTCATGAATGAGCTGCGTCGCTGCTGCAAGCCTCAAGTTTTTCTTCTGAGTCTCGAGAGTCTCCGGCCGAGTAGGCAGTGAATAATGTGAGCCACTGATGTGCCACCCTCTGCTGCCCCATGGGGCTGATGTGCCGCCCTCTGCTGCCCCATGGGGCTGATGTGCCACCCTCTGCTGCCCCATGGGGCTGATGTGCCACCCTCTGCTGCCCCATGGGGCTCATCTTCGGAGATCACCATCAGGTGAGATGCCCCCACCTCCCAGGGGGAGGCGGCCCCCACTTACCAGAGCCGTCTCTGGAACTTTCCTCGCCCCCCTGCACAGGCCCAGCGCTCAGCTGTTTGGTGGCATCAGCACCATTGTGAGGAGGGAGCTCCTTTCTGAAAAGAGACCATCACGGGGCTCTGTTTGCCTGCTGGCCAAGACAAGTGTCCCAGATAAAAGGCAAGAGGTCACTGCCTCTGTGCGCAGGCAGAGGCAGCG
Source organism: Tamandua tetradactyla (assembly GCF_023851605.1). Lineage (NCBI taxonomy): Eukaryota > Metazoa > Chordata > Mammalia > Pilosa > Myrmecophagidae > Tamandua > Tamandua tetradactyla. The sequence continues at coordinate 3,288,444 of NC_135339.1, forward strand.
AGCTCATACTCAAGAGAGCCAACTTAGAACATCCAGGGAAAGCAAAGATCCCTGTGTCGGGTGGAAGGTGGGCAGGTTTGACTCTGTGGGCTTGTGTGGGCAGGACTTGTTCCATCTCAGGGACTCACAAATGCACAGACACACACCTGGTGTCCCTGGCACCAGGCCACCAGTAGGGCCTGTAGGGTGCTGAAAGGGCTCTCCAGGCTTCTGCCAACCTGGGGGAGAGGATATCCTGGCAGGGGAAGCCTTGGCGGGGCTGGGTAGAGCCTCTTGCAGGATGTCCCCAAAGCAGGGCAGCCAGTGTGGCTGGAGGAAGACGAGGCACCCCTCATCCAGCTGCAGCTCCACAGTGCAATGGAGTGGGGAGAAGACAGGCAGGGTCCACACTGAGTGTCTTGGAGGGTCCTTTGGACGTGAGCCTAGAGCTGCGCCTCCATCTCAGTGGACGGGGCTGCTTCTGCCTGGGGGCCGAGGGGATATAGCTGCATTTGCTGTAATTCGATGCTCTTAAATCTGCAGCTCAACATTTGCTACACAGAACCAGGGACATGTTGGGCACACACCAGTGTCACATGCCATGTCCTTTCGGGGTATATATCCATTTTACCTGAATCTTTGAAGGGGGACATTTTTTGAATTGCTGCGTCCTCAAAGGATTTGCTAGATGCAGAAGCAAACGAGAATTCAGCTGCTAACTGCTCCTTTCTGGGGTGGGCGTGGGATAAAAAAATCCACAAAATGGTACCACAAGTGGGAAATTATTTCTCTCAGTTGAAACCATCTTCTGACACTGAAATAAAACTATAGGACAGGGGGATGCAAAGTTTGTTCAAATCAAAATGGGAGATGCCAAGACATTCTGGGCTGGTAGATGACTGAAGTCCTCTCTGCTTGCAGACAAGGTGGCTCCGTGCAGGTGTATGGGAAACACACCTGGGGGTGACGGGAATCTCGGAATGCTCTGGGGCAGGGAGCCAGGACCGGGCTGTGCTCTGGGAAGACCTCTCTGGGGTGAGGAGTGACGGCTCGGTCCCCGGGGGTGAGGACCAGGCTGCCTCGCAGTCCCATGCGGGAGTGTGGATCGCTCTTAGGCTGAGGACACGCCCCACACCCCAACATGCAAGCTCAGGTGCAGGCCTGTCCAGCCTTCCCCCGCACTCACCGGCTGCACCCGGGCTGCTCGGCCGTCCACGCAGGGGTGGGGGGCTGCCATCGCTCCTGGTCATCCTGCATCTGCAGCCGGATGGGCCGCCGCAGCCCCCAGCAGATGTTGAGGAGCCCCTCGATGAACAGGACCCCTTCCTCCTGCAAGGAGCCACACGCACCATCAGCCTCTTCTCCAGAGCCGTGGCCCCTCGGGATTACCCTCTCTCTGGTTCCTCCAGACCCTCCGTGCCCCGAGCACCACGCCCAGGCTCCCAGGTTTCTGCCCACCCTGAGGAAAGGGCTGGCGCGGGGACCTTGAGCCCATACGTGCTGCACGGCCCGAGGAGAGGAAGCCCGAGGCGTGCCCTTCCACAGCTGGCTGGCTGAGTCAGGGCTCCCGCGGGGCAGCTGCTGGCCGGAGGCACGTCTGCCTGGAAGTACCTTGCCGTGCCAGGCCGCGGCAGGGGTGGGGGGAGGATGGATGCTCCCATGAGCAACACGGACCACTGTGTGGGTTTCACCCTCCCCCAGAGTCCCAAGCAGCTTCTTTCCTGGGGGCCCATCTTGCATCCTGCACCCTGAGTGTGCACACTCAGAACTACAGCAACCCTCCTCCCGGGTCCTCAGCCCAGCCCTGGTTTCCCCAGGGCGGTACCAAACCCTGAGTTCCTAATGACCCCAGCCCCTGCAACCATATCTGTGCCCTGATTCGGGCTCATTTCTACCAGAGACCACATCCAGAGTCCTACTGTCTGGCTCCATCACCCCTGGCCCGGCTGCTGCTCTTGCACCCCAAAGCCCCCATCCCACCCCACTCCCAGAGTTCCCCTATCCCCAGAGCCTCAGCCCTCTAGCTATGCATCCCTAACCCTCCTTGACACTGTTTTTTTGCAATGTGCTTTAGACATCACTCTTCCACAGATTCTGTTTTATTCTCCTTATTGAAAGTCCCATAAGGAGAGGGACCCTGAGGAACATTCCTTTCCGTCCCTGGTAGCACTTAGAGGGGTGTCCTAAACAGCGTCGACTTGGTGCTTAATCAGTAATAGCTTAAAACGCCCCAAATTCCCAGGGAAAGTGGTTCTAATCTGCTCAAGGTTATCAAAAATACACAAAGCTTTCTGATATGACCTCATTCCATTCACTAAAAGAAATAATAAAGCAAACACAAATCAGGGCTAATTCTGATAACCACTGATGTTTATACAGGCAGCAAATAAGTAACTAACCCTTTAGGCATTTAACACCCCCCCACCCCATAAAGGAAAAGGCCAGTTTTGATCTATTAGAGCTAAAAGTCCCATAGGGAGAACGAGTGAACCCAAAGCAGGCTGAGTTCTTCACAGCGGCATGTCCCTGGAGAACATGCCCTGCTCCCAGTTCCCCAGAACACCTCGGCATGTCAAAACAGCTGGCTCATTGGAGACCACCCCCCACCAGCACATCGTGGACCCTGGGAGAAGGAAAATGAAGCAGACACGGGCACAGCCATGGGGGATCCACAGTCCAGGCGCACAGGAACCCCGGGGTAGGGGAGGTTTGAGGGGCTCAGATGCAAGCACAGAGCACCCAATCCCTGGAAGACATGTCCTACCGTCTAAGGCAGGGCAGAGCCAGGGGTGCTTCCAAGGGCAATCAGGGTGGCTTCCTGGAGGAGGGTTTTTGGAGCTGGTTCTGAAAGACGGTTAAAGGTGGACAGAGTGATGGATCAGGCAGGAGCTGCCTGAGTGAGTGCAAAGGCAGCACGGTGTGACAGTGGACCCGTCTGAAAGCTGGGGGAGCTTAGAAAGTCCAGGTTGGAGCCCCTCCTTAGAAGACCATAACTGCTGCCCAAGAAACGGCGTTTTCTTATAGAGACAAGAGACCCTGGGGTCCCTGGGATTGTTTGGGCAGGGGGGAGGTGTTAACCTGGCAGCCATGTGGGAAATAAGAGGAGTAGCCAGGCAGGAGATCGGACTGCCCCAGGGGGAGAAGCAGGGCCAGTGGGGATGGATGTGCCAAGCGGCAGGCCTTCAAAGGCCCCGTGGTGGGAGCTCTCTGGGGACCCTCGCCATGTAGGAACGTGGCACCTGGCAGAGTGAGGGACCTCAGGCTGCAGTAGGAATGGCCAGCCCGAAGGGACCCAGACCTGACGTCCCTGCACAGGCAGGAGGTGGGTCACAAGGGGCTCTCCCCCTCCCCAGCCTGCCCTCTCTAAAGGGGGGCGCTTAGGCTGAAAGGGCCGATGGCCTCTCAAGCCCTGTGCAGCCCCTCCCCTACACACGGGACTGAGCTCAGCGGAGGCAGCAACTCTCCTGGGGTAGGGCAGGTGGACAACTCAGGCTCCTGGACTCCAGCAGTCTGCTCAACTCCACAAGGGACCTCCAGATTATATTAATTCCAGGAATTCTCAATTCTCTGCCCAAATCACCACCTCCCATCCTCAGTTCAGCCTGTTAGTAGCTTGTTCATGGTTAACACATTCATTATTATTATATATTGTATGGTCTCACGGATATAAAAAAATCTAATAAGCAAACTCATGGAGTCAGAATCTAGAACACAGGTTATGGGGAGGTGGGGGTGTGGGCAGAAATAAAATAAATTCAAAGGAAGAACAGTAAACAGACCAGGCTGTACAAAGGCATTTGCCTATAAAGAGCCTCTGAGGTCGGGATTGCTACATCTCGCTGACGTCCGAACTGTCACCCCACATGTCCCTCCTGGGCTGTTACCTCGCCCCAGCTGGAACACCCCACCCCAAATTCAAGAGCTTGGGACCAGGCTGGCCCTCCTGCTTGGCGTGGGAGCCCTGGGGTCTGTCTGGTCAAGCCAGCTGCCACCTGAGCGGCTTCACCTTTCCCTTGTTTGTGGACACAAGTCTTCTGGGGGGCCCACACTGGGTGAAGGATTGGGGTGTCTGAGAAGCACCCGGAGTCCCTCTTGACAAAGAACTTTCCCCAGTGCTGCCCATCTGTCCTCTGCTGCCCCCTGCTCTGGGACGGCCACTCCTGACGCTTTCCTGATGCCCACCCCTAACCCACAGGCACAGCAGCCAGGCAACCCTTGGAAACAGAAGCCAGCCGGTATCCCCCACTTCAAATCCTTCAACAGCCTCCACCTTTCGGGGGGCTGGGGGGTGGTGGGGGGAACCTGGAGTCTGTGATTGTTCCTTAGGACACCCCCATTTCCCCCACCCCCCCAGGGCCCCCTGCTGCCTCTCCAGCATGTCCCCAACACTCCTGACCCAGGGACACTCCTGACCCAGGGGCAAGGCTCCCCTCCTGGAATGCGCACCACCCCTCCATTTTCATTTAAATTACTGCGCCCTTTCATTTGGGTCTCTGCCGGAGTGCTCCCCCTTAGGGAAGGCACTTCTGACGCTACACCTCCAGTGGCAGCTCTGGCACCCTTGGCCCCATCACTGTGCCTTGCTTTTCTGTGCAGCTGTCCTGGTACCTGCAATCACGACACAAACCCCTTTGGCTCTTTGATTGTCTCCCTTGCTAGAAAGTTAACTCCAGGGGGCACTGACGTTGTCTGTCTACAGCTGCAGTCCTCTAACTAGATACTCACGGGCATAGGGCGGCACTAATTAGATGCCTGTTGAACAGCCAAAGAAATACACGCTCACTTTAAGCATCATATCCGGTAAGTAGCAAGACCAGGACGAGAACCCTTGGTCTGAGTCCTGAGGCCAAGGCAGGCCTGGGGAATCCCAGCCACCATGTCTGGGGGCCGGCATCATACGGACGAACCCCTCAGGGTCGCCAAGAGTCTGCCCACACCTCCCAGGCACAGCCTAGGTGGACCCCGAAGCCAGAGTTTTGGGGGTCATGGAGTAACTATAGAATGGGAAACACTTCTAGATGGGGGTGGCAGAGCCCTGGGGCTTGGGGCACCTACGAGAGACCCCTGCCTCTGCCTGTGGCCCGAGGAGGCCCGGGGCAGGGGGGTAATGCCCACCTCTTCCCAGCCCCATCTGCAGCGTGAACAATCCCCGGCAGCTCAGGCACAAACACCCGCTCCCAGGTGGCAGCTGGGCCAGGCCCCGCCCGCCAGACTGTTTTCCTTGGACGGCCTTCCTGAGCGCCGCTATTTTTGGCCCATGTGACAGTCATTGAGGGCCGGTGGAAAACCATAAAAGCCTCCAGCAGGCCGGGAGAGGCTCCAACACTGGACGCAGACTTCGACCCCTCTGCCCTTCCCTCAACACCCCCAGAGCCTTCTGGAACTCTCCTGCTGGCCCACTACACAAGCCCAGCACCCCTGCTGCCCCCGGACCTCTCAGCTTTAGGTAAGAGATTGCAAGGGACCTCTGGTTTGAGAGTAAACCAAAAGGCTTTGCTTTATCTTAGAGGGGGATTCTCAGCCCAGACTTGAGCAGCTGCACTGCAGAGCCGAGGCCAGTGGGGGGTCCTCAGCGGCAACGACAACAGAGCTTTACAGTTTACAAAGGGGTATCCCGGGGGTGTCCTTTCATTGTTATTGACAACAGCCCCAAGAGGCAGGGAATTCTAACCGTGTTTTGTGGATGAGGCTTAGAACTGAGCGTCCTGCCAAAGGTCACAGGTCAGTGAGTGGGAGACCCTGGTTTTAAACCCAGGCTTCCTCTGCCTCTACGTCCTTTAGGGTCTCTTATTTGAACAAACTCTTAAGCAATGGTGATAATAATGTCTCAAGCACGTGAGCTCCTAGTGTTGGCAGGAAGAGTGGACCCTGGAGTTCAGCTCTGGTCTGGGGGCTTGGACTCTGGGCACCAGTCTGTGAACGTCAAAGGGCCCCCCCAGCCCTGTGTGTCCTCCTGACCCATCGCAGTGGACATGGGTTCAGGGATTGTACAGGTGGCCTCAGAGGAGGGGCCTGACATGGCCTGGGGATGGGGCACCAGGGGCCGCACAGCCCCTCACCACCCAACTTCTTTGGACCAACAGGTTGCTGTTTCCCGTCGCAAGCTGGGATGAGGTCCCGCCTCCTAATCTCCATGGCTCACCTGCCCACGATTCGAGAGATTTCAGAGGAGAGGCTGCCTGGGGGCCCCATGCCGGAGCCCCCGTCCTCCCCCAGCTTGGATGACTACGTGAGGTCCATTTGTCAGCTGGCACAGCCCACCTTGGCGCTGGACACGGCCCAGGGTGGTGTCTGCCCAGGCAGACCTCGCCGACCAGCCCGGGCCTCCGGGAAGAGCCGCCTGTCTGTGTCCCTGCAGGATATCACTGCCTGCTTCAGTGGCCAGCAGCCCCCACTGCCTGGGCCTGGCTCTGCGGATCCCCTGGACTGGCTTTTTGGGGAGTCCCAGGAAAAGCAGCCCAGTACAAAGGGCCCACTGTGGAGAACTGGCCCCTGTGCTGACTCCCAGGGTCTGCACAGACAGATGGACACTGGCAAGGCCAGGGGGGGCCCCAGGGTGAGGCTCTGGGAGGCCAAGGCACCTGGACACACTCTGGCAAGACCGCTGCAGGGCGGGTCCCCAAACTCTGTGCGGTTCTCAGCCTTCCCCCACAGAACGCGCACCCACAGCCTCCTTAGGACTCTGAACCCACACCTCCCGGCTATCCAGGAGCTCTGACGGCCCCCCAGTAAAGACCTCCATGATGAGCTCGCCTGGGTTCCATTGTCTTGCCTGCCCTCCTTCCCAGTGGTGGGCACTACCCCTGGCAGGTCTCGGGGTGGGGCAAGCTCTTTTGCTGCAAATGAATCATCAGGTTGGCTTGCTCATGGGATGTGACACTTTGGAGCCACCTGCATTGCCACTTACTGCCGCTGGGGACCCTGTGCAGTTGCTCGGTTCCTCTGTTTCCTTATGGGTGAACTGGGACAATTAGCAGTGCCTACCTCCTAGGCTGCTCTACAAAGAAATGCAACAGAACACATATAATATACAGGAACACTTACAGGACATGGGACACATGCAGGACACGGGCACAGACAGAACATGGGACACATATCAACAGCCTGCACGTGACAGCAGCCATTGTCACTTCATGGGCAGGAAACGAGGTGGGAGTGAAGGTGGTTTCAGAGTGGGACCCTGACCCCCGTTAGTCCCTGGGCTCCAGCCTGGAGCCAGAGGTCGCTGAGGCCCGTGGGGAAGGATGGGTCTGCGCTTATCTGTGGGGTTCTGGGGTGACCTACCGCCTGGCCACCCCGGAGCCTCCAGTTCACAAGGTCTGCTGTCCCAGTGAGCTGGGGATGGGCCTGGCGGAAGGCATTGGGTGTTTCAGTACAGAGTCAAGGCAGAATCTGCACCAGCTGAGCCTGCAAGGTGCCAAGGCCTGGATCTGGGGGCCCTTCCCCACCCCCTCTCCCCACCTCCAGGCCAGGGTCTTGGCTGTGGGGGAAAAGTGGGGCACAGTCAGCTCAGGGCAGTGTCCTGCCAGGAACCTGGGCTCATGCCACATTGTCCTAAGGCCCAGGAAGAATCAGGCAAGTGCGGGAGTGAGGCTGCGAATGGGGTGAGGGGCCTCCCCTCCCCCAGAGAACACACAGGCGGCAGGCCTGAGAATCCCCACCCTGTCCCCTAGGGCTGGGCCAGCTGGAGCAGGTTGCTGCAGGTCAGGGGTCAGGAGAGAGGGAGGGAGCAGAGCGGAAAGGGGAGGACGGGGAGGGGGCTTCGGTGCCACACTCATGCAGTCTGTGTGTTTCCTCTACTCCCTTGCTCTGTGAACTATCAGTCTCTCCTACTTTTTTAGCTATTTTTAATTGTTTCGGATTTTTAAAATTTCGGCCTGTCCTCTTTCATGTGTGTTTTGCAGGGAGGCAGAGTGGAAATCACATATTAAGAAAAAGTGCCCAACAAGTAATGGACTCAGTTCTCTTATCTGTAAAATGGGCACACTAACACTTAGCCTTTACACTTTGCAGGGATTGTGGAAAGGGGTCAGCTAAACTCCGAGATGTAATTCTAAGCACTATACACAAATGCATGGAGTCTGTCACAGCCTGCTGGTCTCGTTGGCCAGCTCAGGCCTGCCGGTCCCCGACCTTCTACGGCAAATGCACAGGGAGCCTGTAACCAGGGCATCCTGACCTGCTGCGTGGGTGCCTGCCTGGTGACCAGACATTGCTGGACAGACTGGGCTTGATCACACTGGACCTGAAGCAGCATGAAAGCTGGGCGTCAGAGGCAGGCGGTCTGGCAACCAGGATGATGGTAGCTGATCCCCCCAGGCTCAGGAGCCACTCCCACCATAACTGGGGAGGTCAGAGAGGACTGAGGGGACCCCTGGACTCTGGGCACCTTAGCTAATACCTCCTCTGATATGAAAAATATTAGTGGCACGTTTGGAAGATCACACACACACACACACACACACACACACACAGGGCTGGGGAAAGGGGTTTTGGCAACATCCCAGTTCCAGCAGGACAGAACAGCCCCACAGACCTCCCTTCCTTTCATTCTAGGTTCCCCAAAGGAAGACCCATCCACTGGTCAGCCTGCTCCACTCACCACTTGAGGATGGCAGGAGGACAGAACAGGAACTGGGGGAGCAGGTGGGGCAGCATCCTTGGGCTCTCAGAGTACAGGAGACCAGAGCTCTGTCCTCATCCGCTGCCTTCAGACCTTCCAAGAGGGGTGGGCCAACCCGGCCGGGGGGGTGGGGGTGAGGGTGGGGGGACCTGAGAGCCAGAGGCTGCGGATGCATCCACGGCCACGGCCGCCAGGGGGAGCGCCTGAGCACACCGAGGGCCAAGCCGAGCGCGGCCCCACGGGTCGGTATTTCCCTTCTGCGCAGTACCCAGCCTGCTCCTTTCAAACGGCAGAAACTGCTCCCAGGTGTCTGCACATTTCATATGAATGCAAGCAGAAGTATCCCAAAGGCGAGGTTGGTAATGCAGGCGGCTAGTGGCCCAGCCTGCCCGAGGGTGGAATCCGCGGCCCCCTTCCCGCCCTAACCCTTGGGAGGCTGGGAGAGGGTTTGCAGGGAAACACTGCCCGCGGACCCAGTCTCTGTGGGGTCTAGTGGCCCAGATAGGACAGAGGAGAAGGTCCCCGCACTGCAGCTGTGCCCGGCAGGCCCAGCGAGGAAGCAAGGAGAGAAGTTGCGCTGGCTGGGATCTGGGAGGGCACGGCACGCCCCTCCGCCTGGGGACGGTGGGTGACCAGTGGCTGCCTAAGTCCCGGGGAACTGCTGGAGATCCCGCCCCACGGAGACTGCGGAAGACCTCTGCCGCGGGGGGCTCAGCAAGCTGCTGAAACTCTGAGACCGTCTCTCTGGAAGGTGGCCAGAGTTGTCCCTAACGTCGCAAAGATCTCAAGAGACATCAGGGGAATAAACTAGAGGCAGAAGTGCCGGTTGCGTTGTGGGCGCTTAGATGCTGCTCCCCCTGCCCGGCCTGAGGCTGCCGAGTTCCCGGGGACCCAGGAGAAGCTGGGTCTGCATCCGAAGCCCTGCGGAGGTGCGGGCATGGGGGGAGGGGGGCCAGGGGCCTCCGTGGTTTCCTGAGAGCTGAGGCGGAGCCCCCAGGAGGATCTTGCCCGCCGTGGTCAGAAGCCCTAGCCTGGACACCTGGCAGCCTCATCGTCATGGAGCTGTCCCCCCACAAGGCTGGCATCCCCTCCTACAGCTACAGAAGGCCCCGAGAGCTTCCTTCTGGCCCCAGAGAGATGGAGTGAGGCCCTCACATCCTGTTTAGGTTTAGAGTCATGAAAATCCCCAGTGTGTGAGGTGCTGAGTTCCTACACAGGGGCAGTCAGGGATGTTTCCTCCCCACTGTGGAATCTCCCCCACTCCTCCCCGGGGACTGTCCTGTCCCAGACTGCACAGGGCGTAGCTCAGGGCCTCCCAGCCCTACCCCCTGCACAGCTGTTTCTGCAGAGGCAATTACTGTGGGGACTTCCAAGCTCAGTGACCAGCTCTTCTCAAACGTAACTATCCGTCAGGTTCCCCTGAAAGGTGGTGACAGAGTTTTGGATTTCGTTAGGGTCTGCCATGAGGGCCTGAGGATGTGCTTTTCCAACAAGCTCCCCGGTGAAGTTGCCACTGCTTCACCAACATGTGGGCACCCCCCCACTGAGAACCACTGCTGTCTTACATGGATCCCCGACCAACAGCCCAGAGACCCCACCCCACGCCTGCATCCCCAAGACCTGAAGTGGGCACCAACTTGAGATAAAATCACTCTGCGGCACAGATCGAAACCCCTCTGGCCCTGCACCCTCCCCCGGCCCACTCTGCCCAGCAGCCTGGAGCTCAGCAGTCATCCCAAGGCCCCCCCCCCGCCCCCCCTCCCTGCTGCTTAGTCATTCAGTGGTGCTGAGTCTGGCACAGCGGCGACACAGGATCAGTAGGGCACAAGGACCCTGCTAGGGGATGGGGGTGGGGTTCTTACTGTGCAATTCAGAAAAGAGACTGCAAAACCCAAGACAGCATGGCTGGAGGTGGCTGGGCAGGGCGCAGTGGGCCTTAGCCCAGCCCAGGGTAAGACAGGTATCAGGGAAGGCCCATGCTGGTGAGGGAGTGGCATGCAGAGGAAGAACGAGGCTGCCAGACAGCAAGGAGCAGGTGGGGATCCATGCTGGCTGGAGCCAGAGCCTGTGTGGGGTAGAGACAGGGGAAGGAGGAGCAGAGGTTCATCCCCCTCAAGGCTGGTGACAAGTTGGGGTCGGCCCTACACTGCCTGGGCCAGGGACCAGAAACGCCCCCTCCTGTCTGGGCCCACGGTGACCACTGGCCGGGCCGAGGCCATCCAGTGGACGGGTTCCAGCCCACCCTCCATCCTGCCATGGAAGGACAGCCATCCCAGCTGCCCCAGACATTGGGGTCAGCCATCCTGAGGAGGCAGGATCTGTGGCTGTCAAAATAACTGAACAAGGGGGAGATAATGAGACTGACCCAACTTTGGGGGTGTGTCTGGGGCCCTGCACTGTTCACTCCTGTACCTGGAAACAGGAGGAAGGCCTGGGAGGCCACCGACCCTCATCACACACAGGCAGACTGGACGCCAGGCCAGGAGGCCACCCAATGGCAATGGGCTGAAATCACCAACATAAAACCTTTTCCAAGATAAAAAAACTTGCCATCAGGTTTCAAAAATCAACTGAGTTAGCCTAAGAGGGGCAAAGCACCCTGATGAAGGTTCCTGCTCATGTTGCCCAGAGGTTCTGGGTAACAGCAAGATCGTGGCTCAGTTTCACCTGTACGGCAAGAAGCTCCAGAGTCTGGGCACTGCCAGACCTTCCCTTAGCATCTTCTTGGATGCTGGTGGGCTCTGCGTGGGCTGCGGACATGTCTTCTGCAGCCCACAAGATGTTCTAGGAATTGGGACTTTCACAGGAAAATCAGTAAGGATCTGGCCTTCCTGAGCCCACAGTCATGCATGGCAGTGAGGGGTTCGGTCCGACAGGCAGCTGCCCCCTTTGGTGGGTCCCATCACTCTGCCGTCTCCACCACTCTCTGCTATGAAGCCCCTATGCCCACTGCCTCTCTCACTGACCCACCTTCCTGGCCCCTGCCATCACCTAAACCTCTAAACCCCAGGGGGGTCCAGTATCCTCATTTTACAGTGAGGACACTGAGGATGGAAGAAGTAGGTGAAAACTGTCCTGGGACGTCAGTTGGCAGGTAATGGAAGAATCGATGTGAACTTCATTCCACCCCTGGAGAGAGGACTCTTCCCAAGGCTGGGACCTGTCTGTAGGAGGTAAGGGATTGGCCTGGGAAAGAGGGTCCAACTGTCAGAACTGACGGCTTCTACAGCAGAGGGGGGTAGCCTGAAAGCATGGGGTGCCCAGCAAGGAGACATCATGGAGAGACTGTAGGACTCTCCAACTGCTTTGGAGGGATTCTTAGGTTGGATGAGAAGCTTCCATCAGGGATGGTCAAACTTTTCCTTTTTAAGCAGTGAGTTAATTTTTTATATCAAAACATTGCCCCCCCCCCCCCCACTGTCATTCCACTCTGGTTAAGGTGGGGATAGAGAGACGCCTGCTGGCCTTCGCTGTCTTGCCTGCTCCTAAGCCAGCCCCCAAAGCCTTCTTGGAACTCCACAGTGGACATGGAGCATTGTTAGAGGGACACTAGCCTAGAAGGGCCTTGAGCAAAATCCCTTCCCACACATGGGGTTTTAAGAGATGATGGGACACCACAATAAGTTGAAAGACTCTAGACTTCCAGAGAGAGAGGTCTTTGCATACTAGCTCTGCCACTTCTTCGTGTTCGGCCTGGGGAAAGGCATCTAACTTCTTGGAGCTCCCCTACAAGAAGTCGTCGGTGTTTGTGGAAGCCACTGGGGCTGTCAACCAATTCTCTCCAATTCCACTCTCCTTCCAGGTAGTCAGGGCAATGAACTTCCCACCCTCAGTGAAGCTGGGCATGGACAAATGCTTGCACGTCCAGAATGTGCCACATCTGCATGAAGAGCTGCTAGCCACGTTCCCTTCTCAGGCTAGGCCCTCAATCAGGAGGATGAGCTGGTTTGGCCCCCTCTGCCGGCTGACACCAGATGTGCAGCATGAGCGAGAAATAAACTGCTGTTTTGAGCATGTGAGTTGTCTGCTACAGCAAGAAACCAAATCCCTCCTGGCTTTTGCAGGAGAAACGCAGAGAAATAGGTGCACGAAGGAGGTGAAGAAAGTGTCAAATGCAGCATTAGGCATGTGCCTGGGGATCCCAGTTTGCTGTGCTGGGTCATCTGGTCTACCTCCAGGGGCGGCCTATGGAGTGAAGTCCACCCTGGGCTAGATCCTCATGAAAGAAGTACGTGGCTCAGGATGGTAGGCAGTGAAAGCAAGGGAACTGTGGTCACTGTGACGCCAGGTGGTCAAAGGGTCATGACAGATTATGTGGCAGCAACTGTGGAGGACGTTTAACCCTTTACAGACTCACCATCCTCACGGACACACCATGAAATTTCTTTGGGAACCCCTTGCCATTTCAGGGCTTTCCTGTTATCCCTTCTCATTTGTAAGCACAGACCCTTCTTTCACTGCTCAGTCCTGCTGCTGCCTGGGGCAGGTCCAGCCCTTTGCAGAGTTCCTTCCCTGTGCTACGGAGCGGGTGGAGGAAGGACTGAGCTACAGTCCCCAGGATTTCTTCAAATTCTGACCTCCTGGCAGTCCACCTAGACAAACTCTTGGGATGGGGGGAGAAGATCCATGAGGTACTGTCAAACTGTTCGAAACTCCCTCTAGATGCTCTGACCTTAGAACTGCTTACCAGGACTTCAAAGGGGGGATATACTGGCAGCCAGTATCCCAGCTCCTGGCTCAGAATGACTAAGATGACCATATACGTCATTATCCAAACCAGAACACCTGAGAGCAAAGGGGATAGTATTAATAATTACCTGGAAACAACAAACCAGGCTAAATGACGACCCTAAAATTAAGGAACAGAAAGACACCTTACCTCTCTGTGTCTCAGCTGGAAGCTTTTCCCCTCATGGTAGCAGTTGTAGGTTTTTAGCAGGCTTAAGAGCTCTGACCTAAAAAGGTAAAGACAGATACTCTTGGGGTGTGGCCGGGGTCTCAGACACCCGTTTTGCACCATTGGCTTCAGTTTCCCACTCGTCAGACTATGCCAGCAGAATGCCTGCCCTTCAGTTGTAAGAGAGGGTTTCATGGGGCTGAGGAGGAACTGAAACGCACAGGGTGGACCACATTATCGTGTGGCTGGGGGTTTCCCACACATTCCCTATTGCAGGCCACAGTCCAGTGCCATTCTCCTTGTACTTTATCTGAGTCACTCCCTCAGAATCAGTCTCCTGGGTTTGGATTGTTGGGTCAAAGGGTGAAAATGCTGTAGAGACTTTTGCTTTCATTCTCATATTACTTTCTACAAAGGCCCTGTGTGGCTGCTGTGAGGCGCCCTGGGGGTGTCCACCACCTCTTCCCCCTCCTGACCTTCCAGAGGGTTCTGTCAGCGGATCCAATGATGCGGTGAGAGTAAAATCTGGATGGCCCTAGGTAAACCCATCACCCAAACGAGAGCTCCCAGGATAAGAGGGGAAGCCATAGCTTACACCACGGTTTGCAGGAGAGAGCCCAGGACATTTCTGCAGGCAGGCTGGAGCCTGTACAGCAGAGCAGTCCCACAGAAATGTAACATGGGTCACAGAGGCAATTTAAAATTTTCAAGTAACCACATTTAGAAAGGAAAAAGAAACGGGTGAAATTGATTTTAATAATGCATTTCCTTCAACTCAATATAGCCAAAATAATAAGCAATATAAAAGATTATTAGTGAGATATTGTGCATTCTTTTATCTGTGAACCCACTCTAAGGGTTCACAATCGGTGTGTCTGTTATGCTGTCCTCACATCATGGCCACATGTCAAGTGCTCGGTAGCCACACGTGCCTCAGGGCTCCCCTGTCGGACAGTACTGCTCTAGAACCTTCTCCAGTAGTGCCTGAACCACACATGGGGCAAACCTGAAAGCATCTGGTGAGCCCAACCCATCCTAGTGCTCTGGCACATGATGGCTGGACACAGTGCACTGTGGGGATAATAATAGCCAGGAGGGGACATGACTTATGATTTAATGGTATTAAAAAGGCAGGGTTCCAAATTGTATGTTCACTATGCTACTAAATATGTAAACGTGGCACGTACAATTACTAGGAAACATTTAATATAAAATGAATCACGTTATGATGACAATTTTGACTTCGTAAAAAATCGTTAATATTGCTACATTGTTTTATATGAAAATCTAAATAAGGACAGTGATTCTAGGGGCTGCATGTGAAACAGTACAATGGAATGAAACGACGTCTGCTTCCTCGATGTCCTTGGTAGCAGGGAGCCTAGCCTGCAGGTCACCAGCAAAAACCAGTTCTTTCCAAGGACGCCGATTTATCCTCAGGTTGGCAGATAGGAGCTGCCCAAGTCTAGAACCTATTTTGACTCAGTACTCAAAAAGGCAAGTAAAATGGAAAAGATACTTCTTTAGCTCAAAAACAAAGAATATTCCAAATATACGTTATGAGGCAGAGCATAAACAAACAAACATAAGCGACGTTAAAACAATTAAGTCAATAAAATATGGGCGGGCCGCGGTGGCTCAGCGGGCAGGAGTGCTTGCCTGCCGTGCCGGAGGACCCCGGTTCGATTCCCGGCCCCAGCCCATGTAAGAAACAAACAAACAAACAAAATATAATAAAACAAGAAAATGTTTAAAGATGTCTCCCTTTCTTCCTCCCTTCCTTCCTTCCATCCTTCCTTCCTTCTCTCTGTCTTTCCTTCCCTTCCTCCCTCTCTCTTTAAAAAAAAAAAAAAAACAAAAAAAAAAAAAAACAATTAAGTCAATAAAATATACTTTTTTTTTCAACTAAAACCTCAAAAACAATTTTGAACTACTTTTCTCTGTACTGTTTCACACAACAAAAGCGTTGGTACTGTTCTAGGTTTTTTTAAAAATTAAACTCTGTCTCAGTGGAGTCCCTGCTGACATTTCTGCATTTTTAGGAGGCTTAATTCGGAGCTGAAAGGCCCAGGCCAGGCTCCCAGCAGAGCTGGGAGTGGCCAAGGAGCTGGGGGACAAACACTCACCCCTAAAAGCATTTTGATTTCCTAAAAGATAGGCTGACAATAAGCCCCCTCGATGAGGCCCGGGCACACCACTGCACCTCTGAGAGGGTGCGGGAACCCTTCCCCCAGCGGCTGCCCACCGTGGGGGGCTGGGACCGGAGAAGCCAGATGCGAAGCCTCACCCCCTGCACACAAGGCTCACTTTAAGATGGACTTGGTATCGCTGATGGGCACGTGCGAGCTGGGAGGGAAATCTTCCTTCATCTTTTCCTCTGGTCTGCACCCTGGAAGTTACCTGCTGGGAAGAAGGCGAGGGGACAATTAGGTAGGCTGGAGGCAGGGCCGGCCCTGTGCATGGCACCCTGACGAGGTAGCCTCAGGCTCACGCCCGCCTGGGCACAGGGCAGCCTGGATGGCCCAGTGGGGGTCACGTGACCGCCACGCAGCCACCAAGCTCCCCTCCCTGAGGCCAGGTCAGTGCTGTGAGGGGGATGGTCCCTACCCAGTGAAATGACCCTCCATAACCCCAGGAGGACAATCTGGACGGTCCTGGACTACCTTCTAAGCAGTTCAGACCCCCGGGCTCTCTTCCCTACTGTGGGGACGACCTGAGAAATGGTTTCTGTCTCCCTAGTGCTCTGCCAACCCTCCAAAGCCACCTTAGCCTCTCTCTGCTTCTGCTTTCCCACAGAGCGGTACGAGCAGCGTGTTGGAGTCGGAACACCTGGGCCACTTCCTAGTGATGGGCTCATCTGTCCCGAGTCTTCAGTACATGCCAAAGGCCGTGGGACACTTTCTATGAATTACCTTGTTTAGTCCTTACAACATTATGAGGCATGCATCACAATTGCCACACACTGTGGATGAGGAAACAGGGACAGAGGGTAAATTCTTTCTCCAGATTACACAGCTAGTGTGTGACTAAGCCACTGGTCGGTCCGGCCCCAGATTCTGATCTCTCAGCCCCTTCCCCATGTTGATTGTGGACAAGTGACTTAAACTCCCAGAGCCTTGCTCTCCTCAACTGTGCAATGAAGTAATCTCTCCCCTTCAGGACCATTAGTGCATTCACACATGACATAGTCGAGCTCTTCCCATTTCACACCCTTGAAAAGTTTGAGGAACTTCTCAAGCCTTCCCCAGATTCCTTTCAAGGAGGGTTAATCCACCCTTGGTTTCTCCATCCCACTGGCATCTTCTGTACAGGTCCCTGCTTCTCTCTCTCTCTCTCTTTTTCTTTCATCATTCTGGCAAGGACTCTCCCATCAAGGCCTCCTATGTGCTGGGCAGGGAGCTAAAAGCAGCACACACTCCAGTCCTGAGCCACCTGGAATTCTCATTCTCCCAGGTGCAAGGTCCACGGGATTAAGTTCCATAATTACAAGGATTCTCCAGAGAAACAGAATTGGGAGGATTATCTATCTATCTATCTGTCTAATCTATTTATCATCTATCCATCCATCTATCCTCCATCAATCTGTCCATCTATCCGTCAATCCATCAATGTAAATATTAAGAGATCTATTACAGGAATTAGATCATGAGGCCATGGGAACTGGCCAGTCCAAATTCTGTAGGGCAGGTTGTAAGGTGGAAACTCGATGAGGGTGATGGTGAATTCTCCGGCAGAACCCACGAGTTGGGAATTATGACGAAGGTTTCGATGAATTGCCTAGGAGAAGATGGATGCCTGAAGTAGAGATAGAAAGTTTTCTTTCTGACTGCTGATATCCTCAGTTCCCCCCTTCAACGCCTCCAGCTGATCAGATGAGGCATTGCTCCTTGCTGAAGGCAGTTCTTCTTTGTTGATTGTAGATGTCATCAGCCATAGATGCCATCAATTGACTAATGGTTGAAATTCATGAAATACCCTCACAGGAACATGAGCCTAGTGCTTGCTTGACCAAACTGGACACCATCACTCAGCCAATTGGACAAAGCCATCTGCAAACACAAAGTTTCTTCTCTGTTGGCGTCAGCTCCAGACAAGCACTTGATTTCAGAAGTGGGGATTTTATGGTTAGCATGGAGAAGGGGAATACTTTGAGGCAGGTGAGTTTCTCAGCACCCTCTGTCTTTGTGTGTCAGGCTGCTATGACAAATACCACATACTGGTTGACTAAAACAACAGTTTTGGAGGCCAGAAGTCCCAACATCAAGGACTCAATAGGCCATGCTTTCTCCCCAAAACTATGGTGCCTTGGTGCTGGCCTGCTGTAATTCTTGGGGCTCACTGACTCGCATCTACCTCATCACATAGTGGTCTCTCTCTCTTTCTGTCTGCTCTTCCAGTGTCCCCTGACTCCTGGCTTCTCTCTGTAAGGCCTCCAGCAATACAGGTTGAGACCAACCCTGATTCCTTGGCCACACCTGGAGGGGACTTTCACGATCCTATGCACAAATGGGTCCCCACCTAACTGATCATACATCTTCAAAGGGTCCTGTTTGCAAATGGGTTCCCACCCCCAGGAATGTGGGTGAAGACTTGAAGGAGTCTTTTCTGGGGTGCATGATTCAATCGACCACACCCTTGGAATCATCCTCTGATGTTTCCCCTGCTTTGCTCCAGAGTGAGGCAGGTCACACCCTGGAGGAAGTCAGGGCCCTTGCAGGGCAGCCCCCAGCTGGAGGCCCAGCCAGACCCTGGAGGGGGAAAGGGAGTGGCTCCATGGGAGCGTCAAGCTGGGGGCCTCTGGCTGCATTCTTCTCTGCCAGGCAACTGGGATTTCAAAATAGGGTTTCAGTTCCTCAGCACTTCGACTCCTGTGGAAAAAGTGATGTCCCAGCCCTCTCTGGGCAGTTTCTAAAACATTTCCGAAGCAGAAGCTTACTTCAGCCTAGGCTGAGGCTGCAGTGACTGGGTTGGTCAGCACCCTGTTTCTGAGCCCACAGCACACATGTAGCCATAATAGGAGGCTTTTTATAGGAAGAGCCGGACTTATGCAGAACTCAACAGGAGATTGAGTTCTTCCTCTGTAGCAGATTCTCTTCCACCCCTCCCCACTTCCAACTTTGAGCCCAGCCTGTTTGAGCTGTCCCCAGTTCCCCCCACGGGCTCTCTACTCTGCCCCTGTAGACTTTGGAGGTGCTGCTGTCTACTCAGAAGATCACCCGGAAACTGGCCTGAGCAGGCCCTCCTGCTGCCCCACACCTGCTGTGCCCCCGCCCCCGCCACACACACACTTGGCATTACAGGGCCTCATCCCTCTGGAGCACTGTTTTAGTTTAGCCACAGCTGCTAGGGCAAATACCGCACGCTGGTTGGCTTTCCAGCAAGAATGTATTGTCTCACGGTTACAGAGGCCAGAAGTCCAAAACCGATATCTTGACAGGACTCATTTTCTCCCAGGATTTAAAGCATTCTGCTGCTGGCTCACCATAATCCTTGGCATTCCTTGACTGGCCTCTCTGCCTCCTGTTATGTGTCAATGTCCTTGGTCTCCTCCTGAGGCTTCCGCTGGCTTTTGGCTTCTACCATTCTTGGACTTTGTTCTAGTTTGCTAGCTGCCGGAATGCAACACACCAGAGATGGATTGGCTTTTAATAAAAGGGGATTTATTTCATTAGTTTTTCAGAGGAAAGGCAGCTAACTTTCAACTGAGCTTTTTTTCTTATGTGGGAAAGCACAGGGTGATCTCTGCTGGCCTTCTCTCCAGGCCTCTGGGTGCCAACAACTTTCCCCAGGTGATTCCTTTCTGCATCTCCAAAGGCCTGGGCTGAGCTGCGAGTGCTGAGATAAGGTATGCTGAGCTGCTTGGGCTGTGCTACATTGCGCTCTCTCATTTAAGAACCAGCCAATTAAATCAAACATCATTTATTACAGCAGGCATGCCTCCTAGCCGACTGCAGATGTAATGAGCAACAGAGGAGTTTCACGTACCATTGGCTCACGGTCCACAGCAATACAACTAGTCACCTTCACCTGGCCAAGTTGACAACTGAATCTAACTACCACAGACTTCTACCGACTGCATCTGAATTTCCTCTCTTTAGAAGGCCTCCAGTCACACGGACAAAGGCCCATCCTGATTCAATTGACCTCATTGCAATACAGTCTTTGAAGGTCCTATTCAAACATGAGTCCACACCTTAACTAATAACAGCCTCTGCAAAGGGTTCACAGCACAGGCACATGGATTCAGATTTGAACGTGAGTCCATCTCCAAGCTCCACAAGAGCAGGAGGCAGGGATACTGGTTTTCTGGTCACCACTTGTTCCCAGCACCTAACATACAAGCCAGGCCCACTGCAGGAGGTTCAGAAATATTTGTTAAACCATCAAATGAATACAACAATTCTCACTGGGGTGGGAGACAGGAACATCAACTTTCCCAGAGTTGTGCGTTTGCAGCAGGAACACATAAATGCAAACGTCTCCGGGAGCCAGGGAGCCAACTCAGCCTGGGGCCACAGCTCAGCAGTGTCCACAGGGAGCTGGGGAATATGTTCCTCCTGCAAAAGGGCAGCCCCTCTGGGTTTCCACAGACATCTGGATTTTTATGGGATATGTTCCACTGCTTAAGGTTGGGTGGCTGTGGCCGGGGCATGTACCGCTCAAGGAATCCCCATGCAGTCTCTCTCATTCCCCAACCCCCTGCAGTTGGGAGGGGCCAAAAGGTAATTCTGATGAATGAGCTGTGAAGCAATGCCAGCACACTGAAGAGCCAGCGTGCAACATTCCAGCTTTCTTATCCAGGACCCGGAATGTCACAGGTTCCCATTGGTCAGCCTGGGTGCCTGAGGGGCTCTGTGGACCAGCAGCCTTGGCCAATCCACCTGGATATGCACCAGGAAAGAGAAATAAACCTTTTTTGGGAAAAGCCATTGGCATTTCAGGGATTTGTTACTGCAGTATAACTTAGACTATCCTGACTAATGCAGTAAATAACCCAATTAAATATAAATAAAATGTCTATTATATAATATTATATAAATATCTATAATATATTGTGTATATATAAATGCAGACAGGCAAAACACTTGCAAGATGGAGGTACTTTGTGGAGCTCCAGTTTGTGACTTGGTTCAGTTTAAAATCTTTCATTCTCCCACAGTGTTTGGGGAATATGTCCATTTCACCCCATGTAAGAGGAACACCTACACGTGGAATTCCCTCTTGGTCAAGCAGTATAGGCTTAGCGATAGAAGGTTCTTTCAAAAGAGGTTGGGCCTGGAGCTGCTGAAGGGCTGTGGGGCTCTGGTAGCATGCCTCTTCCTCTCTGAAACTTCATTTTCCCATCTGTGCAATAAGAATATTGGCCCTCAGTGGGCCTGACACTTTTTCAAGCTGGAATTCTTTGTTCAAATGGCACATTTATGCAAGTCAGATAATTGGGGGCTGCCCTGTTGGCAGTGGGGTGGGCGGCTGGCAGCCCCATCTCGGCCTCACCTCTGGGTAATACTATCTGAGGACTATTGTGTTGAAGAGCATAAGAATCCCTTCTGCTCTGGCCTTGGGGGACGCCTATTCCCTAAAGGATGCGGCTAACATGCTGAGTGTCACCAGCTGGCATCAGAGGGGAGCAGCTGGGGAAGCTGCTTGGAGGAAGAAATCAAGGAGGGTGATAGATTGCAGAGTGGAGGGGGAATGGGCTGGGAGGGCTCGGGTAGACAGCTCAGCTTGGCAAGGACAGGGGATCAGTAAAGGAAATATCAGGTGAGGGCAGGGTGGGAGGCAAAGGAGGATACCCTCAGCAAAGCAGGACGCTTCCGACTTGCTGGGCTGGGTCCCTGGCCTAAAGGGTGTGGTAACCTCTGCCCTGGAGGAAACAGTTTCTCCTCTGTGAAAAGCACATTTTTCTGTGTTCTCTGATTTTCATCAGCCTGAGTGGCCCCAGGCAAGCCGTTAGGTCTGCCTGGTTCTCAGATGCCCCATCCCTCCATTCCAACGAGGCAAAACCTCCACCTCCTGTGAGCTCCGGAGGGAGCTCTGGAGAAACTCACAAAGCTAAGTGAGGCTAGCATGGGTGACTTATCTCTTTTACCAGGCTGAAGGCTAAGAAGGGTCATTCATTTGGGTATTCCAGTGTCTTGTTGAGCTGTAGAGCAAATGGGACATAGTATTTCAGGGGAATCTTAGAAATAACTGTGGAAGGATGGGGGTAGGGTGGGGAGTCAGAGACAGAGAAAGGGAGAAAGGGAGAGAGGGAGGAGGAGAAGGAGAGAGAGAAGTATCACCACCCCAAGAAGAAAGCAAAGTGAGACTTCTCCATTTGGAGCATTTTCCTGAAACTGCCTCTTGAACATTTGAACCTCTGAATGGTGTGATAGGTGAGCCTTCAAGAATCTCTAATGAAGTGTCTTCCATACTTTTGTAAGTGGCGTAATCTTATCTTTAAATAAAATCCTGGGTGGAAGCCCAATATGCAAACTGGTACAAGCGAGCCTGCCTCAGAGAGGCCTGGGTTGGGGTGAGGGCCGGCCGGCCTCTCCAGACGGTCTGAGCCACACAGGGACTGGAGCCGCCAGGCTGGCCAGGTCGGCCAGTGACACACCTCCCCCACCCTGCACCGGCCCGGCCACCGGGGAGCCCAGGAATCTTTGTCCCACTGCCCCTCTCCCACAGTCCCCAGGGCACAGGGCTCAGGCCTCCAAGCTCCCTGGGCTAGAGGCGGCTCTGCTCCATTTTCCTTCAGAAAGGAGGCTCCCGGGGGACCCGCGGGGGTGGCCCTGTGCCAGCACCAGGTTACCAGTCCCCAGTGAACAGGCAGAGAGTTGTTTTCTTTTTCCACTTTGCAGGCTGCTCTGCCATGCGTGAGCAGGGACTGACGGGGCAGCCGGCGCCACCCGTCACAGCCTGTCCTCGCTATTGTCCCTGCCTCGGAGCTGAGACAAAGGATGCTGAGGCCATTGCAAGGGCCGGGCCTGATCTTGGGGTGGTGATCACAGAGGAGGCAGCCCTGGGACTCCAGGCCTCAGGTCCCGTGCTGTGGGTCTTGGCAAAGTAACAAAAAGGAGGATAGTTAAAAGGAGTATGTCATAAAGCCTTTTGAGACCATTGAGACCATGTCCTTTTGACTTTTTAGTCTTATAATGTCCCGTCATTCATAAAATAATGGAGACACTAGATGGTCCTTACTTGGCATAATGGAAGCTATACCGGTATCCACATTTAATTGCTTTAAACATCTCTGTGAAATCTCAGAGCTTGGGAAGCTCTGTTTTAACATTTCGTGAAATCATGAACCTTATTTCTTTTTCTCTAGGCATGGTTTAAATCGAGCAGGTAACAAAGTCACATGCGGAGCAAGAGCTGTGAGGACAGCTGGAAGGAGGCACTGAGGGAGGAGGCAAGGGCTGACGACAGGGCGAGGGTCCCTGGCAGCCTTGGTCCCCTGCTCTATGACCCACAGCCACAGCTCTCAGATGCCAGCTGGAGGCAGCAGGAAGACGCCGAGGGCAGTGAGCCTTTCCAAGGGTCCAGTGGGCACCTGTCAGCCTGTGCCTGCCATGGCTGTCAGGGACGCAGCAGCAGGGCTGCAGGGCCCCAGCTGCAGTGGAGCAGGGATCTAGCTGGGCACGGCAGCCCTTGGCTCCATACTTTTGCCAAGCAAGCAGCTGTTCCCATACAGAGGGTGGGGAGCAATTTAGCAGCTGCTGCTCTCATCCCCTTCCACACCGCCTGTCTGCAGCCCTCCCCTTCCAACTTGCATCACCTGCCCTCTGGTTTGGCCATATCCCTCACCTTCCCAGCCCCAGGACAGTCTGGCTAGGGAGCCTGGTGGGACAGCACACTCCAGAGCCCAGACCAGAAGGGAGGTGAGAACGGCAGAAGGAGTGGGTACCCCTCACCTGCCCCTGGGACTGACCTCTGCTCCCAGCTGCCCTTACCACTAGTCCTCCTTTCTGTCCTCCCCGCCACAAGCCACCCCTTGCCCGCTCTCTCTCCTCTGAGGAGCCCTCAGCACCCATGCCGGCTGGCCTCTATCATAGTTTCCAACACGCTCCTTGGGGCACATTTCTGATTTCTGCTCTTGGGCTCACAGCACGGCGACCTCAGGTTCACATTCTTGTCTGTGGAAAGGGAGGTCTAGGGACAAAGGGGCCCCATGGCCACGCTTGTGGGGCCGAGCAGGTGCTCAGAGTGACCACAGGCTGATACTCAACTGTCTGGGCCCCAGAGCAGGCAAAGGGGTCAGTCCGCCTGGCACCTCCGCAGTTGCTGCCCACCTGTGCCAGGGGCCTCGGGCAGCTGCTGGGAGTGGTTCCTGCGACAGCTGAGCCATGGTGAACTCAGAATCCTTTGGGTCATGGAGCCCTTTAGCATCTCTTGAGAGCTGACGATCCTCTCCCCAGAAAAATACACAGGCACACATGCACACACCTGCAGGTGGTTGGCACGCCCTTACGGGGGGGCACAGAGAACCTTGGCCCATGTACCCCTAGATTCCCAGATCCTAGGTTAGAACCCTCTGTAGAGAGAAGTCTGCCTTTAAATGTGCTGCAGCATCAGCATGTCACTGAGTTCTACATGTGGAGCTGTCTCTCTGGCTTTAGATGAGGCAGGTCTCAGTGGTTGCTGGTCTAGTGAGTTTTCACATCTCTTCCCAGCTCTGCACCTAAGGGGCCTTGTGACAGCCCAGCTGCACTCCCATGGTCAGGCAGGACCAGGGGATGGGGTCCCAAATCTTCACCTTGGGAATGCATCTTGGGGCAGGACACTGGAGCAGGCAGCAAAAGAGACCAAGTGAACTACAAGTTCCTCTTTAGCCGAAGTAAATGAACTCAGAGACACTGGGAAGTACAGCCACTTCCTACTTGATTTTAATTTACTTTCAAGCAACTTAACAATGTTTTCTTCACTGTGCTCTGTCATAGGATAACCACCCAGCCTTTGTGAATATCTGGGCCTAAAAATTCTGTTCTATGATTCTCTAGCTGTGTGTCCTTGGGTAAGTGTCTTTCCCTCTCTGAATCTCAGGTTCCTCATTGGCTAAATAATCATAATCCTCAATGACTGTTGTGAGGATTGAGGAGATGTGTAAGGGGTCTAGTAGGGTGCTCGCAGAGTGTCCTTGATTGCTTGTTATCACTGACAGTAGGAATCAGGGGCCCTGGAGAGTGTGGGACTCCACAGAGGGAAATGTGGGGCTCAGAGATCACAGGTTCCCCAGGGCTGTGAGTGTGCAGATATGGAGAGTATCCCCGAGGTGAGGCCCTGTGCCCCACATTGGGGCAGTGGCGGAATCAGAACCAGAACCCAGGCCCCCAAGGGCCCAGGCCAGAGTCCTTTTGGGAACCCTTTTGTCCAAGTTCTCCCTTCGAGGCTGTACAGTGATGGGATCTGGATGGTGATGTAAGCCCAATGTTCATGTGCCACTTCAGCTGTCATTATCCAGCTGAGCCAGACCTGGGGCACCAGGGACGGTCACTCTGTCCTTGACCTCCGGGTCACCCATTTGAGACTCCTGGAGGAAATGCAGCCCCCATCTACTGGCTTCAGCAGGGACACCTATCATCTGTGACATCAACCTCACTCTCCATGTCTGGTGTTAAACCACCAGCACTACAAGAGAGAACTATGACTGAAAACCAATGAAAACAGACTTCACACACCCTGACAAAGTGCTGAAACACACCCCATTACAAATTCTGGCCAGAACAGTTTTGACCTGATCAAGTTTAACAGAGCTCCATGAAGCCCAGGAGGGAGTCCTTTCATCTCCCTTTCCCTCCCCTCCCGCCCTGTCTGCCTCCTCCCGCCTCAGTCTTCCAGGGATGCACACCTTCCACCCTGGTGGCAGCCCCTCAGGAAGAGGCAGAGGAGCAGGAGGCAGGCAAATCTGCATTTAACTGGAGGTACTACAGATTCACTTAAGGCTTATTTAAAAAAACCCTGACTTCTGGCAACAAATCCTGCCTGACCACTTACTTGGTGCTGCCTGTGGGCAGTCAGTCTTCAATGAAGCCAGGAGGGGCCATTTTGCAATGGAAAGATAATGGCTGTGGAATCTAACAGAACCAGACACAAACTCCAGAGTCCCCACACGTACAGCTGTGACCTTATTTAGCGCCTATGAAATGGGGTTGCTTGAACAAACTCTCCTCACAGACGGAATGGAAGCATGAGCACTGGCCTGGCACTGTTCCTGGCATGAGCGAACACTGTCCCTCCCACGGGGCTGGTGGGTTATCTCTCTGTGCCGACTGACATACACTGAGCCATTTCCCAAAGCAGAAGAAGCAGACCTGGGCACAGGGAGCTGGAGGGCAGGATGGCAGGGACAGCAGGGACAGCAGGAAAAGCCCTGGAATGGCTGGGACGTGCAGGAAACCTGGAGTCAGAAAGCAAGCCCTGGGCTCAAATCCGGGTCTCACCATGGACTCATTTTGTAAAACTGGGCGATCCCATAACTCTTCAAGCCTCAGGTTTCTCAAGTAGAAAATGGGGAGAATGGAAGTTGCAATCTCACAGGGCGGTGAGGAGTGACAACTGTGCCAGCCCTTAATAAAGTGTGATTGCGAAGCAAGCCACTCCTGCTCTTATCTTAGCGTTGCTTTTCTATCAGTGAAGTTGAGAAGTGCCACAGGTTCTTCCAGTCCTTCCCTCACACTCTCAGATCAGTGCTTCTAGGGGAATGGTTGAGGTGCGTCAGGAGGTGGGCACAGGTGTAGCCTGCAGCCGCGCTCACCTGCTGTGATCAGGTTTTATCCCGGGAGTCCCTTTCTCTTGGAGCGGGTGCCAGGCACAGTGCCCACTCTCAGTTTTGTGCCCGAGGTCCATGATGCGCTCAGGTACAGACCTAGGGTAGGAGCCGTCCAGCCCCTTGGCCTCATTCGGGACGCCCGTGCCGGGCTGGCCGGAGGAGGAGGGGACCGGAGCGAGCGGAGGCCGAGGGCACCAGGACCCAGGCTCCAACTGCCCGTGGCTGGGGTTGGTCTCCAGCTCGCGTGGGCTCCCTGAACGGCCCCACCTCTCCGCCCGTGCCTCACTCACCGTGCACCCATGGCGCTGTCCAAGAGCCGCTGCCGCGCTGCGTCCACGCCTGCAGCCCAGCCACGGCCGCAGTGCGGTTCTCCTCTGCGTCCCGGCCGGGGGACTGGGAACCGCCGGGCCACGGCCCAGCCACGCCCCACAGCCCCAAGCTGCCCAATGGCCGCACCTTGCCCCGCCCCTCACCTAGGACAGCCCAATGGCCCCGCCCCCCCCGCCCCTCCCCAGCGCAGCCCAATGATAACGCCCCTCCCCGCCCCGCCCCTCCCAATGAATGGCACCGCGGGGCCAAGCGGCGGGGCGGGGGGGAGTGTCAGCGCGTCGGGCGGTGTCCGAGGGACCGCAGGGCAGGGACTGGACGCCCAGCCGCGAGGTGCCTGCGGTCCGCATCCCGCCCCGACTCGGCCCCGGGGCTCAGGTCCGCGGGCGCAAGCCGAAGACCTGGAGCTTTGGGGTATCGTCGCGGGCGGGGGAGAGGGAGGAGCGTGCTAGTGAAGCTGGGAGCGTGGTGGTCCCCCGCCCCCGGCTGCGGTGTGCGCTGGGCTCAGAGCCTCTCCCGAGGTTTAGGGACACCCACCCACCCCGGGGGAATAAGGCCACCGGCTCCCCACTCCTCGCCTCCAGGACCAGAGTGCCCGCGCCTGGGGCAGGGAGGACGGGAAACCGCAGGCAGGCGGTCTGGGGAGCTCAGAGGACATGGGGGTGTCGGCGTGGGGGTGTCAGCATGGGGGGTGGGTGGGGGTGGCAGGAGGGGAAGGGGCCCGAGAAGTGTAGGCAGTGTCTGCCCCATCCCACAGGTTCCACCCTGACCTCCGGACCTCCCACCTCCTTCCCAATACAAATCACTTCAGTTTCATTCGCTTTGTGTTTCCTTATCTTTTTAGGGTCATGTGGCCATTTTAGAATCTGCTAAAAGTTATGGATGTTCTAGAAGACTAGGTAACACAAAACCAGGCATCTCCTCCTCCTTAGGCTGGGTTAGAGGGGCTGTCCTCTCCGTCGTTGTGGCTGCTGAATTTGGGGTATAGAGATTGGGCCTGCCATGTACTTCCAGTGTTACCGCCCCTTTGGGCCTCAGTTTCCCCACCTGCAAAATCAGGGGGGTAGAAGATGACCAGTCAAGGGGTCATCTCAGCGGACATGAGATCATTGCATATTCATGGAGAATGGCCCCATGGACCTGAACTTTGTTCACTGGACACTGTGACTAGTATTTTAAAAAGTAGAGGAGAAAATATCATATAGCATATGTAGTAAAGATGGAGTGCTTATGAAACTGCATTATTTGGATTTTAGTTATGTGTATTAGGCTGAGCTAGAAAATATTCCTTATAGTGGGAGACAGTCCAATAAATTTGAAAGTCATTTGTCTAAATCAATCTTTACAATTCTCTTCACTACCTTTGAAGCTAGAATTGGCCATATGACCCACTTCTGGGCAAACAGGGAAGGTGTGCTGGGGGCAGGGAGTTTGAGCCTCGGCGGAGAATAAGAACTTTTGATTTCCTTATAGAAGGAGCAGATGCCCACATCCTCTGCCATTCTGTCTTGAATGTGGATATATATATATATATGTAATATCAGGAGCACTGGCAGTCATTATGAGACCATGACACAACGTGGCCATATGGAGCATAAAAATAAAAAGAGCCTAGGTCTTTATTGACATCATGGGGACGCTGCACTAGGCCTGCACTGTGTACTCCAGATTTCTTGCCCTATTTGTTGAAGACAGGTGCTTTGGTTTCCTTGGCTGCTCATGCAGATGCCATGCAAAGGGATGGCTTAAGCAATGGGAATTTAATGGCTAATGGTTCTGAGGCTAAAACACAAGTCCAAATCAAGTAATCATCAAGGTGATTCTCTCTTCCCAAAGACCGGCATTCTGGGGCTGGCTGTTGGTGATCTTTGGTCCTGGGCTGCTCTGTTACATGGCAATGCATGGGGCAGCCTCTCCTGGCCTCTTCCTTCTCTTCTGGTTCCATTGACCTTGGGCTTCTTGCTTCCTGTGGCTTTCTCTATCTGTCTGGATTTCATTCTGCTTATAAAGAACTCTTGTAATAGGATTAAGACCTGTCCTGATTGAGGTGGGTTGCACCTTAATTGAAGTAAACTCATCCAAAGGTCCTACTTACGCTAGGTTTGCACCCACAGGAAAGGACTAAGTTTAAGAAGATGTTTTTCTGGGGCACATACAGCTCCAAACCACCACATCAAGTGTCAGTAGACCTTTTCTGTAAAGGGCCAGATTATAAAAATTGTATGCTTCATGGGCTGTATGTTCTCTGTTGCACCTACTCACTTTTGCTGTTGTAGATTGAATGCAGCCATCAGCAATGCGTAAATAACAGGGTATGGCTGTAGTTTTAATAAAACCTCATAAAAACAGCTGGCAGACCACATGTGATCCATGGACATGTGTGTGCCAACCCCTGCCCTAGGTGATCTTGCCCCATTAGTAACTCTCTGATTGTATCTCCTCCTTCTCTTCTTCCTTCTTTCTGCTGGCGTCACAGTGTTTCTCCCACACCATGCCCTCTCCTTCCTCAGAGCCTTTACACTTGCTATTTCAGCAGCATGGAAGGCTCCTCCCCCAAATGTCAGCAGAACTTGCTCCTTCCTGTCTTTACTTACACATCACCTTCTCCACCAGTCTTTCCCAGGAACCCTAAAATGTCTGCCCCCTCTACACTCAGCACTATCTAGCATGCTTTCTATTCTACTTAACCTCGAGCTCCTTGAAGGAGGGACACTGTGTTTCTTCAAATACTGACTCTGCCTGGAATACTGAGGTGTTTAATAACTATTTCGTGTAGGAATCATTCTTTTCCTTTCTGCCAGATAAGTAAACAGACTCAGGGGAGCCAAATAACCCATCCGAGGTGATAGAGTGAGTCAAGGCGTAGAACTGGGATTTGACCCCTGGTGGCCTCAGCAGTAGTATCTGTGTCATTGGGAGTGACCATAGAGCAATGCATCCACCTCTAAGGCAAGATGGGGCCTTAGGGGAGCAAGACCACTCGGAAGTTTCTGCAAGAATCCTTGCCCTAGGGCACCCCCCAAATGAACTGGGACCATTGGGAGTCCATTAAGGGCACTGGGCATTATCCTTTTCATCTCGGGCAGTCTCCCCTTCACAGCATGCCTCCAACAGCACATCTTTAGAAACTGTCGTTATTTTTTATCAGTCCAGACTGACTTGTCATGTCCATAAAAAAGCCAGAAGAAATGCTAATGATACAATGCATTCAGCAAAGAAGGAGCCATAAAGAATGGATTTATATTTGATTTGCAGGTGGGGAAAGCTTAAGGGACCCTAAGGGGTTAATAAAACCCACACGACCTGGTCTGTGAGGCAAGGTGCAGAGACAGGGATACCTGCTCCCTTTTCCTTGAGCCTTCTTGGTACCAGGCACTGTTCCAAGAAGTCTGCAAAATTGCCTTCTTCTGGTACTTTGAGAGCCAAGTGGTGAAAATGCCCCGGCACGATCACATGTTGCTCAGATGTCACTTAGAGTTCTCTGAGTCTTTAAAAATAGGTTTTTTTATTTTAACATAAATAATATTGATGGGAACTATTCTCAAGGCCATTCCTTTAAAACAGTAAAT
Source organism: Tamandua tetradactyla (assembly GCF_023851605.1). Lineage (NCBI taxonomy): Eukaryota > Metazoa > Chordata > Mammalia > Pilosa > Myrmecophagidae > Tamandua > Tamandua tetradactyla. The sequence goes on from NC_135339.1 coordinate 3,318,590, forward strand.
GGGATTTTCAATTAAAATTCTTTATTGATTGCCTAAAGCCTCTTAAAGTGTGGCTTTGTATGATTTTTATTTTCCTTCGCTATCTCCAACATAAGATTCAGAACAAAAGACTGTTTAAAGCAATTTTCCAAAAAATTTGGGCTAGTCCAAATGTATAGCTAGAAATTCTTAAAAGCAAAGCATAACAAAATAGTCAGATGGTTGCATTTGATTAGAAATCTGTAAGACTGAGTATAAACCCAGCAGCTTTGTTTTGCCCCTAATGGACTCCACTTTGTTAAACCGGTCAACAAGAGGAGGCCACTTACATATGCTCCTTGCGTCATTTGCTTAGATGAAATCCTTAAGGAATGCAGTCTTCCCCACCTCCCCGCTGCCTGATCTTAACATCCCTTGATGAGGGTTAGTCATCTGTTTTCAGGTGATTTCTCCAAAAATCCATATGTCATCTACCCTTCTTTCCTATATGAAATGGTTTTTATTAACTCCATTTGGTTAGTGTATTAACAGTAACTTCTGTTAATATATGGAATTAAAATCTATACCAGTGGCAGGCTGGAAAGGATCATATAACTCCAAAATTGACACAAATTTCAATGATATACACTAGCCTTCTCATTAGATACACCACACATACAGGTGGTATTATTTTCCTTTATGGTTATGCTTTGGAAAAGGCTGATGTATCCCATTCTGTGGAGGTAATACTTGCCTGAGTATAGGGTTTCCTAGATGGGAAGGAGATTGCTGCTGAGAACTTCCTTTTGGGGAAAAAAGAACTGGCTCAAGCCCTTTCTTGGTCTTGGAGAAGAGGTGTGACTGTCTAACAATCCAGGTCTCCTCCAGAAAGACGTATGACGATAGGGATGGCATGAAAATCCAAAAAGGAAGCGTAAGCAGGCCTGCATCAAAAGCTCTTTCTCTTTTCTGTCCTTCCCTCCCGTTCTTCCTTCCTCTATTTATGTATATGTTACATTCATCCAACAAGACAGACCAGAAGACTGGGGAGGGAAATCTCTCTACCCCCAAGGCTTTTCCTGCATTCCCAAACCTCCCCTAACACCGGAGTCATCCCTCTATCAGTTCACGCTTCAGCTGTCCCTCTGCCTTCCAGGTGGACTGTGCTCCTGAGGGAGGGCACGAGAAAGTTAATTATTCTTAATGGGTAGCATCACGACCGTGAGTCAACAATATCTTCAAGATGAAAACGATTACGGCAATGCAAAACTTCTATGTGAGCTACATTTTCAATAAAACTGTAACTTTACTAATATTATAAAATATCCCCTGCTCAATAGTTTCATTTGCTTATCAAGTAGCGAGACTGCTGGACGTGGAGTGCTAGGCACAAAAGGATACGCACACGAGGAGATCTACCGAAGGGTAAGGCTTCTCAAAGGAGAAAGCACTGAACGGCTTAAGCAGGGGGTTTCCTCCACAAAGAGGCTGGTGTTGCCTGAGCGCCAGAATTCCTACAAATAGCAAGATGCTGAGGTCCTACTGGGAAGTAGTGAACGATCAGGACCTCCCCTCAAGGCAGGATATAAAGCAGACGAAGGAAGTGAAGACTTTTCAGATGGAAAAGAAAAGGAACCTTGAAAGAGCACAGAACATTTGCACAAACAAGGGTCATTTGTCTGGCCCCAGGACTGTGTATTTCAAAACAGACCATCCTCAGGGTACTTGAGAGAGAGAGAGCATGTAGCTGCTCCATGTCCTGGAGGGAAGAACAGCCACCCTCTTTCTCTTCTTCCAAGCACAGGACATTCCAAGGAATGTGAGGCATCCCCAAGCTAGGAGGGGCAAGCTTCCGGACCCCCCCGGCATCTCAGTTTAAGAAGCTATTCCACTTGAATTGACTTCACCTCCAAAACTTGCCATCAGGTCCTGGGGTGACAGGGTCTGCCCATCCCCAGCCTCGTTCCCAACCTACAGAACTGTGAACCAAGGACCAGAGCATTTAAGGATGGACCGAGCCGCACGATGGCTGAATGTTTTAAATTTTGTCTCCACTTGGGAATCACCTCTGGCTTTTCACCTTGAAAACTGACTCACAGGGTAACAAAGCTGCAGTTATTACGGCTGGGACAGAATTAGAATGACCAGTAATTCCAGGCAGTTAACCCAGAGCTGAGACCCTCTCCTGTCCCTATTGTACCCAGATGCTAAGGCAAGGGTGGGGGGAGTCTCCCATAATCTGCAGGCGGTCAGCAGTGCTTCCTTCCACAGGGATGTCGTGTTTTGACACACCTGTGAACCTTGGGGCAAAGTTTGAGAACTATTGCTTCTCTGTTGCTGTAATGTGTCTAAGCCAGGTTTTGGCAAGCAACTTCTGTAAAGGGTCAGATAGTAAATATTTTCATACTTGCAGGCCATATCATCCCTATCGCAGCTACTCAAGCGAGAGCAACCATAGACAATGAATGGACATGGCTGTGTTCCAATAAAACTTTATTTACAAAAACAGGCAGCAGGCGGGATTTGGTCTGCGAGTAAAAGGAGAATTTGGAGTGATAACAGGCATCAGCCAAACTTGGCAAAGGGAGTGAATAAGCTACCCTCTGGGTGAGAATGCTTTCAGCAGGGAAAAATAAAAAACCCAAACAAAAGAGATTTTATTATCTTGCATAATCCAAAGTCCCAGGAATGGGTAATTCCAGCGTTGGTTAGTTTAGTATTTCAAAGACATCCCCGAAGACCTCGGAGCTGTTCATCTTTGCACTCTGTTGCCTTATGCTTGTTGGTTTAGTTCCCCTGGTGGTTGCTGGTAGTTTCCGACGGTCCCAGCAGGCACAACCACACTGAGACGGGTTTGCTCCCATCAGTCTCCCTTTTGCAGCAAGGAGCCCTTGCTACAAGGTGCCGGGTCACCTTCCCTTGCTCTTTATCGCCAGAATGAGGTTTGGGCTCACTGCAGAGAGAAGGGGTTGGCTGTCACTTTTCATCAGCCTTATTCTTTGTGTCTCACCTATCCCAGCTACAGAGTCTAATCAGCTAAGACAGCCAGGGGGGAAGTGCTGGGTGCATAAAGATGGGGCAGATGTGGGGTTGGTTTAGAATTCTTTCCACTGAGCCCAGAGATCCGAAGAAATGCTGTGGGATAGGCCACGTTTGTTGTGAAAGAATTCCCCCAATTAAAGTTATTTCTTCCAATAATGCCTTTGCAACAGTAACCGTGGTCAGCAAATCATTATTAAAATGTAAGTGGCCTTGGAATAGAAGTAATTGAATAAGATCTACTTGCCGTATTTCAGTCAGTAAAATGAAATGCCCTTGAGAGCTATGGAAAAGTTTTCCAGGATTTATGCTTGAAACACATTAAACAATTGCAGTGTATTGATAGTCAGCGTACTTTTAAGGTTGTTCAGTGTTTTGGGATGTTATGAAAACAAAGAGGTTTTTTTTTAAAAAAACACCCATAAACGAAATAAAAAAGCAGATAAACCTGCAAAAAATGCAATGACGAAGTCTAGCTCCATTCCTGTTTCTATTGTGGCTATTTTTTTTTCTGAGTGCATCGTCCGGGAACCGAACCCGGGTTTCCCCCAGAAAAGGTGAGTATTCTACCACTGAACCATCCGTGCACCTTATGATGACTTTTTGAATCAAATAAATACAATTTTGCTCTGCTGAAGTATGTTCTGTCTAAATTTATACAAGTTTACTCAGGAGCTAGCATTATCGCTATTAGATCTTTGTCATGGCAAAAGTGTAAGTTTGTGTTTAACGAAATTGTTATTATTTTGACAAACTTTATTTAAAAAATAATGAGATCATCTGTAATTACATCATGTCAAGCCATTGTGCTCATTATCCTAAAACCTGTCCATCTTTTGATACTACAAAAGCATCAGAATTACTACATTTTTGGGGGGGAGGGCGCAGATTTTTGGGCTGCCAGGCCCTCTGCTCTCTTGCTTTGCATTTAGCAATAAACTCTTTGTCTCTCTGGAACCCTGGTGCGATGGACGGGCTGTTATGTGCATGGGGCAGAGAACCCACCGCTTTTGTATAGTATCAATCCAGGAGGGGCAGGCGCTCTGGGTAACGGGAAGGTGGCTTTTGCTGGATGAGAGCTGTGTGCCAAGTGTCCCCAGCCACTGAAAGGGGCTTCAGCCAGGGAGCTCTGAGGCCAGGGGGGCAGGAGGCCTTGGGTGGCTGTGTGCTCATTGGTGTCCCTCTATTAAACATCTTTATCAGCCTAGGGTTTGGAGTGCAGCCAGCAGGAGAGAGCAGGAGACCTGAATTGGCGGATGGAAGTCTCAGAGGTAGCCCAGAATGTTCTTGCTGGGCATACAACCATTACCTGTGTTTTACCTGCTTGTGGGGAGGGGCAAATGCTGCGGAGGCTGGAATTCTAGCCTGAGCTTAGAGGGGCGTGTGCAGGAGGGCTTGGCACAGCTCCCAGGTTTGGTTCTCTGATCGGCTCACAGGGAACATCAGAAAGGCAGCAGAATGTGCTCTGGGATGTGCCTGGGGCAGGCAGAACTAGGAGGCACCGGCTCTCGCTGGGCAGGGGTTGCAGTGGAGGCTGCTAAGTGCTCAGAATAGAAATCTCCCCAGGGTGTGGGTACAGAAAGCTGAGGGAGGGAATAGATAAACAGCAGTCCCAGCCAACATGGGGGAGCAGATGTGGGGGCCAGTGTTGTTCTACTCCTCAGGCTGAGTGCTCCCCATTTCCACTTCCTTCACCCCTCCCCATCATTTCCTTGCCACCACTCCTCACCCCCCAGTCTCAATTGCCAGAGAAATGAAAGTCTCAGGGTGACACAGATCAAGCCCCCTTCTCATTCAAAAGAAGAAAGGAGGGAAGAGCAGAGAGGAAGGGCAGAGGTGAGGTCTCTGGTCAGGTTAGGACTCTGGTCTCCTGGCACCCTAAATGAGGCCTTAAGCCTCACTACCACCTCATGTCAGCCCACTTGGGGTGCTATCTGTGTATCGGACAGTTTGCCTTACCCGTCCTTTCAACCCCAGCACCTAGCGTAGTGCCTGAGGCACATAGTAGGGGCTTAAAGAATGGCTTGCTGATTTAAGCTGATCCTTGTTCCTAGCAATCTGTTCTCTAAGTTTATCATGGGGCTGCTGGTTTGGAAGGAAAGGAATGTGTTCCACTCTGGAAAGAGGAACCCAAGACTCAGGGGCCTACAAACATCTCACCCAGTTTCCTGGAAACAGAAGCAATAGTAAGCTGGTGGCAGCCCCACCCCCATTCTGGGAGTCTCTGAAAAGCACCCTGTGGTTGAGTGGGGAGGCCATGTGTGCCCTCAGACCGAAGGAGCTGTTTAGGGACATATGAATCATCAAACACATTGCCCATTAGCTTTACTCGTTTTTTGCTTTTTAAAGGGAAACAGGATTTGAGACTCACAGAGGCTTTCAGTATCCATTAGATGGTAAAGTTACATTCGGTGGGCTCTTGCACCTGTCCCAGTCTCTTCCCAAATGCATCTCCCCCCAAGGCCCCACTTCTGACATTCCCCAAATTTGCACAGAGACTGCAAATTTCCCAGCAGCTAGTGCCATCAAAGCGTTGCAGAGTATTAAAAACTCAGCTCTGGACTTTCCTTGCGTCTCTCTGAGACTGGGCAGATACTGTTAGAGTACTTAGCCTTGGTCCCTGAGGCTTGGGGCTGACTGGGTTGTTGGAGACAGCCTGGCATCCCTCATTCAAATTACATATGAAGAATTATCCAAGGCCCCAAATCTTGGCAGAGCCAAGCGGAGCCATGCTCTTGTTCCCCTGACTTCTAGCTGGTGTTGGTCTCTTCAGGCAGCTGTTTTCACCCTTACGAAACTCGTTTTCTCCAAATTCCCATTCTCTTCTGTGCAAAGGTCATGACTCATCAGTTCTGGTTTCTCTGGACAATGGTGAGGAATTCACCCAGCCAGGTAGGTCCCAGGGGGGCAGCTCAGTCCAGCCAAGGAGGACAGTCTGTCTTTGTCTCCCAAGAGAAGCCCCCCTTTTCTTCCTTCTCCTGGTGATCAAAAACCTGTCTGTCCAATTGCTGATCAGCAGCTTTGGACTCCAGCCAAGCCCAGGGCCTGGGAAGGCAGATGCTGGCTGGATGGCAAAGAAAGCTTGAAATTTTTTGCATACAAGGGATGGGGCAAAGGGGTTTCCCATTTGGATATATCAAAGCGTGTGTTTCCTTAGAGAGGTCAGTGAGGGGTAGCATGGGGCAGAACCCCAAGAACAGGAGCTCAAGTTTGTTCCTTGGACTAACATATTAAAGAACTGGTTCCCTGAGGAGCTGAAGTAGAGCTGATCAAAAAATGAGCAAAAGATCCCAGAGTGACTACAGGCCTCTACGTCCCAGAAAAGGAGCATCCAAGGACCAGCACAATCAAGAGACTGATTTTTGTTGAACACCTGCCAGCTCTCAGATGCTGTATTTCACTTATATGGTGATATTTAAACCTCAATCAATCCCTGGAGTTGAGTATTATTATTTCCCCCTATTTCCAGGTAGGGAAGTGGAGACTCAGAGTGATTAAGTAAAGTCTGGTCATACAGCTGATGAAGACAGAACTAGTACTCAATCCTGCATCTTTTCTGCTTGACAGAGCAAGTTCTCATAAATGCATTCCATTTCTTTATTGTCATTGAAAAAACAAACTAAAAACTTAGGAGCGTGACTTTTGGAATGGTAGAGTGAGGAGCTTGGAGGACCACTTCCCCAGTGAAATACCCATTTCATTATAAACATCAATCACTTAAAGTCAGTGGTAATGACATACAGCAAATGGAGAAACATTCATTCAAGAAAATTTACTAACTCTTGGTAAGAATAGTGAGGGGCTCTGGCATTTGAATCGTGACCTGTCCCCTCCCCCCCGACTGCTCTGCCAATGGAAACTCAGCTCTGGGAGGATGCAGCCATGAACATAAGGCTCCCTCTCCTCCAAGATCCTCCTCTAGTGCTATGTTTCACCCAGAAGGGCACAACGTTGGTATGTCTCATCCTTCTCAGCCTTGTGTTGTATAAGTTCTACTCTACGCAGGCATCGCCAAGAGGACTGTGCTGGTTTGGAGCTGTATGGACTCCAGAAAAACATGTTCTTAAATTTAATCTGTTCCTGTGGGTGTGAACCCATTGTATGTAGGACCTTTGATGAAGTTATTTCAGTTAAGGTGGGCCCACCTCAATCAGGACGGATCTTAATCCTATTACTGGAGTCTTTTATAAGCAAAATGATATACAGACCAATGGAGAGAAATCCATGGAAGCAAGAAGCTGAAATTCAATGGAAGTTGTAAGAGAATGGAGGAGTCAGGAGAGGCTACCATATGCCTTGCCATGTGACAGAGGAGTCAAGGATTGCCGGCAGCCAGCCGCAAACACCAGTCTTTGGGGAGAAAGCATTGCCTTGATGATGCCTTGATTTTGACTTTCTTTTCATCACAAAACCATATCCTAATAAATTCCCATTGTTTAACCCAACCCATTTCATGGTATTTGCTTGAGTAGCCTAGGAAACTAAAACAAGAACTAATACTCCCTTCCCCTACCCAGGCCCTGCCTGTAGAGAAGAAGCTCTACTTCAGGTGCAACAAGCTGAGAATACTGGCTCTCCAATTACCCCTCAGCTCACTCCTAGAGTAGAGGAGGCAAGCCAAGAGTATCAGGGGCTACCACTCCCCTTCCCTCAGCACCCACTTGTAGAGCAGAGGGATCACTCCAGGGTAAGTAGATGACTGTGACCCATACACATGAAAAGTAACAGGCAGTAGAAAGAGCTTTTGAGGGGTCCCAGATGTTGGACTTAGCTGACAAGGACTTCAAAGCAGCTATTACATATACGTTCAAAGAGCTAAAGGAAAACATGTTGAAAGAATTAAAGGAAGGTGTGACAATGTCTTGCCAAATAGAGAATATCAATAAAGAGACAGAAATTATAACGTCAAAGAAACAAATGTAAGTTCTGGAATTAAAAAGTACAATAAAAAATGAGAAATTCACCAGAGGAATCAACAGCAGATTTGAGATAGAAGCATAAATAATCGCTAACTTGAAGACGGATCGACAGAGACTAGGCAATCTGAAGAAGAGAGTAATAAAGAAGAGCGTATCCCCTGGAATCCCCAGCACACCCCCTTACCTCTAAGACATTTCCAAAGCAATACTCTAACCTGTGGTTTCACGAAAGTGGTTATAAAATGGGGCTGACGGATCTGAGATGACACTTTAGGTTTTGTTTCTGGAGACCTAGTCACCAAACACCAAACCTCTGAAGTTTCCCCTTCCTGATGAGTGGGAATATCCAGGACCTACAGTGTTGCAATGCCTCTGCTATAAGGTTCTCTGTGGGATCACATTCCCTTCCACCCAGGGTGGATGACAAGCAGCCGGCTCTCCCTGAGTTGGCTCCTTCTGTATACAGGACCTGACTGAGACCCCTGGCCCATTAGGAATTGGGCACAACTCATGCCCACCTACAGACCACATTATTACTTGGTCCCCAAACCTTGCGCTCTCAGGGCAGCTAAAGAAACAGCTTTACCACTTGCAGATCAAGGGTTTACTGGAATGTGATTATTTGCTTTTCTTATTTGATTTTATAGAGGAACTGGATTATTGCAGGCCAGTGTTCTGTTTGTTCGGAATGCCTGCTGCTTTTAGGCACCACCTGATACCAGCTTCTGGCTGGCCATTATTCCCACACAGGCAAAATAACTTGCAGGGAATGTTGAAAAATCTACAGGAATGAATACAACTTACCTATCTAGACATGAAAGCATGTACGCTAAGCCTTCCTCTCCAGAACCTCATGTCTGCTCACACGAATTTGGAGATCTGTTTTTTCTTAAGATTTCTCATTGGCAGGAATAACATGCCTGCTCTTTCTTGCAGCAATCTCATGAGCCAAAGAACACCTTTTTAGAAGTGAAAACTCTATTGCAAATCACTTGACCGAGGAACATCTAATTCAGGTGAATTTTGTTCATCAGGGGCTCACCATCCCCTCTCTGTGGTCCTGTGGCAGACAGCTGGCCTGCTTTCCTCCCTCCCTCCAAGTTTGAACAAATACATTGAACACCCATTCTGCCACCGTGCCTCTGGGTGCCCTGCCCACATGACCCCAGGGTCAGCCCCTGGCAGGCAGGCAATCCCGGGGAACACAGGCCCAGGCTTTCCATCTGTCAGCTGACTCATCTATGTGGAATCTTGAAAGAGTCCATAGTCCCTGAGACGGGAATGAGTGGGCCTTCTCTCAGTGAGCACAGACCGGCTTTGTTTTCCTGCAGGGGCCGTGGCCTGGCGCCACTCTCCACCAGGAGGGAGGGTTATGACCCTCCCCACCCTGAGCAATCATGGCAGGGACCCAGGGCCACCCATAATGACTGCCTTTGGGGTGCTTAAGCTGCTGGCGCCCGTCTGGATCTTCAGAGATGGGGTACGTGAAAGAATCTTGGCGAGTGCAGGGTCCTGGTTGGGAGCCAGGGAAGCCCAGTGCTTATTCTGGGTGGACGGGATCTGTGCCTTCTGGACACCAGCAGTCTTGGGTGAGGTGGCGAGTCTTGGTCTGCTTTGGGGCCAGCATGTGGATTTCTGGGCTCGATGGCCTGAAGGGAGGAGCCAGTGCTGGCGGAGGCCCCGTAGGCTTGGTCTGTGCTTCCCTTGGGGACTGCTTGCCGGTTAGGCTAGCTGGCATCCCTGGAGGTCCAGCCCCCACGTGGAGGGACCCCTTGAGGTGCTGAGCTCCGGAGGAAGGCGAGCTCACCAGACGGCCTGCAGCTGTCAGGAAAGTCCAGGCAGGGGCTCCCCTCGGCGCCCCCGGGGCTGAGGCAGGGGTTTCAGAACAGGCCTGAGGCTGTGAGTGAGGACAGGAAGAGCGGGCCTTGGGCGGGAGGGATGATGGGGGTGGTGTCTGAGGCGGTTTCCTCAGGCTCGCTGTCCCCGTCGTCCAAGCCCCCAGCGAGGGACGGGATGATTTTGACCACTTTCTCTCCAAAGTGCACCTGCTTCTTCCTAGCTCCCAGGTCTGCTGGCTCCAGAGTGAGCTCCACCAGGGTGTCGGGGGGCTGCCGGGAGGGCGCCTCCTTGGTCCCCTTCAAGATGCTCTTCATGTGGGTGAAGAGGGCGCCGGGCCCCTCCTTGAGGGCCCCATGGAAGGTGTAGGTCTGCTCGGTGTCCCCGGCGCCGGTGGTGCTGACGGCGCTGCCGCAGGGGTCAGTGTACTGGCCCGGGGAGGCCGGCGCGGCGGGGGCAGCCTTGCTCCTTGTCCGCTTGCTCAGCAGGAAGTAGGCCAGGCCGGTGACGATGAGCATGGAGCCTGGAAGAGATCTGGGGGGTCAGGCATGCTGGGTGTGTCGTGGGAAAACCAAAGGCCACCTTTCCAAAGGCCCATGCCACGTGAGGCCATCTGGCCAGAGGCAGTGCCCTCTGACCTGGCCCTCAGCGCGGGCTCACTTGATGCTCAGGCCACTCCTGTTAGACTTGGGGACCACCCTGCCCTGGGGAAGGGGCCCACACTGCGCTCTGGCCCTCAACCAGCCCATTAGCCGGGAGGCCTGGGACCTGCTTTGGAAATCTGAGGATGGGCTCTGCCCGGAGGACCTGCCTCTAATCCCCTTGCCCAAAGCCCACATCTTATTGATTGTTGACACTGGCGCTGCCCATCTGGCCTCCCCGTCTCCAGGCACAGCTTCCCTTTCAGACGGCTTTAGGGCTGGCCCCGTAATGCCTTCAAGGAGCCTGGGCCTGGTCATTCCCAGGAGTGGGTGATCCCCTTGGCTTCAGCCTGCCCCAGTTCTCACTGGAGAAACCCCAGAGAAATGCTAATCCCTTTGGGTATGTCTAGCAGAGAACTGGCCCCCTGTTGCCCTGCCTCCAGACCACACCCAGCTTCCTGGGCAGGGCTCACCTGTCACCTCCCTACCTGCCTCCACTAAGATGCTGATGCTCTGTCTCTCTTGCCAGGAGCCCCCTATCTCTTCAACCCTCCCACCCCCCCCACCCCAGTCCTAAAGGCCAGAGGAACCTCGTGGCTCTGGCTGTCCATGGAGTGGGCAGTTGTCAGAGTTGACTCCTTCTCAGGAGCCCCCATTGGGTGGGGTGGGGGCTGCTGCATGGAGCAGTCTCTATGGGGTATCCTCGGGTCCATTAGCAGAGATCTCAGGGGGATGAAGAGGGCTCTGGCTTTCAGCTTAATCTCTTGGGTGGTACTGCCGATAGTCACGAAGGAAGGGCAACTGCTTGTACAGGCAGGAGGTGGGAAGAGGGGAGTTCCCAGCAGAAAAGGTCACGGACAGAAACAGATGGAGGAGGCCTTGAGTCATGGGTTCTGCAACCAGAACACTGACAAGTAGGGCCTCTGGGGGGGGGGGCAGGGAGCAGGAGACAAGGCTGGGAAGGATTTTAGGGGTCACATCGTGGGGTGCCTGGGGAGTGTGGGCCTAAACGGGTAGGCCCACTGGGAGACTCGGAAGAAGGACAATCCTCAACCCTGGGACGGCTCTCAGGGCACACAGCGGGGGCAAGGACGCTCTGGGCCTCTTGCCACCTGCACAAGGGGTGTTCCTCCATTTGGTCAGGCTGGAGGGCTCTCACCCCCACACTCCAGGCCAGCTTGAGAGAGGAGACCAGAGCCAGGGGGTTGGGGGTCGGAGGGATTGCACCTCCACCATCTGGGCGCTCCTGCCTGGGATGGGCGCTCCTGCCTGGAATGGTCACTCCTGCCTGGGATGGTCACTCCTACTTGGGATGGTCACTCCTACCTGGGATGGTCACCCCTACTTGGGATGGTCACTCCTACCTGGGATGGTCACTCCTGCCTGGGATGGTGACTCCTGCCTGGGATGGTGACTCCTGCCTGGGATGGTCACTCCTGCCTGGGATGGTCACTCCTACCTGGGATGGTGACTCCTGCCTGGGATGGTGACTCCTGCCTGGGATGGTGACTCCTGCCTGGGATGGTCACTCCTACCTGGGATGGTCACTCCTGCCTGGGATGGTCACTCCTGCCTGGGATGGTCACTCCTGCCTGGAATGGTCACTCCTGCCTGGGATGGGCGCTCCTGCCTTGGATGGTCTCTCCTACCTGGGATGGTCACTCCTACCTGGGATGGTTGCCCCTACCTGGGATGGTCACTCCTACCTGGGATGGTCACATGCCAGACCAGGACTGGGTGGAGGAAGCAGGCCACGGACAGCAGCATGTAGGCCAGGAACTTCTGGAAGCAGCCCAGCCAGTGGGCCCTCTCCCTGGCTCTGTGGGCCAGGGAGCCTGGTGGACACCTGGGGGCGAGGGTCCCAGGGTCAGCGGGAAGCAGCAGCCAGGAAAGCTCCAGCTATACCAGAAGACCCTCTGCCCAGGGAGCTGTCCTGGGCAGCTCCGGGGTGCCGTGGGGGTCTCTGCTGACCCCTAGTGGTCTTTCTTTGGTGGCCAAGCCCCAAGCGGCAGGCTAGGCTGGGATTTCCTGAGTGGGTGAAATGCCCTCAGGTCCCCGGCTCTTGCCTCCCCGGCCCTGAGAAGTTTGTGGAAAGGATTCTTTAGGGTGGTGGTGAGCAGAAATGGGGAAGGTGGTCATCTAGGGCTGGCCTTGTAAGGTGTGGGGACAGCGGAAGGCAAGGCTGGTAACTGACCTTGCAGGTGCTGAGAGCCAGGTGCTCCAGCCCTGATGCCCTCCCTCATGGGTGATGGTGACAGGGGGAAAGGGACAAAGCTCTGCTCCCTGCAGGTGGCCTACAGGGTGCTCGCGGGTGTGTGGGTGGCTTGGCATTGCACCAGGGGGACTGGCCGCTCCATGGCCTTTGGGCCTTCCCAATGTTTCTGAATGGAGCAGACCCTGAATGCACTGTCCGTTTCCTCCCTTGGTTGGAGGAGGGAAAGAAGATTGAGCCTTGGTGGTGTTGGTGGTGGGACTGGTGGAGGCGCTTCCAGACCCAGGGCTCCCCACACCTCGTGCAGGGAAAGGTTCACTGGTGTTTGGGGAGCAGGAGGTCCTCCAGGGCTTGGTCTCCCTGGGGGAGACATCTGGGGTGCCTGGGGCTGGGGGATGGGTGAAGGGTGGGGCTTCTGGAGGCTACTTACTGGAAGCAGATGGCCAGCAGCTGAGCCACAAAATAAGCCCCTTCACACACAGAGACGGCGGCACCGGTGAACCTGAGGGTGGAGACAGGTGAGGGAGGATGGCTCCTTGAGCTCCTCCCCCGCTTTCCCACAGCTGCCCTCTCTCAGCCAGACTCTCTTGTCGTGGGGACTTAGTCCGGCCACCCAGCCAGTGGTCACTGGGTGCTGTCTCCATACCAAGGCTGCGCTGTGCCCCCTGGTCCTTCACTCCCCTCGTTCCTTGACTCCCCAACCCCCTGGATTTCTGGCACCCCAACTTCCCAAATCCTGGTCTCCCAGCCCCCTGGTCCCTGCCCCTGGCCCTCTGACCCCTAGTCCATTTGCTCTCTGGCCCCCCACCCCCCTGACCCCAGCACCTTGGCTCCCTGACTCTTTGACCCCTCTGGACCTTGGTCCCTGCCCCCCCACCCGATTCCCCCAGCCATCTGATCCCCTGGCCCCTCGCCTGTCACCCCTTCCAGCCTCTGTTGAGCATTATGACCAGAGACACTAGACTGTGGACTCCTGTAGGGAGACCCTCTCTAATTCCCCTGTGCAGCCGTACCCCAGCATGGATGGCCTGTTGGGAGGTGCTCCATGTTTGTGCATTGGAGTGAATGAATGAGTCAACCAGAGGATATGCTATTCTGCAGGGAAAGGCAGCTTGAGAAGGGGACGAGATTATCCCAGGACCTTGAGCGTTTCTTTCTCTCTGTCTTCATGATCATTTAGTATTGAAATTTCCACTTTCTCCCACTCTCTCAATACCTCCCGGGGCCCACCTAACTCTTACCCCTCAGCTTTTAAAATAAAGTTGACTTTCATATAATTATCACTACTTGCTAAATATGGGTGTAAGGGTTTTACAAATATCAGCTCATTTAATCACTGGAAGAGTTAAACCCATTTTATAGATGTGGAAATTGAGGCTCAGAGAGGTTAAGCTCCCCATCTGTGGTCACACAGCTGATCAGTGGCAGGGGCAACATCTGGTCCCAGAACCCCAGCTCCAGAGTCTGTGCCTATCACCTTCAGCAAGCCATGTGCTTTGTCAAACAATTGGCATTGCCTTTTTAGAAAAAGGCTGGGAGAATAAAGTGACTCATTCAGAGTTACACTCAGGTACTACAGAGGCTGTGCCACTTGGCGCCAGGAAGACCCACCAGCCACTCCAGTGGGGCTGCAAATGCAAGCAGAGACCCTGCCAGTGTAGCAACAACTTGCCTGCGAGGCCCCTGGCCAGGGCTCCGCAGGCCTGGGGCAGCCCTTCCCCAGCGATGGCAGGCAAGTGTGAGGAAGGCGATGGGGTCCCACTGGAAGAAAGAGGAAGGCAGGGGAGGAAGCAAGCATAGAAAGGAGAAGCCGAGAAAGAAAAGAGGAAGGGAAGCACGGTTCAGTCCTTACCGGGCAGTCCCCATTCTTGGCCATGACCTCTGCTTGGTGCTGAGGATACAGAGAAGTGGGTGGTCATTTTTTTTTGGGGGGGGGGCGGGGGAATGTGCCATAGTTGGCTTATGGGCCACATGCAAGAGAAAACAGAGGCTGGAGCCTGGAGTCAGCCTTGGGGAAGAGTGTATGTGTGCATGGGGGAGGACGGTGGCTGAAGGCGGGAGAAAGGGGAGATGGGAAGGTTTGGATGACCCTTGAGGAATGAATGGGTGCAGCACACAGTGGGTGCACCCCTGCAGGGGTGGTGAGTGGTGCATTGGTGGAGAATAGTTCATGGTGAGGGGTGTGGCTGGGGGCACCCAGGGCGGGAAATCACATCTCCCAGGACCAACCCCAGAGTGACCATGTTGGGGTCGTAAGTCCTGTCTCTTTGAGATGTGGCAGACAATAAGGAAGAGGAAGTATTTTGCATCTCCCCCTCAGCAGCCAACCTACACAATAGGATGGCAATGCCTCATCTCTTCTCCAAAGGGGATGCTTGTGAGTGAATTGAGCCATCAAGTGAGAAAGGGAAGGTCCTGTTTGCTTCTGGACACAGGGGTGAAGGTGCACTGTGTGGGGAAGTGACGTTGCATGGAGAAGTCGTGTCCAGCCACTGGGGATCCAGGGCTCAAGGCTTCCCAGAGTGGAATGCCGCGAAGGAATGTCAGCCCACAGGAATGAAGTGACTGACGGCACTCTGGGCAGAATCAATCAGAGAAGTGAAGGCTTAGAGGCAACATGACGTGGGAGAGTGTGAGAAAGCGTCAGGCACTTGGGCATATTATGTGAACAGTGAGAAGCAAGGTGGAGCCAGAAGGTCACCCAGGAGTGCAGAGCAGAGGCAATGGGGGGCTGTCATCGCTATGTCTCTAGATGGCTGATTCTGTGTTGTGGTGGGAAATGGACTGGAAAAGTGGAAAATGGTTGGCAATTGCAGTGTGTTTTCCAGACCAGCAGCCTCGCAGAGGCTGCACTCAGGAAGGAGGGAGGAGAGGCAGCAGATTTGAGGGCTGCTTGGACAGAGACCTGGCAATTCTTGATGAAGGCGGAGGGTGAGGGAGGAAGAGAGCAGAGGGTCCAGCTCGGTGGCCCCACATAAGGGGTGTTTAGGCAATCATCATCCAAGAGCAGGACCTTGGTAGGTCTGCCTGGCCAGTTATTACCCAACACGGTGCAGCTCAATAACTCCTTCGGTATCTCCTGGCACTGGGAGGTACAGGCTTCCTGCACTGCCAGGAGGAAACCCTGTTAGCCCCCAGGCATCAGGTGGAGGCTGCTGAGAAGCTGGGTCAGAGTCTGCAGGCACCCCAGGTTTTCCTCAACCCCACAGTGCACCATGACAGTTTGCGGAGGTAGCTGGTATAGAAGAAAAGGCATAGGCTGAGGGATGAGAGGGACCAGTTTGAATCTGGGCTCTGTGGTTCACAAACTCTGTGAGCTTTATCTCTGAATTTCCTGAGCTGCAAAACTTGGCCACTACACTCTACACTCCTCATACAGTGGCTGTGAGGATCAAGGGTATCCAAAATATTTAACTGTGCTTGCATTTAGAGGAGCTCAAAACAAGAGCTCTTCTTTAAAACAAGAGTTCAACCATGTTTGCTGAATAAAGAAATTATTAAAGGATGGATGGATGGTGTGCCTGTTTGAAACTGTTATGTACCCCAGTAAAGCCATGTTCTTTGAATCCAATATTGTGGGGGCAGACTATTTTTGGGTGGGGCCTTTTGATTAGGTTGTTTCCATGGAGATGATACAACTGGGTGGGACCTTGTGATTGAGTTGTTTCCATGGAGATGTGACCCCACCCATTCAAAGCAGGTCTTAATCCTTTTACTGGAGTCCTCTATGAAGAGAAAAAAAAAGGCAGAAAACACAGAGAGAGTTCAGAGCCAACACAGAGGACAAAGAGATGATATCAAGAGACACAGCCATTTGGAGATGTTAAGCTAAGAGATGAAACCCAGAGTTTGCCCCGGAGAAGGTAAGTGGGGACCCACAGATGCTTAGGGAGAAAGCCACTGGAATCAGAGGCTGAAAGCAATGAACCAGGAGCAAGGACCTGTGACACCAGCCACGTGACTTCCCAGCTGACAGAGCTGTTCCAGATGCCCGTGACCTTTCTTCAAAGTCAAGGTGTCTTTCTCTGGATGCCTCAATTTGAACATTTTCATGGTTTTAGAATTGTAACTGGTAACTTAATAAGTTTCCTTTATGAGAGCCAATCCATTTCTGGTCTATTGCTTTCCAGCAGCATTAGCAGACTGAAACAGGAGGACAGATGGATGGATGGATGGAGAGGTGGCGCATGTGTAGATGGAAGGATGGATGACACATGGTAGGGTGAGTGGAAGGACGGATGGATGGATGGAAAGATGGTTGGATGGAAGGCTGAATGGATGAAAGGATCGGCGCATGGATGTATGGACGTAGGATGGATGGGTAGGTAGATGGGTGTGCGGATAACTGGTTGATTTGCGAGATGGTCTAAGCCCTGCCCAGATCAGGGTCTATCCTAGAAGCCTGCTCTCCTCCACGTCTGGAGTGGGATGGAACTGCATGGGAGAGCGGGGCTGCCCTCGCCCATCCTGAGCAGGTGGAACAGACAGAAAGGCAGGGAAGGCCGCACACATACTCACAGCAGATAGAAAGCCAGGCTCGTGAACTGCCCCCGCAGGAAAGTCTCGGTGCCCACGCCGATCAACACTAAGGGGAAGAGAAGAGTGGAGAATGGGCTCAGGGGCTCCCTGCCCCAGCACTGCCCACGGGATGAGGGTGTGCCGGGGTGGGAGGCCCTTTGGAGGGCTCCCTGGCTGGGGGGTGAGAGCCCGGGTAGGCTCGGCTCCATGCAGAGCGGGGAGCTGTGGCTGGAGAGAGCAGCACAGGGAGCTTCTGGTCTGGTCCCTTAAGCCCCAGGCGGAGCCCCAGGGATCTTCTACTCCAGCTTCAGGCCAGCGTAGATGTTCTTGCTCTTAGCCGCTCCTTAATGCCCCAGAGACAGACAGCCCTCAGGGTGTCCTCTTGCACCTGCCCCTGGTCATCCTGACGGCCCACGGACAGCACCTGCTGACGGTCTGGGTTTTGGCGCCTGGCAGTGGCTGCACTCGGGACCCCACCTCCCCCATGCCTTGTCAGATCGCTGTCTTGCTGTTTCTATGACCTCATTTCCATGTGCTGATTTGGCGGCTGCATCCATACTCTTGGCTCATTGCTTTGGGCTCAGTGCTGATTAAACCCCTGGGGTCCTGCTCCTGTGTGAGCTGCTGCCCCCTCTTCGGTTGATGTCTATGCTCAAATACTTGATGTCCCACTGTCCCAGGTGAATTTCGTCTTGGACTCAACCTTTGCGGTCCTACCGGCTCCTGCTCCTCTCCTCGCAGGGTCTGTCTTGCTCTCACAGCCCCACCCAGCCAGCCAGCCCTGCGACCTTATCCAATCGCTGGCACCCACATCCCACCGCACCGGCCGAGGACAGAGCACGGAGAACATCCCCTGAGACCTCCCTCCAGGATGGCATCCGTCCTGACACAAGCAGACCTCTCGTGTCCCTAATTGTACACCCCTGTGCACAACAATGTTTCTCTGTCTGGTCTCAGATGACACACCCCTGGTGTTTCCTGAAGTGTGATGCCTTCATGCCTTCTCCCTGTCGGGGAGCCTAGGATGGCTGGGCTGGATGTCACCCTTGGCTGCCTGTGTATGGCCCTTTGTCCCTACTACTCACGGAGATTCTTCCCTGGGTCTGATCTCTCTCCTGGCAGAGATGCTGGGTGCACAGCTGTCCCCGAGGGATGAGGGGTCTCCTGTACTTGTTTAGCAGCCTGTCCGGGCTGAAAGAGCCTTCCATTCACTGCACAAAGACTACCCCCAGGGGCAGGGCACTGCACCTTACTAACCCATCAGCACGTCCCCCCCTCGCTTCTGGGGAGGGTTGGGGAAGTGGTTCAGGGAGGAGGGGGCAGACAGCTTAGCTAAATGATGAATGGTTTGATTGCTCCCCTCTGCCTCACCTAGCTGCTCTGCCAGCTTGTCCTGAGGGAAGCTGGTGAGGACACTGGCGTCCTACAAGTATCAGTGTCTCTAGAAGTCCAAACTTGCAGAGCACGCGATAGCTTATGCCCATGGTCACACGCACATCCTGAGTCAGTACTCAGAGCAGACTGGAATGAGGAGTCCTGTTGTCCCCATTCTACAGAGGGGTGGAGATGGATGCATGGATGCATGGTGGATGGGTGGTATAGAGGGATGGATGGATGGCGGATGCAAGGATGGATAATGGATGGAAGGATGGATGGATGGATGGGCAGACGGACAGATAGACGGGTGGGTGGATGACCCAGAGACCCTGTACAGCTCACCTGAGGACATATGCTAGGAAGTAAATGACCCAGAGACCAAACATGAGACTTCTACTCCTGGAAGAGGGCAGTTCCATGGTTTCCACTTTCCACTAGCTGTTGTGCGTGAGAGAGTGCATGAGTGTGTGTGTGTGTGTGTGTGTGTGTGTGTTGTGCAGGAAAATGCCCCCTCCTTTAGTTTTTACTGCATGTCCTGTTCTGGGCACTTAGCCTGTATTAACTCATTTAATCGTCACCACGGTTCTGTGTAAAGTTGCCATTGCTATCCCCATCTCACAGAAAACTGATGCGTGGAGAGCTTAAGTAAAACAAACCAACAAACCGTCCAGCTCATTTACAAGTTAGGAGCAGAGTGAGTCAATTCTCCTGCACCTCGATTTCCTCCTTATGCCTCCCATAAATTGTGGTTACGAGAATTCCATTAGCTAATCAATGGCCAGCACATCACAGGGGCTCAATGAAATCATTTCCGATACAAGGGTACATTTTGGTACAAGGATCCAGTCCAGTCTGGAGAAGGGGTCTCCCCGCCCTGAGCCCAGGGTGGTGTCTTCTAGTCCGGGCAGAGGCCCGTGCGCCTTACGTTCCTCCCGCGGGCGCCGCAGCAGGGGCTGTCGATTTGCAGCGTTTTATGGAAAATGATCAGCAGATGGCAGTCAAGGACCTTGGGCACTCACTCTTCCCCAATTCTGTGGTTTTGCAGAACTGTCCTGTTGGCTTTTTTAGGTGGTTGTTGGCTGAAGCGTGGGGATCAGCTTGCACTTTCCATGGAAACAAAGCACTGAGAGTCCAGGGGCACGGGAGGGCTGCGCTGGTGGCCCTGCGGGGTTGGAGTCCCTGCTCTGTCTGTTCACTGTGTACCCTGGTTAGGACTTCACTCATCTGAGTGCAGTTTCCTTGTCTGTTGAATGGGAATAAATAAGTTAGACCACACGGAGCTGCCATTAGGACTTGAGAACACAGCGAGTGTAAAGCGCACAGTTCTGTGTGGAATAGATAGGGGGTGTAAAGCTAGGAGGTGCACACAAGGCGTGCTCCTTCCTTCCCCTAGCAGAGACCTGACAGTGCTCACAGCACCTGGCCAGCATGTTTTGCACCGGGGGGTGGGGATGGGGGGGCTGTGCTGGTGTCTGCATGCCCGGGGAACAGGATGGCCCTCGGCTGGAGGAGAAGAGCTGCGGGGATCTGGGAGCGCGTGTGTCAGGAGTATGGCTTCTCGGGCCGAGGTCCTCGGGGGACCCAGCGTGAGCCTTGTGGGCTGCTGTGAGTCCCTTGCACAGCGAGGCCAAGGGGACCTTGAATTCTGCTTGGTTCTCCCGGCCCTGGGGCTGGTGTTACTTGGAGGACCATGAAGTCCTTCCTCCTGTCCCTGCTTCTGTCCCCACGGCCTCAGGCCCAGCTGGCTCCTGCCTGCGGCTGCACAGCCACGCTCTCCATCCGCAGCCAGACTTCTTGCCTTTGGCGGCTTCTCCTCGGGGTGACTTGGGGTCAGTCCCAGATCTGGGCTGGAGAGGGGCATCAGCTCAACCCCGGGGGCATTCGTGGTCCAGCGGGTCAGATGAGGTAGGGACTGGGCCAAGTCTGTGAATGTGGACAGCCGCGACCCAGTTTTGTAGAGAAACTGCTGTAAGGGGCTCTCGGTGTCAGGAGAGACAAGGGGACTGCAGGGAAAGACTTCGTAAAGGAGATTAAGACAAAATTAAGCGAGAAAGGCAGTCAGGAAACAGACATGTCAAATGGGAGGGACACTACATGTGCGGGAGGGGCCCCCATCCCCCCCACCCTGTGATACCCAGCTGCTCAGTCTGCAGCAGAGGGCATGGGGGTAGAGGTGGGCTTAGAGCAGCTGCACTGAGGCCAGACTGTGGGCAAAAGAGGGAGCATGGAGAGTTTGGGAGCCAGCCTATAAGGGGCCAGAGCAGAGCTCCCTGACGTCAGGGAATCTGGATAAGGGGCTCTGGTGAGCCTCAGGTGTGACTGCCTGGCAGATGGGACCAGAGGGGGAGGGACAGGGCCCCTCCCTTTCCAGCAGGGTGGTAGCGGCTAATTCCTTTATTGGTTCTAAAGGTAGGGAGGTTCTCACACTAAAAGGTAAGGAGGTGCTTGTTCTAAAGGTGAAGTGATGCTCATTCTAAAATATAAGGAGGGACTCATCCTAGAATTTAAGAAGGCACTCATTCTAAACACAAGGAGGTTCTTGTCTAAATATACGGAGATGCTCATTTGAGAAGGTGAGGAGGGACTTGCTCTAAAAGGTGAGGAGATCCTTGTTCTAAAATAAGGATGTGGTCGTTCGAAAATGCAAGAGTGCACTTGTTCTAAAACGTATAGGGATGATCATTCTAAAAGGTAAGGCCTTCACCTAAGGAGGTGCTGGTTTTAGATGTGAGGAGGCGTTCATTCTAAAAGTAAAGAGGCACTCACCTTCCGGGCCATGCAGGGGCAGGGTTGGCCCTGCATGAGCCTCAGGCGAGTGAGCCAGAGGTGCGTGAGCCTCAGGTGTGTGAGCCCCAGGTGAGTGAGCCCAGGTGTGTGAGCCTCAGGTGTGTGAGCCCCAGATAAGTGAGCCTCAGTTGGGTACCTGCCAGCTGGCACCCAGAGGTGTGTGTGGCCCAGGCCTGAGGTTTTCAGGCACTCCTGGGGGTTGGCCCACCCTTCTGATCCTACTTCCTACCTGGTGACAGGCAGGTGGGCGATAGAAGAGCCTGGCCAGTATCTCTGAAAGTACCTGTGTAGGGCCTAGTTAGTTCAGTGTGACATGGCCCTGCCTGCATCAGCATCCAACAGAACACACGGCCCTGGGGCCATTGCCCTGACCTGGGGATGGGGGACCAAGGAGCTGACAGTTTGGCAAAAAAGAGAGAGGGGTATGGAGGGCATATAAGTCTGGGCTTCAGAATAACACATTCTTTATCACAAAGAACTGCCCCCATCCCTGGCTGTGCTGACCTTCCCCTTGCAGATGGGTGGGTGCATTTACCACATCCCTAAGCAGTGCTTACCTTTATGCCCCTTTCATCCAACCTCAGTATTCTCAGTTACCCTCTAGCCCCCCACTTCCAGCCCAACAAAACCCCATTGCCAGCCTCCTGGAGCACAGCCCACCCCCTTCCTCTGTCCCACATCCCAGCACAGTCCAGTTTCCATCCACAAGCCCTGCCCATCTCATGCCCTGCTCCTCTGTCTGTTCCCTTATGCATGGGCAGGTGAGTTTCAGGTCTGAGCTGTTTGTTCTTCTTTGGGCTCAGCAGGGACCACAGATTCTGTGGCAAAGAGTCTGCATATGAAAGCTCTGGCCCCAGAGTCCATGGTCAAAGTAGCATGAGGCCCAAATCGAAAAGACTGATCTTTGGCTTCTCAGGGTAGTCATAAACCCTCTGATCTGCTTCCTCTTCTAGAAAATGGGGGGTCACACAGACATGCGTCCAAGGGTGCTGTGAGCATCCAATCTTAGCAAATCATAGAATGTTGTGCAAATGTAGACTGTGGCTAATAGAATAACTAGGAAAGGCAGGCTGTTCCCATCACCACTCTCAAAGGGGAGGAGAGGGTTTGTTCTCATCCTTTCTTTCTGTTAATGTGCACGTTTATTGAGGATAAAGAGCCCTCCTCTATGTCATCATTGCTCATTGATTTTCCTGTCTCAGATCCTACTCCAAGCCATGGTTGGGATGTACGTAGTCCAAAGCCAGCTTCATCTGTCTCTGTATCTCATGTGCAACACCGTCTTTGCACCTGGCTAGGATCCAAAGGGGCTCCAGGTAAGGGCTGGGGTTGGTCCCTGTCTTGTGCTGATTGCCCAGGAGGGTGTTTCCTGCTTTTGATTGCAGGCCTTGGTGCTGCTCTTACCTCAAGGATGGGTTTCACGGTGGACTGTTGCTTGTCTTCTTTTGAGTCCATCACAGCACTGAGTTTGGATACCTGTCTTGCAGTTAGTGCAGAACTCTTGGTGGCAACAATGGGTACTTTACAGAGGTCACTTGGGACCCCATTAACTGGCTTTTCAGGTCAGGCAGTGACCCTAGATGCCTTGGTAGCTAGATGAGAAATTTCATGCCCACTGTTGCTGACAGCCTCATAACTTGCTTTGTCATGTTGATCTTTCTCTTTGTCTTCAAGTAGGGTGTATCTCCTACTGATCTTCAGGGTCTTCAATGACATACCAAGTAAGGATCCACCAGACTTATGATGTTGTCTGTGGACGGGTCAGGAGAAGTGGCCAGGAGAAGCAGTGACAGCCAGTTGTTGCAGTTGAAGGCTAGATCTGCACCATTTCTGAGACTATGGGGATGTTGGAATCAGTTGCTAATGACTTCACTGAGATAACAAGGTAGCAGCAGCAGGCTTCCCTAGCTTGGGACAAGTTGTGGCAGATGCTAAGCACAACAGGGAGATTTACCTGTTCTGATGAAGAGCAATCAGCTGATACACAGGAGCCAGGGTTCAAGATTCCAGGAGAAAATTTGCATAGTTTGTAGTAGAGGCTTTGGGCATTCTGTTGGAGGAGACCTTCGATATGTTTCGAAAGCATGTTTGGGGAGAATTCCCCAAAGGCAACATAGTCCATGCATTCTCTGCTAGATTCTCTCAACATGAGCCATGGACCCGAAAGGACCAGGCAGGAGGTCTGTTTTGTTTTGCCCTTATGGAAGACTCCTGTGGTAGATTACCATAATGCCCCCAAACTATTAGCCTCTTGGTATCCGTACCCTTTGTTATGTGACTCTGCAGTCCCTGGCAGTGAAGCAAAGTCTCTTTCACTAACCCTTGCGTCTCAGCTCAGCTTTGGCCAGTGGGATGTTATCAGATATGATAGAAGCAGAGATTTGAAATGGACTTGTGTACTGGGCTGCTGTCTTGTGCCTCTGCCATTTCTATGAGCTCATGCCAGGCCAGCCTGGGAGAGCACGAGGGACATAGAACAGAGTCATTCTTACCAGCCCAGCCAAGGCCAGCCTAGAAAAGCCACACCCAACCAAGGCTAGCAGAGCTGCCTAACATGGTCCCATGTGTAGGAGCAATATAAGCTTATTGCTGTATGGTAGTAAGTTTTGCAGTTGTTACACAAGATTATCTTGGCAATCAATAACTGATACATCCACTTTTGAAAACAGTTTTATCATGGTATAATTGACCCAAAACACTACAATTTGATTAGTTTTGGTGTGTGTATGTACCCATGAAACCCTCACTACCAATCAAGGTAATGAACAGATCTAACATCCCAGAAGTTTCCTTGTACCGTTTTAGACCTCCCCTCTTGCCTCTTCCTTTGTCTTCAAGCAACTACTTATCTACTACTTATGGTCAGTAGTAGATAACTAATAATAACTAGTTATATTATATAATAACTAATAATAACTAAAATACTAACTAACTAAAGAGTAGTTAGTATTTTCTAGACATTTATATATATGTATACTTCTTTGGTTTTCTATCTTCATTCAGCATGATTGTTTTGTAATTCATCCATGTAGCCTGTTTGGGTAGTGTCCTCTTCTCTTACTCATCAGTACTCCATGGTATATTATTTATTGATGGATATTTGGGCTCTTTTCAATTTTTTGACTATTTGGGCTACTGTGAACATTCATGCTTTCTTTTCTCTTGGGCAAACACCTAGGAAAGGAATTGCTGGCCAATACTGTAGGCATTTGATAAAGGTTTTAAGAAACTCCCAAATTGTTTCCAAAATGATGGTACCATTTTACATTCTGATCAGCAGTGTTTGAAGTTCCCAGTCATTTGCATCCGTGTTTACACTTGGCAGAGAGAGTCTTTTAATTTTAACCATTCTCATAGGTATGTAGTGGTATCTCACTGTGGCTCCAATTTGCATTTCTGTAATGACTAGCAATAGTGAATATCTTCTGATGTGCTTATTTCCCATTTGTATCTCTTCTCTGTTGTAGCATCTGTTCAAATATTTTACCTTTAAAGAAAGTAGTTTGTTAAAAAAAAGAACACAGGTTGTTTATTTTTATTGAGTGTTAAGAGTTCTTTATGTATTATTCTAGATACTTCCTTATAAGATATAGGACATGAAAGTGTTTTTCCCCAGTTTGTGGCTTGTCTTTTCATTCTCTAACTATGTATTTCAAATAGTGAAGGTTTTAATTGTGATGGAGTCCAATTTATCTATTTTTTTCTTTTGTGGATTATGTTTTTGGCATTATATTGAAGAAATATTTACCTACCCTATCAGTGAGATTTCATCCTATGGTCCAGAATTTTTATAGTTTTAGGTTTTACAGTGAGGTCTGTGATCCATTTTGAGTCAATTTCTGTACATTGCCTAAAGTATAGATCAAAGTTCAGTTTTGGCTTATAGATATTCAATTGTTCCAGTATTGTCTGTTGAAAAAAATGGTTCTTTCTCCACTAAATTGCCTTTGTATTTTTGCCAAAATTCAATTTGTCTGTGTATATGTGGGCCTATTTCTGGACTCTCTCTTCTTTTCCATTGTTTGGTTTGTCTTTTTTTGAGTTAATACTGCACTTTCTTGATTTCTGTAGCATTATAAATAAATCTTGAAGCCAGGTACTGTTAATCCTCTAATTTTGCCCTTCATTCAAAAGGTTGTTTTGGTCAGCTTAGGACCTTTGCATTTCATGTGAATTTTGGAAGCAGCTTGTACATTTTTAGAAAAAAATTTGTTGGAATTTTGTTGGGGTTGAATTGAATCTGTAGAACAATTTGGGAGGAATGAGCATCTTAAACACATTAGGTCTTCCTACCCATGAACAAGGTATGGTATAGTGCTCCTTTTATTTAGCTCTTCTTTACTATCTTTTAGCAATATACTTTAGTTTTCAGTGTACCTAAATCTTTCATATCTTTTGTTAGATTTATCTCTAAGAATTCAATGCTTTTGATGTTATTGTAAATTGTAGCTTTTGAAATTTCATTTTAAAACTGTTTATCACTTGTATATAAAAGTACAGTTGATTGTTGCATACTGATAGTTGTCCCTCGTGCTTTCCTTTCTTTTCTTTTCTTTATTGCACTGGCCAGGACCTCTAGTGTAATGTTGACTAGATGTGAGAGTGGACGTCCTTGTCTTGTTCCCAATCTTAGGAGAAAAGCATCGGTAATTTACCATTAAATACCTGTGTATGTATGTATGTATGTGTATATATCTATGCATATATGTATATATATATTTTTGGTAGATGTGCTTTCTTAGATTGAGGATGCTTCCCTCTATTACTTTTGCTGAAGTTTATCCCCAAAAGAATGTTGGATTTTGTCAAATGCTTTTCTATATCTGTTGAGATGATACTATGGCCTTTCTTTTTTAGTTTCTTAATATGATGACTCACACTGATTGATTTGCACATGCAGAACCAACCTTGCATTCCTGTAATAAGCTCCACTTGGTTATGAATAGTATCCTTTTTAGATATTTTTAACTGATTTGCTAAAACTTGTCTAGAATTTTACCTTCATGTTCATGAGAGATATTAGTCAGCCATTTTATTTTCTTGTAATGTCTTTGTATAGCTTTGATATCAGAGTAATGCTGGCATCATAGAATGAATGAGACATTGTCCCTCCTTTTCAGTTTTCTGGAAGGTTTTGTATAGAATAGGTATTATTTCTTCCTTAAAGTTAGACAGACTTCCACAATTCAGTGTTACTACTGACAATTCTGCCTCCCACTTCGAAGGTCCTTGTAAGGACCCACAGGGGAAATCTCCTCTGGGTCTTGATGTCAGGGATGCCTGAGGTATTGGTTCCTCATTTTTCCTCTGGGTTCAAAGAGACTGTATCTATCACTTCCACACGGATGGTTTCCTAGTGTGCATGGGCCCACCAAGTGTTCTCTTTACTACATCAAATATGCCATGCTTCCCCCTCTGACCCTTACCCGCTCTATGGCTTACCCTCCTGGGTTCCCTCTCCCAATGTTTGCCACTTATATCTGACTACATCCTTTTTGGTCAAAGCCTTCTTCAGAGCAGAATGGAGAACAACTTGAAAAAACTGTCAGCTCATTAAAAAAAAACCCAAAAAACCAGAAATCTGGGCTACCATCTTCTTGTGTTTTGATTGCTGCAGCCTGAGTTGAAATAACCAGGTTCCTAGGGGTTTGCCTTAACAACCCAAGCTCTAAGCAGGAAGGGAAATCTTACACATGTTAGGCCTTTCACAGTTTTGCCCCATTCTCCCTGTCATGGATTGAATTGTGTCCCCTCCAAAAGATATCTTAACCCTAGTACCTCGACTATGGCCTTATTTGGAAAAAGGGTCATTACAGATGCAATTAGGCAAAATAATAAAATAAGGTCATCCTGGGGTAGGGGGGCTCTTAGTCCAATATGAGTGGGGTCCTTATCAGGTGAGGAACTTTGAACACAATTTTGGGAGAAAACCATGGGATAATTTAGGCAGAGAACATCATGGGCTACCAGCAAGTCACCACCAGAAGCCAAGAGAGAGGCCTGGAACAGATTCTTCCCATAGACTCTGAGGGCACCTTGATTTTGGACTTGTAGCTTCCAGAAATACAGCTATGAGAGAATATATTTCTTTTTTTTCAGCCATCCTAGTTTATGATACTTTGTTGTTATGGCAGACCCAGAAAACCCAGGTATTCCCTTTCTAGCCTCATGGGTCATATGTTGCTTTGCGCCTTTTCTTTGATCTTCTTTTCTTTCCATCCCATAAGAAGAGCCAATCCCTCTTACTTGTGTTGTCCCTTTGCTCTGTACCGTCCTCTAAAATTGACCAGCACTGGTTGAGAATCTTTGTGTCTTGTAGTTTACTACATTAGTCATAGCTTTACTGAATCTTTACCAACCCAGATGGTAGGCACAATTGTCATCCCCACTTCATGGAGGAAAAAACTGAAGTTTAAAGAAGTTAAGTGACTTGCAAAAGTCACAAACCTAGACACCAGGGCACACCAGACAGGTGGACTATTTTCAAATAAATGAATCATAAGCAGAGTGCCAGATTTCTTATCCTAAACCTAAGAAGGTGGACACAGGCACAAAGGAATAAAGAAAGACATGCTTGCACCAAATAGAGTTATCTTTTCATGGTAGGAGGGTGGAACAGAGGAAGGGATATTCAGTTTACTCATTGGGACAGTCAGATAGATGGGAGAAGGAAAAAGTCAACATCAGCTTGAAATATCTGTAAACACAATGCAGTCTTGCATGGGCAATCAATTCACCTGCATCTGCTGGAGCCCACGATGCTTTCTTAGATGGCAGGAGGTGGTCATGGGATATCCATTTAAGAGAATGTAAATTAGCATGGAAAGCCCAAAATGATTGCTTCAGAAGCATTAGTTTTTGTTGAAGGCTTTGAACAGGGTTAAGGTCAATCTATGCATTTGCTGTACTCTTTAAAATAATAATGAGCACACCAGGGTTTTAAGTGAGTCTTTTGTCTTACTCTATATTAATAAACCAAATCTCCAGTTTGAATGGAGTGTGGCTACTGGAATGCAGCTCTATCCTTTATGTACAGAGGCAGGTTAATAGGTCAAAAACCTGGAACAAAACACTCTTCTTCTTTTTATGGAGGGTGAAATCTCTGGACCTTGTGCTCCCTCAGCCCAGTTAAAACCCTTTTTCCCTAGTTTGAGCCTAGCTTGGAGTCTAAACATTTAACTCAGCATGCCATCATCTGTCTTCAGGAGAACACAGTGAGAACCATCTGTGGGGCACTGAGGGGCAGCCAACAACCTGTCCATAGATGCCCCATCACATTGGCTTCCCCGGGTGGCACCCCATCTCAGCAGCAGAGAAACTCAAAGACCACAAATGCACAGACACACACACACACACACATGCACATATACACACATGCATAAACATATCCACTCATGTGCACATGCTCACACACACTCAATGCCAAGCAGACAAAGCAAGTGTATAAAGCCAGTCAAGTATAAGACAATAGGCCGGGGACAGAGTTTTCTAATTTTACAAACACTTCTGGATGGATGCAGTATGCCCATGCCTGTGTACCCCTGCTTGGCTTGGCTGTAGCCATATTCCATCTCTGCTCCCAAACCACAAGTGGTGAGGGGCTAGGCCTGACAGTCAGGCAGGAATAGCTCGTGTGACAGAACCTCAACCCAGAAGGTCCAGAATGAAATTGGACACGGAGTCCTAAGGAAGCGCCATCCAAAGGGAAGGATGATCCACAAGCCAGGTGCGTTCCAGGACACTCTGAAGCTCAGCCACAGGACTTTGGGGCTCTGATGGAGGCTCCAAGCGTCCTGCTGCCCTGACAGCTCTGGATCCCGTCTGCAGGAAGGCTGAGGGTGTAGGCCACTGGTCCCTGCAGGCTGCACTTCAGATGACTTTGCCAGGTCTCTGCAAAGCTTCAGCTTCTGCTTCAAGTTTCGTTTCCTTGCTAGCAGCGGTAGTCCTGCACATGAGGCCTGGATTTCTCAGTAGAGGATTTCAAAGAGACAGAGGCTCAGGGAAATAAGGGACTTGCAAATCTTATACACTGGAAACAGGCCAGGAATACAGCGATGCTGGAAGAAACTTGAGATTGGCCCCAGAGTGCCTGAGCCCCTGTTCCATTTTCCACTCACCCCCAGCCCTGGAGAAAGCCAGAGCAACATATTTGAAAGCCTGGCTACTGGAAGGGAACTCATGGGCTATTTTTAGCCCGGATCTGACATCAGAACGAGGAGGAGACCCATCTCTCAACATCGATAGCTGCCCTCTGTGCAAAGATAAAGCGTTGTGGTTACGATGGGATGCATGCACGGAGCTACAGACCTCCCTTTGGATGAGATAAACAGCCTTCAATGAACTCATTAGGAGGGCAGGTCCATACATTTTTAATCAGTTTCTCGACAAGAGGGAGAGCTCAGCTCCGGCGGAGTGTTGTGATTCTCATCCATGCAGACTGGAGACAGCCACAGTAATTTCTAATGTTGAAGAGGCTCATTTTATGTTTTTGGAAACCAGGGCCAGAGCAGGGTGGGTGGACTTAGGAGTCACAGTGGTGGACCAGGACTCGAACCCCTGTCAGGTGAGCCCTGATTCGGGTCACCTTAACCACCCAGGCTGGGCTGCTGGGGGCATTAGTGGAGGTTCCCTTGTGTGGAAGTGACAAGGTAGTTTGGAGGGAGGTTAGAGCTGGAGCCCCATTACCCTCGTCCACTGGGGTCCAATTCTGGACTCTCTCCTGGTTCCACTGGGCAGGGCTTCCTACCCTGAGATGCAGGGCCGGCTTTGGCCAGAGGTCTGGCCTTTGTGAAATTCTGGCCTGTGGCATGACCTTGCTCAAGGTCACCTCCCCTATATGAGTTCAGTTGCTGTATTTTGTAAAAGGGGATGGGGTAGGACTAAAGGATTTCTAAAGCTCTTCCCGATCCAGTCAACTGGCCTAGATGTTGGAAAAGCCCCTTTGTTTGTCAACCATGACCCTAGCCAGCCCCCTGGAAATGTCCCAGATCCCCACCGGACTTGGGAGTGTCATGGGGGCTCTCTCCAAGAGGTTCACATTCTTATTTCCATTTAACTAAGTTGTGTTCTTGCATCCTTGACCCTCCAAAACACCCTGGCCAACAGGTCCATTGCATGGACCCCAGAGGGCCACGTGGGGGTCACCCCAGGTCACACATCTGGTAAGTGACAGGCCTGGGCTGGGACCTGCAGAGACTGAGTTCAAGCTTGGGGACCTTCCCCAGTCCAGAGGCTCATACAGAAGTTTTGTCCCGTGGCAGGGAAAGGCTGATGAGCAGTGTGTGCCTCTTCCTTGGCAGCCGAGGGCTTGGAACTGCCTGCTCACTTCCCCAGCACAGATCCTGGCTGTGCAGAGGGCAAGGGGTGAAGGGTCCGGGTCCCTTGGCGAAATGAGAGGTAGAGCTCAGACCAGGGCTGGCGCTGCTTCTGGCCATCTACCTTCTTGGTGAACTGAGTAGCCATGTGAACTGGATGGAGAACAGGGACTGAGTCCAGAAAGCCTTTAAACCCACACTGGGTTCTTGCATCCCAGTAATGAGGGCAGGGGGAGCCTGTGTTCTGCAGAGTTTTCTGTACCAGGGTCCAGGGGCAGCCCGAGGGAAACCCTCTAGCTCAGGCTCCATGCATTGGGAGCTCCCTTTCCTTGCACAGGGGCTGTGGTTTGAGTACAGTAAGATAAGCCTCAGGTGACAATTTCATAACTGTAAAGCCAGGCAACCAATGCCACACTTGCCCAACCCTTTACGCTTTCACGTCCTGTCCCCTATCTCCTCCACCTCACGACTGCCTTCCATGGGAGGCAGGCAGACCCCTCTGCCTCATTTCACAAATAAAGACCCCGAGTCCATCACCAAGCAGGCCCCCTGGCCCTGAAGCCCACCCCAGAAGCCCACCCCACAGTGCCTGCTGCTGCCTGCTGAGCAGTTGATGGGGTTCTCGGAAAGGAAAAGGAAGGACAGATGTCACCAGGTGTGCCTGCCCATGCCCCGGCCAGTGGGCTCCCACCTTGGGCAGCTCTGTTTGCTGTGCCCAGTGTGCTGGGGCTGGCAGTGGGGAGGCGGGTCCTACCTGCAGCAGTGGTGATGCCCAGAAGCCGGCAGGTATATTCCAGCCCAGTCCAGAATGCCTGGCGCTTCATGGTCCTGGGGCCGGGGTAGAATCCCAGCAGGTCAGGCAGCAGAGGCTCCAGCCCTGAGATGCTTCAGCTGCCCCTCAGCAGGCGGGGGGCTGAGGTTGCTCGCTTCAGGTCCCGGGGCCCCAGGGCTCTGTCTTTGCACACCGGTCTTCGCCGCCACAGCCTCGCCGAGGTGTGAATAGGGCTCACCTTCCCGGCTCCACTGCTGGTGCCCTTGCCAGGCACTCAGCTTAATCATTACCTTGGAAGAATGTCCCCGCTGCTCCGGGCAGCCCTGCCCCGGCCTGGAGCTGCCGCGGCCCCAGCGCTGCACTGCGGTCGGAGACCAGTCTGAATAGGGCTGGGCTGGAGGCAGCTCAGAGCTGGGAATTAACCATTTCTGGCTGGGAGGAGGGAGCCAAGAAGGGAGCCAGGGTCCTTCCTTACCAGGCAGGGCAGGGAAAGGCACACCTGGAGCTGACACCTGCCCAGGGCCCCGGGGCACATCCATCCCCTGCAGGTGACTGGAGGTGCCTGTTTGTGTGCCGGTGGGATGGGGGAATGTGTCTTTAAATCACTGGCAGCGACAAGTTTTGAAATGAGTTCCAAGCTTCACTCTTCTGCTTTAGGTGGATTAGAAAGTTGTGGCAAGTTGGACTCAGACCAGGGTGTACTTAACCCAGGCCTGGCCACGAGTGGTTCTCTCTTGATTTTCCCAACATGAGCCCCACATGGGATGTGGGATCTGTTAGGATTCTAGGGGAGGGGGGTTGCTGTGTCAATAATTAACAGGGTGACCTTGGGAGAATCCAAAGCTCTCTGTGAGCCTTAGTGACTTCTGGGGGAAATCAATGAGAGGGTTAGGCTGGATTGGTGGTTCCCAAACAATTGAAGTATCCTGAGAAGCTCAGGACCCAGAAGCTCAGCCTCAAAAATGGAATAATGGTGGGCTTTTCACTAACACTTAACTTACTAATTGGCATAGTGGAATGAATGATGTCAAGTTTCAGTTTTCCTCCCACTTATTCTTCTGAAATCTTTGACCCCTGCTGTTGCCATACGGAATAGACAACAAAAACAACCAAACAAATCAGGGGGAAACTGCCCTAATAATAACGAAAAACTCAGGCATAGTATGTCTTGCTTTTTTTTTTCCTTGTTGAGTTTTCATAAAATAATTATTAGATTTTTTTGCTAGTAGTACAATTTTAATTCAACTGACCAATTTGATAAAGATTTCACAGTATCCCATAAGGACTAAGCATTCTTTTTCTTTTCTGGTTGTTAGCTCATTTTTCCCTTGAACACATTTAAGAATCTTTGTGCTGATGTGCTCTTTAAGGTCAAGGTTTAAAAATGTAAGATTTGGCATATTTAGCTCTTGGGTTAGCAGACTGTGTTTGTCAACTCAAGCCTTGAACTTTGACATGTCTTGACACATGCATGCCTCCCTCTGACCCCCCCAGCCCACCCAAATGCTGGTATCCGAGGGTCTGTGCACCCACCAGTGTAAACAGACCATGCCTTTCCCTTACAGCCACCTCTTTCCCCAGCTGCTTGGTGCTCTCCACCCACTTTTGGAGCCCACTCTTCACTGAGCTGATTGAGACCTTCTGGTTGACCCCACAGCGTTCCATTCCTTCTTCCTTGCCAAGAGCAGCGGATTGTGTTTCAATTTCTGATGCCCAGAAGAGATTGGCTCCTTGGGTCCCTTGGTGGGTGGGGGACAGTTCAGCCTATGGACTGTGGTCAAGGCCTTTCAATTCCTGGTGACTTTGGCTTAAGAATGAGGGTGCGACCCATTTGGGGTCCTGTGCCTGGAAGGGGCACATGCTGATGTGCTTGTGGGGCAGCATTACTCGTCTTTCCAAAGGGGTGTGGTGGCAACTCTGCTCTCCTTCCCTTGGGAGGACTGCTTGGGGATGGACTAGGAGGGTCAGGGCAAAGAGTGGAACCAGCCGGCAATCTATGGGGTGAAATGCCTGGGGCATCTGATGACATTACTGAGCTGCTGAACTGCCTGACACTAGAGCAACCCTAGCTACAGAGCATGGTCATGTGACTAAGACATTTTCCCTGTTGTTAAGCCAGTTACCTTGGGTTTTCAGTTTCAGCTGAAAGCATTTGCACTGACAGAGGGGATTGTGACTGAATACAGTTCTTTCTATAACCTCTTCCTTGGGAGGTTTTTCCTGTGTACCGGGCTCAGTGGAGACTATGAGCCAGAGAGGCTGAGAGTTAGGGGTATTCCTCAAGCTCTGGGGGGTTCCTTCCCCACTGTGGGTACCCTCCTTAAGAGGGTTGAGAGAGGAGTTGTTGGGCTGATGGTAGAAAGAGAGTTGGAACTGCCACTAAAACAAATCGTGGAATAGCCCCATCAGCCATCTGACCCCTAGGGGACCCTCTATGGAAAACCACAAAGAAGATTCTGGAAATATTGATGACCTCTCCATCACCATTAAAGCCCATTTGTGGAGTTTCATGGGGGAGGGAGAATTCTGTCTGGGGCCAGTGTGTTCCTTCGATGTCCAAGAGCTCAGAGAAGAGATTGCCCAGAATTAGGGACAGAGACTTTGAAATAGAAGCTGGCTTGAAAGGTGGCAGAGCCCCTAGACATCCAGTTCTGACCCCGCTGTCACAAATGGGCCTAAAGAAAAGATGGTGCATTTCGTGGAGAAATTAGTGACACTGCCAAGAGCTCCACTTCCAAAGGTGTATGCAAAGCCTGAGAGAAGGGCAGGGAACTGCAGGTGACTGTAATGGGTACAGGTGTCTGCAGGGAGTGTTGGAAAGTGCCCTGGATGACAGAAAGGGAGTCATAGCTCACAGCAGTGAGTGCAGTTGAACTTACCAGGGACATTGCTTGCATCAATGGTGCGACATGGGTGTTACATAGACAAAGTAAAACTTCCATTTCTATGATGTCCCAAGGAGTCCAAACCTGCACAAACGGGTGAAAGTTATGGGGGGGGGGTAAGTTTCCTTGAAGTGAGGAAAGGTATTCTAACCATCAGTTGCTTGGTGAGAGGATGGGCTGTTTTGGAAGTAATGAGCCCCTTGGAGCCTGTATGGATTCAGGGTGGGGATGAGGGCACAGTGGGTCATTCCCAGAACTGAATGGATGACTTGGACCTAGGAGCCTGTGATTCTAGATATCTGAATTTCTTGAAAGCATCCAGACAGAAGCTCTGAGACATGCCAGGGATACTGCTTCTAGACCATGACTCTTGCCAAGCTCCTTGGCTCCAAAGGGACCAAGCTGGGATTTCCTCCCTTGCTTGGTTCCTCTTCTGGCCACCTGTCCACATTCCCTGGATGCTTGGCTGGGGAAGGAAGCAGTGTGAGCAGGGAGGGTTTGGCACAAAGACCTGGGACCCTCCTTTTCCATCCTAATTTCCTTCTCTTTAAAATGGTTGTGAGTCTTTTCACTGGGTATGCTGGTTTGGAATTGTTTTGCCCACCAGAAAAGCCTTGTTCTTTAATCCTCATTCAATATTGCTGGGTGGGATCCTTTTTTATTGTTTCCATGGAGATGTCACCAACCCAATTGTGGATGGTAACATATTTTCCATGGAGATGTGTCTCCACCCATTCCAGGTGGAGTTGCTAACTGCAGTCCTTTAAGAAGGAACCATTTTGGTAAAAGCTGTAGTGCTGACAGAGCCCATAGAGCCAGAGACAAATTTTGGAGATGTAGAAAGAAAACGCCCCCAGGGAAGCAGTTAAAGAAGCCAGTAGAGAAAGCTAGCAGACACGGCCTTGTGCCTTCCAGCTGAAAGAGAAACTCCAAACTTCATCAGCCCTTTCTTTGGAACCAAGGTATCCTTCTCCGGATGCCTTAGTTTGGACATTTATGCCTTAGAACTGTAAACTTGCAACTTAATAAATCCCCTTTTTAAAAGCCAACCCATTTCTGGTATATCGCATTTTGGCAGCTTTAGCAAACTAAAACACTGGGTTAGCAAGAGTTAGAAAGACTGCCTGCGAGGCATCTTGTATAGATCTGACTCCAGGAAGTAAGAGTTAATATAGGGGGACAAGGACAACTGACTGCCCTGAGGCCAAGCTATGTCAGCTTGGTTACTGCAGGATCAACATCCAAAATTGGGACGTAGCTTGGTCCTGACTTGATTGGTGAACCAGGGGCCACAGGAGCAACCAACCGCTCGTTATAATGACAGGGCCCATCTGGAGCTTTTATCTACTACATCATTTCATTTTGCTGTACACTAACCCAAATTTCTGCATCATTGTCTAGAATGCCAGACTTTCCAGATTAGAAAGACAGGTTGACTCAACAGACTAACAATAATTCCCAGGCGATAAATTGTCCTGCCTCCAGGCCTTGTGAAAAATGGTGATGATGCCAATGAATATTATAATGGCCCATGCTTGCCAAATAGTAGCTGCATCCCAGGCTTGGTGCTACGTCCTATTAATATAGCCATATTCTTCTCATTTTACAGAGGAGGAAGCAGAGTAATGGGCTGTGAAGTGCAATTGGTGAAGACCATACAGAAAATAAGTGAGAGGACCACTGAACCTGTCAGGTCTCCAGCTGCACCCTCTCTGTTGCCATCCCAGTTGCCCAGGGGCAGACCATTCAGGAGGGCTTCTGGTGGGAATCAGAGGTTGATTGGCTTGGCCACTCCTACACCAGTGGGCAGGTGCTCTGGAGGTCTCAACACAGCCTCCCCAACTGCCTTATCCTGATAGTGGTCGATGAGAACAAGTGCCCCCAATAGCTGGGCTCCCTCCCTACCCTTGCCTCTAGCATCTGTCCACTTCTATAAATGGATGCTTCCCAAACATCCTTGGCTCTATGGGAGGGTCATAAACTGTGCACCATTAATAGCAGCACAAAAATTCCAGATACCCAGGGTGGCTCCAGGGAGCTCAAGCAGTCAGGAAAAGGTGAAATGTGGATATATGCTAATCTTCAGTCCTGTGGGGTGAGGCAGCTTCCTCAAAGTACTGGAACGTCATCGACATAACTCAAAGCAAGTGCCTGTCCCCAGAGAAAAGTCCCTGAGCTCTTCCAAACCTTTGGCCTTTTCAGAGCCCCACCTCTCCCCTCACTTCAGTGTCAGAAGAAAATGAAGACCCTCCTACCTGAACACTTCGTCTCCCCTAACTGCATCTGCACCCTTACCTGTTTCCTTCTGTTAGAAGAAAAAGGGTTGAACCTCTTATGCATTCTATCTCTGTCCTCTTATGTCTTCTTGGACCTTGAATAATCAATAACAGCCTCTATCTTGTATCCTCCACCTCTTCCTTCTGCTAGGTCTACAACCAAGTTCAACCCTCTTTCCCTTTGCAAATATCATGCTGATCTCTCTCCTTCCCTTTACAGCTGGGGCTTTTGAAAGTGGCCCACATTTACTACTCCCTTCCACTATTTCTACATTTCTGTTCATTTTTCCATGTCCTAAAGTGTGGCTTCAACCTCCATCCTGCTGCCTGAGTCGTGTTTTGAAATTGCAAGTCTTCACAAGTTACACTCCTGCCAAATACCTTTGTAGATTTTCCATTAGCTAAAGAATAAAATCTGAATTCCTTTGTCCAGAATGCCAAGCTTCCCATAAGCCGCCCCATACCTCCTCTCCAGCCTCATTGTATACTCCGTGCCTTGCTTTTCCCTCATCCACACCCTGGGGGCAATCTCAGCCTTAGCCTTACCAGGCTGTCCTTCTCTTGATCATATCCTGTCTCCTACTCCTTCTCCTTCCTTTCTTCTGCATCTTTCCCCTCTCTTCCCCTTTCACTCCCTCCTCCACCTTCTTCTTCAATATCCTCTCCATCCTCATCATAACTCGACTCATTATGCAAAGTCCAGTTTGGTATCGCTTCCTTGATAAATTCCTTTCCCACTCTCCTGCCAGAGCTCCCTCCCCCTCTCATCTCCCCTGGCACAAACACTTTGTATTCGAGTTGCCTAAGTTACTTGTTGGCTTCTCCCAAAGGTGTTGAAACTTGGACTCAGTGGTGGCAGATGCTTGAATGAATAAAGGAGGCTTGTCCAAGAGGAGCTTTTTTTTTTTTACATGGGCAGGCACCGGGAATTGAACCCGGGTCCTCTGGCATCACAGGCAAGCATTCCTGCCTGCTGAGCCACTGTGGCCTGCCCAAGGGGAGCTTTTTATTTATATTTTAATTCTTTAGGATCTGTTTAACCAAAGAACAGGAACTAGGCAAAGCTGTAACCTACAGGGTAACAGGGCAGTGGATACATGTTTAGGAATAATCTTTGCCCCTCACTTTTCCCTCCTGCTCTGAGTTAAATGCATTCAGCTTTTCCTTCCTCATAGCATCGGGAGAACCCAGGGTCTGTGCAGTGTTTGTGCTTCCAGAAAAAGGAGGTTGGGAGGGGGGGTTGTGTTGTGTTACTGTATAGGGTTATGTTAACAGTTGCTCCAAGAGTTCCTTGGGTCCCGTGGAGTTGCTGGGTGTCTACGGGGCACTGGTCTGGTCTGGCTTGGATGAGAGCCCTGCTACTGGGAGGGGAGGGAAGGAGTGCACAAGCAGGCTGGGCTTGCTCTTCCTGCTGCTCAGATAAGCACTTTCCCAGCTGTCATTTTTGCCCCTTGGTTCCGGTAGAGGGGATGCTGCAGTGGGCTAGAGACAGGTGCCCTGAGGGCAAATTCCAACTCTGATGTTAATGGTCAGTCTGTGTATGGGAAGGGGACGTGCCATGCCCTTTGGGTACCTGTTTTCCTGCATTTATAAGGAGGCAGTTAGACCTTTCTGTTTCTTTGGAGTCGCTGAAGCTGGGGTCTTTATTACCCTGAACTCCAATTCAATTAAGCTACCTTGAAAGAGAAGACAGCTGACAGGGTGAAAGATTGCCACGTTAGGGGGGAGGCTGGTGGAGGGACCACCTGCTTTGCTGCACAAGCCTTATCCGGACATCGATCAGATGCCCCTGCCCAGCTGCAGGGCCTTGGAGCTCCGTCTCCCGGGAGGAGCTGCTGTAACACAGATTTACTGTACGCAGCCAGGGTAGTTTTAAATACTCCCCGGGCCTTGCCTTCCTGATGGCTGCACGTTTCTAGAAATTGTTCTCTGACATCTGTCTTCCCCAGGGATACTGCAAGATTAAATACCTGCCCAGGTTTGTTGCATTTAGGAGGTTAAATCTCCCATCCTCCCAGGAGTGGATTCCAACATGTGGAGGAAGCAATATTTTAGTCCAAGGAGGCAAGTCAAGCTTCTCTTCTGCTATTGCTTATAAGGAAGGGGTTTCCTCGTTAATCACAGCCTCAGGTGGGCATGGGTCTGGCCCAGGGTAAGGAGCATGCAGGATCCTTCGTGGGGGGCCTTGTTATGCACCCCCAGAAAGGCACCAGAGTGTAAGGATTAGTGTGACGTTAGGAGGAAGCAAAATTTCTCATTCCATCTTAGCACTTTGCTTGATGGCGTTTGAGAACACTCTTAATTTTCTAGTTTAAATTAATTTTCAAAAGATGTCTGTCTCTGTCAGTAAAGTAAGAGAAAAACTTCAGAACACTTTTTTTGTGTGTGGGGGTGATTGGTCCAGGAATCGAACCCATTTCTCTCCCTCATCAAAAGCAAGCATTCTACAATGAACCACCCGTGCACCCCTCCATCAGAACATTTTTTTAAAAGAAGCCAGTCAACATCATTTGTAAGTTCCTACGCATTCAAATAATGTTTTATTCATTTGGTTCTGTTCATTTACCCATTGTCATCACTCAATTGCTAAGCTACATACCAAAAATAGACTTTTTCTTATGGAACGGGGGAAAAAACAGGTTTTTTTTTTTTGTAAACATGGGCAGGCACCAGGAACCGAACCCGGGTCTCTGGCATGGTAGGTGAGAATTCTGCCACTCAGCCACCATCTCACTGCCTGAAGCAGGTTTATTTTTGAAAACACAGGGACTTCCAGATGAAAATGGCTAGCAATACCCCAGAAGGGAGTGTGAGAATGTAATTCACCCCAAGGACGAGGGATAAGGGCAGATGAGGGATTTTGAGTGAAGGAAGATGGTAGATCGCAACTGATTTTGCAGAACACAGAAATCTTGGATCTATTTGCTGGAGTGGGTCATTCCTGTGCTCCAGGAAGGCTTCACTGCACAAGCCCTGAGAGTCTCAGGGTTCAGGGCCTCACAAACTATGGAGGCAGACTCAGGCCTGGGACTAAGCACGGAGGCAGCAGTTGACTGTCTGTAAATAGAGCATTGGACCCTCAGGTCCTCCTCCCACCCCACACAGCCTGGGAGCTGCTTCCCTCTTCACCCATTATCCCTGAGTCCCCCTTCTAATGAAGACCAGAGGTTTACTCTTCAGAGCTGAGTGGTGATGTCCCAGGCCTTGGGGGCTCAGTGAAGCAGAGCCCTGAAAATGGGCTACTAAAGCCAGACCCATTCTGAGTAGCGATTCCCAGCCCCTTCCCCACCCTGCCTCTAGAATGTCAGCAAGCTGACCTATGTCCCCAGGCAGGAGAACGCGAATAGGCTCAGGGAAGACCCAGATACTAACATTTTGGGGACCAAAACATTGAATCATCCTGTAATGAAACCCACAGGTCCCTGAAATTCCCATCAACACACGCACATAATATTTATCACATTCTTAGTGCCTCATCCTAGGTATGGAGACAGGAAAAGGTCAGCAGGTATTTGAGGAAAACCTTCAACACGGAAGAGAGCCCAAAATAAGCAGAAAAAGGGACCCAGAGAGGAAGTATAGACAATATAGGGGACACAAGAAAACTTAAAACCAACAAACCCTGTAATGACCATCTTGAGTATTTATGAGGTATTTCATCTGTAAAACAAAGGCAGGACACAGTGAAAAAATAACCAGAGCACAAGACTCTAAAAATGAAAAACAAGCAAAAACAAACAAACAAAAAATACAAAACCCAAACCAAAATAAATAAATTAATTAATCCAAATCAAGGCCACACATACAAACAAACAAAAAACATAACAGAATGGCTGGAATGGTCAAATAGAACAAAAGACAAAGAAAGGGAGATAAAAGGATAATTCAAGGTGGAAGATTAATTCTAAAGGATTCCAGAAAGATTGAACAGAAAAAGCATCAGGGATTAAATATCAAAGACTGTGGCCGGTTGAATACGGACCCCGGGGGAAAACATGTTCTTCACCTTAATCCGTTGCTGTGGCTGTGAACCCATTGCAAACAAGACCTCTTGAAGATGTCATTTTCAGTTACGGTGTGGCCAATTGAATCGAGGTAGGTCTTAATCGTATCTCTGGAGGCCTTAAGAAAAGAAAGCCATGGGAGGAATCTGAAACTGGAAGTCAAGGGA
This sequence comes from Tamandua tetradactyla, assembly GCF_023851605.1. Taxonomy (NCBI): domain Eukaryota; kingdom Metazoa; phylum Chordata; class Mammalia; order Pilosa; family Myrmecophagidae; genus Tamandua; species Tamandua tetradactyla. The sequence continues at coordinate 3,359,295 of NC_135339.1, forward strand.
ACCAAGAAGAAAAAGGAGCGGACATTATCATGTGATGGGAAAGCCAAGAAACCCAAGGATTGCCCAGCAGCTAGTGTATTACCGACCTTGGGTGGAAGCAGGTCTTCTAGCCTCTGACACTGTGAGCCAGTAAACTCCTGTTGTTGATGTCAACCCATTATGTGGGTAAAGCATAGCAGGAAACTAAGAAAAAGATGGAATACAAGAAAATTTCCCAGACCCAAAGAAAATACTTCTCCAGAATGATAAATGTTTTGGGAAGACGGGGAGTGGGATAGTTATGGAGAAATCAAAACTTAACGCCTATAGTTGATCAAAGATTGCAGCATGAGAACATTAATAAAAAATACGGAGGTGAACGTTAAAAGAAATTGCCAGAGGAGTTGACAACATTTGTCTTTGGGGAGTGAGAACGGGGAGAGGAACGCGTGGAGTAGAGGACAGCTTTTTGTTATCGTTTTGCTGTAAGACTCTTAGCATTTCTTGACTTTTAAAACCCTTTGCATGTATTATTTTGACAAAGCAGATGACAGAAACATGGATAAACATTGAGAAAATGTCCCCTAATCCAGCTGGTAATATCATACAGCAAATCCTTCTAAATATATTTTTATGCATACACAGAAAAAAATATATTTTCTTACCACAACAGGTTTATAATGTGCTTGTTGCTAAATTATTTTTTTCTCTCTCTGTGTGTGTAAATGTTTGTTCTTGGTCTTCTTCTAAAAGGTATATAAAGAGGCTGGATACACATATGTGCAAAATAAGTAATTCAATTGTTCTGAATTGAATGAACAGGGGATTCAGTAACTCTCAGTGTGTAATATGATCATTTTAAATGGCTGATTTTTAACTTAAAATCATCCTGCCTGGAACCATCCATCCTGTCAACAAACATGTAGAGTGTTTACATACAGAAGGCCCATTGCTAGGTAATTCAGTAGAGAATGAAGCCATGTATAGTTAACAAGAATATAATGCTGCATGAATCAAATGCTGTGAAAAAGAAACAAACTGGCTGAGCTGAGCCAGGAAGCCTTCTTAGAGGAATTGGTTTCCAGGAAACACTCCAAGCCACAAATGTGGAGGCCTTGGTGATGGAGAGGGCCAATTTAGCACAATTTATGCCAGCCCCACGCCATCTGCGTTACTGAATCTTGCTGGAAGTGGGTCCATAGAAGCCATGCTATAGCCCTTGTACAAGTGGCCAAGGGCCAGGGAACTCCTTGTTGGTTGCACAGAGCTCTGCCCCTGGCTCCATCTTGGTGATGATACCGAGCTTTCTTCCTGAAGGTTCACTGTGTGCCTCACCACACTAGACCCAATTCTTTCTTTCCTTGCTGGGAGCATTCTAGCAATTCTAACCCTATGTGCTATGTATTAAAATAAAATACCTTGAGGATCGTGAGGTCCTCCATCGTTGGAGGTTTCTGAGGAGATGTTGGGCAGCCTCTTTCAGAGCTGCTGTAGAGGGCTTCCATGCTGTGGGAGTGGGTGTGCTTACACAATCTTCTCCTTGGAAATGAAGCCCCTCATTCTGATTACCTCCTTTGCCAGCTCCTTACCTCTGTGCTGTTAACTTTAGAAGCCTGTGTCTTAGTCCTGCCTTAGATGCTACCGCAAATACCACACAATGAGTTGGTTTAAACAACAGGACTTTGTTGGTGCATGGTTTTGGAGTCTAGAAGGCTTGCTTCCTCGGGGTGCTGGTGGTATTATGTCTACCCTTGGGTTTCTTGTCATGTGACAATGCACATGGTGATATCCTGTTCTTTCTCTTCTGGGTTCCTGATGACTTCTGACTTCTGGCTACTCTCTGTGGCTTTTTCTTCTTATGTCTGAATGTCTTCTTCTGATAAAGGACTCCAGTAATCGGGATGAAGAGCCAATCTCCTTCAGTTTGAGCCACAATATAACATATTCAAGAGATCCCGTTTATACTGGGTCCATACCCACAGAAATATGGATTAGGATTAAGAACATGTCTAAATTAGAATACCTAAGCCAGTCTTCCACAGCCAGTCTCTTGCTTTTCCTATCTGCTTCCAATTCCTGTTCTGCTCCTTCCAACTACAGTTTCTGCCTGTTGCCTTCTCACCTCTTTTGCCTGGTCCAATCGAATGGTTAAATGATTCAGAAGTTTCTCAGGATCCCCATAGCCTAGAATGGTGTCTCCTTTCTCAGAATTCCTGAGCTCTGTTTCTGAAGCTGCATTAAGAGGCCTGAGTGAGCCTTGCCCTAGGTGGGTGTTCTTGACATGGTGTGTGCCTCGTCTCTTCCTGGAGTGTCCCACCCTGAGGGACAGGGACTAGACTTTGTTTCTGCCTCTCTGCATGTACCATTATGCCATGCTGGTGAAGTAGGTCGGGTTATAGTAGATGTCATCTTGCCTGGATAGCCTTCATTTGCTACCCACCTTGATCCCCATTTGAAGATTCACTCTTCACCCTTCTCTGTGCTGGAAGCTGACTCCATGGATTGTATCAGCTGGACTCCCTTGTCTCTGGAAAGCATAATAGGAATTGGAGGGTGGAGATTGGAGAGAGATTGGGTCATTTCTTCTTTCTTCTCCATCCCTGTTCAGCCACAACCATGGCAGTGGATGGGCATCTCTAAGGTTAAAAACTCCTGTTGCATGGTGGACCCCTTCCACTTGCCCCTTGAGGCTGAGGAGGGTGGTAGCTTATTGCTTTTATGGCCTCTGGGTACTCATCATCTCTTTTGGGTCTTCTTAATCTTGTTCACACATCTGTAAATACTCCATTAAGTTCTTGTCAATTGAACTCTGTTGACTGTGCTCTCTATTTTTCTGAAAGGGCACTGATTGATATATATCCAAAGATTGAGTCTCATGCTAATTAAGAGATTTGTTCAAGGCCTCACCACAAGGCAAATGGTGAAGATACGATTTTTACTCTGGTGTCTTTGGATATCATTTGGGGACAATATTGCTTGCAAATTTTGGTTGTTTAAAATGTATGAAAACATCAAGACTCTTATATTATCAGTCAATCAACAAATATTTACTGGTTACCTGTTTTCTCTCTGGCATGGCTCTAACTGTGGGTTGACACTACTGAGTTCAAAGAGACAAATTTCTGCTCTCAAAGGAACTCACTCTAGAATGAAGAGAGAACAAACATGCCACTTTTTTAGTTTTTTAGTTTCCAACAATAATTTATTGGCTCATGGTTTCAGAGGCTAAAAGGCTTGATTTTTTTTAAGAGGGGTCAGTATCTTCTGGTTGGTTTGCAATCTATGGGTTTCCTTGGCTTTCCCACCACCTGGCAATGCACATGGTGGTGTCTTCTTTCTTTTCTCTGTTCTGTTGATTTCCAGCTTCTGGCTGCACTCCTTTTTTTAATTTGCCTTTCACTCTGCTTAAAAAGGACACTAGTAATCCGGATTGAAGCCCAATCTGATTTAGTTGGGTCAAACCTTAACTGAAGTAACATCTTGAAGAGATATTATTTACAATGGGTCCATACCAACCAGAATATATACCAAGACCAAAAATATGAACAACTGGGGTACAAATTTGATCCAATAGAACAACCAAGATGAAAACATTTAATCATGATCAGTGCTATGAAGGAAATAAGAAAGAATAAATGCAATAGAAAGTGATTGGAAGTGGAGACAGGGAGGCTTCATAGCATGGCCAAGCATGGCTCTCTGAAAGGGAGTTAACTAAGACCTGCAGCTATGCAAAGCTTATGCCTCAGAGTGTTTCAGCAGTTGGGAAAAGCAAAGGAGACCTTGATAAGGAAGTAAGTTTGGAGAAGAAGGTCAGTGTGGCAGAGTTTGGGGGTTGCCTTAGTTTGCCAGAGCTGCTCTGACAAATACCACACGTTGAGTGGCTTATTGTCATGTGGTTTTGGAGGCCAGAAGTCCAACACTAAGGTCTTGACAGGCCATGGTTTCTCCCAGAGTCTGTAGCATTCTGCTGCTGGCTGGCGGCAATCCTCGGGGTTCCTTAGCTTGCGCGTCTGACTCTATCACATGGTCTCCTCTTGTGGCTTTCTCTGAACGACTACCTCTGAACTTCCTCTTTATAACACTTCCAGTAATGTGAATTATGGCCCACCCTGTTTCGATTTGGCTTCATCCAAATAGGATCTTAGGTGATTCTAGTCACAAGTGAGTCCAGCCACTGACCCAACTTGACATAGTCAAAGATCCTATTTACAAATGGGTTCACGAACCACAGGACTGGGGATTGGGACTTGAACCCGACTTTTGTGGAGGGCATGATTCAATTCTCAGCAGACCCGAGTGCTTTGGGGACTGGAGGAAGGTATGGTCAGAAAAGTAGTAGGGGCCTCACCACATCGACCCATGGGGGACAAAGGAGGGAGGTGATATTTTATGTGTGGTGCAATGGGAAGCATGGAGGGTTTAAAATAGGGAAAGAGGGTGTTTATGATCTGGTCTTGTAGGATCAGCACTCAAAGGAAAGTTGACTAAACAAAGAGGAGTGAACCAATGCACTCACATAAAAACTCGAGTAAGGACTTGGACAGAATAGTCCACTCCTGGAATGGCATCAGTCGTGCATAGGGATGGAGGAGGGCTGGCCTCAGGACTCCTACCCCTACTGAACTTGAAAGTCCCCATCTGGAGTATCTGAAGTTCACCATAGGTTTATGAAGGTCCTAAGAGTTTGAGTCACCTAGCAGGTGGTGGAGATGGTGTGTTAGTCAGCTACGGCTGCAAAATGCTGAATAAAGCATTACCTCAAATGCAGCAGATTGCAACATAAAGCCCTTAGTTTTCTTCCTTGAAGGTGTATGGGTTGGCTGGGGGGCTCTGTATTGGGTTGGGTTGTAGAGCCAGGTGGGTGTGGCTCTAGGCTGAAGTGAGGTTCAGGTCTGCCCCATATGTCCCATTTTTGATCAGTGGCCAGCTGGGACACATATTCTCCTGGCCATCTGTGCCAGTTTGAAGCTATTATGTATCCCAGAGCAGCCATGTCCTTTAATCCTCATTCAATATTGCTGGGTGGGATCATTTTTATTGTTCCCATGGAGATGTGACCCACTCAGTTGTAGGTGGCAACTTTTGATTAGATGTTTTCCATGGAGATGTGTCTCCACCCATTCAAGGTAGGGTTGCTTACTGGAGCCCTGTTAGAGGGAACCATTTTGAAAAAGCTGAGAGCTGAGAGAGCCACACAGCCAGAGATCTTTGGAGATGGAGAAGGAGAACACCCCCTGGGGAATCCTTATGAAATGAGAGGAAATCTAGCAGATGTCATCATGTGCCTTTTCAGCTGACAGAGGTATTCTGGACCCATCAACCTTTCTTCAATCAAGGTATCTTTCCTTGGATGCCTTAGTTTGAACATTTTCATGGCCTTAGAACAGTAAACTTCCAACTTAATAAATTCCCCTTTTTAAAAGCCATTCCATTTCTGGTATATTGCATTTTGGCAGCTAGCAAACTAAGACACCATCACAGTGGGAAATAGGTAGCCAAGCTGGGCCAGTTCATGTAAAGGATCTGCCCAGGTCATAGCCACCAACATTGTATGGACAGGGTAAGCCACACAGCCAAGCTCAACCTTAGTGGAAGAGAAACCATGTTCAGCCTCCTCAGATGCCCTGCAAGGTACCAGGGCAGGAGCATGGATAAACTGATAACAATATGTCAGTATTCCATGGATAGGGAATTGGGTGGGCAATAGGACAATCAGGAGGACAGAATGCTGTACCAAAGGAGTGCTTTGGAGAGGGGTTCCTGGAAGCCTTGGGCATTTGGACACAAAAACAGGACGAGACCAGAGGCAGCACATAGGAGATACAGAATCACAGAACCATGGAGGTGCATCAGGCTCCTGATGGCTGTGTAGATGGGGAACCAATCTCCAGAGAGGGATCTGGAAACTCAACCACAGTGAGAGTCAGAGCCAGGACTATACTTCTGGCTGTTCTCTCTGAGTGCTCTTTCTTCTGGGAGAACTCAGCACCCCTGCCTCCCATCAGCTTTGATGGACTCTGACATCACCTTCATTTTCTGCTACAGCCTGAAGCGTGCACATTAACGGATGTCTACAGGAAACACTCCAATATATGCAGCTTTCTTGTATTCTAAGGGCCAATACAAGAAAAATCTGAAAACTCCTTGTCCCTCCTCTATTGAGCCCAGGGGGCAACTACTGAGTCGGAGGAAGAGGATCCACTTGGGGATGGAGGCAAGTGTTGAGGGAGCTCCATGATGGGTGTGGGCTATTCTTAAGGGTATGGAAAGGACCTCTCTCAGCAAATAGCTGAGCTTGAGCAAATGCGCAGCAGAGTGAAGAAATACAGCCCCATCCTCAGACAGTCTTGGGTTGAGAGCCCAGCTGCCACTTTTTTTTCTTCTAGTATTTCTGTTGACAAATCTTCATACACATACATTCCAAATATGGTGTACAAACAATGGCTTACAATATGGTCACATAGTGTGTATTTATCACTATGCTAATTTTTAGAACATTTGCATCACTCCAGAGAAAGAAACTCATACATACAAAAAAGAAAAAACTCATACATACCAAATCCCTTACCTCTCCATCTCATTGACCATTAGTATTTCCATCTACTCAATTTATTTTACTACCCTTTCTCTCCCCAATTGTTTATTTATATTTATCCATATTTTTAAACTTACCTGTCCATACCCTGGATAAAAGGAGCATCAGACACACAGTTTTCACAATCACACAGTCACATTGTGAAAGTTATATCTTTATACAATCATATTCAGGAATCAAGGCTACTGGAACACAGCTCAACTGTTTCAAGTACTTCCCTGCAGTCACTCCAATACACAATAAACTAAAAAGGGATGTCTATATAATGCATAAGAATAACCTCAGGTAACCTCTCGACTCTGTTTGAAGTCTCTCAACCACTGAAACTTTATTTTGTCTCATTTCTCTCTTCCCTCTTTTGGTCAAGAAGGTTTTCTCAATCCCTTGATGCTGGGTCTTAGTTCATTCTGGGATTTCTGTCCCACGTTGCCAGGAAGATTACACCTCTGGGAATGATATCTCATGTAGGGGGGAAGACAATGAATTCACCTGCTGAATTGGCTTGGAGAGAGAGAGGCCACATCTGAGCAACAAAAGGGGTTCTCTGGGGGTGACTCTTAGGCCTAATTTTAAGTAGGCTTAGCCTATCTTTTGCAGGAATAAGTTTTATAGGGGTGAACCCCAAGATCGAGGGCTCAGCCTATTGATTTTGTTTTCCCCAGTGCTTCCAGTTTTCAGAAATTCTCCAAATGGGGAAGCTGAATATTTCCTCCTTTCTTACCAATGCCCCAAGGGTACTTTGAAAATGCTTCTTTATTCACTGTTCAAATCATTCTGGGATTTATTGGGACATCACATTAATCTGGACAAACCAACAAAATCTCATGTCCTATTCAAGATTCCATGTACTTATGGTGTTCAATTAAACTGATCATAAAAGTGAAATTAGGAAATGCACTACCCCAAATACAAATTTTGCCCCAAATAAAAATATCTCCTTTTGGTTTCACACAGAAGTTGAACTTTTAAAATATGGATGATACAATCTTTTACGCTGTATTCTGATTCACCTTAGTCCTATCCAGATCAGCTTCACCCATATCTCTACTTGAAGTCTGATCACTTTTCAACTTTTTAGACCGTTCCCTTACGGGATACTGCTGACTTTCATAGCTTCAGAGCTCTAACTCTGAGTCTCAGGTGTCACATAAATACCCAAAGTTTCTGGGAATGACTAGGCTATAAACAAACAGCTAGCTCAGTATCTCAGAATTTAGAAATAACAATTATACCTCCTGAATATATGTGACTGCTGTAAGAGTTTACAATCTAGGGCCTTTACAATAGGCCCCAATCTGATAACCCATGTTCTCAGCTTCACTTTACCGAGTTTTCATATTATAATTAGTCCATATGAGTGAGGCACAACAATATTTGTCTTTTTGTTCCTGACGTTTCATTTAACATATAGCCCTTAAGGTTCATTCACCTAGTTGCGTGCCTCACAACTTCATTCCTTCTTTGTAGCGGCTCAGTAGTCCATTGTATGTATCTACCATAGCTCCCCCTTCCATTCCTCAGTCGTTGTACCCTTAGGCTACCTCCATCCATTGTGAATCACAAACACTGCCACCAGAGACACCAGTGTGCAAATGTCCATTTGTTCCCCACACTCAGGGCCTCCAGGTAGGTACTGAGTTACAGGGTTTCAGGATAGTATGGCTACTCCACTCCAACCTAGCTGCCTCTTAACATGTGTGCCCGAAAGGTGAGGGAATCTCATTGAACCCGAGTTCCTAGGTTTATAACCAGTGGGGCCTTTGTGATGAAGGTAACATATAATACGTGCTAGTTCCAGTTAATGTTCTCACTCCTGTCCCCACTGGATTAGTTTTTTTATGGCCGCTGTAACACATTACTACAAATTTAGCAACTTAAAACAACACACATGTATTATCTTATAGTTCTATAGGTCAGAAGTCCAACATGGGTCTCACTGGGCTATGACCATGGTGTAGGCAGGGCTGTGCTTCTTTCTGGGGGCCCCTGGGGAAGATCCATTTGCAGAATTCAGTTCTCTATGGTTATAGGACCGAGATCTCTATTTCTTTGTTGGCTTTTGGCCGAGGTCTGCTTCCAGCTCCCAGAGGACATCTACATACTTTGGCTTGTGGCCCCTTTTCCTTCATCTTCAAAACCAGAAAATGTGGTCAGGTCCTTTTCACACTGCAAATCTCCCTTCTTTCCTCTTCCCAGAGGGACAGGCTTCCCACTGTGATTATAATCCAGGGTTCTCCCTATCTCAAGGTCAGCTGACTAGCAGCTGTCATTCCATCTTCAACCTTAATTCCCTTTTCTTTCATGTAGCATAACATATTCATAGCTCCTAGATTTTAGAATGTGGACATTGTGGAAAGAATTGTCCAACCCTCCACAACCTCCATCCTTGTGGAGAATGCTCTGCCTGCGCTAAAGATTTGGTGGGACACCTAAGCACAAGAAGTTGGGGTACTTTGTCTTGCTTAAATAGAGGAAATGGTAGGAAGCAGTAGTGTTCAGACCAGTGGGTCCTCAAGGAAGATCTCTGGACCAGCAGGTTCAGCATTACCTGGTATGGTGGCTTGGAGTTGTATGGATGCCGGAAGAACATGTTCTTAAATCTACTCCACTCCTGTGGGTGTGAACCCATTGTAAATAGGGCCTTTTGATGAGGCTACTTCAGTTAAGGTGGGCCCACCTCAATCAGGATGGGCCTGAATCCTATTACTGGAGTCCTTTATAAATGGAATGAATTCGGGGGGGGGCATCATTGCCCTGGTGATGCCTTAATTCAGACTTCCTTTTATCCTCAAAACCATAAGCTAATAAATTCCTTTGTTTAAGCCAACCCATTTCATGGTATTTGCTGGAGCAGCCCAGGAAAGGAAACACTTGGAAGCTTGTTAGAAATGCAAGTTCTGGGGCCTCTCTCTAGGTCTACTGAATTAGAAACTCTCCAGGTGGGGTGTGAAAATTAGTGGATTCACAAGCCCTCTAGGTGGGCTCCAATGAGGGCTAATGTTTGAGAATCTCTGCTCCAGAAACACCATGCCTTGTTCCCTGCTTTGGTCCTGGACTTGCCTGCAAGGAAAACTGCCAGGCCTTCTCAGCACTGCACTCCCCGCCACCAAAGGCCCTTATTAGGCTGTTGGTTCCTCACAGCCTCTCTGGGGCATCTCTAGAGAGGACTGGGAACTCAATTTCCTCAGAGGTCAGCATGCTAATGCACAACAAAGGTAATCTGACCCAGAGGATCAACCGGCAGGAAAGGAAAAGCCTCCAGCCAGGTCCCCTGGGAAGTCTGGAAAGCCTGCAGAGCACTCGGCTCAGAGAGAGAAGCAAGAAGTCAGGAATGCAAGGAAAAAGCCATAGAGGTAGCTGGCCTGAGCTCTGCAGATGCCTAACACAGGGTTCTGTGCAGGGAGGTGCCACCTCCAGCAGAGACTTATCCCTCAGGCTGGAGATCTTGACCCCTGAGAGTTGGGTGATCAGGTCTTTCACCTTCGTGATAAGCCCAGACTCACTCTCTCCCTAAGTATCATCCAAGACATTGGTTCTTGCACCTTGCTGCAACTTAGTATCACCTGGGGAGTTTTGTTTTTTTTTTAATTAAAAAAAATTTACAACAAACGCAAACATTCTTAACTTTTTATTATTTCGTTCTACATATATAATCAGTAATTCACAATATGATCACATAGTTGCATATTTATCATCATGATAATTTCTTAGAACATTTGCATCAATTCAGAAAAAGACACAGAAAAAAATTCATACATACCATACCCTTTACCCCTTCCTTTCATTGATCACTAGCATTTCAATCTAAATTTATTTTAACATTTGTTCCCCCTATTATTTATTTTTATTCCATATATTTTATTCATCTGTTGATAAGGTAGATAAAAGGAGCATCAGACACAAGGTTTTCACAATCACACAGTCACATTGTGAAAGCTTTATCTTTATACAATCATTTTCAAGAAACACGGCTACTGGAACACAGCTCTACATTTTCAGGCAGTTCCCTCCATCTTCTCCATTACATCTTGACTAACAAGGTGATATCTACTTAATGCATAAGAACAACCTCCAGGATAACCTCTCGACTCTGTTTGGAATCTCTCAGCCATTGACACTTTATTTTGTCTCATTTTGCTTTTCCCCCTTTTGGTCGAGAAGGTTTTCTCAATCCCTTGATTCTGAGTCTCAGCTCATTCTAGGATTTCTGTCCCACGTTGCCAGGAAAGTCCACACTCCTGGGAGTTATGTCCCACGTAGACAGGGGGAGGGCAGTGAGTTTGCTTGTTGTGTTGGCTGGAGAGAGAGAGGCCACATCTGAGTAACAAAAAAGGTTCTCTTTTGGGGTGACTCTTAGGCCTAATTTTAAGTAGACTTGACATATCCTTTGTGGGGTTAAGTTTTCATATGAACAAACCCCAAGATTGGGGGCTCAGCCTATACCTTTGGTTGTCCGCACTGCTTGTGAGAATATCAAGAATGAATCTTCCCCCTTTCTCACCATTCCCCCAAGGGGACTTTGCAAATACTTTTTTTATCCACAGTTCAAATCACTCTGGGATTTATCAAGGCATCACTCTGGACAAACCAACAAAATCTCATGCCCTACTCAAGGTTCCATGTACTTATGGTGTTCAATCAAGCTGTCTACAGAAGTTATATTAGGAAATGCACTAGTCAAAATACAAATTTTGTACCAAATAAACATTTTTTGCTTTAGTTTCGCATATAAGTTATAATTTTCAAATATTACTTACCATATACTTTCCAACACCCTGCAGTAATGACATTCCTTTGTTCTTCCTCATGCAAAAACATTTTTTAAATTTGTACATTTAGTCAGTGTCATTATACACTCTAGGCATTCTTAGATTACACCATCTCAGTCTTTATTGTCTTTCTTTCTGATTTCATTTATGCCCCAGCCCTCCTCCCTCTATCATTCTCACATTCAGCTTCATTCAGTGTTTTAACATAATTGTATTACAGTTCATCTGGGGCTTATAAGAAAATCCTAATGCCCAGTGTGCATGATAGACCAATGAAATCAGAATGTCTTGTAGTGGGAACCAGGCACCAGTACTTTCTAAAGATTCGCTGTTGATTCCAATGAGCAGCTGAGCTGGGGGCCATTGACCTAAAGAAATGGCTCTCCACTGTGGAGACACATTGGGGTGAATCTAAGGAACTCTGAAACCTCCCCTTGCTGGGGTGGCAACTCGGAACCAAGAAAGACAGAATTTCTGAAGATGGGACCCAAGCTCAGTACCTTTTTAAAGTACCCCAGGTAATTTCAAGGTGCAGTTAAACTTTTCTAATGCAATAGTTCTTGAGATCAACCAGAAACATAAAGGAAAAAAAGGCCAAGCCAGGGTGCACGGGTGGTTCAGGGTTCAGTGGTGGAATGCTTGCCTTCCATTTGGGAGACCCGGGTTTGATTCCCGGACCATGACCCTAAAAAAAGCCAAAAAACAAAACCAAGCCACCCCACTGCAATGGAATCCAAGCCCCTGAGGAGTCAGGCCTGGGCACTGGTATTTGTTTAAAGCTCCTGCATAATTCTAAGATACAGCCAGGGTAGGTCTCCTGGCTGATGGGACCAGCTCTGTCTCTTGCTGACTGCGTGTGGTCCCTGAGTCCCAGATCAGCCTCTGTGGGATGGGGCCATCGCTGTGCAATTCTGAGGCCCATGTAGCGTGGTCAGGGAAGATTCCCTCGCTTCCTTTGTCTTCTGTTAAACTAGCCCTTATGTATAAGTCCAAGAAAGAAGGCTTGGACCCTACACGTGAAACCTCAGTGTCAGCACAGAAGGGAGCTGGGGAGGTCTGAGGTTGGTTTTCAAGATTTTTTTTTTTTTAAATGATGGTCTGGTAGTCATACTTTGATCAATCGCAAAAATGATTTCCTTCATTTTCCAGCAAAAATGATTTCCTTCATTTTCCTGTCTCTACATCCTGCTCTGGCAGTTACATATCACCCACAGAGAAAGCACAAGGCAGAGTCACAGAAAATCTAACTACTTCTCAGTGCTTGCAGGTATGGAAACACAGAAGCCACTTGTAGTTTCCAGATCTCAGCCTGGTGAAGGTGTGAGGGGAGGGTGATGTAGCCTTGGGGACACCCCAATGCAATGGCCAGAACCCAGGACTCCAAGGCTGTTTGCTTCCTAACAAGAAGTCAGGCACACCACAAATGATCCTCTCTGCAGCTGTCAGTCCCCAAGCTTCATTATGTAACCTTCAAAGTCCATGTACTATTTCAGCTAAGGCCCTTGGAATAGAGTGCCACATGGTCGATAAAGCAGGACTTGTGGCCCACGATGGGGTCAGCTACTTACTAGCTGTGTGATCTTAGACAAATTACTTTGCTTCTCTGAGCCTTGGTTGCTTCATCTGTTTTTAGTGTGGAGTTTAGTTTGCTACACTCGTGTTGAAGAGTGTCCACATTTCTCCAAATCAGGTCATCTCCTTCAGCTTCTAACCCCTAAGCTAAAGGAAAATGCACTTTGTCTTCTTGGAGAATCTTGTTCTCCAGAGGGCTGAGCAAGTGTCTCAGAGGTTTTATATGAGCCATTCCACTTTGGCCACCACTGAAATTCTTTGGGTTCAGATCCACAGGCCTCCTCGAAGACAGGTGCTCTGGATTATAACACCTTTGGGGTGGGGTCAGGCTGCGGGTTATGGCAGAGTGCAAAAATGACAATTCTTCACTCATCCCTGATTCCGCACTCCTTGCCCTGTGATTTTGCAGCTTCTCCCATTAAGGTTCCCTTCCCCTTGAGTCTTGGCTGGCTTTGGGTCTCACGTTGGGCCATAGATGGCAGTGAGGGGAGCCAGTTCTGAGGCTGGGCCTCAAGGTCTCACATGTGTCTCTCTCCCTCTCTGAACCCCATCTAGCTGCCCCTTGAAGTAGCCCTGGCTGGCCTGCTGGAGGATGGGAGACCAGCCGACCTGACAGAGTGGTCCCAGCTGAGATCATCTGCATCAGTTTGCCTTGGCTCCTGTGACAAATACCACACAAGGGGTTGGCTTTAACCACAGGGAGGTATTGCTCGTGGTTTGGGGGCTAGGAGTCCAAAGCTAAGGTCTCGACAGGCCATGCTTTCCCCCAGGGTCTGCAGTATCTTGGTGCTGGCTTTGAATTTCCTTGGTTTTTTGGATGCATCTCTGCCTCCTTCTCATGGTGATTAATCTCTGGCTTCTTCTGACTTCTCCAGATTTCTCCTAAGTGGTTGCATCCTAATTTCCTTTGCTTATAAGGGCTCCAGTCCTATGGATCAAGGCCTGCCTTTATTCAATTTGGCTTCCATCTAACTGGGATCTTTCAAGTTTCTATCCACAAATGAGTCTGCACCTTGACTAATAATAACATCTTCAAAGGCCCTATTTACAAATGGGTTCTCACTTGTAGGAACACGAATGGAAATTTGCATATGTCTTTCATGGGGGATGGGCTTCACGCCCCAGCAGCAACCCAGACCAGCCAGGCCCCAGCTGACCCAGCAGCAAATGCACGAGAAGGACACAGTAGCGAACCAAGCTCAAATTGCCAACACACACAGTTGTGTGATAAATGGTTGAGTTTTAAGTCACTAAATTTTAGGATGTTTATTACTAGGCCAAAATTGACACAGCAGTCTTTCATCCTTTAGGTCCCGGTTAGGAGTGAGACACGGCGCTGCTGCTTATTGAGCACAATCCATCCATAGCCCCAGGCTCGGGAAGAATCTCCCCCATGCTCTCTTTTCACAGGGTCCAAGTTATTTCAGCCTAGGCCTTCTTTAGTAACTATAAGTCCGTGAGGCAGTGTCTTTTCTTCCAGGTACTAGGCAACTTTTGCCATTGTCCCTGAAACATGAAAGAAAGCTGGGTTCACCTGCCCGGGGAAGCTGCTCATGGGTCAGAATGCACAGAGGGGCCCCTCTTGGGATGGGGGGTGGGTACATGCCGCTCCCGTTCTTCCTACTCCAAAGCCAGGGAAACTGAGTAGCATCTCCACAGTAGGGCAGGGACTGGTACCTGCCAGTGCACAATAGGGGAGGATGAGATAACGCCTGCCGGGTGGTCCGCAGGGAGCTGGGGCCCCGTTACTCCTCAGTGGTGAGGGGACAGGCTGTTACTTTTATCGCTGGTGCTCCGTCCACACCCTGTCTGCACTTCTGCCTGGGGTTCACCCTATGTTCAGCTGCAGAGATAAGCAGGATTGCCCTTTCTCAGCTACCTGGCAATAAGTGAGCTGGGAACGAGGGCTGCTGTTGCCCCCAGGTGAAGTGTGGGGCCCCACATTCCCCAGATGCAGGGTGGGTCTTGCTGCATCCCAGCTAAGCCTATTTGCAAAGGACATCCTAGGAAAATTGGCAACCTTTGCCCCTGTTCACCCTTCTGCTCATGAGGTCTAATCTGCACCAGGTGATACCCTGAGTCTTACCTGAGCGGGTGGGGCAGCAGCAATCCCAGGATCTCTCTTGGTCTGGGTGCCCTGGGCATTTGGAAGGAACTGGGGTGAAAGGAACAGGAAGGGAAAATGGAAAAGAAGTGGAGCTGCCTCTTGGGATGGCTGTGGGGTCTCCCCGGTGGGGTCACTTCAGTTCTCTTGTTCTAGGAATGGTGTGTGTGTGTGTGTGTGTGTTTGTGTGTGTATGTTAGGGAGTATGCATGCCTGTGTGTGTGGAGAGTGTCTGTGTGTGTAGGGTATGGGGTGTGTCTTTAGGGGGTATGCATTCCTGGGGAGCTGGCCTTGCAAACTTCCAGGGAAGCTGCTCACACCTTGCCCGGGATGTATTTGGTCTCGGGTCGTCTGATTTTCCCTTCAGAACAGCCTGTTTGTCTTCCCTGTCTCGGGGCCTCTGCGGCACAATGCATTTCATACTTCTGCTGAAGGGGCCTCGTGGCTGGCCTGCACGTTGGCATACAGATGTGCTGTTCTTGCCAAGCAAATCAGCCCACATTAAAATGTCAGCATTTCTGAGCAGACTTGACAGCACAATTCTCAAAGTCCCGTCTTCCACTTGGGGACGCAGCAATCGCTGCCTGCCCCTCACAGGCCTGGGTCTGCAGCCTGGTGGGACCCCAGGGCCCTGGCCTGGTAGTGACAAGCTTTGGCCCCTCCTTGGTTGGGATCAACTTCCCAGGCCTTGATCTCATCTATAAAATGAGGTGAGAGGACTTGAGGATCGCCAACGGCCTTCTAGCTGATACCTGAGACTGTAAAACCCGAGGTGACTTTCACTGAGCGAAGGATCCAAACAGCTTCCCTCCAACCACTTCTTGCCATCTGAAGTCCCTTACAGCGTTCCTCTTGCCATTTGAAGTCCCTCACAGCATTCCTCTTGCCATTTGAAGTCCCTTACAGCGTTCCTCTTGCCATTTGACGTCCCTTACAGCGTTCCTCTTGCCGTTTGAAGTCCCTTACAGCGTTCCTCTTGCCATTTGAAGTCCCTTACAGCGTTCCTCTTGCCATTTGAAGTCCCTTACAGCGTTCCTCTATAAGAGCTCAGGATCTGACTGTGGGAAACCCATTAGCCAGGAATAACACCTTGCTCTTTTTTTCCAGACCATTCGATGTCAACGTACGAACAAGCTGGGATTTGTATCCACAGCGTTGGCCACTTTCTGGCACTTGCTCGGATTTTGAGGTCTGCCTTCTATCTGGGAGTGAGCCTCCTGCTCCAGGACTCATGCGCTACTTGTTCGAGTTGAAGGTCCTTAGAGGATCAGACGTGGGAGATTGAGGGAGCTTGGCTAGGTAGTTTCATTTCCCTCTGCTCTTCCATGCACTCACCCAGAGGATCCAGCGCCTTTGGAAATGAACGATGGCGTAGACACGAGTGCACGCAGGGTGGCCGACAGCTAGAGCCGTGCAGGTACGACTGGGGAGGAGGTGAGGCCTGATGCCAGGCTTGGCCCTCGTCCCCCCAGGGGGGGCCCCTTTCTTCCAGCCTTGGGCCCACGCCCTGCGCCATCGCCATCCCTGTGTTCCTGGGGAGCCTCAGGGCTGCCACTTCACCCTCGCTCCTCACCCTCCTCTCCATAACACTTGCCTGTCCTGTCAATTCTGATAGCAAAATCAAGTCACTGAGTTGCTGAGCTGGCAAGCACTGCCTCACCAAACCCAGGCCCCTCCCTGCTCTCTGGGCACGTCAGTGCTGTGGGGGCAGCCTGGAGGTGACGATCTTTGGGGTCTCCTACCTTGGGCAAAGCTCCTGGGCCTCGGTGCTCTCTTCTGTATGTCAAGGTGAGGTCCGCAGCTTTCCACTGTGACTCCAAGGACCCAAACATCTTTCCTCCAACCTCTTTCTGGCCTTCACTCTGGGACGAGGGTCAGGGGTTCTACCGGTCACTTCTGCTTCAACCCAGCCAAAGGGATTCTTCTTTGCTCAGTCCTGGTGCTCCGTTTAAGCCTTTTCCTCCTTCTGAGACTTCTTACTTGGCTAACATCACCACCGACTAATCACTCAGAGCCGATGTTTGCTTCTATTTGTCCTTCTACCCTCCCCAGTGTAGCATAAACACTGCCATTTCCAGGCATTGTTTTCATCTGCCTCCTCCTCAGCTGTCTTACAGGTATTACTCTCACCTGTGTCCTCCTTACCAGCCTCCACCTCACCTGCCTCCATCTCACCTGCCTTCCCTTCACCTCCCTTCCCAGGCATTGCTCTCACCTGCCTCCTCCTCTCCTGCCTCCCTGTTACCATCCTCTTTCTCACTTGCCTTCCCTGCTGTTGCTCTCACCTGCCTCTTTCACCACCCTTCTGGCTGCTGCAGGTTCCAAGACTTGCTTGTGCGTCCTCTGATGTGGGACCGTTTCCCTGCCTCTCGTACCTCCTCTTACCATTCTGGCCTCCATGCTGCAGCCAGGGGCAAATTCCAGGATGCAGGCTGAGTCATGTCACTCCCCGATTCAAAATCTCAACAGCTTCCTAGGTCCTGCAGGGTACAGTGTGGCCCTCCTCAGGCCCTGGTCTGGCAGAGTGCAGGCTACTAAATGTCCAACGATGGCCATCTAGGACAGAAGCACTTTGTTGTAGTGTCTGCCAATTCCCGTTGTTTAAATACTCTCATCGTGCTGATTTCAGGGACCCACCATGACTTGTATTTCCACCAGGCAGAGACGACTGGAATAGATACCTTCAAGAGCGGAGGTAATGGGGAAATGTAAGAAAGTAATTAGAACCTGATGAATTTGGAGTACTTGATACATTCCAATATATTATTACTTGAATCAAAAGATCGTGTAATTCAGTTTTTTTAATTAATTAAAAAAAACCCAAGAAATTAACACAACATTTAGAAATCATTCCATTCTACATATGCAATCGGTAATTCTTAACATCATCACATAGATGTATGATCATCATTTCTTAGTACATTTGCATCGATTTAGGAAAAGAACTAGCAAAACAACAGAAAAAGATATAGAATGTTAATATAGAGGAAAAAATAAAAAAAATAATAATAATACAAAATAAAAAAATATATATAAAAAAGGAAAAAGAAAAAAAAACAAAAGACACAAACAAACAAACAAACAAAAAAAACTATAGCTCAGATGCAGCTTCATTCAGTGTTTTAACATAATTACATTACAATTAGGTATTATTGTGCTGTCCATTTTTGAGTTTTTTTATCTAGTAATTCAGTTTTTAATGATGATTTTGTTGAACAGGTGGCTCTCAGAATTCCTGAAAATTTAACAGTAGCCTCTTACAAAGGAATAATGACCTGATTCTGACACATATTGCCTGTGACCGAGCTGAAGGCCACTAGTTTGGGAGTTCAACGCCATCTCACCAGCCTGCCCCTAGGATTCTCCTTGGGCTTCTGATGACCAAGCCCTGCCTGGTGGGTTCTGACCAGCTCTGGTTTCTGCACATGGAGTCTCAGGCCCTCCGTGAAGTGGCCCTAACTTGCAGCTCCCCAGGCCCTTCCACCTCTGTGATCTCTTTGCAGCAGGCAGTGCCAGCCCCTGCTGTGGACACACGTGGGGAATGCAGGACACAGACTCTGGGCGGTTCAGCCTGGCCTGTCCACTAATTTCCTTCGCCTCGTCATCTTTGCAAAGCTGTGAGGATCGGGGCTCTGCCGTGTGTCCAGCAGGGCGGAGTGGCTTCGGCTGCCCGTGGTCTGAGGGCTAGTCCAGCGGTCCTCTTGCTGGACGGCCATACACAACGTTTGAATTTCACGTGCTTGCTGCCCAGCAGGACACAAGAGGCTCCAGAGTTCATCCTGTAAAAGGAAAACTTATTAAAACAAAGCAAAAGAAGTCACCTTGGGGTTCTGGGGAGAGAGGAGGAAATATTAAAATTCCCTTCCTGGGGATTTGTGAGACTTCCTGATGTTCTCATAAGCAGTGGTGACAACCGGTTCAATAGGCTGAGCCCCCGAGCTTGTGGTTTGTTCCTATGAAGCTTATTCCTGCAAAAGAGAAGCTAAGCCTACTTATAATTAAGCCTAAGAGTCACCCCCAGAGAGCCTCTTTTGTGGCTCAGATGTGGCCTCTCTCTCTTTAAGCCAGCTCAGCAGGTCACGTCACTCCCCACTACGTGGAACATGACTCCTGGGGATGAGCCAGGACCTGATATCGTGGGATTGAGAAAACCTTCTTGGCCAAAAGGGGAAGGAGAAAAATGAGACAAAATAAAGTTTCAGTGGCTGAGAGGTTTCAAACAGAGTTGAGAGGTTATCCTGGATGTTATTTATATGCATTATATAGCTATCCCCCTTTTAGTTTATGGTGTCTTGGAGTGGCTGGAGGGAAGTACTTGAAACTGTTGAACTGTGTTCTGGTAGCTTTTACAATGTGACTGTGTGATTGTGAAAACCTTGTGGCTGACACTCCCTTTATCCAGAGTATGGACAAAATAAGTAAAAAAATAAGGACAAAAAAAAGAAATAAATAATGGGGGAAGTTAAGGGATAAAAAAAAAGAAGTAGATTGCAATTCTAGTGGTCAATGAGAGGGAGGGGCAAGGGGTATGGGACATATGGATTTTCTCTTTTTCTTTTTATTTCTTTTTCTGGAGTGATACGAATGTTATAAAAATGATCATGGTGATGAATATACAACTATGTGATTAAAAAAACAAAAACAAGAAAACAAAAAAAAAATCAAAACAAGACAAAAACAAATCCCAAGCAAACAAGAAAACCAACCCTGAGATTGTATGTTAGGGTATTTTGTCTTCTACGAGTGCAGGAAGCTGGAAGAGGTCAGGGAGATGAATACGTAAAAGAGGGAGAAGAGGGAAGGATAGGCTGATCCCCCACACCCCCTTGTTCTCTTATGGGGACAGTCTCTGGGCGTCTGCTGTCCTCATCCATAAAGTTTCTCTCAGAATAAGGCTCCCTTCATTTTTCTCACCAGGAAGTCCTTGAGCAAAGCTGCACAGTCTTTCTCTAAGTCAAATCCAGACCAAATTAAGTGTTAGAGGCAAATTCCAGAGTCTGAGAGCCTGATGGAGGGACCGTTGGAGATGTCAGGATGGAGACAGCTCTCTGAGGGATTGAAACATAAAGCATCTCATATGCAATCTTTGCCCCATGCCTCCTTTTCATTTATGGAAAACAGTGCAGACGGCCTTGGAAAGCCCCCAGAATCTGATAAAATGCCATTGGAAATTGTTCTGTGGTTTTCCACGATGAGCAGTCCAAGGCCTTGGTGAGATTTATGGTGGCACTGTAGAGATCACTGCAGAGGAATTCTTGCAATCAGTCGTCCTTCATCTCTGATACTCATTTCAAACACGTGGGGTTGAAGTAGGAAGGAGTCTCTTCCTGGGGGGAATAAGGGGCGCTTTCCCCAGAAGATTGCTCCCAGCCATGGGCCAGCACAAGATGTAATATAAGCCGGCCTGATCCTCGGATCAGAGTTCTGGGGTCTTGGCCCAGCCCCTCCATCCTTTGGAAGGTGCTCCCAGGAGCTCTCAAAGGCCCGAGTGGCCAGCCCAGACATTCTCCTGGCCGTCTGCATCTTCTCTCTTGCCCTGTCCCGTCATTCTGGCCATCTGACCACCCGGCGGCCTTGTTCAATTCATCTTCCTCTTGGCTGCCAGAACCCTCCTCCATCCCTCTATGTTTGCCCTTATCTCACTGTAATCATAATAATAGCAAAATGGTCATAATTACAGCAAACAATCTTTCCGAATACAGCCTCGATGCTGAGCACAAACCTCAGCGGTTTTTGAGCTATCCTTGTTCCAGTTCCGCTCGTTGTAGGAGCCCCCGGGAGGACCACGTGGATATAATTTATTTCCTTTGTCTGGCAGCTCACACCATGCTTGGTGTGCTGGTTTGAATCTGTTATGAGCCCCAGAAAAGCCTATGTTTGTTTGTTTTTTTTAGGTGCATGGTCTGGGAATCGAACCCGGGTCTCCCGCACAGATGGAAGGCAAGAATTCTACCACTGAACCACCTGTGCACCCACGCTTATGCTCTGCTGACCCGTCCCTATGGGTGCAGACCTACTGTGGGTGGGACCTTTTGCTTAGGTTGTTTCCATGGAGATGTGACTCACCCAGTTCAAGGTGAACCTTAATACCCTCGCGGAGTCCTTTATGTGAGGATAAAAGACAGAAACACTGAGAGAGAGGGTTAGAAAGAAAATGCCCCAGGAGAAGCAAAACGGACCCACAGGAGCTGAGCGAGCCACTTTGAAACCAGAATCCAGGACAGAAGGACAGCAGACATCACCACCTGCCTTCCCTGTGAGACAGGACCCCTGGACGCCAGCAGCCTTTCCTTAGAAGAAGGTATCTTCCTCTTGATGCCTTAATTTGGACATTTTCATGGCCTTAGGACTGTAAATTGGTAACCTAGTAAATCCTGATTGGAAAAGCCAACCCATTTCTGGTATACTGCGTTCCAGAAGCTTTAGGAAAATGCAATGCTTGGTGTATAGTGGGTATCCCATATATCTTTTCTTTGGAGACTTTCATAAATCCATTTGTAACCAGGTCCTTTACAAAGTCAATCCAATTTCTACTTGATATTCTGATTGGATGGCTTCAGCCATTTGCCTCTTGTGAGACTGCCCTCCCTCCTCTCAAAGTCCTGCCTCCTGGGATAAATCAAATCCATTCCCAGAACGCCCATGAGCTGGCCTGGCTTTTCCGCCCTCCTTGCTGGAGCTGAGCCTGGAGGATCTCCCGGTTGCGAGTAGATTCTGTTTCCTATTTCCATCCCCCTGACACCGGTTCCTGCTGCCACGGGTGGGGTGTGCCCCTCATGGGGCTTCCTGCGGCCACCTTGTGGTCTCTCCACTGGGCGTCCCCTGCTCTGTTCTGGCTGTGTCCGTGCTGCTCTTTCCATGCCGTCCGCATGGGGAAAGAGGAACCTGGACCCAGGAAGCACTGTTTGCATCCTGTCCATTGGAGTTGGGGGGGTTAAGCTTGAATAATCGAAATTCCGTGTATGTGCAACATGCCACAGGGGTGTCCTAAATGGTACCCAAATGCCAGACTTCAGCCTCAATAACATGAGAATTTTAGACGGCTGCTCCGAGGAAGCCCGCCACCCCGGGGGACGCTACAGCCCCTTCTTCAGGAAAACGTCTCCTCTTCCAGCCCTAACAAACCCTGACTGGGTATTTTGGATTGTTTGGTTGGTTTTAATTTAGTTCACCCTAATGAGCCACTTGCATTATTTCACGGAGGTGGTGACCTGTCTCTGGTGAAGGAGAAATGGTGCAGGTGCCTCTAGTCTGACCCACTAAGGACTTGTAAGTCCACCTGGGGGAAGGCCTGTCTCAGAGCCAGCAGGGTCCAGGCAGGTGGTCTAACTCCCCTCCTGTTTCTCCCTGTGCTTCACTGCGAAATGAAAGTTGGAGAAAGCAGAGGCAACATGGAGGAAAAGAAGAACTTCAGGGACAATTTTTCTAATTAATCGCTTCACCAAAAGCAATGGTTGTTCCCATTGGCATGGTGGCATGTGGGGAACATTTTGCGGTGAGAGAGAGTCAGAGAGAGAGGGAGCAAAGAAGAAGGAAGGGAGAGAAAAAGAGAAGAGGGAAGGAAGGAGAGAGAAGGTGTGGAAGGAGGGAGGAAGGGAGGGTACAAAACAGGTCTCTCTTTCTAAACACACCACTGCCTCCTTTTTTGTGCTCCCTTTCACCAAAACTCCTAGATGAGTCCTTTGCATTCTGCATTGGCAGTCTCTGATTCCTCTCTCTCTCCAAACAGGCTTTTGCCCTGTCATTCTTTGAAAGCTGCTGTTGTCCAGTTCACCAATGACCTCATGTAATTTATAGTCCAAAGCTGGAAAACTTCTAAGAGCGAAGGGGTGATATTAATTAAGCCAGGACCAAGGTGAGAGCTGGGGCAGCCCGGGCACAGCAGGCATGAGCTCAGAACACTGACAAGCAGAGTGCTCTCTCCCTGTGGATGGCTCCTTCCCTGAGACCCTTTCCTCGGCTCCAAGACAACTGGGGACCGCTTTCCTTCCTGTCCTCAGCTTCCACCCTGTGCAGTGCCTCCTCTTCTCCTGCCTCTGAAGGCTGGGGCTCAGCACTTTCCCCTCTCCTGGTCTCCACCCTCTCTTCTCGTGTCCCTCTCCAATGCGGAAGACTCCCCAGTCTGCCTCCTACCTGGACTCTGCCTTCTGCTCCAGGCCCCGACATGCAACTTCTGCCCGCTGGCCGCCTGTCCTAGGGGTTCTGATAGACAATTCACATTTCACATGGCCTCCCAGAAGCCCTGTTCTTCCCCAGTGCCCCCCAGTCCTGTTGCTCTCCCAGTCTTCCGTCTCCCCCAAAATGCTAAATTCATCCTTCCAGATGCTTGGCTAATCTCTCAGAAGGCGCCTAATTCCACCCCTTTTCTCACACTTTACGTACAAGTCATTTGGGAATCTTAACAGCGCTAGCTTAAAAATAAATCCAAGATATGAGCACTTTTCACCACCCTCATTTATTCCTCTGACTCAAGTCACCATTTCTCTTTTGCCTAGAGTATTTTGCTACATCTGTAAAGATTTCAGTAGGTACATCTAAAAGGTGAGGACTTAACATAGCCACAACATCATCATCCCCCTCAAAATTAGCACTGATGACTTAAGATCATCGAATATTCAGTTGGTGTTCACATTTTCCTGCACTGGTTATGTCTTTATTTTCATACGTTGTTGGTTCAAACTGGGATCCAATTTACAATTTACAAATGTGTAAAGTAACACATTACAGTTGGTACGTCTCTTAAGAACCTCTTTATGGGGGACATATTTCTGTAATTTTTTTTTAATGTTCTATTGTAGTGACATATATACAACTCAAAATTTCCCATTTTAACCACTTTCAAGGGTACAATTCAGTAGTGTTAATTGCATCCACAATATTGTGCTACCATCACCAATATCCATTACCCAACTTTTTCATCACCTCAAACAGAAACTCTTAAGTGTCTTTTATTATAGGTACCCATTTGATATCTTTTCTCCCTTGATGTCTATTTATTAAAGAAACCATCTCTTTGAACTGTGGAGCTGTAGAAACTCTGGATTTTGCTGATTGCTTCATGTTGTTCGGTTAATATGTTTCTCTGTCCCTTTTATTTTCCATGAGTGTACTTGGACCGAGAGGTTTAATTTGATTAGGTTTAATATTTTTGGTAGGATTATTAGGAAGCATTACCAACTTCATTCAGGTGCAAACAATATTTAGTTGTCTCTCTTTTGTGACACTGGTAGTCACAGATGGTCATTGTTTAGGGCCATTGATTCAATATAGATTCTGAAATGGTGTTTTGGTTTGCTAAAGCTGCTGGAGTACAATATACCGGAAATGGGTTGGCTTTTTCAATGGGGTTTTATTAGGTTACAAATATGCACTTCTAAATCCATGAAAATATCCAAATTAAGGCATCAACAAGAGGCTACAGTCATTGAAGAAAATCCAATGGCATCCGGGATTCCGCTGTCACATGGGAAGGCGTCTGGTTTCGTTTGTCTTTGCTTTTTCCAGGGACATCTCTCTGTGTCCTGCCAGTCTTCCCTTAGCATCTCAGGGGTGTTTCTCTCTCTCTGTATCCTTCACTTGGTTTCATCGCTCTGCTCTCTGTCTCTAAGCTCCCTCTCATAAAGGACTCCAGTAAAGGGTTGAGACCCACTTTGAATTGGGTGGGTCACATCTCCATGGAAGCAATCTAATCAAATGTCCCACCTACAACAGGTTCTCTCCCACAAGAATGGATTAAAAGAGGACGGTCTTTTCTAGGGCACATAATAGATTCAAACCAACACAAATGGTGATATATATATATATATTTTGGCATGGGCAGGCTCCGGGAATTGAACTCAGGTTTCCGGCATGACAGGCAAGAATTCTGCCACTGAGCCACCTTTGCACCACCCATTATATCTTAATTCTATCATTCTTTCTCCATTTATTAGACGGGACACTTCCATAAAGGGAATTTTACTACCCTCCACTATTTCTTTACCATAAGGTACAATTCATACAGAAAAGGCAGAATAAATGCTTAATTCTTCTCCTTTACTAGTTTTTGGAATAAAACTATTTGGTGCTTTAGAACCCTCTCAATGTAACTGATGAGGTTTTTTTTTTTGGATAGTATTTGTGAATTCTTGGGATTAAACATATTTGTTGTGATTCAAACCGTTCTTGTCTGAATTCTTTCACTTGTCTCCTAACCAGTTTCTCAGCTTCTGCCTTGCTCCCCTCCAATTTATTTTTGCATGTCAGCCAGAGTGATCCTTCAACAATCACAGTAGCCTATTGCTCAGAATCCTCTAGTCACTCTCGGCTTACTCTGGATAAAACCCCCAATCCTGTCCGTTTCCCACGTGATCTGAGCCTTCCCTGCCCCCTTCCAGCACTGTAGCTTTCAAGCTGTTCTTTGGATGTCCCCAGCTCCACTGTGTCCTGCGTCCTTCCACTGGCTAGTCCCTCTGGAACTTCCCTTCTGTAACTTTCTCCTTGGAATCGCACACAGATTGCTCACAGACATTCTCTAGGTCTCTGTTGAGATGAAACCTTTTCAGGGAGGTTTTCTCTGACTTTTCTATTTAAAATGAAAAACTCTCCCCATCACTTAATGCCCAAAGTCTTCCTCTCCTGCTTGATTTTCCTTGTAGTTATTATCCTCCTCTGACATTGTTTGCTTATTGGTTTTGCTGTTCCTCCCAAGAATGGGGCTTCCAAGAGGGTGGAAGCTTTGTCTCCTCTGTTTCCTGGTCCCAGTGCTTAGAACTTGAACCAAAAATACATTAAAAAATGAATGGGTGTGCGAGGGCTCCCTCCTTCTTCTCTGCTGGAGATAGGATCGGCGTGAATTTGAGTCAGTTGGGTCTGGGCAAGTGGTACTGAAGCCCCGTTGGGACGGCTGGATTGAATGAAGATGCTGGTTCTATTCATGATAATATGAGAATGATGATAATGAAATTAATAAGAATAAGAATAATGCAAACAGTGGCATTCCAAACTCTGCTCCTAACTGTAAATGCATTATCCCTTCGTATCCTTACTGCACAACGAAACTGCATGTTTCCATTTCCTCTTGTCATGTAAGGAAACTATGGCTTATAGAGTTTAGCACATCTCCCGAGACCCCAGCTCCTGCGTGGTGGCGCTGAGCTTTGATCTCCACTGCTCTGGCTATGGAGAAGTCTGGCGATTGTACATGTGGTCTCGCCATCTCTTCAGCTCCTCAGCACTCCCCATCCCTATCATCTGTCCTTGTGAGGGTGGGTCCTTGTACAGCTGGGCTGAGGGCCAGAGGGGGCTGAGCCTCTGGGCTGAGGGTTTTCTGGACAAAGCTCCTTTTTCTTTCCTTCTATGCTGTTTATTAATTTGCCTCTTCTCCTGCCTGTTGCCCATCTGTGTCTTCTGCCCACGTCTAAATATTAGATTTAAAGGTTTTCTTATCCTTGAATATTAGCATTTCATATTTAAAGTGAATAATATTATAATAAAGATAATAATGGACAACACTGAGAGCTTTACTATATGTCGGTATACTTTCCTCAAAAGAAGATCAGTTTCTTTTTCATTTCTTATTTGTTCACTTTGCACAATGAACTTTTTAAGCTCCCTGGAATCTTTTTGGTGTGTGGCAAGAAGAGAGATCCCCTGTGCCTACCGTGGTTGGGGCGTAGAAATTGTGTAATTAGGTAATTAAAAGATTCAATGCAGATTGACAAGCTGGGTAAATTGGCCTCTAAGGTTGGGTTTTTCTGAATCATTCCACAGATTAGCGGGCATGTAGCAATTCAGTACAACTCCTATTTATGCAGCATCAGTGGTGCCTGCCTCATCCAGGGACAACAGAGTCACGAAGACGAATGACAAACTTAACGGTGTCTGAGCAGCTTCTGGTTTGGGTGGAGGCAGCCCCTGGGTTTGCGATTCGAAGAATGCATTGCACAGACATTGCCTTGTAGGATTCAGGGGAGAGTCAAGCCTAGACCAGTGTCCAGTGGCACTGGCACCCTGTCCCAAGCCAGTTACCAGCAATGAGCTAAAACTCTGGATTTCAGGGTTGAACCTGGACCCCACTTTGTCCTTTATGCCGCCTCCCACCCAAAGACAGACCCACATTCAGTTCCTAATCCTGTGACCCCTATTGGGAAGGTTTTTCTTCTTTTCTTTTTTAATTGAGGTACACAAATGTATAGTAAAATGTGTGATTTTTATGTTTTGGCTTGGAGAAATTTGATAATCATATACATCCATCTAGCCAGTACTTAAAACAAAATATGGAACATTTTCAACTTCTAAGTGAGTTCGTTTGTGCTCTTTTCATGGCCCTTGTGTTCTTATTTCTGTCCCTAATGATTAGTTTGGCTATTCTAGAGTTTAATATTAATGTAATCATAAAATATGGACTCTTTTGTGTCTGGCTTCTTCAAGTTTTAAGATTCATCCATTCCCTTTTGTTGATGGATATACCACATTTGTTTATCCACTCACCTGTGTTTCCAGTTTTTTTGTTTTTGAAAAATTTGTTCTGAAAATTCAAGTACAAATCCTTTTGTAGACACATGTTTCCATTTCTGTTATTTTTAATAAAACATACCCACGTGTGGAAATCCTGAGTCATAGGGTAGATGCATGTTTAACTTTTCAGAAACTGAAATGGGTGAGCCATTTTCATTACTTCCATCAGCAGAGCTGAGAGATCTGGGGGTTTTAACTGCAGCAACTCTAGTGGGTGTGAAATGCGTCTCCTCATGGAGAGCAGTCCCGTCTTCCTTCCACTTTTAACTCACACCTGTTTGGCGTCTCATCGTGCACAAGTTCCTTTCACACTCTCTTCTTGGCTGCACACGGCTTTCCTGTTAGGAAAAGGATATTGTAGGATGTTTACAGTTGCCAAGCATGATGCTCATGGAGAGCCAGTGCCTTGCCGAGTCAACCAGGTGACACGCGACAGTGCCAGCATCCCCAGCCAGCTCTGGCCAGCTCCCCGATGCCCCGCGGCCCTTCGGTGGTGGGACCCGCCAGTGTCAGCTCTAAGGAGCGACAAGGGAGACCCCTTTGAGGCCGTGTGAAATGTGCTGATGCTTGTGTCAAAACAACAGTCCTGTGAGAGTGTAAAGTCTTTGCAGATTTGCCAGACACCATTTATCAAGGAACTCAGGACAAACTCTTACAAAAACTGAATTCTGAAATATATCACAGAGCCGAGGGGGAGGAGGAGACAGGAGAGAGCAAAAACTGTCAAATGTGAACGGAGAGAGATGGTGTGGAGAAGTCTTCATCTGAATAATTCAATGGAAATATAAAGCTCCTCAACGAGAGAGAAGAAAAGTAGTCGAGTGATGCTTAGAGACATTTTATGAGTTTTGTTACATTTTTGTGCGTTAGAAAAATGTTAGCAGGAGAGAACAATCACTGTCATAAGTTTTTGTCTCCTATTATTATTTGTACACAGTACAAATATCCATTAGTGATATCTGGGTTCTTTGCTAGCTTTAAGTTTTCCAAAATGTCTTCTTTCCCCAGAGTATGCTGGGGTTTCCTCCCTCACGCTGAATTCTTGTGCCTGGGGACCATTGCTATCTGACTTTGAAAGTGACCTTACCATGACATTATGGAAGTAACATCAAGCTCCTAAGGAGATCCTCCCTATTCTTGGCCACTGAAGCAGGTGGGAGAATTCCTGGTGCATTGAATTGAGACCACGCGATACATAAATGCAGACTGTGGAAAGCCATGGAATGTTGGACTATTAGTTCCATACTTTGGGAAGAAGAAGTGACCCTACACGTCAGTTATGTCACCACTCATTTGGCAGGTGAGGCACCACTCACTGCACCCTGGAAGGGTGCAGTAAGTTCCTTGAGTCAAGATGGTAAAGGGCAGAGTTGGAGGAGAACCGGTTACCATGGACTTCCACTGCTGCAGGTGACGATGGCTGTGAAACAATGCCTCACCTATAGGAGGAAAGGACAGGAGGAGAGGAACGGCTCAGAAAATAAAAGCTATACTTTACTGAGCACTAACTACTCTCCAGTGCTCTGTTAGTTAGCTTTACACACATCCGCAATCCTAGGAGGAAAAGAACTTCAGAGAGATGAAGTTGCTTGATGCCAAAGAACAGGTGAGTGGAGGTATGTGGCAGGAATTTGGGTTCAATGCCCTTGTTTTGGTTTAGATGGTCTGACCTACTCCTTGTTATTCAAGTGATGAGATGATCTGGGGTATTCTCCAGCCTCAGGATTCCAGGATTCGTTGACAGCTGATCTCATGGGGAACACCTCCTTCTACCCATGTGTGGGAGGCTCGGACGGCCCTGGTCTTCCTCGTGGTACTGAGAAGGGGATGCTGCACGTGGAGCACTCTCATCCCAGGGGTGGCAGTGTCGGACCATGCCCAGACATTGTCAGCAGCTTCTTCTGGCCTGGTTCACAATTCTGTTTTCCAGTGGGCGAGGAAGCAAGCCCATTTCTAATGGGCGAGGAAGCAAGTTTTATCCCACATTCCATGGACAAAAGAGGACTCCTCTGTGATGTCCTTGGCACCTGGGAACTGCACAGTCACCCCAGATGCAGTCTTTGGGTTCAGCCATCCTGTCTCCAAAGAGAAAAACTCAGCCCATCATCCTGAGCCTGGATGGGAGCGCAACTTTCCATGACACTAGGGGAGGAATTTGGGAGGAAAGGCAGTGGGCACTGTCTTTGGGGATGAAGTGAAGTCAGAACTAGGCAGACCCTGCAACAAATCATCAACCAGAAGAAGAAAGGGGTGGGGGTAGGAAGGGAGGGAGAGAGAGGAAGAGAGGGTGGAGGAAGAGGAGAAGAAGGAGGAAGAGGAGAAAGGAAGTAAGAAAGGAATGGAAGGAGAGAGAGAAGAGGAAGGGAAGGAAGGAAAAAGGAAGGAAGGAAGAAAAGAAGAAGGCAGAAAGGAAGGAAGTGGGTGGGATGGGATTCAGTAGAGTGAAGCAAAGAGGATTATTTTAGATAGAAGACAGTGGGCTGAACTCAGGAAACCCAGACAGGCCTGAGAAGGTCTGGCGTAGAGTGTGGGAGGAGGCTCCTGGGAAAGCTTCCTGCACTGAAAGAGTGTCCTCGGATGTCAGGTGCTGCAGAGTGGCAGGGGTCGCGAGACAGGCTAAGAGCTAGAGAGCAACAAGAGACACGAGCGGATGGATGATGAATAAGCCGACCCTTGTGGAGAGGCACCGGTTCCAGGCCCCCTGCCAGGCAGCCATCACTGTCACCGCTCACAGGTGTGCAAAATCACACCCAGAAAAATTAGGTGGCTTCACCAATACCAGAAAGTGGAAAAGTTGGGATGACTGGAATGCAGGGCTGTCTGATTCCAAAGCTCGTGTGCTATCCTCCATACCACATGCCTGAACACAGATCCGACCCTCAGAGAGGCTGGGGTGGGGCTGGGGGGTGGGAGCGAACCTCAATCCCAGCTGTGGGCCTCATGGGCAAAGGCATTTGAGCTGCATGGAGGTGAGGTTTTTCACCTGCGCAGGTGAGCCCTGGCTCCTGGGCCTCTTGTCCCTGCAGCTGGGAGGGCAGCACCGAGGTCCTTCCTCCTCCCCTCCCCCCAAGCTGGCCCTTGCTTGTCACTGCTTTGCCCACACCCAGGTTTCCAGCACGTGCCCGGCAGTTTATTCCTCCATGCCCGCAGGAAGGGAGCTGGATCCCGTGACACTGTTGTTTTCTCAACTCAGCCCAGTCACAAGGGCTGTTGTGTTTTCTGACATTTCTATTAACTCAGACCTTGCCGTGTCACCTCTAATTTTGGCCTCATGCACCCTTTGCTTATCCCATTTCCAGGCCTGCTTCCATTTGTCACACCTTTAATATACCACCTGGAAGCCTTCTAACCATTCTAGAAGACAGGAGACCTGGCTGAGGAATCTATTGCTTGGAATTCTCCACTCATCTTCTAATTATGAGCAATCAATTCAGTGGATGGAATACAAGGCAGTCATTAGATCAGCCAAAAATGCCACATCTGGGTGAATTTGAGTTTTCATTTAGTTCTGGATCTTGGCCCGGCCCCACAAATAATTAAGCATGGGAAAGTTATCCAGTTACTTTGATGTGGGCAGGTGGAATAATTTGGTCTCTCACCAAATGGTAACTGAGCCACCCAAAAGAGTTTTGGTGAATGCTCTGATGTGACTGCCTCTGGGGACCTGATTAACAAGAGAAGTGTCTGCTTTTCCTTTTGGGTTGGAGAGACCAGTCTCATGGTAGACCTAACGTCAAGGAGCCCGGAATGCATCTTCTGCGTGCCCTTGGATAGAAAGATGGATGACCCCGGACTTGATGAATGCATAGCATTGTCACTGCTGGCAAGGCCATCTCCCCCACGGTCCCCACTCCATGGAGGAGTGCCCACCTCGCTACTAGACCAGAAGCAGCAACAAGGATGGTCAGGAAATTCCTGAGGGGTGGCCATTTGGAGCAGAGGCCTTTGCCCTTGAAAGAGGACTTTGGAACTGTGGTGTATGGGGCTCTGGGCACAGGGAGAGGGGTGACCTCCCCTAGTGGAGGTGATACCACAGACATGGCTGGGAAGGAAAGAGCATCCCCAGCGGTGGGTGTGGGGCTGGGGGTCTCCACTGACCCAGGAGTAAGTCCACGTGGTGGTGACATCTGCGTAGACTTGGGAGGCTGTCACATGCATTTTTGCCCAACCACGGTTTACTCCCTGTCAACCCCGCATATGGAGTTAACTCCGTAGGATGGTTCTCTTGCTCATGTTTCACAATCCCTCTTTCAAGGGAGTGACAGGAAGTGGCTTTGAGCCATGGACATTTTTCAGGCAACATCTTGGTCAGGAGGAAATGCTATACTTCGTGAAGGCATGAGTTTACATTCCATTTCCAGGGCAGGCTTTCATCTCCTCCCCCCGGCCGGCCCACCAGGGCTGGGATGTCCCTCCATGCCCCGAGGGCCCACCCCATGCCTCCTGTAGCCCTTGTGTCTTTCCCCTCCTAACCCTGCTCTCTCTCGGGGCACTCAGATTCTGCCCTCTCTCCTCTTAATGGAGCCACGTCACCCTGGCCAATGCCAGCCACAGCTGTGCCAAGACACCTGCACAAACACAAGGGTTACGGGGAGGCAGACTGGACTGCATGGATGGAGAGACCCAGATCTGAGAGGCAGCCTGGGGAGGGCACGGCAATAGCATGTGTGTGGGCATAGCACCTTTGGGCAATGAGAGGGACCGCATCCCCTGGAGAGGTGGGATGAGATGCTGGAGAACCTAGCAACTGAGAGACCCAGCTCAGAACCAGGGGCACCACCAGTCCTTGTCATTAGAGAACGATAAAGCTCTGGTTTTCTGCAAAGCCATCTACCTCCTACCCATCTACGAAGATGCAGCCTGTCAGTGCTTGTTTCCACCTCACCACACAGGAGCATAGATGAGGACCTGCCGGTCTTCTCCTAACCTTCAATTCATTAATCAGCATTTAAAGATTACTCCTGTGCCTCTGTGCCCTGGCAGAGCACAGCGCATGCAAGCGCAGAAGCCGTGTTCTGCTAACAAGATGGGCCATGTTTAGTTAACCGAAATGTATGTGTACACACGTATATAAATAGGAAGTACATGTTTTATGTCTGTATGGAACTGTATCTCTACACAGACACAAGCATATTGGGCTCTGAAGCCAGCATTCCTTTTCCTCTAACAGAGGCAGAAAGACCCAGCATTTTCCCATTGATAAACCAACTCACAGCCTCCTTTATTCTTCCTTAATTGGACATGGAATTCTTATAGTGACTCTTTAGGCAAAGTGACCTCTGCATTCAGGATCCAACCCTGCGGTGGGAACGAAATCTGCTTTGCTTAACACATAGCACAGAATTGCATTCAACATATGGAAATGTTTCCCACATGGTAGACGATAGAGAAATGTAAGGAGTCGTTTTCATTATTATTGTGCTCACTACAGAAACCACAGCCTGGACCCTAAAATGCACAAATTCTTATATACAACCCAAAATATCTGGGGTGGCTTGCCTTGACCTTGAGATCTAGGCTTGGCCATGAGAATTAATCATAAAAACACAATTTCAACTCCAGAAGCCTTTCGGAGTAACATAAGGCTTTAATGAAGTCTTCTGATGGGCGAGCATATAGGGACACAACACACAGCAAAATGTCTCAGGAAACTTTAGGCATGTTTCATCCAAAGCTCTAGTTATTTTCACCCCCTTCCACAGGCCCCCCAATCCTCTTCTGGCCTCTTTCCTAAAAGGTCTAGCCAGCCCCCCTTTTACCACCTCTTCCCACCTCTTGTGGCTATCCTTCTCTACTGAAAATCTCTTGGCTTCATTTGCACAGTCCACTAAGTAAACAGAACCACAAATGATTCAGGATCTCGCTTCCACCGATGGTGAGGTAGAGGGAAGTTTAGGAATACTTTACAACCCCGTTTTTTTTTTTTAAACTTCTTTTATTATATAGGATAGCACATATACAAAGCAAAGAAGGAAAAAAGCAATAGTTTTCAATGCCCTCTTCAACAAGTGGTTACAGGACAGATCCCAGAGTTTGTCATGGGCTACCGTACGATCCTCTCATAGTTTTCCTTCTAGCCGCTCCAGAATAAAGGAGGCTAGAGGGCTTAAATACGTTTCTTATTATCACAATCGACTTTTTTTCCGTGAAAAATAACATATATACAAAAAAAGCTACAAATTTCAAGGCACAGCACCACAATTAGCCGTAATACATATTTCAGAGTCTGCATGGGTTACAATGTCACAATTTTGGGTTTTTACTTCTCAGTGTTCTAAAATACTGGAGACTAATAGAGATATCAACTTAATGATTCAGCATTCATAGTCATTTGTTAAGTCTTAACTTCACCGTATAACTCTACCATCACCTTTGATCTTTCCATCCTTCTCTTTAGAGGTGTTTGGGCTATGGCCATTCTAAATTTTTCATATTGGAAGGGGCTGTCGCTAATATGGAGTAGGGAGATCTTCTGGAGAGGCTGGGCCCTCAAGGTTTCAGGACTTATCTGGTCCAGGGCCCCATCTGGAGGTTGTTGGTTTCTGAAAAGTTACTCTAGTGCCTGGAACCCTTGTGGAATCTTATATATTGCCCTAGGTATTCTTTAGGATTGGCTGGAAGGGTCCTGGCTACCACCCCCTGTTTTAATCTTTGCAACACACAATACAAAATCAATTCAAGTTGGGTCTACACATTTTTTTTTTTTTTGGACCACATGTCCTGTAGGCAGTGAACAGTGTGGGATGTTGTGCCCCAATAACCTTCTCTATGGGGCCCAGAGGGAACAAGATGACAGGGACTTCAGTCCCACTGATGAGCAGACCAAGGTTTAGAGGTGCTGTCTGGCTTGCGCAGAGCACAGAGCCTCAAGGGACAGAGGCTTGCTTCAAACCAGGTCTCCTGGCTCTGAGTTTAAGGTTTCAATCCTGGAATTCTCAGAAAGCAAGAACCGGGACTTTGTGTTGGGGTGTGCATGGCAGAGCAAATCACAGCATCACCCTGAACATACGTAGTTTTGTTTTGCTGCACAAGCCCGTGATGTACAGGACGAGTGGGTTTAGGTCGAGGGTGGGGTTGGAGAGCTGCTTTGGGGACTTCAGATGGAGGGACCTCATCTCATGGTGCTCGTGAGCCCACCCAGGGGAGCACCACTATCGAACCACCCAAGTGGTGGAGGCAATGAGCCTGCTGTTTCCTCTAGCAACCAAAGCTGCTTTTCTTGTTGGAATGCAAGCCATTTCCTGCCTGGGAGCCTGCCAAGACTTGACAGGATTAATCGTGACATTCAGTTCCAGATTAATCCAAGTCAAAGCACTTTTGCTGAAGGTGTAGAGATCTTTGATTCTTTTTTTTTTTTTGAGGCCCTGAATAGCTATAAGGACATGGTTTTGGATTTCTGCATATAAGACACATGAGCATGATTAGTATTATCTTTACAATTGATATCCATAACAATTATAATAACAATGGTGTCTTCTAATATTTCTTGAAGGTTTGTTTCTTCCTTTTGAACTTAGTCCCAGGAATTTGGGCTGGAACTCAGGGACTCAGAATTTCACAATAAGAGAGGAGTGTGTGTTATACGGTTCATTGTGTTAGTTTGCCTGGGCCACAGTGACAAATCCCACGCAAGCGGTTGGCTTAAACAACGGGAGTTTATTGTCTCCTGGTTTTGGAGGCTAGAAGGCTGGTTTCCTTGTAGCGTTATTCTGGTGCCTTGCTGCAGCCCTTGGGGTTCCTTGGCTTGAATCTCTTCCCTCCGCCCCATAGTGATAGCCTCTCCTTCCCATCTGCTGTGACTTCCAGGTCCCCTTTATAAAGGCTCCAGAAATCTGGATTAAGACCCACCCTCATTCACTTGGGCCACATCTTCACTAAAAATAATATGTTGAGGTCCTACTTACGAATGGGTTCACACCCCAGAAATACAGATTAGCATTAAGAACATGATTGGAGGGGTACACACAACTCAGTCTACCGGAGTACCCTTCCTCTCTACTTAAGTGGATCCAGGCAGATCATTAGTGACATGTCTCTGTTGCTTTATTGTTAAAGGTACGTGATTGCAATTTTTTAATGTGATCTTTTGTGAGGCTCAGGCTCACTGGTCATTTTCTGAGAGTTAAAAAGAAAGTCTTGATGAAAACTTAGATGTCAGAAACATTTTCAAATTGTGTTATGAACTGGAGCATACAGATGAGACAGATCTTGTTTCTGCAATGACTGTTCCCAGTGTCACCGCTTAGAACCAAGGAGCACTCACACTGGGCAGCAGTGGTCCTCAAAGCGTGGTTCCTGGGCCAGTGTTGTCAGCCGGGAACGCGGTAGAGATGCAGCCCAGCTCCTCTGACCCAGAAGCTCAGCAGTCCTGAACAAACCCTCCAGGGGACTCCCATACTTGCTAAGGTTTGAGAACCACTACCTTACAGAACGTTTTTTCCCCCAGGCTATGCTAGGATCAGAATCCAATCTTTGCCATCTTTCTCACTTTGCCCAAACTCAGCTCCACAATCCTTCTCAACGCAAGACTCCAGGCAGCTACTTCCAAGGGGCATGAGTTAGCACAGGCATGAAACTTAGTAGTTATCCAGGATTTCAGATATTAATTAAGAGCTTAAAATTGTGCAGGTATACTTGATTGGGTGGAAATCATTTGATCTTTAGGTCATTCCCTGGAAGTTTCCTTATTGAAACTATTCTAGCTTTCAGTGGGCAGTTTAAAACCAGATAAATCCAAATTTGAATCCTTGTTCTGTTACTTACTCTGAGTGGCCTCTGGCAAGTCACTTTATTAAGTGAGCCACATTTTCGTCCCCAGTAAATGAGGTTAGTAATATTTTTTATGGATGTAATGCTCCTTTTAGGTAGTATATCCTAAGTGGCAGATTAGGTCAGCGTTTAGTGAGCACTCAGTGGATGGTAGCTATATTATTTCACCTTGTTCCTTCTAAAAGTGGAGGTAATACCAGAGAGGTATTATTGTTATCTGGGAGTTCTAGGTTACAGCTGTCTGGTTAATCCTGGATTTACTGTACCAAAGTACATATAACGCTCTTAATTTTAATCAATATAGCAACATGATTATTTTAACCATGTGCTAGGTACTGCCTCAGAAGGTATGGACCTGAAAAACACAGAAGGCCCAGTTCTAGCCCTTGGTGAAGTAAAATGCCAAGACAAATGTTCCGGTTTATCAGGGCTGTTATGACAGATGTCACGCAATGGGTTGACTTAAAGAATGAGGTTTTACAGTCTCGGTCCTGGGACTGGGAGGCCAGCTTCCTCGGAGGCGTGCAGTGTTTCTGTGCTGGCTGCAATGCTTGGGGCTCCTTGGTTTGCACCTCTGCCTCTGTCACATGGCCATGTACTCTCCTTTCTTGCCTCTGTGACTTCCCGGTCATCTTTATAAGGCCTCCAGTAATGCAGATTAAGGCTCAC
Organism: Tamandua tetradactyla; assembly: GCF_023851605.1. NCBI lineage: Eukaryota > Metazoa > Chordata > Mammalia > Pilosa > Myrmecophagidae > Tamandua > Tamandua tetradactyla. The sequence continues at coordinate 3,396,253 of NC_135339.1, forward strand.
CCTCTTTCACCTTAACTAAAAATAATATCTGCAAGAGGTCCTGTTTACTTTGGTTCACACCCACAGGGATATGGGCTAAGATTAAGAACATGAATGGTGCGTGCGTGTGTGTGTGTGTGTGTTGTGTTTACTTCAGGTGCAGAGGTTTACATCAGTCACATGCCTCAGTCTATGACACTTGGTCTGTGCAAGATCTCTCTGGTGTTTCATTCATGCTATTTTGTATGCTTATATTCTTCAAAAGAAGGTTCTATGTACCTTCCATGCTCAAATTCTCACCCTGGTTTCCTTTGGTTTTCCAGTCAGTACTGTGTTCTTAAGACGTGTCCAGGTTTCCAAGCACACATCTGAACAATTGCTTCTAGCTGTTGCGTGGTGTTCCCTCGTGCATATCTGTAACACTTCACTTATCCAATCCTCCACTGAAGGACACTTCAACTGGGGCACCAACTTTTCCCCGCCGCAACCTGTTGGCGTAACATGTGGGTTTATTTCTTTCACAAGGCCTGTGAGAGTTTCTTCAGGATAGAGAGCAAACTGTGAGTTTGCTAGTTCTACATCAACTTTGACAAAGTAGATCCAAATCACTCTCCAGAATGATTTCCTGTCTGTAGGCCAGCCCCACCCCAGACAGCAAGAAGGGCTTCTAACACTTGGCATTATCCTCATTTGAAGGTGTCAAGTATATTCTCATGGTTTTAATTTGCATCAGTCTAATAAGAAAAGACTTTGAGCATCTCTTCATATGCTTTTTCACTGTTTGGATTTTATCTTCTGTGATAAAATAGTGATCTTAACTTTTACCCACTTTTCTTTGGGAGTTGTGGTCATCTTCTTGTTGATTTGTGAGCATTCCTTACATATTCTTGGCACTATTTCCTTGTTATATTTGCTTTGCAAATATCCTTTGCCTTTATCAATGCACCAAATCTATCTTCAAGGTCACTGATGACCTGCCTTAGTAGACACATAACTCGCAAACAGCTTCTCCCGTTCTGCGGCTTACATTTTAAGTCTCTTCATGGTTATCTTTTGAAAAGAGAAAGTTTTAAATTTTGATGATGTCTAATTTATCACTTTGCTTTTTGTGTGGATCGTGCTTTTGCTGTAACTCTAATTTTGTTCTCTCCCTACGGGACTCTCCTTTCAGGCCTCCATCTCCATCATGCACTCTCTCTGCCGAGGTTTCTTTGGACTCTCAGCTTTGTCCCCTCAACTCTTGGAGTCCACTGAGCTCTGCCACCGTTCCCCTCGCGGTGCTGTGGCCTGGAAATCGATCTAGGCACTGTCAGGAGCCAACAGAGGTGCCCCTCACTTGTTTCCCATCTCTCAGCGGTCACTATGCTTTCTGTTCGCGTTTAATGTCTTGTGTATTGAAAACTGCTATTTCTGGTACTTTGTATCGGATACACCCCCCCTCCCCCAGTTCTTTCAGGTGTGAGGATAAATATGGTCCCTGTTACTCAATCTCGGCCATGGACACTTTATAACGATCTTAGAAGTAGGAACTATTATTACCCCCACTTGACAAAGGAGAAAGCTTTCTCACAGCTAGGTTAAATATCCGAGGGGAAGTTCTGGTTCCTGCAGCAGAGGTTGTAGTAACGCCATTGTCTGCTAGGGGGCGGCAGAGGCCCAGGGTTGCTTGGCCAAAGGGCAGCTTTCCGTAGGTTTTCTTTAACTGGGTCCTTGTCCTTGGCTCTTTCTCCAGACCTTGCTTTGTCTCTCTTCCTGCTTTGTGCTTTGTGCTTCTTGAATCATAGGCTGAGACCTCTCTCAATGCTTTCTGTTGTGAGTAAACCAGAAGTCACGATGGCTCATAGAGCCAAGGAGACGTGCCCACCCACTTAACTGAAAAGCCCCTTGGAAAGCGGGGTTTCTTGCTTGTTTCCCTCAGGAGTCCTTCTCATTTTGTCTTGGCTCTGTCTTCCTCCTGGATTTGGCTTTGACTCTAAGCTGGCTTCCTTCATGGCTGCACAAGTCACTGCCGCAGTTCCGGGCTCACATAGCCCAGCCTCTGGGAAGACAGAGTCTTACCTGACGTTAGGGAGGAAGTCTGGGCTTCATTTGATTGGGCTAACTACGGGGCGTAAGCTACCACCTCCCCTTCCCCATCAGCAGCCAGTAAGGGTGACGTCGTACATTGATTGGCTGGTCCCAACAGACCCCTGAGGCTGGCGTAGGGGCCAACCCCACTCGACCCAGACTGGGGAAGGAGCCAGATGGATGTTAGCGACAGTGCTGCCAAAGACGGAAGAGGTCACAACAGAGGTCAGCGTCCACAGAGGGTCGGGGAGGAGGACTAAGTCCCAGGACGTGGACTGATGACCAGACTGTGAGAGAGAAGCCAAACACTCACTGCACAACCTGCCTCTTTGAAGCAGAGGTGGCCGAGGGTGCGAAGGTTTTGTGGGGTCTGTGCTACAGAACAAGGATGGGTGCGGCAGGGACTGACTCATCTGGGGACCCAGCATGGTTTGTCTGGTCTCTCAAATGGCTCATGCATCCAACGGACATTGGTTAGGTTTGAGTAAGAGCAGAAAGGACTTCAAAGAATTTACCATTTAATTCTTTGGGGGAGAGAAACAAGAAAGCCGATAAATAAAATATACTGTTAGAAATTCCCAGAGAGAAATATGTATGGGGCTAAATGGAGGCTTAAGCAGGACCATCTTCTTTAGCATCAGAAGGTAATGAGACGCTTTTCGAGGGAGGAAATTCTTAAAATTTGAGGGATATGTATGAGAACGAGGTGGATGCGTGGAAAAGGACATTCCAGTTTGTTGGAAAAATAGGTACAAAGATGCAAATAGGCTAGAAAGCCTGTCACTTTGGGGGCAGCTCTTTTTTTTCTTTTTAATTTAATCAATAATTCAGAAGTTTTATTTTAAAGTTGTTACTTAATTTTAAATTGTGCAATGCTGAAAATAAAAGAAAAAAGATCACAGAAACTTACCACTGTAGATTTAATTAAATTGGCTATTTTAAACCATTTTCTATTGCAAAGGACTCCTTTGTCCCTTCCATTTGCACTACTAGCCCCAGAAACCCCCCTTGTGGACTGCAGGAGACAGAACCCCTGGGCAAAGGAGCTGAGGTGGCAGCTCCAGCTCCATCGGGCTAGCTGTAGATGACATTTGGCGTGGAAAAGCTTGACTCCTCTTTGCTCTCCAGTGTAGCCTATATAAAATACTATAGGTTTTGAAAAGTATGTTTACAGACTTTTCACACGTTAGAAAGTCGTTGTGGTTTCAGCCGGGTCTGGCAGTCTGACGGTTCTCCTTCCTTTACCTCCACACTCATGATGAGGCGTGACAGCTGCCCTGCTCATTTGACAAAACACAGAAAGATTGCCTCCCTAGAACTTGATGAAATATATAACAATGGCTAAAAGCCACAAGCTTATTCTTTACGTTCAAATAAAGGATGCCAATTAGCTTCTCTTGTTCCTGACGGTACTAGAAAGTTCTTGAAGTAAAGCAAGCCTTCTTTTAGGCCAGCCCATACATCCCCTGTACCCCTCAGGGTGCAGAGGCAGCCTTCATGCATGTGAGAATGGCCTCCGTACTGGCGCTGCCCTTTCTCTGGGCACAAACACAAACCCCAAAGGGACAAAGTGAGCCAGAAGCCCTAACAGGATCCAGCTGTCCCGAGACCCATCGTGTTTACACCTCCTCGCATCTGGACTCCGGAGCTCATCCTTGTAATCTGTTGGGGATTGAATCATACCTCCCACAAAAACACAGTCAAGTCTTCCTCTGCGTTGCTGTGGAGGTGAGCCCATTTGCAAACAGGACCTTTGAAGATGTTACTGATTAAAGTGTGGACTCACGTGTGGTTAAGCTCTTCGAAGATTCTATTTCCATGAAGCCAAATTGAATCAGGTGGGCCTTATTCCATTATGGCTGAACTCCTTATACACAAAGGAAATTGGACACCTGACTGGAAGTCAGAAGCCAGAGAAGTCGGAGAATGAGGCAGATCAGCACGTGACAGCGGCAGAGATACAAGCCAAGGAACCCCAAGGATTGTGGCCAGCCACACCAGAATGCTGCAGACTCGGGGAGAGACATGGTCTGTTGAGACCTTGGTTCGGACTTCTAGCCTCCAAAATGGTGGGACAATAGATTCCTGTGTGCGATGCTTGTCATACCAGCCCTGACAAACTAAGACATGTCCCATTAACCACCCAGCTCAGCGTCGGTGCACAAGATGCATTTGTAAGCAAATTTAATTGATTTACGCTGAAAATGTTCTCTTTCCCTGTGCCCATATTGCCACGATCTCAAAGGCTTTTAGCTCTTTTTTTTTGCTTATTCATTCATTTTTGCCAAAAGTACAAAATATGCTTGAACCTTGTGCTAGGTGAAATGGTGTGAGGAGAGGCATTGCCCTGTGTTCAGAGACCTTGACGTTGAGCAGAAAGACTGATGCCAGGGGCCAGGGGGCCTGAGGCCAAGAGACCTGCTGGAGTCCTGGGGTCAGCAGAGACCTTCTGGAGAGATGAGTGCTAAGACCGGAGGCTGGGAGAAGCAGAGCCTCGCCTTGGAGGCAGGTGAGAGCCCTGGTGTGCAAAGCTGTCCAGCAGAGGGAGGAGGGGGGTTCCTGCAGCGCCGTTTGGGAGGCATCCAAGCATGCTCATCAGTTGTGTACCCGGCTGTGAATGGAGTGGGGGGCTCAGTGGGGGAGACAGAATCTGATCCAGGCATGTTGAGTAGACGGCGCTTTAATACAGGGAACTGAGGGGTCTTTAACTGTGCGGAGGTCTGGGGAGTGCTGCCAGGAAAACTGCATCAGGCACCCCGACCAGGAACCGAGGGCATGCTGTCGCCAAGGGCTCCAGCGGCTCGCGGCACCCAGCGGGTGGTTCTCAGGCCTGGACAGAGCCCCCCGATAAATTCAGCTGCAGGACACACGGACACGGTGCTTCTCTGTTCCCACCCGCGAGACCCCAGGTGCAGTGCTCCTTGGTGGTCCCTATGCTGCACCTGTGAGGTGGGGGCTCTGGGAGGCAGCTCCAAGGACATTCCCTGGGACGTCCAGGACGGTGTCTCGGGGATGAGAGTGATGCTGACGACAACAGGCAATCCGACAAATGGGGTACAGGGGCAGGACCTGGCCTGGGTCTGGGCTGCCTCCTGCCTCTAAGCCCCAGCTGCCTCCTCTGCAGGGGTGTTTGGTCCGGACCCCCCCGATGTGTGCCAGGGCACATAGATGAGGCCATGCCAGTGAGCTTCTCCGCACAGCACTGGGCACCGGGTCTCAACGATTTCTAGCTATTGTTATTAATGGCAATGTCTTCACTATTGTAGATTATAAAGAATACTGAAAGCTAGTAAAGGCCTTAAAAATACAACAGCAACATGCTCATCTTTTTACAAAGGTGCTGCAGTTCTGGGGCTGCCACTAGGACCGACAGCCACGTGGCTCCCAGCGAACGGCTCCCTGGCCAGGACACGAGAGTGGAGTGGGGAGGCCTGGCTCAGCCACTTGCCTCAGGCCCCAGGTCCTTATTGTGTTACTGGGACTCTCTACATACTCCAACAGGCCACGTGCATGGCCCACACATGGAAGAAGGGATAATTTCCCCCACGTTGGCTCGAGGAGAATTTACCTTTCTCTAGACCAACTGTTTCCAGTGGAGTTTAAGCAGTATGTTCTGCTTGGTCTCTAACTTCTTTCCAGGAGGTTTCAGTCTTAAGGGTGGCTGTGCCTGCTCCTTCCTGTGCCACCTGGGGTGGGGGGTGGGGTGGCATGGGACCATGGGGTCTCTGAACAGGGTCCACTCTCCCAGTCTGGGGGATGGCAGCAATGAGGGAGGTTGCACGCCCAGGTTGCAAATGGGACAGATGTCTGAATGTGGCAGGGCTGGACTCTGGGGTCCAGAGATGATCGGGGTCCCAGGCCAATGCTCGCAGGTGGAATGAAACTTGCACTCAGAAAACTGAGAAAGGAACCCAGCTCCCGAGGCCAACCTACATGGAAGCTAAAGGCACAGGATGACACATCCCTCTGGAGCCCAGCCATCCGTAGACATGAAGCTGCAAACACTGAGTGGCTTCTTTCTCTAGGCCCTGGGAAGCTGTTAGCCTGCAGGATGAAGGTCTGAAGTTTCCCGAAGCTGACCTGGCAAGGAAAATGCCAGCTCCAGCTGAGCGTTTACTGGCAGATGGTTGGTTCCCAGTGCTTCTGTAGTGTTATAACTAGTGAAGTGTTATAACTCACATCAGTGCTAGGAAGCGGGTGCTGTTATTATCCCCAGCTTCAAAAGAAGAAACTGTGGTTCAGGAAGGGTGAGCACTGGCCTAAGTTGCACAGCTGGTGACCCAGGAGCCTGGGTTCCCTGAGTGGTCTGCTGCTCACCTCCCTGCAGAGGGCAGCAGGGCACTTTCCTAGTTGCCGGCTCTCAGCACTCATTGCAAGCTCAGTTGGAAGATTGCTCAGTGCTCTGCAGAGGCCCCTCTGTAGAGGGGGTTTGTGGGCCTCTGAACCATTCATTTATTTTAGAAGACAGTGCCTGTAGAGATGGGGTGAAAGAAAGAATGTGACTAGAGGAGCCAGGATTAGCTGCTCAGTACCCTGCGTAGCCAGTGTGCCCATGGGTGCTTGTGTGTGCATGTGTGAATGTGTGAGCATGTGTGTGTGAGTGTGCACACACAGGTGTGGTGTGCATACATGCATGTGAGCGTGCATTATGTATGCACGTGTGTGCATGCAGGTGTGGGGGTGTGAGTGGGTAAGTGTGTGAGTGCTTGTGTGTGTGTGTGTGTGTGTGTGCATAAATTCAGGAAAAGTCAAGCCCCAACTATATTGAGTGAAAGAAGCTGAGAATTCAAACACAACTGTTTTCTTCCTGACAGAACCAGTTCTTTCTGTTTGCTTGTTCTCTGCCATTTTAATAAGTCTCGATGTTAAGCCTCTGGGTTTTCATAGTTTGCTGGCTTTTAGTAACCAGGGAACTACTGTTCACTTCCGCATCCTCAGGCTCACACACACACGTACACAGAGTGTCAGGACAACAGGAAAATTGAGTGAAAGAATCTGAAAACTTGGGAAGGACCTGAGTGGCCTGACCTCTAAATTAGCTGACACGCGTCTTCCGTATATGCTCAAACCTTTGCTTTCTCATTTGAAAGCCCACGTCTCTGGGGTGTCCAGGGGGGTTGAAGGAGAGAGCGTGTGTAGAGGATACTTACCCGGGCATGGCTCTAGGGACCACTAACTAAGCCCCTCTTACGATTCCCTTCCCAGGCTTGAAAGTGCTGCCACTTCCCTTGGGCCCTGGGAGAAGCCGGGAAAGGACAAATGGTCAGAAGCTCCTTCCTTCTCCCAGTCCGGGGAGACCCCCTCTGTTCTTCGCAGGCTCCGCCCACCTCTTTGCTTTCTGTAATCTGTTGCTGTCAGGCAAACCTTACCTCTGTTTCCCTCGGGGCTCCCTTTGAGAGTCTCAAGAGCCTTTTAATTTTAACAACTTGAGTCTTTCAAATCAAACATTTCAGCTTTTCTAACTGTTGCTTAATGTGTGGACGTCAAGACCCAGTCTGGCAGTTGAAAAACTGAAAATTGAGCATTTCAGTCCCTTGTGGTTCTGCTATATCTCTCCCGATTTTTCTTGTGGTGAGACAAACTGGAAGAAGGGTAATGTACAAGAAATTATGGAAAGTAAACATGCAAAGATAACATTTTTATCTGTTACCTTCCTCCTCCTTTTAGACTGGTAATGAGAGTGCCCATTACCTGGGCTGGCCAACACTTTGGGGAAGGTGGATTTGCCATCATCTCCAACAGGACCATCGTCTGAAAGCTCAGAGGAGGAGTGTTCAGGTGTAGCACTCCTGTCTCCCAGTCTCCTAACCTTCCTGACAGTCACGGTCAGGTTCGTGTGTCAACCTGGCCAGGCGGTGGTGCCTGATGGTCTGGTTGGGCAAGTGCTGTCCTGTCTGTTGTTATGAGGACATTTCATGGACTTAAATCCTGACCATGCTGGCAGCATCCACAGCTCAGGGAAGTGTCTTCTGCAATGAGTGATGCTTAATCTAATCACACAAAGGCTTTGAAGGAGGATTCAGAAGAGACAGTCACACTTCCTGCTTTCGCCAGCCAGTGTCTCCTGAGAGTTCACTGAGGACCTTCACTGGAGCTCACAGCCTGCCCTACAGACCTTGGACTCTACATCCCCACGGTTACATGAGACACTTTTATAAATTTTATGTTTACATTTAGCTCCTGCTGATTCTGTTTCTCTAGAGAACCCTAACTAATACATAGACCATGCTCGGCTCCTTAGAGACGCTCAGAGCAGCCACCATCTCCCCACAAACCATCATCTTCAGAAGTCATCCAAATCTTCCCACTGTCTTCAGGGATGTTTATAACCCAACTCAGTCCAATGATGGCTTTTAAGACACCCCATGAAGCATTCCCGCCATCTGCCCTTAACCTCTGCTGCAGAGATGGGCATATGCCCATGAGGTGGTAGATGTCTTGGGTATAGCACTCCCCCCAGCCCCTGCCCCATCGCTCTCTTGCCATGCAAATTGCTTCCACTGTCTGAGCCTCAGTGTCTTTTGATTCAAACAACGACAGCAAAAGCCTTGCTGGGCTGAATCCAGGGACTGTAAATCAAAAGTTCCTCTGGAGAAAGGCCCACTGACCCTTTATCCCTGGACAGCATGCCAGGCCATTCCATCACCCTAGTAGGCCGTCTAGCCCACGCAGCTCCTTCTCCTGACTGTAGGGGGCAGCAGTCAGCGGGGAGCACCACGGCTTGTGCAGGATGCCTGCAGGAGCCGGGCAGAAGGCAGTCTAAAGAGCTGAGCATTTGCAGTCCTCTCAGCAAAGAAAGTCTTGGGGGCCTACGGAGTGTGAGTCACATTCCAGTTTCCTGATAAAGGAGAATGTTTTGAGAGTCATTCCACGGCTGTGGCCTCAGGCCATACAATCCAGACACTTGGCTTCTCTTCCTTCCCCGGCATGCCTGAGACCTTTATTTTACCGTCCTCCCCCAACTTTGAAGGCTCCAAAGGGCCTAGTCAGGGCCGGGGTCAAGATCTGCTGCATAAGGGCCCTTCTGTGTCCATCCTGACCCGGGGTCAGGCTTGCTTTCCACACCCCAGCCCTGGCCAGATGCAAGGTCTTTTTTGGACTCCTAAAATGTCAGAATCAAAAGGACCTTACAGAGCACTAGCGTAATGTCCTTTGCTTATAAATGGGCAAAGTGTGCCCCAAGAAAGGAGGGGGGCCGGGAGGAGGATGGACATTTCTCGATGGCTCACTCTGTGCAGCCTTCTCTTAGCAACCACCCGGTGAAAGGTAACCATTTTCATACCTGATTTGCAGATGCAAGAAATGCATGTCAGAGAGACAATGGTTGCCCGAGACCAGATCTGCTCATTCATTGACTTATTCTTTCAGCAGATATTTACAGGGCATGAGGTAAGCATCGCAAACCAGGAAAATGTGGCCTCAGAGACCGGGCCTGTCCCTCTCTGGGCCTCAGCATCCCCATCAGTGTAATGGGGGGAGCAAAGAGCTCACATCGGATGTGAGGAGGAGGAGATGAATCATACCTATAAAGTGCTTGAGAAATGTGGCAGTTCTGCCTGCTGTGTGGGTGCCCAGCCTGGGTGTTCCAGCTCCTACCTATATAGCTGTGGATGGGTGCAGGTTGAAGGCTGTACTCACGCTCAACTGTAAGGGGTGGCTGGGCCCCATGCGCGGGCGCAGTGCCACTGGAATGTTCTGGGCTCTGCCATCCCTCTCCTCCCCTCGCATGCTGGCCTGGATGTGGGGCTGGTTTTCCTGGTTCGGAGTGTGGCTCTTGAGCCACAGCTGTCATGCCCTGTCTGGACCTGGAGCTGGCACATTTCCCATGACCTGGTCTGGGACCATCTGATGATGGCCGAGCACTCCAAGACCTGCCCTCCCATGGGCCCATGAAAGAAACCATGGCTACCTGGCACTGCCCACAGCTGGAGTGGGCTCAGGGAAGGGGAGGAGGTCTTTGCAGACCCCACCCTATGGAGACAGGAGCGTGGCCAGTTTCCCAGGCACATCTGTGCTGCTCACTGTCTTCTCGGGTGGGGCAGCTTTGCAGTCCTTCCCGGGGGACCTGCTTCCCCTTGTTGTTTAGTTTCTGTAAGTCAGAAAGATAAGCCATTCTAATTTTTCTTGCAAGACTCCTGGCTCTGTGCAAATCATTGCAATGATTAGAGTGAGCCTAAACCATGACACGATGACTTAGGGGTTCTGCTGCAAACCTCAGGGGCTCATCACCTATGGGGGCACCAGTGAAAGGGAGTCCTGTCATGACGCTGCATCAGTGGATTGACATCTGGTAAACCTGTGATGTGTGTTGCATCTCTTGAAACACAGGCTATGCAACATTGGAAGGGACCGGTGAGCTTCTGCTGGTGGGACTCCAGGTATTAGCCTAACACGGGATATTTTTGGGCAAGGGGAGTTGTCCTCTTCAATTTTCAGAGAGACAACTGCCTCCTTTGATCATGTGCTCACACATTCATTCATTCACTAACCATCATCTCAGTGGTGCCCAGGGTGATGTCCCAGGCTGGAGTTAGTCTGATGAGGAAAATCAGACATGACAACCCCCATTGGGAACTTGGTTGTCATTGAGGGAAGGCGAGGATATAAGGCTAACGCTCAGCCCTATATCATGCAAGGCCTTTGGAGCAATGGGACATTTTTGAAGGGTTTCTAGGGGGTGAGTGATGCCATCGGGTTTGCACTGCATTGACAGTGAATGAGCTAGAGGTGGGGAGACCAATCTGTGGTCCAAGCCCTGGGTGAGGACAGCTGGGACAGGTGGTGAGCGTGGAAATGGAAAGAACAGGCAGATTTGAGGGATGCTCAGGAAGTACAAAGGCAAACCTGCTCCTGTCTGAGAATCTGTCGATCCAACAGCTGACAATAAGCTACAGGAAGCAACTGGGGTCATCACTGTTGTATGAGGGATGGGCGGGGTACATCAGCAAGTCACATGCCAAGTGTGGACCTCACTATGGCACACTCATTGCACAGGTCTGCTTGGAACCCCAATAGAGCCCTCATCAGAAACTTGTTTATTGACAAGGAACTGGCTCAGGGATTTTGGGGGGCTTTCCCAGGGAGAGAAAACACAAGCTCCCCAGCTGCCTGCCTCTGTGGGCATTGAAGACCTGGGACCTCCATTAAGAGGTGCTCTGGGGAGGTGAGGAAGGAAGAGGAGGTGACAGGGTGGATGTGTTCAGGCAAACCCCTCCTTCCCCTTTGACTGCTCTTAAAATGCAGGGCTCAGCAAAGGATGAGAACAACTGGGCATTTGATGCCTCTGGGGGCAGGGCAGATAATGAGATGCAGGCCTGAGCTCAGGGGGGCTGTTGGCAATCGGACTGCCCCCCCCTTCCGGGCTCCAGGGCAGACTTAAAGGTCAGTAGACCCCCCTTTCCCAACCCTGGAGCCCTTCCTTTCCCTTGCAGCTCCCTACTTCAGTGCCAATGCCACTGAGCCCCTTGCTTGCTCCTGCTCCCTTTTTCTCCACTTCCTGCTGGCCGCTGGGAAGCACATGGCCCATGGAAGGAGAACCAAGCAGTACCTTTCAGGTTTCCATGCCCCCGGACCCATGCTGCCTGGTTTACGGGGTCCCGGTCCCCATTCTGAGCAGGTGGCGGCTGATGCCCCAGCCCCTCTCCTGCCTGGCTGAGAGTGAGACAGGAAGGCTGTTCTCTCATGGGAGCCACTTGGGGCTACTGGAACCACCCCTACCTTCCCCTTGAGCAGAATTTCTTCTCTCTCTTGCAGGAACCATTTTGGAGGGAAGATGCTAGACTCTGAAGAAGAGGTCTGTGGTTTTTGTTACAGCTTCCCAAGCCAGAGAAAGAAAGGAAGAGGAAGGAAGAGAGGGACAGAGGGAGAGACGGAAAGAGAGGCAAAGACAGATGGAGTCAGATGGAGAAAGAGACACACACACACACATAGATTTAGGTTGAAAAGAAACATTTTTAAAGATACCACTGTTATTAAGAATACTAGTTAAAGGAAAACAAAAACAACTTTGGGGTCACGTGATATGCGCGGTTAGGTTATTCACTTTAGTGTGGGACGTGAACAGGTGAGCTCTCTCTCCTGACCTTGACTGCTTTACCTGTTAGCAGCAACCTCGCCTGCCCCCTTGGGTGCCGTGGGGTTCTGGAGGCAGCAGAATGACAGGGACCACACAGGAGATGCTCTGAGCTGCCCTCACCCCATCCCTGCATTTTAGCTCCATTGAGTTTAAACTCCCATGATAAGTGACACAGCCAGGATTTTTTAAAAGCTTAAGATTTCTAGAAGAATTCAGCATTTGAGCTAGATGGATGAGGGGTTGCCGTAAACGCCGTCAGCCCTGTCAGCCCAGACAGCTGGCCACCAGACATCGAACCTGAGCAAAACTCAACGTTCTTGAAAAGGGTTTTCTCTTTGTTTCCTGCTCTGAGCTGACAGCAAACGCCCAGAGAGTCAGTAGGCACTGGGGGAGAAAGTGGAGGGGCTTCATGGGTGCAGCAGCAAGCTCCTTAAGGAAGCTGGGCTCCCCTTTGCACCCAGCTTCCCCCATGGCTCCTCCTGCCAGCCAGGGGGATGTTCCCTGAGAGGGGCTGTGCTGACCAAGTCTGGCTCTCAGGCTCCCCCCACCCGTGGGACCAACCCTCTCACCACTTGGTGATGTCTGTGGACTTTGGTACGGAGAGGTGGCTCCCTGGGAGGGCACTACCTCAGCCCTTGTGTGGACGGAAGGCATTTAGGGGTGCTGGTGTCCCTGGAGAAGCAGGTGGTATCTGCCGCCTCGTGGATGGACAGCCTCCCTCCACGAGAAGTCAGCGTAGAGCTCAGAGACCCTGCTGTGCCAGAGGGTGTCTGTTTCAGAGTCCCAGGGAGCTAGGGGCCCCATTTAGTGCTGGGATTCAGAAAATCCAGCAGGGGCAGGGTGCTGGGCGAAGCATCACCTTGCCTCGTCCAGTCTGTCCTCCTCTAGGAGCCCTTCAGAAGCTCTTGGTGCTGTCCAGGAATCCCCAGAGGCCCTCACTCTCAGGAATTCCAATGAGCAGGGCAGGTGACTGAAGGGCTCACATGTCCCTCTGGGCCACTCACTTGTGAAAGAGCAGGAAATGGCAGCCAGGAATAGCCTTGGGCTTCTGGGCAGCGCCTCACCTCCTCACCCCCCATTCCTGTCTCTGGGGCAGGTGTTGACCCAAGTCTGGGGTCAGAGTTGGAAGGCAGGGACCTGCCGAAGTACGGGGAGCTGCGCTGGGAGCTGGACACCCCCCGAGCTTTGGTAGCTGTTGTGCTGCCTAGGGTGCGTTCCTTCACCTCCCAAAGCCTGCAGCCTCCACCCTGAATCACTGTGAGGCAGTGGTTAGAGAAGGCATGGGAGCCCCAGGAAGAATGGGTCTGGCAGGGAAGCAGAACTGGGGGCGGCCAAACACACAATGCTATTTCAGGAACTCTGTGAACGCCTAGTGGCCACAAATAACTTGCCCCGAAGTCCGTGGGTGCCTGTAATTCCATCACAGCAGTTGTTTTCCTTTGGTTTAAAAGTATCACCTCCTAAGGCCATTTTCTCCTCCTTGTTAATAGCTAATTTTATTTTTTCAGGCATAGGGCACTCAGGCTGCCATGTGCATGGGAGAAGAGCCCCTCCAAGGCCCAAGGGCTGACCCTAGACAAATAATCATGGTAACTTCATTGTTATGACTTGATGTACTAATGGGCAAGGAGATATAACATTGGTAATTGAGGCACGAACAGAAAGAAGTTTGCTTGGGAAGGGGGACTTTCGAAAGGGCAAGTGTTCTCATTTCTGCTTTCCTGGAATCTGGTCACATCTGTATGCAATGCCTGGAACTGTGGCAGCTACTTTGTGATTTTGAGATAACAAGTTTGGGGACACTTCAATAAACTAGGAATATTAGAGTGGAAAGATTGAAAGAAACTGAATTGTTGATAACACCACTGAATCAACATTTATAGCCATCACATCTGAGAATTCTTATGAAACAATAAATGCCAGTGCTGGCCTAGGCTATTTTAATTGGATTTTCTGTTTCTTGCTGAAAGCACTCACACAGATACAGTGCTTCCTCTGGTGCAGAGGTAATGATGACGCTTGGCTAGAGCCCCTCAGCTCTCTTATTACTGTTTCTGTAATTCCCCTCGTACAGGTGCTTTCAATACCCAGCTCTTCAGCTCTTTCTTGGAGGATGTTTGGGAGTCCTTGTAGCTGTTTGACCTCCAAGGATGTGAGATACCTGGGAGTTTTTGCTTTCCTCTTTTCTGTCTGAGCGGTGCCGCCTTCCCCACTCCTTTGTTGGTCTTCCTTGGGAGCACATCCTTAGTAATTCGGAATATGTGAAGCCTTCAGCCATCCAGGATTCACTCTCAGCTGGGGAGCTCTTGCCTGGCTTGGACTCTGGGTCTGGAAGCCTCCACATTGTCTATGCGTCTCTTTTCTCCTTTTTACCAGCTTCTTCATCAAAAAGGTTGTCTTTACTTCCCTACTGTCTGAGCCTCTCAAGTTCCCCTTTCTTAGGAAAAGTGCCTTTTAGTCAACTGCGGTACAATTGTGACCGATGCCACCTGGAGTAGAGTCTCCTGACCAGGGGTCGGTGGCCACCAGCCAGGACCAGACAGGAGATCTGAAGGGCTCCACTCAGCCCAAGGTGCTTGGTAACAAGAACACCTTCCTGTCCTCCATTCATATCCTGGGAAAGTCTCCTTCTCAGGCATTTTCCATCCTAGGGGGCAGGTATGTCCTCAAGGTAAAGCAGCAGAGAATTGAGAGTGTGCCAAGTGGGCATGGGAGGTGCTTGTTAGAATAAGAAGAGGGAAGCAGTAGCGTCACCTTAGATTTCCCCTCATAATGAACCCAATTCTGTTGCTGAAGAAGATATGATTCTTTCCCCATGACACCCAGGCACTGAGTCTGTGAGATGGGAGAGCTCTAATGCCATTTTCTGCCGTTTCTTTCCATCATCACAACTCCTATTATGGCAGGCACCAATGCCTAAAGTAAGCTGTTGGGAGTCCAGGACCCATATCGGCCGTCCTTCCTGTGGTCCTTTAACAAAGGAGGTGTGGCGCACTGCAGCGAGCCCTCATGATCCCCATAGTTTGAGAGGTGCTAGGGGACGCATCCACATAGAATATAAAGTGAATGCCCCCCTGGAGTTGTGCAAAGCAGCTACCAGTCCCATGATTGTGGGATTATCAGTTCTCTACTCTACCTCTTTCTGGGTGATGACAACTGGTAAGTTATTGGCCTTCTCTGGCCTTCAGTTTCCCCATCTGCAAAAGGATAATTTTGGACTAAGTTCACTTTTAGTTTGAATGTTCTGTCACCTTAGCTGTGAACAATGATTATGAGTGACAAATAAACGATGACATAAACAAGACATTCTCTTGGCTGTGGTTCCTGAAAAAAGAGATAGCAGTCCAGAGTGGGCCGTGCAGACATGTAAGTTTCCAGGGACTGGGCAACCACAGCAGGCCAGATCTAAGGCGACCTTGAACCTGGACCTGGAGGAAATCTGTTCGTGCCCCTCTGCTGAGATTGTATTCCAGGCCCTCCATGCTGTTCCCAAATTTCTCCCTTGTGCCCTTTCTTTTCTAGATTACCTCTGACTCACTTTCCAAGATTTAGTTTACCCATCAGCTTCTCCACGAAGCCTTCACTGGACTTCTGCCCACCTCAAGTTTCTGCGTGGGCCTGGTGGCTCTTACTTTCAAAGGGCATCTGGGAGGGTTCTGTTCTTTGCCTACACTGGCTGCCTTTAATCCACTAATGGTCTGTTCCCCTGGGCTCTGGCCTGCCTCCTTGCAGGCAAACAGTGCTAGGGGCTCCCTCCCAAGCTTGGTACTTCCTCAGGCCCCCACACTTCCTCAGTCCCCTCTGAGGTCCTGCCATCTCCCTGGGCGACTGCAGGTGTTTTAAAGTTGAAGCATCCCAGAAGATGTTCCTTTTCTAGGGCTGGGGACCTCTTTCTGCCTTTTCTGTCCTTGCTGCATCCTTCTCCCAGGTTCTGGCCTCTCCCCCTCCTCCTCTGGGAAGACCGATGCTATGCTTTCAAAGAGCCACAAATTCATATACACTCAAGTCATTCCGTCGCTCCATGTGCCATAATAGATGGGAGAGCTGTGTTTATGTGAATGTTTTCCCACTTAGCAACAAGCTCCGGGAGGGCAAGGACTATACCGTATCAATCCCCGTAACTCCAGGGGCCGACAAAGGGCCAGGCATGCGGGGGATCTCAAGACATGTTTGCTGAACTAAATTGACTCGAGTCACCTAGTTATCCAGGGGAGTATGAGTTAGGACTGATCTAGGATAATTCTATTTTGGGGGGAGGGTGGAGTCTGGTTAGAAAGTGCAGAACAATCAACAACAGTTTCTGTCTCCTGGCATTCAGGAAACATGAGCTTGAATCTTTGAGAGCTGGTAAAACTCAAAGTCAGGTGAGTGATAACATCTTGGGTTGTCGGTGATTGGGGGGTAGGGGAATCAAGTTTCAGCTCTTGAATAAAGGGAGGCTTGGAAGGGCCAGAGAAATTTGGGATGCAGCCAAATGGGAACGAGAATAAAGACGTGGAGACAGAGCAGAAACCCAGTCTTAGAGGCTGGACATATTCAGTAATGAACGAGAGGAAGGCAGTGGCTGGTGGGGTGGAGGTTGGGGGTGGCATGTGATACCAAGGCTCAGAGCATCGTGTTGCATCCTGTCACTTGGCAGGGATGGGATTCCAATATCTTGCCATACCCAGTTCTTGTTGTCTAGGGACACAGCTTGGCTTAACCTGCACACTGATGTGTGCATTGTCACTGGTCTAATTTTCTGTGCTTGATGGACTCACCTCCCAGTGGAGAGCTGTCCCATTCTGGGGTAGGCTGGCTGGTGGGGCTGGAAGGGTGGGGCGGCAGGAGGATTAAAGATGCTTTCAGGGGAAAGAACTTTGAAGTTCACCCAAGTGACTGCACAGTAGTGGGTTGGGGTTCCAGGCTTTGGATCCATGGAGCAGGAAAGGTATGATGTCCACCTGGAAGGTGTGAGAATGGGTTTCATCAGTTGGTCGGTTAATCCATGGATGAACCTGGAAAACGTCATCTTGAGTGAAAACAAGCCAGACGAAAAGCACAAATATTATATGATATTGTAATATCTCACTGATATGAAAAATTATATTAATTCACTTTTGTTTTTGTTTTCATCTCCCTACAGGATTTTTAAATGTTTCTTTTCCTAAAAGCTTTTAATTATGGAAAATTTCAAACATATACAAATAAACATAGAGTTGAAAATAGAATCCTCATTTA
Organism: Tamandua tetradactyla; assembly: GCF_023851605.1. Lineage (NCBI taxonomy): Eukaryota > Metazoa > Chordata > Mammalia > Pilosa > Myrmecophagidae > Tamandua > Tamandua tetradactyla. The sequence goes on from NC_135339.1 coordinate 3,413,594, forward strand.
TCCACTATTTGGATGAAAGAATTATTAACTCTTGGGCAGTCTTGTTTCCTCTCTACTTCTCGCCCATTTCTCCCCTCCCATATTACTTTGAAATTAATCTTAGATACAGTATTACTTCATCAGAAAATATTTCTGTATATATCCCTAAAGGATAATAACTTTTGAAAAATATAACCTCAATGCTATTAAAAATAATTCCCTACTACATAAAATATAGAATAAGGGTTCACATTTCCAACTATCTCTCATGAAAGTAACACATTTGTAAAGGTTTGTTCATTTGTTTGTTGATTCAAATAGTGCCCACACATTGTGATTGGCTGATAAATCTTTTTAAAAAATTGTAATTATTTTTTAGTTAGAGAAGTTGTAGGTTTACAGAAAAGGCATGTAAAAATACGCCATTCCCATCTACCCACCTTCCATTGTTAACACTTTGCATTAGTGTGGAGCCTTTGTTACAATTGTTGAAAGAAAATTAGAATGGCACTCTTAACTATAGTTTGTGTTTTACATCAGGTGTATTTTCCCTATATGCATCCTGTTATTGTAATGCTGTCATACCTTTGTTCTAATTCATAAAATAATATTTCATGACTGTTATTAATTATAATATGATAACATTATAGTTTATAAAATAATAATGTGTGTACTGTTAACCCCAGTCCACGACAGGGCTCACTGTGTTATATGGTTCCATGTTTTATCTTTCAACTCTCACTACTAGTAATATATATGACCCCAAACTTCCCCTTTCAACCACATTCACTTACATAATTCAGCAGTTATTTACATTCACAGTTTGTGATACCATCACCACCATCCATTTCCAAACATTTATAAAAAGCCTAAATAGAAATTCTGTACAAATTAAGCATCAACTCCCCATTATTTACCCCAATCTATCCTCTCATACCCTGCAGCTCTACAGGCTTGGTTATTGCAATTAGTTCATATCGGTGAGATTATACAATATTTGTCCTTCTGTGCCTGGATTATTTCACTCACTGTAACATCCTCCAAGTTCATCCATATTGTTGCTGCATCAGGATTTCATTTCTTCTTACAGCTGAATAATATTCCATTGCATGTATAAACCTTATTTTGTTTATTTGTGCATTGGTTGATGGACACTTCGGTTATTTCCATCTTTCAGCAATTGTGAATAATGACACTATGACATTGGTGTGCAAATGTCTGTTTGGAGCCCTGCCTTCAATTATTCTGGGTATAGACCTACTAGTAAGATTGCCATATCATATGATAATCCAGTACTTTGCTTCCTGAGAAAATACCAAACTATCTTGCACAGCAGTTGCACCATTTTGCATTCTGACCAGCAAGGAATGAGTGTTCCTATTTTTCCACATCATCTCTAACACTTACAATTTTCTGTTCTTTTAATAGTAGCTGTTCTAGCAAGTGTGAAATGATTATCTAGAGGTTTTAATTTGCATTTCTCCAATAGCGAGATATTGGGCATATTTTCATGTGCTTTCTAGCCATTTGTATGTTCTCTTGGGAGAAACATCTGCTCACATCTTTTGCTCATATTTTAATTGGGTTGTCTTTTTATTGTTGATTGTAGGATTTCTTTATATATTCTGTATATTAATCCCCTATTGAATATGTGGTTTCCAAGTATTTTCTCCCATTGAGTAGGTTGTCTTTTCACTTTTGTGACAAAGTCCTTTGATGCACAAAAATTTTTAATTTTGAGGAGGTTCCATTTATGCATTTTTTTTTCATTGCTTGTGCTTAGGGTGTAAAGTCTAAGAAACCATTCCCTACCATGGGATCTTGAAGATGCTTCCCTACATTTTCTTGTAGGAGTTTTATGATCTTGGTTCTTATATTTGTATCTTTGATCCATTTTGAGTTATTTTTGTATAAGTTGTGAGATAGGGACCCTTTTTCATTCTATTGGATATGAACATTCAGTTCTCCCTGACCATTTTCTGAAGAGACTGTTGTGTTCATTTGAGTGGACTTGGTAATCTTGTCAAATATCAGTCACAGATGTAAACATTGATTTCTGAACTCTCAGTTCAATTTCATTGGCCGATATATTTATTTTGATGTCAATACCATGCTGTTCTGACCACTGTAGCTTTGTGGTATGTTTTAAAGTCAGAAAATGGGAGTTCTCCAACTTTTTTCTTCCTTTTCAAGATGTTTTGTCCATTAGGGGCCCGTTGCCCTTATAAATTTGATAAATGGCTTTCCCATTTCTGTAAAGTAGGCTATTGGCGGTTGATTGGGATTACATGGAATCTGTAAATCAAATTGAGTGGAATTGACATCTTAACAATGTTTAGTCTTCTGATCTGTGGATATGGACTGTCTCTCCATTTATTTAGGTCTTCTTTGATTTCTTTTAGCAATGTTTTGCAGTTTTCTTTGTAAATTTACATTACATCCATAATTAAATTTATTCCTTGACATTTGATTCTTTTAGTTGCTATTGTAAATGGAAATTTTTCTTAATTTCCTCCTCAGATTGCTCATTACTAGTATATGGAAACACTATTGATATTTGCGTTTTAATCTTGTATCCTGCCACCTTGACGGACTTGTTTATTAGCTCTAGTAGCTTGGTGGTAGATTTTTTGGACTTTATATAGGATCATGCAATCTGCAATAGTAAAAGTTTTAGTTTTTCCTTTCCAATTTAAGTGCTTTTTATTGCCTAACTGCTCTATCTAAAACTTCTAGGACAATGTTGTATAGCAGTGATGGCAGTGGGCACTCTCGTCTTGTTTCAGATCTTAGATGGAAAGCTTTCAGTCTTTGGCCATTGAGTAAGATTTTAGCTGTGGGTTTTTCATATACGCCCTTTATCATGTTTGGGAAGTGTCCGTCTCTCTTTCTTTTGAAGTTTGTATCAAGAAAGCATGCTGGATTTTGTCAAATGTCCTCTCTGCACTCTGCATCAATTGAGATGCTTGTGCGGTTTTTCCCTTCAATTGGTTAATGTGGTTGTTTTATATTAATTGATGTTCAGATGTAGAAACACCCTTGTGCACCTGGGATAAAACCATTTGCTCATGGTGTATAATTCTTTGGATGTGAATTTTGATGAGGATTTTTGCATTTATCTTCATTAGAGAAATTGGTCTGTAATTTTATTTTCTTGTAGTATCTTTATCTAGCATTGGTATTAGGTTAATGTTGGCCTCATAGAATGAATTAGGTACTGCTTTCTCATCTTCAATTTTGTTTAAGAGTTGAGCATTATTGGTATTAATTCTTCTTGGAATGTTTGGTAGAGTTCACTCTAAAGCCATCTGGTCCTAGGTTTGTTTTTGTGTGTGGTGGTGGTGGTGGGGGGGAGGTTTTTGATGATCGATTCAGTCCCTTTGCTTGGAATGGATCTCTTGAAGTATGCCATTTTTTTGTAGAGGCATGTAAGTTGTTCATATGTTTCTAGGAATATGTCCATTTCATCTAGGGCATTGGCACACAGTTATTCACAGCACCCTCTTATGATCCTTTTGATTTCTATGGGGTCAGTAGTAATGTCCCTCTTCTCTCATTTCTGATTTTATTTATTTGCATCTTTTCTCTTTTTTTTCCTCCGTTAATCTAGGTAAGGGTTTGTTAACTTTATTGATCTTTTCAAAGAAACAACTTGTGGATTTGTTAATTCTCTCTATTGCTTTTATTTTCAATTTCACCTATGTCTGCTCAATTTTTGTTATTTCTTCCCTTCTGCCTACTTTGGTTTTCTGTTCTTCTAATTTGTTCAGGTGTGCAGTTAGGGCTTTGACTTTAGCATTTCCTTCTTTTTTAATGTAGATGTTTATGGTTATACATTTCTCACTCAGCACTGTCTTCATTGCATCCCATAAGTTTTGATATATTATGTTCTTGTTTTCATTTGTCTAAAGATATTTACTGATTTCCCCTGCGATTTCTTCTTTGACCTTCTGATTGTTTAAGACAGTGTTAAGCTCATATATTTGTGAATTTTCCAGTCCTCACCTGTTTTTGATTTCCAGCTTCATTCCATTACGTTCAGTGAAGATGCTTTGTGTGATTTCAATTTTTCTAAATTTACTGAGATTTGCTTTATGACCCAACATATGCTCTACCCTGGAGAATGATCTGTGTGCGCTTGAGAAGAATGTAAATCCTGCTGTACTGGGGTGCAATGTTCTCTTTATGTCTGTTAGGTTTAGCTGATTTATTATATTATTCAAGTTCTTTGTTTCCTTATTGGTCTTCTGTCTAGATGTTCTATCTGTTGATCAAAGTGGTATAATGAAGTCTCCAACTATTATTATAGAGATGTCTATTTCTCCCTTCAGTTTCTGCCCCTTTTTCCTTCTCTTCTCTGTCTGGGACACCCACGACACTTATTTTCCTGCACTTCATGCTGTTACTGAAATCCCCAAGATGCTGCTCAATTTTTTCCTATTCTTTTCTCTATCTCTTCTTATCACTGTATGATTTCAATTGTCCTGGCTTTTCATTGGCTTGGTCATATTGCAGTGCATGTTTAGTTTTCAAGAAATTGCCAAACTATTTTTCATAGTGGCTGTACCATTTTGCATTCCCACTAGGCACTTGGGGAATTTATTTTCACTTTAAAATATTAAGCCTTCTGATAGGTGTGCAATGATATTTCAGTCTGGCTTTAATTTACATTTCCCTAATGGCTAATGTTGAATATTGTTTCATATGTTTATTTGCCATATGTATCTACTCTTTATTGGAACGTCTCTTCATGTCTTCTGTGCATTTTCTAATAGTTCGTTTTTCACTTTTGAGAGATGAGAGTTCTTTGTATATTTTAGATACTAGTTTTTTTTTGCTGTATATGTGGTTTGCAAACAGTTCTCCCACTCTGCAGATTGTCTTTTTATCATCTTAACAGGGTCTTTCATTGAACAAAAGTTTTTAATTTTAATGAAATTTTCTCTCTTACTTTCTGGAAGAGGTTGTGTACAATTGGTGTTAATTCTTATTTAAATGTTGGGGACATATTCCAGTGAAATATTCGGGGCATGAAATTTCTTATATTGGGAGTTTTATTCAAATTCTTACTAGTTTAAGGCTATTCAAGCTATATATCTTATATATGATGAGCTGTGGTAATTTACCTGTCCTGAGAAATGGGTTCATTTGATCCAAGTTTTTAATTTGTATGTGCAGAGAAATTCATAGCTGTTCTCTTACTATCCATTTAATGTCTGCAGCATCTGCAGTGATATACCCTCATTCATTCCTGTATTGGATAATGTGTGTTTTCTCTCTTGCTAGAGGTTTGTGAATTTTATTAATTCTTCTAAAGCTCTTCATTTAGAAAAGAGATTTTCTCTATTGTGTTTCTGTTTTCAATTTGACAAAATTTCTTCTTTTATCCTTATTATTTCCAGAAGCTTCCTTTGCATTTATTTTGCTCTTCTTTTTGTAGATTCTTGAGGTAGGGGTTGAAATTATTGACATGCGATATTGCCTCTTTTTTAATAATGCATTTAGTGCTATAAATTTCCTCATCACTGCTTTTAGCTATGTGCCACAAATTTTGATAAATGTGTATTCATTTTCATTCAGGTCAATGTCTTTTTTTCATTTCCCTTGAAAGATACTTTTGGACCCATGTGGTATTTAGAACTGTTGTGTTTAATTTCCAAGTGTTTTGAAGTTTTCCTGTTATCTTTATGTTATAGATTTCTAGTTTGGTTCGATTGTGGTCAGAGAATACACTTGCTAAGATTTTGATTCTTCTTAGTTTGTTGAGACTATTTTATAGCCCAGAAGAGAGCCTATCCTGGAATATATTCCATCGGCATTACAAAAAAGTGTGTATTTTGCTATTGTTGGTGTTGTCTAGTTGTGATTAGTTCCTATGGGCTGAGGTTTTGTTGAATTCTTGCAGTTTTTGTGTCCAGTTGTTTTAGCAATTGTTGAGAGTCAGATGTTAAAGTTTCCAATTATGTTTACGGATTTGTCTATTTCTCCTTTCAATTCTATCAATTTTTTTCTGTTATTTTAATCTACCTCGTTTGTGGCAATTTTTATTCTTTTTTACCAGAGAAGTTTTAGGTTTACTGAAAAACCAGGCATAAAATACAGAGTTCCCATATACCCCTCCATTCTATTATTAACATCTTGTATTATCATGGTTTGTTTGTTACAATTTATGAAAGAACATTTTTATAATTGTACTATTAGCTATAGTCCTTCACTTAAATTAGGGTTCTGTTGTATACTCCTAGTTTTTTTTTACTCTAGTGACATATATACCATCCAAAATTTCCCCTTTTAACCAAACTCAGATATGTAATTCAGTGCTGTTAATTACATTCACAATGTTGTACTACCATCACACACCATCCATTACCAAAACTTTTCCATCATCCCAAATGGAAACACTGGATAGTATAGGCATTAACTCCTCATTCCCTACACTCACCAGAGCCCCTAGTAATCTCTGTTCTAGTTTCTGACTCAAAAATCAATGAATTTGCTTATTCTAATTATTTCACATACCTGAGATCATACAGTATTTGTCTTTTTGCGTCTGGCTTATTACACTCAACATATCTTCAAGCTTCAATCATGTTGTCACATGTTTCAAAATTTCATTCCTTTTTATGGATGAATAATATCACATTACCTGTATAAACCACTTTTTATCTATCCATTTATCAGTTGGTGGACACTTGGATTGCTTCCATCTTTTGGCAATTGTCAATAATGCTGCTATTATCATCTGTGTGCAACTATCTGAGTCCCTGCTTCCAATATTTTGAGGTATATACCTAGAAAAGGGATTGTTTTGTCGTATATGGTAATTCCATAGTTAAGTTTTTAGGGATCTGCCAAATTGTCTTACATAGTGGCTGCACCATTTTATATCCCCACCAACAATAAATGAGTGTTCCTATTTCTCCACATCCTCTCCAGCACTTGCAATTTTCCATTTTTTCAGTTGTAGCCATTCTAGTGGTTGTGAAATGATACCTCATTGTGGTTTTGATTTGTTTTTCTCTAATAATTAATGATGTTGAACATCTCTTAATGTGCATTTTGGTCATTTGTGCATCTTCTTTGGAGAAATGTCTATTCAAATCTGTTGATTGCTTGTATTTTTATTGTTGAGTTGTAGGATTTCTTTATATGTTCTGAATAACAAATTCTTACTGGACATGTGGTTTCCAAATATTTTCTCCCATTGAGTAGGTTGTCTTTTTACTTTCATGAAAAAGTCCTTTGATGCACAAAAGTTTTTAATTTTGATGAGCTCCTACTTACCTATTTTTTTCTTTTATTGGTTGTTCTTTGGATGTAAAGTCTAAAAAACCATAACCTAATATAAGTTCATGAAGATACTTCCCTAGCTTTCTTCTGGGAGTTTTATAGTTATGGTTCTTTTATTTAGGTCTTTAATTTATTTTGAGTTAATTTTTGTACATGGTGTGAGGTAGGCATCCATCTTCATTATTTTGCTTATGGACATACAGTTTTCTTAACACCATTTGTTGAAGAAACTTCCTTCTCAATTGAGTGGACTTGGTACCTTTGTCAAAAATCAGTTGACCATAAATGTGAGCATTGATTTTTGAACTCTCGTTTCAATTCCGTTGGCCTGTCCTTGTTTCAGTTCCATGCCATTTTAACCACTGTAGCTTTGTTCATCCTCAAACTTTGTCTTCTTTTCCAAGATGACATTGGCTATTCAGGTCCCTTAGCCTTCCATGTAAATTTGATGTTTGTTTTTCTCATTTCTGCAAAGAAGGTTGTTGGACTTTTAATTGGGATTATCTTGAATCTATATTACTTTGAGTGGAATTGACATCTTAACAATATTTAATTTTCCATCCATGAACATGGAATATTTTTCCATTTATTTATGTCTTCTTTGATCTCTCTCTATGGTAGTTTTCATTGCTTTGAGGTCTAATTTATCTAATATTAATATAGTCACTCCTGCTTTCTTTTGATAAATGTTTACATGATATATCTTTTTCATCCTTTTACTTTCAACTTGCCTATATTGCTTATATTTGAAGTGTATTTCTTGTAGACAATATATATAGCTAAGTCATGTTTTTCAATCCTTGATCTGTCTCTTACTTGGTGCATTTAGGGCATTTACATTTAGTGTAATTATTGGTATGTGGGGCTAATAGGTGCCATTTTATTTTTGTTTTCTATTTGGTATCTCTGTTTTTTTGCTTTTCTGTTTTATTTTGCCTGCCTCCCTTGGGTTAATTGTACAGTTTTAGAATTTCATTTTGATCTATTTATAGTATTTTTTAGTATATCTCTTTGTCTAGGTCTTTTAGTGAGTTAATCTATGCATTATATATAACAAACATTATAGTCTGTGTTGTCATTTCATCAGTTCTAGTGAAATACAGCAGTCTTGTCTCCCTTTATATTCCTTTACTTTGCCCCATTTATAATATAATTTTCCTAAATATTTTTCTACTTACTTTTGGAACCACATAATTGTTATAATTTTTGTTTCATCTGCCAAACCTAATTTAGAATACACAAAATGAGAAAAATTACTTATTGCATTTATCTGATTTTTTGCTTATTATATTCTATCTTCTTTCTCAATATTCTCATTTTCTTCTTTTATTGTTTCTTTTCTCTTTTAGAGAACTGCCTCTAGCCATTCTTATAGGGTAAGTTTGTTGGTAATAAATTCTCCTTGTTTTCTTTCATTTGATAGTATCTTGAGTTCCCTTTCATTCCTAATGGATGTTTTCCCCTGTGTAAAGAATTCTGCTTGACAGTTCTTTTCATTAAGCCCTTTAAAAATATGAGACAACTTTATTCTGGCATCCAGTGTGTTTGGTGATAACTCTTCGGTCATACAAATACTTTTCTCCCTGTAGACAAAATGTTATTCTTCTCTGGCTGCTTTCAGATTTTACCAGTATCTTAGCTTCTTGAATCTGTAGGTTTATTTCTCTTGCCATATTTGGGAAGTTTTCAGACATTATAACTTTGAGTACTTTTTTCAAATCTGCCCTTTTTCTCTTATTTTCCAGAATGCCAATGACAGGAATGTTAAATATTTTGTTATTGTCTCACAGATCCCTAATGCTTGTTCATTTTTTTTTTCATTTTCTTCTCTATTGTTCAGAATGGGGAATAGAAATGAGCTAATTTCTAGCTTCTATCTCCCAGTTCTGTCCCCTTCATTCAGTGGATGCACATTTGGTTGAGCACACCCACTGAGCTTTGCATTTCAGTTAATGTATTTTTCATTTCTAAAATTTCCATTCATTTCTTTATATCTTTAATTTCTTTGCTGAGTTTTAAAAACTTGTTTCATGCACATCCATAATTGCTCATTAAATCATTTTTATCATAGTAGGCTTAAAATATTTTTCAGATGATTCTAATATCACTGTCATTTCAGTATTGGTATTTATTGATTGTCTTTTTTCATTCAGTTTGAAATTGTCCTGTTTTTTGGTATTATGAGCAACATTTTAAATTCATTCCTGGATACTTTTATATTGTTGTGTGACTCTGGGTCTTATTTAAGCTTTCCTATTTAACCGAGTTTCTTTGACACTGCTTCAGCAGGGACATTGCCTCATTATTTCTGAAGTAAAAGTCCAGCTTCCCTTCTCAGCTTTCGACACCTGAAGGAGAAGCTTCTCATTACAGCAGGGTGGGGATGGATTTCCAGCTCACTATTCTGTCTCACCTACACTGCTATGGGGTGCACTCCTATTGCTGAGCAGTGGTGAAATTTCTGACTCTGTATTAGGACTTCCCCCTTGCCACTCCAGTGGAGAAAAGAAGGGGCGTGTGCTAATTTGAAACTGTTATGTATCCCAGAAAAGGCCTTGTTCTTTTAATCCATTCCTTTGGGGGCAGACCTATTGTAGGTGTGACCTTTCTGATTAGGTAATTGCAATTGAGATCTGACCAATCTCATTCAAAGTGTGTCTTAATCCTTTATAGGAGGATAAAAGGAGAGAGCTCAGAGAAGCTCCAGAGAAGGTGAGAGACAAGAACACACCCGCAGAAGCTGAGAGAGAAAGCCACTGAAGCCAGAAGCTGAAAACAATGAAACCCAGGGCGGAAGGATCTGCAGACACTGGCCATGTGCCTTACGGTGTGACAGAGTAGCTCCAAACGCTGGCAGTCTTTCTTCAGAGAAAGTATCATCCAGTGGATGCCTTAAGCTGGTCATTTTCATGGTCTTCAAAACTATAAATCTGTAAGCTAATAAATCCCCCCTGTAAAACCCAAACCCTTTCTGGTATACAACATTCTGGTACCTTTAGGAAATCAAAACAGGGTGGCTTGTTACTGCTGGATTGGGGTCAAAGCCCAGTAACCCCACTGACACCTTGAAGGAGGGGCTTCATTACTGGCCAGTAGGGTTACAAGTATTATCTCCCCATTCAGCCTTCTCTGATGCTGTCTTGGCTGGAGCATTAGGACACTTTGTTACAGCCTTTTAGGGTGGAAATCTACCCTCCCCCCTTGGTCTTTGATGGCATGGGTTGCTGGGGCCACACTTTTTTTCCTGTTGTGTTTGAATGGAATGAAGTTATTATAGTCTAAAAATTTCTGTCTGCCTAGGCTTTTCTTTCCAAGTCTGTTGGGGGAAAGAGAGCAGGCCTTTGTTGGATGTGTGTGTGTGTGTGTGTGTGTGTGTTGTGTGTATGTGTGTGCACATGTGCACATGTCCATTTGTGTCTCCTGGTGGCCAGCTTTTCTAACAACAAATCTAGGATTTACAAGGTCAAAGGAAAGCCTAGGGAATTTGCCATTGTGTTATTTTTCATTCCCGGGTTCCCTAGATGATCTGCCTTATTCTCTCTTTAGGAGCCTTCTTATTTTTTTCTAGATATAATGTCCAGGACTTTCAGCTGCATTTAGGGGGAGAAATAGGAAAAAGTTAGGACTTCTTCATCAACCCAGAAATTGAAGTTTCATCACTTCATATTTAGACAAACTTTATAGAGAAAATAGACCGGGTTCTGCATTCTGTGCTATGGGTTATGTTTTGGTTGGGGGCTCCAGATCGTGGAACTGTCATCATATGGAAATGAAGGTAAGTGGAGAAACTTCTCTCTATGAATCCTCCTCAAGAAACATTTTCAGGTTCACTATGGTTTAAATCAGCATTATTAGTATGGAGACAGCAGTTCATATCCATGCACAGAGCAGAGCAGTTGGATTCAAGGCTTTTATTCCAACCAAGAGTCCCAGAAATCTCAGGGATCAACCTGTGGGGAGGGAGAGGGTGTGGAAAGATAAAGTAGAAACTCCAGGTCCATTGGCTTAGGGGTAGAAGGAGAGAGGAGGTGCACAGTGTAAGCTACTACTTCACTTCCAGCTCAGACATACTTTGAATGTATGGTTTAATGGATGGTATGAAAACAAAGATCAACTTTGGAAAACAAACACGAAAATATCTTATAATGAATGGAGTCTAATTGACAGCTAGACTGTAATTTCTCTTAGTAAGATATAAGAAGTTGAGGAAACTTTCCAGGTAAGAGATGCTAAATCCCAAAGAGAAGTTTTTATTCTTCTTGTGAGGCCATACACCAGAGAAACTGAGTGTTTGGAGCAGGGGAGATTTTTTTTCTGAAATTCAGTTGTGCTAAATTGGCCAAAAATAGTATGTTATTACATGGCACATCCAAATACTCTCCTTGTCTTTTCCCATGTCTTCTTTTATAATAATGGACACAGTGGTAAGAGAAATTGGAGAAACTTTGATGGTTGTGATAACAAAACATAGAGTAATGAGAGGTGCAGTACAAGTTTAACTTTCAATCCATGTCTTCTGAATCTCAGTCATAATTCTCTCACCAAATGGTGTAAGCAAGGATCCCAATGGGTGTCAGAGAAAATGGAGTAGATCAGAGAGTTATGAGGCCTCCATCCACTCAGGAGAAAGCTAAGAGGCCTTGCAGGAAAACAGTGATGGATTCAAACCATGTAAAAGAGCATATATCAAGTGCCTTGACCTCATCCCTATCTTTGGAGGATGTGTGTAATTTATAGTGTTTAAATTAGACAAATGGCCCCATTGATTTAGAATAAGGGACAGGAAACACATGTTACTTTTGCATTAAATGAACCTCACCAGTGTAGAAATGCTTGTGATCTCCTGAGTTATAGAGCCAGGGGTTTCCATCAAAGTACTTCTAATTACCAGGATTCCTTTTTTGCACAAAGCTGATCCATTATGGAGCATGCTGTCTCCATAAAGGCCAGGGAATACGCTAAGCAGCCCAAGTGAAGTGGTAATTTATATCATTGTTTATAGGTAGAAAAAGCAAGAGCAAGTGTGAGAGTGAGGCAGAGAGCAACGCAAGGAGGGAGAAAGAGAGAAAGTTTTGGTGAAGATGGAAAAGGCAGGAAAGAAGATTCATACATACCATGGAAAATGACTACAACCTTCCTTCTTTTCAGAGGATTTGAGCTATGGGTAAGGAAAGATTAGTGGAGAGTTGAATGAGTTAGTCTTTCTTCAGATGTGTATCCTATGTAAGTGAACAAATTGAAGGTGCTGGTGGTCAAGCATAGACCTCTGCCTAGGGCTTTGTCCTGAAAGACAGACCAAGTTCACTGCAAAACAATATGCTGATGGCTAATTCATTTAAAATCAAGTGACCAAATGCCAAACCATGGAATGATCTGCCCACTGATTTATTGATTTTTTGAGGATTTTGGTCAAAGGGTAAGTTCCCTCTTCATGTGTATATGCCATTTCAAGTGTGAATGGGTGGGCTTACCCTTCCATGAAGTTTGTGGTTGTGCTCCTTTTTGTGGACACATGTCCTCACCCTATATTTGGAATTGTCCTTCTACCCCAGCCTCAGTAGCCACCTACCCTATCTCATCAAGATAGTCATCGGACTTACACTGGTTCATGGTTTGATGAGCTGGCTTTTGACAAAGTGATATTCCGTGAATTGAACTGCAGCCCTTCTACTGGTTTATTAGGGTCCCTCTACATCAAGACCATCAGTCCTGCCATATTGCCACGGGCTTTTATCTACAGCCACCCAAGGCCAGCATGGTCCGCGAGGAAGGAGAGAAATCCCATACAGGTTGGTGTGGGCCACACCAGTGACCCTCCCCTGTGCATCAGTCACCAACTGTTAAAATCCAGGCCCCAAGATATAAAGCACATGTAAGGGCAACTTGACAGAAATCTCGTATTTGAGGTTCTGCACAACGCACATCCATTTTCCTTTTCATCCTTGCCTCCTACCATCATGACTCTGCCAGACTCTTCATTGCTCCTGAGACAAACTGGGCTCTCTTGAGTCTTTGCCTGTGTCTGAAATACTTCGTCTTTTCTTCACTGTTTTTCCAGGCTTCCTTGCTTATCTACACCCAGTTTAAGTACCATTTTCCCAAGGATCCTTCCTCACCACCTCCAGACAGATACATTGTTCCTGCATAAGTCTCTGTCTTTCCATAGCACCTTGAAGAGTCCGAAATTGCAGAGTCGTGACACCACCTGCAATGAATCCTCCAATGCCTTGATGCCTCCAGTGCCCAGAATTTAGCCTCTACAGAGGCTCCCTTGCAGGAGATTATGATCAGTGGACGGAAAACCAATTTGTGATGGACCTGAGGAAGGAATAGTCCAGGCCATGGGTGTGCTTTGAAATAATAAGCTGTAATGTGCTGTACCTAGAAGAATGAGGGGGGTCAAGAAGAAGGATGGGGAGGAGTTGGGGGGTTGTTCCCAGGAGGTACGAGCCTCTTCCAGCCTGGTTCATTCAGAGTGAGGAATGAATCTTTGAATGCCTGACACTCTGTCTATATCATCAAAGCACTCATGCTCCAAGACTGGTGTGATTGGATTTTCTTCATTACCAAGATGGTAAGCTCTTTGGTAAGTCCAGGTGTAACATAATGTTTTTGCATCTTTCAATAACCCCTAACTCTTACAACTTTGTCAGCAGTTATGCGCACTTTCCTGCATGTACTCTCTCAGCTCTGCACCTTCATTATCTTTCTCCAAGGAAATGGAAATTTATGGTCTCATGGTTTTGGAAGCTAGAAGTTCAAAATCAAGGTATCAGCAGGACATGCTTTCTCCTGGGATCTGGAGCATTTTGGTGTTTTGCTGTAGTCTTTGGGTTCCATGGCTTGCATCTCTGCCTCCTTCTGACTTCTGTCTTCTCTTCCTGTGTCCAATTTCTTTTGTTTATAAGGACATCAGCTCTGTTGGATTGGATTAAGGACCACCCTCATTCAGTTTGGGCCACACCTTAACTAATAATTTCTTACAAGGTTCTATTTATAAATGAGCTTGCACCCACAAGAATAGGGATTGGGACCTGAATATACCTTTTCTGAGCAACGTGATTCAATCTTCAAAAGCAAGCAACCAACGGGAGCACAGTGATGCTTCCGTGCCCTTTGCAGCATGACTCAGTGTCACACGCCATCCGTTGTACCATGTTCTGGATCATTGGGGAGCCATCTCAGTGGATGCTACCTCAATCTGCAAAGAGTTAATAAGGGTGTTCGGTGAGTTCTCAGCAGATATTAATGATTCTTACCTGATTCTTCCTAAATGCAGTGGAGATGCATGGCTCCCAGTTTCAGCCACATGTGCTGGGGACCTTCTGCTCTAAGGGCCATGGGTGGGGTTGCTGGGACTATGGGTGGCTCCTTTTAAGTCCCTGGCACTTGGGACTTCTTTTGCTTTGTTCCTTTAAGTGCAGTGTCAGAAGACACCTTTATGGGGAATTTGAGTGGAGGCCAATCAAAAATGCCCAAGTCAGTCTGAACAATTTAGAATGTAACTTAACTCTGGGAATGTAATATGTGAAGAATACTTAGGACAGAAGCTCTGAGAACAATTCTTAGCCCTTACACTTCATGATTAAAAAAAAATCAGAGCCTCAGTTTACTGTCTAATATTGGGAATGATCATACTTGTCCCCTGTGTTTATTCTTTAGATTAATCCATTCAACCAGAATTTATCAGGGGCTTCCTGTATTCCTGGATTTGTCCTAATGAAATGGCATAAGGGTCTCTGTCTTTATTCATGGAACAGACTGGTGGGAATTATGCATGTTAAATAAATAATTGCCGTGGAAATTAGAGTTAAAGAGGACAAGTATAGAGTATAGTGAGGGCATATAAATTAGGAGTTTAGTGGGATTGAAGACTCAACAAGGGAAGGAGCTTGGCTCGTCAGAAGAGGTTATAGAGTTGAAGCATAGGGAGGCAGGATGGAAATGCCAATGAAATGACAGACGTAGAAGAGGCTGTAGACCTCCTTAGTACTTCCGTTCTACATCATTACTTTCTTTCGGGCTGCTAAGACTCCATTGTTACCTCTTCCCCTTTTCCTAATGGTACCAACAAGTGTCCAAGAGGCAGTGCTAGGGGCTGGTCTTTGTGGTTTCTCTTGCCCATCTATCTATCTATCATCTATCTACCTGTATCTTAATATGTAAATATTAATAGATTATTATAGGAATTGGCTCATGTGACCATGGGTATTGGCACGGGTATTGGTGGAACACAAGTTGGGAACTCATTGAAGGTGAAGCTGAATTCCCCAGGAGAAGCTGGCTGGCAGAACTAGAGATTGAAATTCTTAGTTTTCTCTTTGAGGCCTCCAGCTGATTGGATTAAGAGTCTCCCATCGTCTGCAAAGACAATCACCTTTGTTTGTAGATACAATAAGCTGTAGATGCAATCAATTGACTAATGATGTAAATCCATTATGAAATACTCTCATAGTAACAATCACGCCTCGACTCAACCACTGGACACTGTAGCCTAGCCAAGTTAACTATGAAATTATCCACCACAGTCCACTCTTGTCAACTGTACATATCTCCTTAAACCATACTTAATGTCTAAATAAAGAAATAGCAAAGTCCTAGTTTTGCTAACACAATTCAACTGTCCTTGTACAACCAGAAAAACATGAATCTTTCCCCAGAAGAGGATACAAGTCATTGGGTGATAGTCACACTTATCCTTGCTATCCCATGACATAAGTTTGCTATAACTTATGTTGTTTGATAAGTGGATAAGAGAAGAAGAAAACAAAGGTATTTGCTGTATGTATATATACAAAGATATTCATAACGAAACAAAATACTCATAATCATCACTGAAGGCATTTCCTTTTTGCAGAACACACTGAGCATTTGTGTTATCTCTCATTATTGAATGGCACTTGCTCTCCTGCAGTGAGACTATCTTAGGAAACAAAGACATGCATCTAATATAGCTACTTGGCAATACTTTTATATCAAAATATCACCTTGACCCTTGCCTTCACAACCCCTTTCCCTTACCAGACATCCAAGGGCCAAGAGAGAAGCCCTGTGTTGCCTCCCATGCTGAGCCACTGTTTTCTCCTGATACGGCCCTGCTGGCTCCAATCGCTCCGTGTGTGCATTAAAAACAGAGCTGTTGTTGGCATTCCCGTGGTCTCTGCTCAGAGATCTTAGGGGCTCTGCTCAGGCCCCTTCTGCTGTTTTCCAGCATCCAACTGGCTGTGAGCAAGTGCTTGTCCTCCTTTGCAAAAGGGGTCCCTGGGTTTCCCATAGTTTTAGAACAGTGAGGGAGGGCAGTTTGGGACATGGCACAGGGCTGATGATCCTTTGCCCCCATGATCCTTCCTCCTCCAAACCCCAGAACACGAGGAGGCCCCTCAGCTGCCTGGTGCACAGGAAACTCTTCTTGGCTACGGATGCAGCAAGGTCTCTGCGGCAGGAGCTTGTTTATTTATCTAGCTGGACTCCATCTCTTAGTCTTCAGCTCATGTAGAAAGAGGCTTCAGCAGCTGAATGTAACCACATGACCCCAGTGGAGATAGTGAGTGAAGAGAGAATTGATATTCACCGAGGCACTCGGTGAGGTCTGCAGGGCAGTGATCAGATGGAGTTGCAGGGTCACTCTCAGGGACATAGAGTCACCTCACTGAGGGCCCGAAGGCCACCCAGCCCATCTCCTTTCTGGAGGGGCTTTGGTTGGTCTGATTATCTTAATTCCATCCATCCTCCTGATTCAGCTTCTCTCCTCCCAAACTATTTAGAGTATGTGTGTATTTCTAGATCTCAATATTAACACACACACATTTAATTTAGATATCGAAATTATCCACGTGAAAGATCTTTCACATCATCCGTGTGAAAGATGCTCCTTTGCAATTGCAACATCTGCTTCATGTTACATGATTGGTATGTTCCATGAGACCTGCCATCAGATAATTGCTCCATCAAATACCTGTTGAAAGAAATGAGAACTGGATGTCCAGGCAGGAGAGGCACGTGGCCAAGGTAGGTAAATGGTGGGACTGGGAACTCATTTAGCCACACCTGGTGGCTCTTACACTCTTTGTGAAAGAATCACTGACCAGGGGCAAAGAGACTGGACAGCAATCCCCCCAAAGGAGCCACCAAGGGTCATATGGGAGAGCCTGGGCACTGGCTGGGGGTTGGCATTGTGGCCTTCTGCTCCCCCTGCTTGGGAGGTCCCCTGGAGTCTGTGCATCAGGACACGGCTCCTGATGCTTTCTACATCTGCCTTGCCTTGCACTTGCACTGAAGGGTCTCCCTGGGCCCCTGGATCCTGGTCAGAGAACATGTGTGGTCAGGGGGGTGGGGCTGGGCGTACCCACCGCTTTTACAAAGACATGAGCATGGGGTGGGTGGCTTATGCATTGACTCAGCAGCCTGGCCTTGGAGGCATGAGGGAGGACCCGGCTCTGGGTGGAATGAGAGCCTGTCATCTATTATACAAGCAGCATGGGGTGGTGTGCTGGGTTCCAAGCCTGCTACTCACCCATGTGGGGTCACCTTGGTTGGAATCCTTTTCTCTTTTGCTCAGGCTCCAGGTTTCTACAGGATGGGGATGCATTTGATGGCCTTGAAGATTCCTTTTGCCTTTGACACTCTGTGATTTATACAGTTTAAACTTGTTAGACAGTAAAGTTAAAAAAAAAGTCAATCTTTATATTTGATTTTGCTGCCTTGTGGAGGTCAGGTCCATGGAGACTGTTTTTTGTTACTATGTTTTATTTTGTATATGTAAAATGAAAAACCGTGCATATTCCAGTAGAAGAAATTTTTTGCCTCCTCAGTTATCAAAGCTTTGCCGATTTTTACCTGGTGGTCCTTCCTTTTCCTCTCAGGACCTGGACTTGCATGCTGAATCCTTGTCCATTCCTGCTTGGCCACCCCTATCTCCTCTCAGGGAGGAACTCTGTCCCTAGGACAGGTGCTTCTTCCAGAAGGACCCCACAGGGCAGGGAGAGTGGGAAATGCATTAGTAACTGTTCAGAGAGAGTGACTGTCACTGCTTGTGCAGGAGGGGGAAAGCCAGGCATGCAGAAGCTCCTGAGAGCCTCTTGGGATTTGCCTTCTCTCCTCTCTGGCCATCCCTGCAGTGGGTTCAGACTGGGGGCTCACATGGCCCCCTCATTAAGGGCAGAGATGCTTTTGCCTTCACACGTGCATCTTCTCTCCACACTTGTCCAAGCACGAGAACCGTCAGAGTATGCTTTTTTAGAGAAGGGAATTTCTGGTTGAGCTGGGCAAAGGTAGAATGAGTTGCTTCTGATGAAATGAGCTCACCATCATGGGATGCCAGCACTGTGTGCACTGCCAGGTTGGTCAAGGACCTCCAGCTTCAGAGTCTGTAATTCTGAACTGGTTCTTTTTACTGAGGGAGAAGCGCTGAGTTGTTAACACAATTCATATTTTCAGCTGTCCAATTGTTTTAGTTTACTTGTTGCTAAAAGAAGTACCATGCAATAGGTTGGCTTAAATGGTGGGAATTTATTGGCTCACTTAAAAGGCTTAAAGTCCAAAATTGAGGTGTCATTAAAGTGATGCTTTCTTCCTGAAGACTGGTGCTCTGGAGCTGGTTGCTGGTGAAACCTGGTCCTTGGCTCCTCTGTCCCACGGAAATGCCCATGGCTACCTCTCCTGACCTCTCCCTTCTCTTCCTGTTGACTTTCAGCTTCTGGCTGCTCCATCTGGTTTTCTCTCTATCTGTTGGAATTTCATTCTGTTTCTAAAGGACACCATGATGATAAGAATTTGCTGGGTACCCTCACTTTGGACCAAGATGAGATAAGCATCCTGAGGGATTACTGGTTGGACTACAGACTATACAACTTCCCAATTATTACTGTCACCCACCAAAAATTGCCTTCAAGGAACTGTAGACCAAACATCATGCTTAAAACATTGGTGGTTCAACTTGGAAGATCTTGGTCATAGTCAACCCTGATTTGAAATCTGGGGGCCCTGCAAAACATCAAGGTTACCTTGTCTCTGTTGTGGCTGATGTATGTGCTAGTAAAGTCCTGGTGCTTCGCTATATTGACTTCCTTTATTTGCTGAAAGAAAATCTGCCAGGTTACCTTCCTTTTTGACTGTTTACTGTGCCACAAATGTCTTCAGTCATTTACTTATTGAGATGTGTTTGTAAGGTATCAATTGAATACCTTCTTTGTCTTTGCAGGAAGCATCCTCTTGGTGCTGCTGTATATATGGGGTTTCCTTTCTCAGAGCTGTAGCCTGAGTTCCCGAGCAGAGAAGAAGTTACTGTCTCCCATTGAAGTGAATGGACTTCTACTCTGAGAGTCTGGTTATTATCAAGATGAAAAAGGTTCAGTGTTTACTTTCAGAAGCAATGAATCCAGATACTTTGTGAGGTGTAAATTCAATCTCATGGCCCCCTCTTTCTTCTAGATGAGGCTAAGCAGGAGTGATGACTTGTTTATCTACCACCGGTGGAAGGGGGGAGTATCGGGGCCCCTCCTCTAGGGCCACAGACATCCTGGATCCTATTTGGCTGACAGATGCCCACATTTCCAGGGCTGCCTCTGTCTTCCATAGAGCCCTCTTATCCCCTCATCCACTGCCTTTGGAACAGACATGTCTTCCCAGTGCCTCCTCTCCATATTCCAGTGGTTTGGGGTTTTCTCCATTCAGTTATACTGGGACAACAAGGCCTTATCAGATGAACTGGGACCTGCTGATGCTTTACTTTGCACCTTCCCAAGCAATGTGTCTGCACCCTTTGTAGCACTTTTCATTAGGAGGGACTTCCAATGCCTTAAGTGACTTAGGAAAGGCTATTAAATTGTACGTTAGTACCAGAGATGAAGTTAACTGTGAAAGATTAGCAGTGATTGACAACAACTATTTTTCGCATTCAACAGTTAATTGCACAGATATCAGATGGTGACTGTTTTGGGCTTTATATAATCTTGTAGGTTCAGTGGGAGCTAACAGGTACAGACATGCCGTGTTCTAGTTTGCTAGCTGCCGGAATGCAATATACCAGAAATGTAATGGCTTTTAAAAAGGGAAATTTAATAAGCTGCTAGTTTACTGTTCTAAGGTCGAGAAAATGTCCCAATTAAAACAAGTCTATAGACAGCCGTGCAATGGTGGTTCAGCAGGCAGAATTCTCGCCTGCCATGCTGGAGACCTGGGTTTGATTCCTGGTGCCTGTCCATGTTAAAAAACAAAACAAAACAAAAGAAAAAAAAGTCTATAGAAATGCCCAGTCTAAGGCATCCAGGGAAAGATTCCTTGGTTCAAGAAGGCCAATGACATTCAATGTTTCTCTCTCAACTGGAAAGGTACATAGTGAACATGGCAGCATCTGCTAACTTTCACTCCAGGCCGCTTGTTTCATGAAGCTCCCCAGGAGGTGTTTTCCTTCTTCATCTCCCAAAGTTGCTGGCTGGTAGACTCTCTGCTTTGTAGTTCTTTGGCATTCTGAAGCTCTCTCCAAAATACTTCTTTTATACGATTCCAGTAAACTAATCAAGACCCACATAGAATGTGTGGGGACACTCCTCCACCTAATCAATGTGATTGAGTCACATCTCTGTGGAGATAACCTAATCAAGCTTCCAACCTATAGCACTGAATAGGGATTAGAAGAAACCATTAGTCCCACAAGACTGATTAGGATTAAAACGTGGCTTTTCTAGGGGACATAAATCCACTCAAACCAGCACACGCCACTGTAAAGGCGATCTTTGGTTGTATTAGTGCATAAAGGGTGTGTGGATCAGAGGCGGCAATGGGCCTGCTGTCCTCAGTGATGGCTAGTTACACTGTCTGCCACTTTGATTTCTAACTGTCCATCACATTATAGAAATAATCTTGAATATAAGAGAGAGCTATTAACATCTCAAAGGATCTCAGAACCATGTTATATGAGGACAAGTGAAAAAATTGTCTAATCTGAAAAACACCAAAAAAGCTTAGGGAAAAGGATGGCTGGCTCCAGATGTTTAAAGGACTACAATGTGAAAGAGAAAACAAACCAATTCTGTGTCATCACCATAGGATAGAACTTTGATCTGTAGGTGAAACTTGTAGGGGGCAGATCTCTTCTTTCTCGAGAGCAGCTTTTTTCGCAGAAGGGCCCCATGAGAAAGCAGACGTAGTCATCCGGAGTGCCCAGCCAAGGCTGGCTCGTCTTCTCTAGGAGCTTGGATGGGCAAACACCAGGTCCCTGCCTCTGAGAATGGGTGATTGTAGCACCATAGGAACAAGATTGTCAGTGCCTTTTCCAGATGCATGGGAGAAGGGCGGCAGGACCACGCTGTGCTCGCAGATGGCGTGAGGCTGATAGCAGCCTGCAGGGGATGCTTGTTCAGCTTGGATCTCCCACGTATGAACCAGGCTCCGAGAGCTTCACCTGCACTCCCTCCTGCAGCCCTGACATCTGAAGTGAAGGCTCCAGCCCAAGACTCAGACAGTCTCATCCGGGATCCTGAGGACAAGGGTGAGGACGGCTCATGCTGGCCTGAGGATGAAAGAGCCCCCCTCACGTTTGAGGACCAGGCTGCAGACACTCTACACCCAGCTTTCTTTCCTGGGGATTTTTCCTTGTTTGTGAAATCCATTCCCATGAACATCAGGCGCTGTCCTAAGAAGGTTAAAAGCTAAGCCAGCGCCACAGGAAGCAGCTGCAGTGTTTATCCAAGTCCCACTCTGTCCAGCTGTAGGATGCTTAGGCCAGTGGGTTTGGTTTGGCACTTGTCCACTTTTCACGGTGGGAAACTCATGTAGACTGGTTGGATGGTGCTGAACAGAGCTTCACAGGCTGCACATGTATTGTTGCATTGTAAGTACCAAGACCTTTGTTAAGTGCACACTCAGGAATAAGATCCACCAGGCACTTCTGCATGCACACATGTGCACCTTGACACATGGATGCCATTTTTATAGGAAAGGGGAAAGGAGAAGGAAGGGAAATCCAGTGTTGCAATTGACAAGAAAATCTGGTTCCTAGGGAATCCTGAAACTAGTTTTCTGTCTTTCCAATTTATCGATGCTTTGATTTTGTTTATATTCTTAAACTCACATTTTAAAATAATTTTATATTTACAAAAAAGAATATAAATACTTCCCAAATTCCTTTGCCCAGATTTCCCAAATTAGCATCTTATATAACCAGAGTACTATGATCAAAATCAAGAAATGAGTATTGATAACAATACATATTTGACCTTATATGGATTTCACTGATGTCCCTTTTCCTGGTCTAGGATCCAAACCAGGTTGGATTTAGTTGTCATGTCTTCTTAGTCTCCTTTAATCTGGGATAGTTGTGTTTGACCCGTACTTTTGACAAATTCATTTCTAGAGAAGTACGACTCACCCATGCATTAAGTAAACATCCAGTCAATCAGTGTTTATGGCCTCCTTCCTGTGTGCTGTGCCCTGTAAGAATGAGGGTACACAACACTGAAAATGACAGACTCATCCCTGTCATCATAGAGTACTCTGTCTAGAGGGTGATGGGTGAATTTGGAGTGGACAGCAGAGGGTGGGGCAATTCTATTGGCCAGGACAACAATTAGGGGAACAATCCAGACCAGAGATGGGCCAGAACTGGGTGCGAGCAGTGGGTCTGGAGAGCAGGGAACAGACCCCCGAGATCTGGAGGAAGCAGCAGTGACAGGGTTTGGGGATTGGGTGGGTGCAGAGGGGAAAGGGGAGGCAGTGGTCAGAGAGGACACTCTGGCTTCTGAGCTGAAGTTGGTGCCACTCTCTGAGGTAGAGGGCACAGTGGGGGGAGAAATTTTGAGGACATTTTATGCTGAAGCGTTTGGGTAGCTTGTGAAAAGTTGGAGCTTGAAGCTGAGTTTCCCGGGACTCTCCGTCCAAGGTGGTTGATTCTATGACATGCCCTTGGATTCTGGTCAATCCAGCAAGTTGCAGTGGAGCAGCTACATGGTGCAGAAGGGCTTTCCTGAGGAAGCTGTGCCAAGTGCCTGCTCCCTGCCCTTGAGGGGCCCACAGCCAGGGACACTCCAGTGTAGTGGAAATGTTCTAATAGTGATGCCAGGAGGCCTGAGCTTGGGAGTAGTTTTCTGGTCAAGATCAAATCCAACTGGGGGACCAGGTGAGACGGGAGATACTCAATCCTGCTGAGATGGGGGTCAGGCATTATAGACAAGGGAGCTGTCCCAATACAGCAGAGCGGTACACTGAGAGCACAGAAAGCAGTGGGGTCAAGCCAGGATGGACAACCAGGTGTGATGTCAGAACTCAGGAGCAGACCAGGTAGTGGTGGTAGTGGAGACATCCTTTCCTCTAATCTATTGGAGAAAGTCTAGGAGGGTCAAGGAAACCAACAGGCATTTAGTTACTACTAAATGGAAACTACTGGGACCATTTCCATTTTCCCCATTTTGCAGCTGGGAAATGTGGGGGTCTGAACGGAGAGGTGATTTGCCCCCAGTCACATTGATAATGAGTGGCAGAATCAAGAAACTGTCAAAATCCAGGTGGGTAGGGGGGAGAGTGCCTGGATGGAAGTCCAAAGAGAAAGCATATGGCTGTGTGGAAGAAGTGATCATTGGCACCAGAGAAAGCACTGACCATTGACAGGAAAAGACATTCCCCACAAGGGGAAAGAGCAAGGTAAATTGTAATTCCAGGGAATGGGGTTTGAAATCAGAGCAGCAAGGGCCAAAACAGCAGCCACCTGCTTGGGCCTGGGGTTGGCCCCTGCCAAGCAGAATGACCAGGGCTGCTACACAGATTTGGTGGGAGGCTCAGACCCAAGACTCCTTCCTCATCCCTGATTTGGGGTCTGGACGTGCTCTTGACCTGATGTGTGGCTGGTCTTGATAAAAAAAGCTAACACAGAACGGTGATGCTCCAGCAGAGGCCCCAGCTCCAGGGGGTTGTTGTTGTTTATAGAGGCTGTCTCTTCCGTGCTAACCTCCCTTCACCCCTGTTTGCAGACCTGTTCTCTCCTGGCTGGCAAGGCTGGAAGCACTTAAGAAGAAGAGGTCTCAGCTGGACTCTTCCTTGCCTTCCAGCACCTGGAGAGATGAATGTCAGCCTCCACCCAACAGTCATCATCCTCTCAACAGCCCAGCTGGAAGGGGAAGTCCAGGAAGCAGGGGGTGGGGGACAGATGGGGGGTAGGATGTGCTATTTAGCCCTGCTAAATTTTCCAGGGTGTGGCCACAAGAACAGGGGATGGAGTGTGAGGACCAGTGTGGAAATGGCTTGCCCTGCCTCAGTTTTTCATGTGTCTAATAGGGATGATAAAGCTCATTGCCAGAAACTAGAATGAGTTTGCTGGGGAATGTCTTTTCCTGTTAATGGTCAGTACTTTCTCGGGTGCCAATGATCACTTCTTCCACACAGCCATATGCTTTCTGTTTGGACTTCCAAAGAGTTTGCTACAATTAGGTACATTGATTGACACTCATAGTCACCTGCAAATCTCTGCGGCATGTTTCCTCACCACTTCTCTGGAGGGCCTAGAAATTCTCAGCCCAAGCAAGCCCACATGTCAGTACCAAATCTTCACCCCCAGACTGATTTTAGGTCTGAGAGGTAGAAATGATGGCCTATACTCCAGGATGAGTATGGAGTCTCTCCCTGGGAATCCAGCTCTGTAGAGCTTGCAGGTCATGAAGAAAGAGCATAGACGAGTAGAACACAACTTCCAATGCATTTGTGGACCAACAAATGGCCGGGCAGCACCTCTGAAAAACTGGTTGGGGAGTCTCCCACTGGGACCTTGAAGGTGGAAGTGAATGACAAGTAGATTCTTTTTTCTGTATCTCTGTGTTAGAATCTGTTTTAAGTTGTTGGGAAAAGAACCTCAAATTTCTTCTATCCCCTTCTATCATGTAGCCTTGGCAGCTGGGGGAAATATTTTCCCAATTAAACAAACCAACAGCTGCTGATGTTGGCTAGAGTTTTCCTTGCTTCGTTCTTGGGAGGAAAGAAGATGCTCAGCTGTTTTCAAGAGCTACCAGTGGAAATCAAGACCCCAAACACGGAACAGATGGGTTGGACGATGAAACCCCCCAAGGGAAGTCTCAGGTTCTCACTTCAGGAGAAAGTTGTAATTGCTGGGTGGTTTGGTTTGTATTCACTTCTTGTGCCCAGGTTTCACCTTGGCATGCACGTTATCACACTGAGGGGCTGCATAGGGTGGTTTCTCAGGGCTCCTCCCATCTGATCTTCTATGATATAAAATGTAGGTAGGATGGCAAATTCCCATGAGGTGATAGTGAGAAGAAGCCCTGGGAAATTTGATCAAATATATTTCACTCACTATCACATTACCAATTCTACTCATCCGACATATCCTTTGAGGTGTAGAATTTTCTACTTGAGAGTCCTGATCTGACCTAGCTAAAATAGTTGTGTCTGTCTGTCTGGCTCTAGTATGCAGACTTGCAAGTTCCTACTTAATTCTCACATTACTCCTGAGATATAGATGTTGCACTGATTTTACAGTTAGAGAGAGTGGAGACTGAGAGAGGCAATGAAATTCACCCACTATCAGAGTTAGTCATTGACATTGCTGGTGAGTCCTCATCTTTGTTTGGTGGGGCTGCTAACTCAAATAACACATGTTGTTTGTCTTAAGCAACTGAAATTTAGTAGTTCATGGTATTAGAGGCCAGAAGCCCAAAATCAAGTTCTTGACAGGACATGCTTTCCCCCGGGGTCTGTAGCATGCTGGTGCTGGCGTGCTGTAGTTCTTGAAGTTCCTTGCCTTGAATCTCTGCCCCTGTCACATGGGGAGCGCTCTCTCCTCTCTGGCTTCTACCGACTGTCGAGTCTGAATTTCTTCTGCCTTATAAGGACTCTGATCATCTGGATTAAGACCCACCCTGATGCAATTTAGCCTCTTCCAAGTAAGCTCTTCAAAGAACCTAGTCATAAGTGAATCTGCACCTTGACTAATAATGACATTTTCACAGATGCTGGCTACAAATGGGTTCACACTCACAGGAACCCAATTAAGACTTGAACATTTCTTTTGTGGAGGACATGATATAGTCCCTATCAGTCCTCCACCAAATATAAAGCTCTTAAATACCAGGATAGACTGTTGTTCTAGTTTGCTAGCTGCCAGAATGCAATATAACAAAAATGGAATGGTTTTTAAAAAGGGGAATTTAATAAGTTGCTAGTTTACAGTGTTAAGGCTGTGGAATGTCCCAATTAAAACAAGTCTACAGAAATGCTCAATCTAGGGCATCCAGGGAAAGATATCCTGGTTCAAGAAGGCTGATGGCGTTCAACGTTTCGCTCTCAGCTGGAAGGGTGCATGGCTAACATGGAGGCATTTGCTGGCTTTCTCGTGGCTCTACAAAAAGGGACTCTCTCCAAAATGTTTCCTCTTTTAAATAATTAATGGGTGGAGTTACAACTCCATGGACACTATCTGATCAAAAGTTACCACCCACAATTGGGTGGGTCACATCTGCATGGGAACACTCAAAATGCTCACACCCACCGCTATTGAATGAGGAGTAAAGGACATGGCTTTTCTGGGGTCCACCACAGATTCAAACTAGCACAGGTATCTTGTTGGACAGAGAGAACCATAGTTTATGACCACTCAGTGAGAAGACAGGGACTCATTTTTTTATTCATTCAATACATATAAATAGCAACAGAAGCATAAACATACATATACATACATGTATAAATGTGAGGCAAATTGTAACCAGCAGAAATATATGTCCATCTCTTCCCCCAGTTGAGAAGATAAATGCGAAGATGGCTACACAACCAAGAATCTCCAAACACTGGGGAGATTCTGAGGAAAATCAGCATCACCAAAGGGATGTGTCAAATGTAATGAGGAAGATAATCCCTTAGGAAACAAAGCTTAGAGGATCAGTCTGATAATTATAATTAATATAGTCAGAGATTTAAACATTTTATATATGTTATAAAAAAACACCATAGACATCTGCAGAAAAAAAATCAAGGAAATAAAAATAATGGGCTAAAGAGTAGAATTTACAGGACTGAAAATTGAATTTGTAAGCTGAAAAATAGTAGCAAAGGAATTCTTTGAATATGTTACCCAAAGGGCAAAGAAATGGAAAGTTTTGAAGGAGTATAGTGAGACAGTGGATTTATTTAAGAATTCCAAATTGCATCTAACTTGAGTTGTGAAAGGAATAATAATTTAAAAAAACAGAGATAATTAAAAGGGGAGACTAAATAAGAGATGATAGTATTTTCAGATATGATGACATGAGCCCTCAAATTGAAATAGCTCACTAGGTGGTAAGCAGGAGAAAATGTAACAGACAAAGTGTCAGCACACATTGGTGCTTTTCAGAAAACAAGGAAAAATGTATTGTAAGGCTAACAGACAAAAATAAAAGAGAATGCAGTTATCTATAAAGAAATGATCGTCAGATTGGAATCAGATTTCTTAAAAGCAAGTGTAAGATTCCTGAACGCAACAGAGCGATAGCTTCCAAGATTTGCGATAAATGATTTTGAACTAGAATTTTATACTAAGCAAAAGTAAAATTTAAATATGAAGTAAAAAATAGTTGTTTTAAGATCTTTAAGGATTCAGAAAATTTATAAACCAGGAAAAAATCATGGAAAATACAAATTGAGGAAGACATGGGGCATAGGAAAAAGTAGTTAGCTAAAGAAATAAAGCATTGATTCTAATTAAGTATTGATTTTAAAGATTATTAGCAATTAAATAAAAACTCAAATATGTAGTCTTTAATGATCTTAGAGTAGGAAATAATCTCAAATATTCTTCCCATGAGCATTTCATTTTGGGAGTGATCAAAAATTAATTTCTGGTGATCCATCTTTGCTCTAGCAGTTCAATCTGATGGTAGGGCCAATTTTGGATTCAAAACACATGGGATACTCTTTCCCTTCATCAAGTTTCTCAACCTTCTTCCAAGGAAATATGGCCATGATCCAGGGAAAAACAAGCAAAGCATAGATATTGGTAGCTACAACTAGATACCTGCCAAAAAAGCTCTAAAAGAGAAAGAGTAATATTTCACATTGATGAAAAGTTAGAATTACCAAGAAAATAAAACAGTTGTGAAATATGTACAACTAACAAAAGTTCTAATATACAAAAAGCAAAATATTGCTTTAAAGACAAGAACTTAAAAATGATAAAATTCACCATCCTCCATTATTGCATCATTTTAAACATTTTACCACCAGAAATAGCTGAAGTAGTGAAAAATGTAAGAAGAGAATATGTGGATAATAGAATTGCCAAGTTTAAACTAATTTCTACTTTTTTGACAGGAAAAAAGGTAAAAACACATATAATATGCATCAAAACTTCACAAAAACAAACAAACAAACTGATCATGTATCAGTTCATTTACCAAAATCAATGACTATAAACCTAAAAGGGGAAATAAACAAAATAAACTGAGTACTTGGTAATGAAATTAGAAAGTGACAACAAATGAAGGTATTAAAGAAAAGAAATAATTAAATATATGTTAACCCTCTTCATAACTCTAACAATTATAATTAAAAACAATTTAGAAATTGAAAAATAATTAGAATATTACATGTAAAAATCAGGTGCTATGTCCAAAGCAAGAGAGAGGAAAGTCGTCAATATACTTATTAAGAATTGAAAACAGATGTCCTAAGAATTCCTGATTAACTAGAACATGACTGATAAACCAAAGCAGTAGCAATAACAAAGAGATGTGGAAAGAATGAGAAAAGCATTCGAAGGATAAGATACTGAAATTCTGAGGAAAGAAGAATGAGTCACAATCATCATTGATCAAGGAAATTTTGGCAAATCAACATATGAAAAAGGAAAATTTCTTTTTGCACTAATGTCCCAGGATGGGATCTTTTTGTAAAATACTGGGTGCTTGAGTCCTTCCTGTTGACTTACTCCTTTCTGCCTTTCAAATACCATGTTACTCATTGAGGGTGCAGGGGGGGTTCAGTGGTTAGAATGCCTGCATTTCATGCAGGAGACCCCGGGTTCAATTCTCGGACCATGCACCACCCTCCCCCCCCAAATAAACATTACTCACTGATCCTACAGTTTAGGTAGGATATCATCAACTACAGGCTGCGATTTCACTTATCCAATCAATTTCAACTTACAAAGACAGGGTCTTATTTATATACCTTCTTGAAAGATGATGCAATATTCTAGACAACAAAATCTGAATATTGAAAAAGGATATATTTCACAATTTATTCACCCTCCTAGACTTCCCTTTTTCTATTATTTGAATCTTTTTAGCATAGTTGGTAATAATTGCTGAGTAGTGATAAAATAACTCCCAAAATAACGAAATCGGTAAGTTGTCAAGATATAGGAAAAATAAGATCATTACAAAGCATAGTGTATCAGATTTATAAAAGTGTTCATTTGAGCCATAGGATAATTTCAAGATATAATATGTTTTATTATATTGTTTTAAACATAAGTAATTCTAATTTTAATTTTCTGCAAGACTTAAGAGAAAGACTAAAAGTCATGAAATATCAATTTTTAAAATTAGTTAGAACTACTCAAATAGAAACTCAAAAGACTAAAACTGGACCCAAAGGGTTCTAATTCTATCACTGAGGGTTAGTATCTGTAGGGCAGTTCATTCCTTTATAAATAACTAAATTTTCTCTTTTATGATTTTTACTCCACATTTTCCATTTTATTTATATCCTCTCTAATCTTTACTATTTAATTCCTTCTACTTTGGGTTTATTTTGCTCTGCTTTTTCTGGCTTCTTAGGATAAAATATTAGTTCATTGATTTTAGACCTTACTTTTTTCTACTAAAAACTTTTGTGGCTATAAATATTCTAAGTACAGATTTAGTGCAGTCCAAACACTTTGATATCTTGTGGCTTAATTTTCATTCACTTCATCATATTTTTAAAGCAGTTTTATTGAGATTAAATCTGCATACCCTACAATCCATACAATGGCTTTTAATATAATCACAGAGATGTGCATTCATCGTCACAATCAATTTTAAAACATATTCATTACTCCAAAAAGGAAAACCCTATAACTCTTTTTTTTTTTTTTTTTCACCTGGGCAGGCACCGGGAATCAAACCCAGGTCCTCTGGCATGGCAGATAAGCATTCTTGCCTGCTGAGCCACCATGGCCCACCTGAAAACCCCACAACTCTTAACAGCCACCTCTCAATCCCTCTATTCTCCTCAGCCCTACATAATATAATTCTAATATATATTAGAATTCTGTCTCTGTAGATTTATTTATATTTACATTTTATACAAGTGGAACCACACTGTATGTAGTAATTGGTGTCTGGTTTCTTTCACATAACATAATGATTCTACTTATTTAAAATTATTCTTATTTTTTAATTAGAGAAGCTATAGGTTTAAATAAAAGTCATGTGTACCTGGTTGATGCTGTTATGTGCCCCAGAAAACCCATGTCCTGTTTTCTGCTCCAAGCTTGCAGGGGCAGCCATTCTTCTTTTAATCCTGAATCAATATTGTGGGGTGGAAACGTGATTGGATTGTTTCCATGGAGATGGGATACACCCACTTGTGGGTGGGACCTGTTGATTAGACAGAGTTGTGACTCCACCCATTCAAGGTGGGTCTTGATTAATTTACTGGAGTTTTTTTTAAAACAGGAAGCATTTTGGAGAAACCCCAGACACAGATGCTTGGTGTGCCGATAGAGCAAGCAGAACCAACATGGACCCAGATGTTTGGAGATGCAGAAAGAAAATACCCCTGGGGAAGCTTCTGGAAACCAGAAGCCAAAGACCCCAGAAGACAACCACCGTTGCCTCCCCCGCTGACAGAGGTGTTCTGGACGCATGCGTCTTTCCTGAGTCAAGGTATCTTTTTATAGAAGCCTTAGTTTGGACATTTTTATGGCCTTGAAATGTAAACTTGCAACAATAAATTCCCTTTTTAAAAGCCAACCCATTTCTTATATATTGTATTCCAGCAGCTTTAATAAACCACAACCTCGGGAGCAATATTCCCATATAGCCACCCCATTGTTGACACTTCACATCAGTGTGGTACTTTGATGAAAGAATACTAAAAGATTGTTAACTATAGTCTATAGTTTGCATTAGGTGTATTTTCCCCATATACCATCATGTTATTAACACTTGTAATAATGTTGTACATTTGTTCTAGTTCATGAAGGAACATTCTGATATTCGTACTATTAACCATAGTTAATAGTTTCTGTTTATCTGTGATTATCTTAAATTCTCCCTCATTTTGAAGGACACTTCACCAGTTAACAAATTCCTGCTCTGTCTGCAGCAGCCAGCCAGGCCCACCTCGGAAGTGGGGATTTCGTGCTGGCAGCAGACATGGAGCAAGCTACTCACTGTTCTTTACCCCGGTTTCTCTGCCTCTTTGTCCTGTTCTCCCTTCGATGCTGCCAGCAATCCTGGCCTCTGGAGCTCCGAAACAGTTGTTTTCAGACAGCGCCTGCTTGTCCCCTAGCTGTTCTGGAAGAGGAGACATCCCTGGAGCTCCCTACTCCACCATCATCCCTGGAAGTTCACTGTGCTATTTCTTGACTTGACTTGAGATTTCTTCTTCGATGCTTTGGTTATGTACAATTGCTATTTCTGAAAACATTGGATTTTCTAGATGTATGATTAACTTGCAAGTTAGTATTGCTGTGTTCAGAAAATACATGTTTATGGCTTCATTCCTCTGAAATGTATTGAGTCTCGTTTTATCAGGCCATCATAGGATCTACTTTGGTAAATTTCATACATGTGCATGTGAAAGAATGTCTTCTCAGTTATTTTTGCAGTATTCTTTAAGTATCAATAGTCACAAATGGGTCAATCACAGCACTTTTTTTTGGTTCCATGTTTGCATGGTTACCTTTCACTTTTGTTTTCCTGCTATCTTTATCTTTCTATTTCAAATTATTTCCTGTACGTACTATACAGTTGAGTTTTTTTACCCAGTCACACAATCTCTGCCTTTTAATCCTTAAATTGTGTAGATTTGAATTTAATATAACTATTGACATGATTTGTTTAAGTCAATTACATGGTATTTTCTTTTTATTTGTCTCATTTGCTCTCATCTTTTCTTTTTCCCTCAATTTCTTCTTTCCTGCCTTCTTCTGGGTGAATCAAGTATTTCTTATTTAATCCAGTTAAATCCTTGATCAACATTTTAGCTATAGCTCTTTCTGGTTGTGTGATTACTCTAAAATATACATCTTTACTTACCAAATCTACCTTCAAGCAATACTCCCATAGAAGAACCTTACAATATCATAATTTCATTCAATCCCCACCCTTTA
The DNA here is from genome assembly GCF_023851605.1 of Tamandua tetradactyla. Classification (NCBI taxonomy): domain Eukaryota; kingdom Metazoa; phylum Chordata; class Mammalia; order Pilosa; family Myrmecophagidae; genus Tamandua; species Tamandua tetradactyla. Next base: position 3,446,160 of record NC_135339.1, read on the forward strand.
TATGCTTATTTTATATTGTACTTCTACATAGTCTATAAATCCTACATTACATTATTATTTTTTTACTTTAGCTGTAAATGTGTTTTAAAAATCTATTTCTATCAATATGTATTTATGTGTGCGTGTGTATATATGTGTAATTATATCTTAAATTTACCCGAATGAGTTTCTTTGGTCCACGGAACTTGGAACATTAATAGTCATCATTGAGCATTTGTAAGTGAGCCCTGTCTCACCCGGAGGTCCACAGGGAGGAACATGGAATGGAGCCGAGTGGTCCCAGACAAGGCTGTCCTTGGTCTGATGATGCATGAACACAGTGCAGCGGGTAGAGCTGCCCAGCTGAGCCCAGGCTCGATCTGCTGAATCCCACAGGTATGCAGGAACTAAATGATCATCCTTGCATGCTGCATATGATTGTGGTTGTTTGTTAAACAGCAACAATGACACATGCTCTCCTACCCATCTGAGAAGTTATTGAACCATTGGCTAAGGCCAGAAATTGGGAGTCACCACGAATCCTTCCATTCTCTCCCCCTCTCTCCTTCATCAACAAGTCCTGCAGTTCTACTTACCATGTCCATTATAAATGCCCTCACCTCCCAGCTGCCACATTTGTCTGGGCCACAGTAATCTCTGCCCCAGACTCATGCAATAGCCTTTTTACAGTGTCCTTTTCTCCACTCTGGCCCACTGCCACCTATTCCCCAACAGTAGCCAGGATAATCTTTATTTTATAGAAAATTCACTTCCCTGCTAACATATTTCAGCGGCTCTCTTAGTTTGCTAGGCTGTTATAACAAACACCACAGAATGATTTAGCTTAAACAACAGGAATTTATTGGCTCACGGTTTGGAAACCTAGAAGTCCAACATCAAGGAATTGGCAGGTTGGCTTTCTCCCTAAAATCTGTAGCATCCTGACATTGGTTTGCCACAATCCTTGGGGTTCCTTGGGTTATATCTGTGCCTCTGTCATATGGAGATGTGCTCTCCTCTCTGCCTCCTGCAACTTCTGGATTTTCTCTGGAATGCCTCCCTTAATCCAGATGAAGGCCCACCCTGGTTGTTTCACACTCACAGGGATGTGAGCCACGATTAAGAACATGTGCTGGTTGGGGTGCATAATTCACCCTATCACAGTAGCTTTGAGAATCCCACTCTTTCCCTGGCTGAAGGGCGTGGTGTGTTCTGGCCGCAGCCTTCTTCTCCAGCCTAGTCTCCATCAGCCTCTACCAAGGTGGTCCAGTCACATAGCCTTCTTTGGTTCTTCCAGATTTCCAAGCTCCTTCCCGAGCTCTTCTCTGCCCTGGGACTTTAGTGTGCGGTTCTCTCAGCCTGCGGTGCTCTTATGGAGGGGCCAGCGCCTTGTAAGTCCAATTTGTTTTCTCCATAGCACTGATCACAATACATAATCATCTTATCATCAGCAATTTATTTTTTTCTGCCTCTCTCCCCTCCAAACTGTCAGGCTCCCTAGAACAGGACCACCTCTGTCTTCTTTACTGTCAGGTCCCGCTGTCTAACATGGTCCTTCCACACGGGTGTCACTAAACTGATTTGAATGAACAAATGTGTAAAGATTTAGCAATCTGTACAACCATGTGAACAAAATGAGAGACTCGGTTATGGAGTCTCCATAACAGATTCCAGTGAAGCCTGTGAGTCTATGAGGCCAATTCCAGGAGAGGAGCAATGACAGGTATGTCATTTGGTTCACAGAATCCCAGAGGACAGTCTTGGCTTACTGCGAGAACCAGGCAGATGGACAATTACATAGTTTACTAGCAAGACAGAAACATTCTTCTTTTCTCTTCTCCTTCCCCTGAACCAAGGAAAAGGAGGACTTGTGAAACCCAGCTTGATTTTTGAGGCTTCTAATTCTCCGCTGCATCCACAGATCTCTCATCGATCTCTAATCTCAGCCCTGAGAATAAATCTCTTGGCCTCACTCTTCAATCAGCTTCTCCCAGAGAAAGGACCGGCTGTTGGATTGACAGGAAGCAGACTTCAGATGGTCTTCCAGGAACCGAGGGAGATTAAGGCTTTGCCTGTTATTTCTCTGAGCCAAGGAATTAAGGAAAGGCTGTGGGTCATAGAAATGCAGCAGTAGAAGGAGGAATTCCAAGACTTTCTCCCGGACTAGCCTTAAGGCCTGCTTCCATTCAAGTGGAAGCTACGCTTTTGCTTTCTTTGGGGAGCAGGGCTCGCTTTCTCATCAGAAGTGTGCTCACACAGAGCTCTGTGAAGCTGTTCCATGGTCAGTGCTCACAGGTTGGATTTCCTAGGAAAGATTTGCTAGGAGGAAAATTAGACCCTTTCTTTCTATTCTTTCTTTTTGTTGCTTTTATAGCATTTATTTGACACCATTATAGCTTTTTGTTCTGTTTTTTTTTTTCATGGGCAGGCACCGGGAATCAAACCCGGGTCTCCGGCATGGCAGGTGGAAATTCTGCCACTGAACTACTGTTGCACTGCCCTATTCAATACCATTACAGCTTTTTAGTAGGAAGTCACTTTTTCCATTCAGGAGAGATTCCCCCCTCAGGAAGCAGCTGTTGACCCGAGACCTCTGAGTCTGCAGGCGCACTGCTGTGTCAGCACACCTGTTTGCTTTGCTCCTGGTCACCAACAATGTAGCATTAAAAAGTACGGAAACAGGAGCTTGTTCCCCAAGTCACAGACTGCCCTCCATGCTGTCCCTCTACAGGGGGGAAAGGGCTTAGTTCTCCAGAGTGAGGTAGAGCACCACTCTACCACTGTACTCCAGAGTACAGGTAGAAAGCCTGTACCCTGGAACAGGTGTTAGCAACTCCAATTTGTAGTCAAGATAAAAATGGAAAACAAAGAAAGCTTCCATTCTCCTTGCAGGTCATGCCCTTGCCTCAAACTTTAGACCTAAGAGATCGCTGCCAGCTCTTTACAAAAAGCCCTGCTCAGGCGGCCAGAAAGCGCCACATCAGCCAGGCAGGATTAGGAGGAGCTAGGAGGAAGGGGGCACCCAGGATTTCTCCAAAGTGGCATCAGGGTCCACAGCTGGAGAAATCCTCCTCCTCTAAGCCCCCAAATCACTTCTTAAATCTCTCGCTCTCTTCCTCTTCTTCTTATTTTAATTTTATTGTGGTGACCTACAACATACAATTTGCCATTTTAAACATTTTTGAGTGTTCCATTCACAATGCCTTGCTACCATTGCCACCAGCCATTACCAAAATTACATTCACAGTGTTGTGTCACCATCACTGCCGTCCATTACCAAAAGTTTTCTGCAGTCCAAACAGACACTCTGTAGCCATTGAGCCCTCACACACCATCTCTCCTCCCCCACAGCTTCTGGGAACCTTGAACCTATTTTCTGTCACTGCAAATATGCTTGTTCTGGATATTTCATTGTAAGTGGAATATTTTTTCCTTTTTTGTCTTATTTCACTCATTATGTCTTCAAGGGTCATCCATTGCTGTTGCAGGCATCAGAACTTCTTTCCTTCTTGCAGCTATCATCTTCCACTGTGTGTCCATACCACAGTTTGTTTATCCATCCATCTGTTGACGGGCATTGGGTTGGTTCCACCTTTTAGCTACTGTGAATAATGCTGCTATGGACCCTGATGTACAAGTATCTGTTTGAGCCCTGCTTTCATTTCTTTTGGGTGCATACCTAAGAGTGGAATTGCCAGCTCATAGAGAAGTTCTATGATTAGCTTTGCGAGGAGCTGCCAAACTGTGCCCATAGTAACTGCACCATTCTATATTTCCCCTAGAAATGCAGAAATCCATGAGGGTTCAAATTTCTCCATCCTGGATCTTTTTCTTGCTGCTTAGCACTGTCCTCATATTCTAACACATTAATTTTCTTATTTTTTTTGCAGTTCTGTTATCTGCTGGAAACTTTACATATATCATTAATTCCTTCCAGACAAAGTCCATGTGGGAGTTTTCATTGTATAGGAAAATACTTAGACAAAGTTTACCTTGTAGAACACACCAAATGAATTCTTGCATGCAGAAATAAATCAGAGTCTTAGGACACTGGAATTCTGTGGTCCGTCTCTATCTCTAACCAGCAGAAGCCACGACGAAATCGTCTAAATTCCTCGAGAAGAAATAATAACACCTGAGTATATTTTCAGCCTCTCCCGGGGTCTTAAAATATATACATTCACTGGATAGAGTAAAGCCTGAGTCTTTCTTCAAGTTATGACAAAGAAGACTTTAAAGGCTCACCTTAAGGAAGTGGACTATAAAGCAATTCAGTTTTGCACAAAATTACCTTATGGAAATTATACTTAACAACTTAATGAGTCAATACAAGCTGAAGAAAAAGAAACGAATATTCATCTTAAAGTTACACAAACATTTTTTCATCTCATTTGTTTTTCATTTACTTCTTTTAAGCCAACCCAAGTGTGTTAGATGCATGTTTTAAAATTTAAATGTCTTTATTTGGTAAATACTGTCCCCTACTGAGTAATAATGAATTTTGTCTTTCAATTGGCCAGACCTAGCTAAGAAATTCAAGTGTCTCTTTTCTACACTATGTATTGAAAAGTAGAAAAACACTGAACGGATATAAATAATTTCACACATATGCCAAACCTTGGGTAAGTGGGTTTTTATGATAGATGTATATTAAGTATGAGTACGTGATATTCTGCGCACTCCATTGGATTTACCCCAGAAGATATGTTTGCATTGCCCCTCTCTGTGACTCTTCAGATAACCAATTCCATATCTTCCATCTCCCAGAGAAAGGCAGTATCTTTTAAAATTTTCTCCGACTGATTGTTTTCCTAGCTGTGTTCCAGTTGCTGCTTGTTCTTTCAAAGTTCAATTACTTCGAGTTCCTTCTTTAGTTTTCAGAGTTTTTTGTCCGTCTCAGTGTCTCCAGATGTTAACAGAGAGACAATATTTCAGGATGTGCTTTTTTGGGCTGGGCAGGTGCCAACTTTTGGTTCTTGTCACTTCTTGCTTCTGCTATGCAGCTTTCTTAGTCTCCTATTTCCTTTGATTTTAAACTGCTGCTTTTGATAATGGCTTGTCATTTCCTCGTTGTGATTTCATATTCTGGGGGTGATTTCTTCTCATGCAGCTTGGAACTGGTGACTGGTTTATTTCTTAAAGTTGAAAGTTCATAAACCATTGCAAATTTAGGTTCCTCATTTGGTACTTCATTTGGAGTTGCTCAGGAAGTAATTGCCTTTGCTGGAAATATTCAGTCCCAAACTGGCTGCCAGGAAACCGGCCATATTTCTATATTTGATGACACATCATATGTGTGCAGGAAAGAGCTGATATGATGCTAAAATGTGTACCCATTATTAACACGTAACCTGGGTGCACACATGGCAGTTAAAATGTGCTCCCCATCTGGGCACCAAACGAAACATGTAAAATTAGAGGCCACTGGTTTGGAAATACGTTTATAGTTTTTAATATCCCACACATGTACGTGTTCTTTCAGATTTCCCAATCCAGCGTGTCCCAATATATAGCCACGAGGGCTAGGTAGCCTCCAAGTGCCCTCAAAAGTCAAGCACAGGGTCACATATCAAGTTGAAAATCATCACTTCTGCAGGCAAAAACCCCCCATAAATAGCACAAAACTCAGTAGAAACAAAATTCCAAATTACATCATAAATGGGGCTATGTTTTGATCATTGAACGACATCACCTTCTCCTTTTGTTGTGAAGTCGCAGTGTTTGCTCTCCATAAAGGGAGTTCCGGTCTTGTCAACACCTGCATTAGCTATTACAGTGCCGCAGTAATTTTCCATTCCATTGCACTGTAGGTGCCTCATAAAACTCCATGAAAGTTGGGGTGCCAAGGTAAGCTCGCAAATAAAGGGACACCCTACTTCCTGGAGCACAGGCAACACCTTGCACATTTGGAGTCAGTCTTGCACAAAATTACCTTATGGATAATATGAAATTTTTTGGAAATACAATTTATTCATGGTAGTATTTAAATCGTTATTTTTAAAGAACAGAACTTTGTTGTTAACATTTCAGGCACAAATTGTTCAATCTTCTGATCAGGACAGATGCCAATTTTGTATTTTCTTCTGAAGGAAAAACTCCAAGCCTGTGCCTGTCTTTATATCATACAGATGCAGGTTGGACCTCCTAGGGGTGCTATGTGTAGAGGTGGTAAAATGCTGTGTTCGTACAACGTGTTGTGTGTGTGGGTGTGGGCGGGGCATGGTGCGGGAAAGAACTCAAGGCAGTATTCAGTATTTATTGATAATATTTATTGTTTTCTCTCTTGTCCCAGCAAACAAGTTCTCACACTTACTAAAGAAATAGACTGCAATTTTCCCCAGATTCCCTTGAAAACACTATACTTTCTGGAAAATATTGTGGTGCAAACACAATGTGGAGCCCTTCTGCTCTAGGTTGGGTTAATATACTGATTATGGGACCTCAGATAATCACCAGCTTTGACTCTGTGCCCTATCCTGCCAGGGGCAGCAGGAATGGCCCCACCTTGCCCCAGGAGAAGCTGTTACAGTCATGGTTTGTTTGTTTTTTGCATAGGCAGACACTGGGAATCTAACTCGGGTCTCAAGCATGGCAGGTGAGAATCTTGCCACTGAGCTACCATTGCACCTCCCCGTTACAGTCACTTTTAATGCCCTTTAATGCCTTAAATAATTCTAATGCTGCTTGGTCTGTTATTGACTAACTTGAAAGAGGTCAGTGTATGTGTCCTTGACTCATTGCTGAAAATTAAGGGAAAATATCATAATTTCTCAAGAAGTACATACTTTGCTCCTCTAATTTCTTTTTGCCCATTGTAATAATTCCATGATAAATATCTGGAAACAAGGATTTTGGAGCCCCATTTGCTGCTCTCTGTTATCACTTTATTGATGGATAGCTGTAGAAACATCGCTTGATGTGCTGGTTTGAAGCTGTTATGTGCCCCAGAAAAACCATATTCTTTTAATCCAGTCTTGCAGGGGCAGACTTATTGTTGGGTGAGACCTTTTGATCAGGTTGTTTCCATGAAGATGTGACTCACCTTCTTCAAAGTGAGTCCTAATCTGCTTACTGGAGTTCTTTAAGAGAGGCACATTTTTTTTTTTTTTTTTTTTTTTTTTTAAAAGGGAGGAAGGGAAGGAAAGACAGAGAAGGAAGGAAGGGAGGAAGAAAGGGAAACATCTTTAAACATTTTCTTGTTTTATTATATTTTGTTTGTTTGTTTGTTTTTTACATGGGCTGGGGCCGGGAATCGAACCGGGGTCCTCCGGCATGGCAGGCAAGCACTCTTGCCCGCTGAGCCACCGCGGCCCGCCCGAGAGGCACATTTTGAAGAGAGCACAGACATTCGGAGATGCAGAGGGAAATGTGCCAGGAGATGCCAGAAGTTGATAGAGTTGTTTGAAACCAGAAACCAGGAGAGGAGGATGGCAGGTATTGCCATGCGCCTTCCCACGTGAGAGAGAAACCACAGACATGATCAGCCGTCCTTGTATGAAGGCTTTACCAAACCTAAACACTTGGTCTTTCTTTTATGTTTTGTTTTGTTTTAGTTGTGAAAAATAATTTACATGCAAAGAAGCACTAAATTTCAAAGTACACTACAACAATTAGTTATAGAACAGATATCAGCATTTGGTATGGGTTATAGTTCCACAGTTTTAGGTTTTTCCTTCTAGCTGCTCCAAGACACTGGAGACTAAAAGAAATATCACTATAATGATTCAGCAATTATACTTATTTGTTAAATCCTAGCTCTTCTCTTATAACTCTACCTTCTCCTTTGATCCTTCTCCCAATCTTTAGGGATATTTGGGCTATGCCCATTCTAAGTTTTCATGTTGGAAAGGGCTGTGGATAATATGGGATAGGAGGACGGAACTAGTTGATATTCTGGAGAGGTTGGCCCCTATGGGTTTCAGGATTTATCAGGTCTAGGAACCCATCTGGAGGGTGTAGGTTTCTGAAAAGTAATCATAAGCATGATTATCAAAAGCATGCAAACTTTGTAGAAAAACACTTGGTCTTTAGTGGAAGTTCCAATGAATCAGATGATCCAATGAGCAATTCTCCCTCCAGAAGGCTCACATTGCATTTCCACTATCTCTTTGAGGCCATCTGCTACCTATGGTTTACATTTTATACTCTGGTCTCACATCAAACTGTCCGCTTCCTCAGGGTAGGGACTGATATCCTTCCTTCATGAGAAAGAACTATAAACTAGATGGCTTAAAACAACAAAATTGATTGTCTCATAGTTATGAGGCTAGAAGTCTGAAATCAAAGTGCCAGCAGGTCCATGCTCCCTCTGAAATCTGTAGGGGAGAATCCTTCCTTGCCTCTTCCAGCTTTTGGTGTTGGCCAGCAGTCCTTGACATTCCTTGGCTCATACGTGCATCCCTGAAATCTTTGCCTCTGCCTCCACATGGGCCTTGCCACCCTCATCTTCACATGACATTCTCTTCTCTGGGTCTGTCCATTTCCACTTCTTCTCTTCTTGCAAGAGCCTACCTTATTCCAAAATGACTTCATTTTAACTTAACTAATTGTATTGGTAATGACCGTATTTCCAAAAATGTTACGTTTTGCATTATTGGGAGTTAGAACTTCAACATATCTTTTTGGGGGACACAATTCATCATATAACACACCTTCTTACTCTCATCATCTCAGGAAGTGTCATCACCATCTACTATTCACTCAATCCAGAAACCTAAGGGTCTGGCTTTCCGTTATTTCACCCTCTTACCACGGAGAATCCATCAACAGATTTAAGTATACCTCATTCTCCTCCATGTGTCTTTCAAGCTGTCTGCCTCATGAAAGTACCACCTTCTGCCCCCTTCTCCTCAATGGCCTCCAAAGGGTTCTCTCTGCTCATCATCTTCCAATCTGCTCTCCATGCAAGAGCAGTGTGACCTTTCAAACATCTTTATCTGTTTAAAGCCCCAGAATGCTATCCATCCCTCTTACAATACGTGCACACACATGCCACCCCTTGCATTCTTGTTTCATGCCAAAGCCTCTCTTCCCCTTGCTTATTTCCCTATTCCACCTCCCTTTGTTGTCTTGAAAACACCATAGCTTTCCCACCTCTAGGCTTTACACCATTTCTTAGCCTTGAAATTCTCACCTTGGTTCTTTATGTGAGCACTTCCTTCTTGCCTTTCAGATTTCAGTGGAAACATCATCCTTTCCAAAGTAGCTTCTTCCAGTTGACATCTACACATTGCCCAGTTATTTCCCTCTCAGTCATTATTTTGCTTAGTTATGCATGTCCATTGTCTGTCTTCCCCAACAGTAGTCAGCTCCATGAAGGGTGGGAGTTTGCTGATCCTATTCACCACTGATCCCCAACACTAGCACAGAGCCTGGCACATAGTAGGTGCTCAATATATATTTGTTAGATGAAGTAATTGCTGCCATTTCTCAAACCTTTTGTGTTCAGTGTGCTAAGAAAATAGCTGTTGAATGGGGAATAAATAGATGAATGAATGAATAAATGTATAATCTTGTTGTTGCTAATCCTACTACTGCAAATGCCCTCTAAGCACAGCATAGTAGAACTTGGACACAAGGACACAGCATCTTCATTTTTCTTCCTGGTCTGTGTCTGTCTCAATTTACCAGGGTTGCTCTGACAAGTACCACAAACTGTCTGGCTTAAAGAACAGGAATTGATTGTCTCATGGTTTGGGAGGTGAGAAGTCCACCATTAAGGTATTGGCAAGACTTACTTTTTCCTGGAGTACATAGCATTCCAGCAATCCTCCATCTCATGGCAATCTCTCTCCTTGGGTCTGCTCCTCTGGCTTCTGCTGACTTCTGGCTTCTCCCGTGTCCAATCTCCTTTGCTTATAAGGACTTCAGCCGTATTGGATTTAAGGCTCACCCTCCTTCAGTTTTGGTGGGCCTTAGATCTTTAAAGGTCTTATTTATCAATGGTTCACAGCCACAAGTGTGTGGATTGGGGCTTGAACATGTCTTTTGTGTGTGTGTGGGGTGATTCAACCCCCAACAATGTCTATGCGATAGCTTTGTTTATAATCTGGGTTTTCTTTGATCTTTTCTGGGAAAAGAATGAACCTCAGGTAGACAGAAGAGAGAATAACTGTGGAATCCTGAAATATCTTCCAGCTTGACTTTCTCACTGGGAAAGAGGATCTTGTGAATGGGGAACCCTGAATGAAAGAGTAAATTTTGCTGCTGATTATCCCTTTATACAATTTGGATGGAACTGAAAGTAAAACTCTGAACCTCTGGTTTCCCCTCTTTCTCTAGTCTCCTGCACGAGTCCATTTTTCCTTGGAGAATGTGCATGGACATATTCTATAGCTGTGTCCCTGTCACATGAGTTTGCACTGCAAGGAATCTTGAAGGAGAGGCTGGAAGTCATGGCAGGGGGTTCATGGGATGGCATAAACAGGAGGTTGTGAAGGTACAGACACACCAGGAAGCACAGAGCAGTTGGGAAGCTCTGTGAACCCTGAGTCTCAGGCCAGGCCAGAGTCTGTGCCTGGAAGCCTTGGCCATGGTTCAGGGGTGGGCAATAGGTTAAAACTTGTCAACTGGTCAACCAGAGGTGGCATAGGCATAAGTGGAAATGGTTCAGAGATGAGGCAAAGATGATGTTGAACAGCCAACATGACCTCCTTTGGGCTTGCCTTTTGTCTTTCCTTCCAGAGAGCTTGTTCTTTAAACTTGGCCATCCTTGCCAGCCTGTGGAGGATTCTTCTTCTAAGACTGACTATAAAATAGGATGGGTCCCTTCAGCTTTCACTTTCCATCCTTCAGGGCCCAGAAATGAGCCTGGGTGAGAAACATAGATGCTTCCCTGACTTTCCAAAGTCCCCTCTCCCCATGGTGGGCACCAGACCTGCAGATGGCGGGGAAGTGTTTGTGTAGCTGAGAAGCACTGTATGAAAAAGCCTATAGTGGAGTGCCCCGTCTGATCAGTAAAGCAAGTCCCCTCCACAGGGACCTTCCTCCTTCATCTGCCTGCCCCCCTGGCACCTGGTTCTTGGGGGAACTTGCTCTCTTCCATCTGAGACACAGGGTTCTGGTTTGTGTCCTGAGCTGCTTCACATGCTTATGTTTTAAGCTTATTTGGTGTAACTCACTGTCAGTGAAAACTTGGCACACTCAATATCTCTATCAGAGTAAATCATTTATTTTAGATTATGAAACATCTGAAAAATACAAGACATGGTTAAAGTGTGTGTGTGTGTCTGTGTGGTATGTATGTGTGTGTGCTTGAAAGGGCAGATGGGAAAATCTTCTTTGCTTGGTTATTTATAACCCTTCCCAGGCACTAAAAGCACAACTGCCATAACTCTCACCCCTCTGAAAAGCCCCGAGTGCAGCTCTTTCTTATTTTATGCACCTCCTCACGCTTAAGTGGCTCACTGTTTGGATTTCTGATCTGATAACTTTATTTGAAAATCAGGTTTTACTGTCACGTGGAGTTTGTCTGCATTCTCCCTTCTGGCTCAGACCCCAATTCTGGGGCTGCTTCTCCCTCCCTGTGAAGCTGGACCAGGATGCCTGCCTGTCTTTCAGAGGTGCTGCAGGTTTTGGCTCGGTTGCACAGGTTGTCGTGGGTCTGGGATACATTGGAACACAGTCTTCAGGAAACCCCCTAAAACTCAGGACAAACATTACGTGGGCTGTTTACAAAGTCCTGCCCCTTCTAGCACCTGACTGTCCCTCTTTCTTGGTCTCCTGCCACTCTGCAGAGCCCTGGCACCCCACGACACTCTACAAATACTTGTTGAATGAACATTCCCACTTATATCCTCTGCTCTTTCTGCTAACAATATCTCTAAAATTCTTCAATTGCATGGTGCCGTTTCACAGTTTAATGTCTTTTCAGTTTCAAGATGGAAAATTGGGTCCACGTGTTTACGCCTTCCTCACCTTTGAAATGAACAAGTTTTCAAAAATCTGCAATGGGGAGGACTGAAAATGGTGCCATAAATAGTCCAGAGGAAGTTCTGGACGACATGTGGTTGATGGGGTTGGAAGTAGCAATTTCCATAATTCAGCACAGGGAGGGAAGGGGTGGCTTTCCCTGGAGATCCTGTAAAACATCCCCTGCTTAGAGCGGCAGGGCTGGAAGGAGTGCAGATTCGGAGGGAAGGTCTTTCTTTGGAGTCCCTACTGACACCCCACCTGACCTTCCCTTTGCATGGCCTGCATGCCAGGGAGAGGGAAATTGTTCAGGCAGGTTTTGAGCACCAGAGGGCAGGGCACAACTTCCACTCACGCTGGACTACAGCGTAAACCCAGGAAACAGATGTCAATGACTTGCTATTGTGACGGTTTGGAGGCTTTATGGACCTCCGAAAATTTTGTCCTTAAAATCAATCCACTCCTGTGGGTGTGGGCCCACAGTAAGGAGACCTCTGGTGCATAGGGTCTTAAGGAGTGACTCGTCTCATTCAGGGTGGGTCCGAATTCCTCCCACTGGAGTCCTGCGTAAGAGGATGGAATTCAGAGAGAAAGACACCGAGGCTAATAGAGAAAGTCACAACAGCCGGGAGAGGAAGCCACTGAAGCCAGAAGCTGCAAACAATGAAGCCGGAAGAGAAGGGAGAGACCAGCAAATGCTGCCATGTACCTTGCCGTCTGACAGAGGTGTGCAGGCATTGTTTCTGTTTCTGTTTTTGTTTTTATGCATGGGCAGGCACCGGAAATGGAACCCAGGTCTCCGACATGGTAGGTGAGAACTCTGCCTTCTGAGGCACCATGGCCCACTCCAGGTATTGTTTTGATGATACTTTGATTTGGACATTTTCATTTCCTCAGAACTGCAAGCTTGTAATCTAAGAAATTCCCATTGTTCAAAGCCAGCCCACTTCTGGAACATTGCATAACAGCAGCATTAACGAACTGAAACAGCTGCAGTGACCCATCATCTCTTGGAAGTTGACTCAAGATGAGCTAAGTCTGTATCTTTGGACAAGGGAAGATGATCAAAATCTACTATTAAGGAGAAAAAGTGGATCACAGAAATTTTATGCATGTACATGCAGCATGCCCAAACACATACCTGCACACACCCACACTTGGAATAAAAATAATTTCCCTTGGGTTGAGGCTTCTAAACTTGATCTCCACATGACGGCTTGGTTCCTGGCTGGTTCTGATTGTGCTGGGGGCCCCGGTGACCCAGCCATGCCGAGATGTGTCTCTGTCCTGGCACCTCTGATGCCCTGCTCCAGTCGGCTGGCTCCCACGCCCCTGCCAGTGCAGGTCACACCCCCATTTCCCTGTAGGCAGTTCCGTTTCTGATCCTGCCGCAATCCACTTGCTTTGGCAGACTGTGGGCTCCCAAAGGAAGCAATAGATTCTTTTTTGGGGGGGGTGCCTGGCCCGGGAATTGAACCCAGGTCTCCTGCACGAAAGGCGGGCATTCTAACCACTGAACCACCGGTGCACCCTAGCAATAGATTCTTTGTGGGGTATTTCTGTTACGCTGAACATGATTTGAGGGTAAACATTTGGTGGGCTCTCAACTTTTAGGCAGTGTGTTCACTGTGTAGACGGAGGGTTTCCCAGACATCAGGGACCTGGAGAAAAACACTGGATTTCCTTTTAAGGTTAAAGGAACCTGAGTGTCACACCGAGTTCCTAGCATCCTTTGCCCCCACCACATAAACCCTGGACGTGGGAAAGGGTGGTTCCTCCCTGGTTCTGGGCCACAGGGTTGCCAGGCTCTGAGGACTCCGAGGTTTGAAGAATGCCCCCGGGGCGGCTGGAACCCAGCCAGCTGTTTGTCTGACTTGGCTGCGACCCCAGCCTGTCTTCGAGGTATTTAGAAAGTGCAGCCTGGACGCCTCTGACATGGTCCCGCTGTGGGAAAATAAAATGCGTTATTTCTCAGGGACAAGTTCTCAGCGTAAAGCTGAGCATCACACTCAAGGGGTCCCAACGGGGAGTGTGTGCTCATGTGCTCACCTGTTCTTAGGGCATTCCCCTACCCCAAGTGTCTGTAGGGCCACCACAGGCATCACTCCCGGGAGCTGGAGGGAAAGTGGGCGCCAGGTCCAGAGGCCATGGAGAACCGAGAAGCAGCTTTGCCAGCTCTATCCTTCGATAAAGAGGAGAGTAAATGTCACCCAACAACCTGCCATTCGTGTTTCTGAGTCAAGGTTTCATGTATGATCACATACACACATATACTGATACATGCGCAAATCTCTCTATACACACATATACACACACGTACAAACATATACATGTGTGTGCAAACATATACCATATGATTTTGTATTAATGGTCACAGTGCATCTTCAGAGCTGTCCTCTGAGTTGTTTTTATTCTTATGCAAATTTTAAAGAAGAACAAATTGCAGCTACCAGAGTTTGGATGTCTTGTCTAAAGCCACAGAACAGCTCAGTGATGGATCTGGAATTCAAAACCAGGTTGAAGTCACATCCAACCCCTCTCTGTCGACACAGCTATCTTTTCAAGCAAGTGCTTGGCCCTCAGGTTTTGCAGGAATCAGTGAAAGCCTGCAAACAGAGGTAGGTACAGAAAGGAAACACCCCAGGCTCCATTGTCACCACCTTCAACCCATCTCTGATATTCTTTTACGGTTATTATAATCTCACCTATGGTTTAGCTTGTATATTTTTTCTAATTTTTAGATTTGTTTTTGAATATTCTGTTATTTTCCTGTTTTCTTTAGTTAGGTCATTTAGGTATATATTGATTAATCTTCCATTTCTTCTTTGAAGATTATGGATTTATTGTATAAATAATGGATGGACACATGAGTACAACCTCATGATAAAACTTCAAACATTAGATTAGATTAGCTAAACTTTTCCTCAACTCTCAATCCCATCCCAGCCTCCTCCATGGAGATAATTATTTGGAATTACTTTGTGTCCTGTCAAACCTTTCCATATAGATACAGAATGCTCTTCTGTGGCTAGTTCAATTACCTATAATTTAGTGTACCTTTTAAAACAATAAAAAGATTCAAAGACCAACATTGTCCTTAAAGTTTTAGTTGCAGACCAAAGATCTTAATGTGAAATGGGCTTCTTTTCATTGGATTATACATGATTTTATTTTCTAAATGTAACTTTGGTTTTGATCCAGGGGATAGTTTAGAGACTAATTTTGAATTTGAATTTTAATCAATCATCTTTTATATGAGTTTTTTGAATTTATTAAGCAATGATTACAGCCAGTTTTTGTCCCACCTCTACTTCTGGAAATGCATTGTAATTTTTAAAGATAAATTGCCTGGTTAGTTTTGTAAATGTTTCATTGCATAAAACAAGAAAACACACTTTGCAGAGTTGTAGAGGTCATATTTCTATGTTTTAATGCACTAAGCTCACTGACGGCATTGTTAAAATCTTCTATAACTGATCTGTCAAATTTTGAGAGATGTATTAAAATCTTCTACTATGATTGGGCTGCTTATCATGGTTTTAAAAGCCTTTCCAGAATATTTTGTTTTTCTTTGTTTTACTCCTAGGTTGCTTGGTGTAAGCAAGTGTATGACTATATTACATATGTAGTTTATAATAAAACTACATAATCCTTTTGTTGCCTATTATAAATATAGTTTAAAAGGCTATTTGCATATTTTCATGCTTCACATATTTTCTTTTTTTATTATCATTAATTGTCTCATTTTAAATTTGCCCTTGACTTTCACTTTATTCCATTTTAATGTTGACTTACCATGTTTTTTAGGTGTCCTCACTTATTCATAATATATTGGCTCATAGCTTCATTCACTTTCAACCCACCTCTTGCATTTGTCTACGTTTTATTTTGAAATAAATATAAACTCACAGGAAGTTCAAAGGTAGTACAGAGAGGTTCCTTGTACCCTTCCCTCAGTATCCCACAATGGTTCTATCTTACATAATTACAGTACAATATCAAGGGTAGAAATTGACTTTGGTATGATGTGTGTGTAATTCGATGCCATTTTCACACACACATGGGCACACAGAAACACATCTGGGTAACCACCAGAGCAAGGAAGAGGCAGATCTAGCCCATCACAGAATGATCTCCTAAGATGCCCCCTTTGCTTCATGCCCACTCTTCCTGCTCCAACATCCCTAACTCCTGGTGAATTAATATGCCTTTCGTCACTATTTCCGTCATTTAGAGAACATTGAGAAAATGGAATCCTACAGCATATAAACTTTTGAGATGGTTTTTCTTTCACTCAGCATGTTGCCCTTGAGTGCCATCCAAGTAGTTACATGCATTGATATTTAACATGGTGGATTACATGGATTGATTCTCAAATGCTGACCAAAACTGGCATCCCTGGAATAAACCCTGCTTGGTCAGGGTACATAATATATGGCTGAATTAAATGCGCTCGTTATTTTACTAAGAAATTTCTGCATTCATTTCAAGATACTGTTTTTCTTTCCCAGAGTTCCCTCCTCCCTCCCTTTCTTCCTTCTTACCTATGCTGTTTGTCTGGCTTCTGGATCACGGTGGTATTTGCTTCATAGAATAAATTCAGAAATGTTCCCTCCTCTTCTGTTTTCTGGAGGAGATGATGTAGAAGTGATCTTAATTCGTATTTAAATATTTGGTGGAATTTGGTAGAAACAATCTGAGTCTGGCGATTTCTTTTTCCAGAGTTTACGTCACAAATTCAATTCGCTTAGTAGTCACAGGGTTATTCAAATGTTCTACTTCCTATTAATGAGTAGTTCTTTTTGAGGAATCAGTATATTTTATATAATGTATCAAATTCATGTGTATAGAGTTTATACCATTCTCTTGTAATCCTTTTGGTGTTGGCAGGATCTGTAGTGATTCCCTTAATTTCATTCCTGATAGCAATTTTTCTCTCTTGTTTTTTTCTTT
This sequence comes from Tamandua tetradactyla, assembly GCF_023851605.1. Lineage (NCBI taxonomy): Eukaryota > Metazoa > Chordata > Mammalia > Pilosa > Myrmecophagidae > Tamandua > Tamandua tetradactyla. The sequence goes on from NC_135339.1 coordinate 3,463,002, forward strand.
GCTGATCTTGCTAGAGGCTTATCAATTTTATTCTTTTCAAAGAACTAGGTTTCATTCCATTTGTTTTCCCTATTGTTCTGCTGTTTCTGCTTGCCTTCTCTCATTTTAGTGTTTTTTTGCTTTATTTTTAAATACACGGTATAGCTGTACTAGGTTGGAGTAAGAGAAAAAAAGTACATCTACTTCAGCTTTCTGGAAGTGGAAGACTTCTTACTTTGTTTTTACTATGTCACTTCCAAATACTCTACTACTGAATGTTCCTTTTACTTTATTTGAATGTCTCCATGCTCAGACAATGGAAATTCAGCCCTTTCACTTTTATTTCAAATATTGACACAGAACAATTGATTTCTTCCATTTTGCTCACTACCTTTATACTTTGTGTCTTTCCTTAGTTTGCTGATTTGATCAGGTACATTTTATTTCTCCTTTGTGTGCCCTCCTGTCCTTATCTTGGAGTGGCTTCTTATCTTAAATGGCCCATATCCATTAGCCGCAGTACTCCCTTCTTCCTCTGTTGACATTTTTTTTTAACATTTAAAAAAAGTTTTTATTGATAAAACGACATACAAGCACATATATTCTTAACATGCAAAGATTCCATATGTGGTGTACAATCGATACCATATCATCCCATAGTTGGGTACTCATCACCATGATCATGTTTTAGAACATTTGCGTCACTCCAGAAAAATAAATAAGAAGAAAGAAAGAACTCGGACATTTTGAAACCCTGCGACAATTTTCACGTAGGAACACAGACACTATGGCTCACTTGCTCAGCCTTTGAGCAGATCTTTCTTCCTCAAGGCTTTGCCTCTTGGAAAGGACATCAGAAAGCCAAGCTGCAGCGGGAAGGGACAGCAGAACTGGCCATCTTGACTCCAGGGACATCTGAATGCTGCTGCCTTCTCTGGGCGTGATAAGAATGCTAAGTTAAGGCATGTGACAATGCCAAAACCTTACACTATCATCGGAATTCTGTTCCATACTAAATGATCCCACTGGCGCAGCCCCAGGGAAGTCTGGGGAGTCTATTCCAGCAAGGGAAAATAATTTCAAAGAAGTCCTTCTGGCCTTAAGCTGGTTCATCTTAAAAGGTGACAGCATGGCGTGACCTAGAATCTCAAAGACCTGTCTTGTGGGGACAGGCCTTCCTTATCCATCATAATGGGCATGGTGGAGGGAGATGAATTGATGGAGGCTGGAGCCACCTGGGCTGATAGAACATTGGGTTAATTGTTTCCACCTGGTCCTTGTCTGTCATTACTCTTGTCTTCTAAAAGCTCCTTATATTTTAGCCACAGTTGGTAAAGAAAAACAAAGAGTTGTAGCTTTTTCTTTGGACGCAGCCTTCACTCCTGAAAGGCCATCCTTTACAAGTCAAAATGTTCACTCAAATTAGGTCAGTTCTCTGGAGGTTGAATTTTAACCCTGTGTGTGTACCTTATCTGACCCTGAACCCTTGCTCAAACTTTCCATGCCTCAATTCCACCCCCACTCACGATGTTGTTGTCAGCAATCCCAGATTAGCAAGGGACTCGTATGGAAATGCATCCCAGCATCTGCAAGGGACTCATGAGTCTGTCATGCTTTTTCCACCAGGCGAGCATTCTCCTGCTTTATGAGAATACATAAGAAGTGTTACCAAAGTGTGTCTTAAATGCAACATATTTCCTTAATCTTCAAGGAGTCCATATTTCAAATAGATCTCATTCATACATATAATGTTCAATCCATGAAAATCTTTGGGGATCTTAACATCTTACAGTATCAGATCTCAAAGGTGCTTGGGAGAGGCTAGTGCTCTTGTCGCACAGATGGGAAACCTCAAGCCACACTGTGGATGGACTGGCGAGGAGCACCCAGGGTGCGCTTGTCTTTCAGTGCTGCCTCGCTGATGCCAAGGCAAAGGGTGCAAAAGAGGCAATTTCACAAGAAAATTCCCATTTCCCTCTGCCCGCTCCTTCCCTTCTGAGCTTGTCTTTGACTACGCTTTGTCCTGACCAGAATGTTCATCCTTTGACACATTGCATGAGTCCTCATTAGTGATTCAGCACATTTTTACTGGATATTTGTTCGTTTATTCACTTCTGTCCTTTCCTTCCACAGGTTTTGTTTTGTTTTGTTTCTAGCTCCTGGGACACTGCCTGGGACTTATGCAGTAGAAAACAAAACAGACAAAATCTCTTTTCCCATGAGTTGCATTCTCATTTTAGGCAGTCTGAGATAAAGGGATAATTAAGGAAAATGTAAAGTAAACCTGGTGGTGGTAAGTTTTATGGAGAAAGGTAAGCCAGGGAAGGAGAGGAGGGCTGGGGAGGATGGGCAGGAGGGTTTGCTTATAGGCACGTCACTGAGAATGTGGCCTTTGAGCAAAGTGCTGACAGAGGTGGGGGAGTGAGTCCAATGCACACCTGGGCAAGGAGTGTCCCTGCCAGAGGAAACAGCAAATGCAAACCCTGAGCTTGGAGTGTTCGTGGCATGTCAGAGTCCAGCAAGGAGACCGATGCGGGGGAGCAGGGTGGTAGGACGTGAGTGTGAGAATTATGGGATGGGGCTTGGGGATGGAGGACAAGGGCAGGCAGGCCACGTAGACCCAGCAAGAAGCTGTAAGGACTTTGGTGTTTATTCTGCATCTAAAAAGGGGCCACTGAAGTCTTTTGAGTGAGGAGGGATGTGCTGCAGCTTCTGCTTTCACAGAGCCATGCTGGCTGCTCTTTAGAGTGTAGAAATGTAAGAGGATGTCCGTTTAGGGAGTGTGCCAGTTTGAATCTGTGGTGGACCCCAGCAGTGCATGTCCTTTAATCATCATTCAGTATTGCTGGGTGGGAGTTTAAAAATTAACCATGGAGATATGACCCACCCCATTGTGGGTGGTAACTTTTGATTAGATGATTTCCTTGGAGGTGTGTCTCCACCCATTCAAGTCGGGGTGGCTTACTGGTGGCCTTTAAGAGGGAACCATTTTGGTAAGAGCTACAGAGCCAGCGCAGCCAGAGGCCTTTGGAGATGCTGAAGGAAAACACCCCCAGGGGAGCTTCATGAGACACGTAGCCTGGAAAGAAAACTAGCAGACACCGCCATGTTCACCATGTGCCTTTCCAGTTGATAGAGAAACCCTGAACCTCGCTGGTCTTTCTTGAGTGAAGGTAACCTCTTGATGGTCCCTTAATTTGGACATTTTTATAGACTTGCTTTAATTTGGAGATTTTCACAGCCTTACAACGGTCAACTTGTAACTTATTAAATTCCCGTTTTTAAAAGCCATTCCATTTCTGGTATATTGCATTCCGGCAGCAGCAAACTAGAACAGGGAAAGCTTCAGAAGAAATCATGGGACAGATAATGACAGCTTGGACCAGGAGGGGGCTATGATATAGAGGAGTGAAAAATGACTCAAAAGGTTTCTGGCTATGCAAGTGGAGACTCAGATTGGAAACTGATGAAATTCAGAGTGCAATTCGCCACAGATAGGTTTTCTTTTAAAAACCTGGGTTAGTGGCTTTTTATTGCAAGACCTGGCAATAATGGGATCAAATTTCTCCCTAAAAACAATCTGTTAGAAATGAGCAGAAACTATTTCTTTCAGAATCGGGGCATGTGTCCTCCAATTTGCCCACTAACTACACAAACTTGCTTCACTCATTATATCGCCTGCTTGGTCCCTACAGTCATTTCTGTAGATTTTGAATTCCAGATGGTATACTAGACACTTCCACATACTCTTATAAATTTACTTAACATTAATAGCTGACTGCCACTTATGCTTCTAGGGCCCCATTAGCAGGGGTGTGAGCAGGTGTTCAAAAGGGTTAGAAAACACTATGCCCAAGGCTTTTCTCTTTCCCACTCTGTAGAAGTTCAAGTCATCCCTCATCCCTTTCTCTACAGTTCTGGGAGGCCCTGGTTGTGACTACCGTTTTTTGGGGGGGCTTCTGCATAGGCCTTCCCTTTCCCATCTCTCCTGAGCCTTACGCTGGGGCTCTCTGTCATGGCCCGAGTCTTGGCACAATAGCCCAAGGAAGTCTCTGAACCTGGAGCCCAGAACAGGTTGACTTCCACACTGCAGGGCTGCATCCCATCATGTTAAACAGCTGGCATCCGTGTTGCTAAATGCCTTGTGCTCCCAATGCTTCCTTCGTTCCATTCAGCCAGGACATGGCCTTATTATAAGTCTCAGTCCCTATATTTAGGAGGACTGGGTGAACTGAAGGACGATCCCAGCAAATCACCCAGATCGCCCAAGTCTGAACATCTCCACTCCCCTTTCCTTAGGACAGGGTCCATCCCAGGAGAACCCTTGGTCCTTCATGGAGAAGGTTCCCAACAGCCCTTCCGAGTCAGTCCTGCAGATGTGCCGAGGCAGAGTCATGGAATGGGCTCAGCAGAAGCTTATGGCCCTGCCACAGGACCTTCTACTTCTGCAAAATACCCTTAAACATATTTGTATGAAAATACTTCTGCATCGCTTGAACAATGGAAAAAATAACAAATGCTTACAGAAGTCAGTATATTATTGTCACACATACCTTTGATATAAGTATCTCTGTAAGTGAACATTTTCCCATAGTGCTCAACAGAGCCCTAACTCCACAGGATGTTCCTGTAGAAAGGGTTATTTGGTCAATTAAGTTTGGAAAATGCTGAAAACTTCTTGGAGGCTTAAGAGACTTGTGTGTTAAGAGCTGGAATAAGTCTCCGTAGCCTACTTAATCCAGTTCATCCCTAAGGCATGTGACTAATGCTTGTACTGTATAAGAGCTTCAGACACATTTGGGAAACACAGATTTATGTGTCTTCAATGATCCTGGAGAAAAACTAAGGCTGGCAGAGAAGAAGTACCCCATGGCATGAGTCATCGTGCATGGGATGGAAGGGAAAATAGACCCTAACTTCCAGCCAGGCTATAATACCATCAGTTTATCCTAAAACATTTTTTTCCCTCCTGATACACATATTCTCATCAGCAACAGTGGCTCATTTCAGTAGTGATTATCAGGGGGTCAGGACAGTGCTTTGAAAGGTCCTCCAACCCTGAAGTGAGAATTAGCGAAAATATTGGTGTTGGAAAGTAAAATGGTGCAGCCACCGTGGCAAGCAATATGGCAGCTCCTCAAGAGTTAAATACAAAACTACCACATGACCTGGCAATTCTACTACTGGGTATATACCCAAAGAGAAGGACACAGGGTCTCAAACAGATATCCACACACCAATGACAGTCACGTAGTGTGTAAGAATGCTATTATTAGCATCCTCCTCAGTAACCTAAAGGTGGGAACAATAAATGAATGAAAAAACAGGACTGAGTATTATTTGGCCTTAAGAAAGAATGAAGTTATGAGACATGCTGCAGCAGGGAAGAACCTTGAAAATATTATGCTCAGGGGAATAAGCAAGACATGTAAGGGTAAAAATAATATGGTATCACTTAAAAGGAATGAAAAGAAATAACAAATTTGCAGAGATAGAGGGGAAGATTAAAGATTGCCTGGGGAGAGAGGAAAATTGGCAAAAAATATATTTATAGTTTTAGTTGCCTTGTGGTCCTCTATTATTATATTTGTACTCTTTATTATATGAAGTATAAAATGACTTTTACTATTTTATTCGGAGAGCAATATGTCTCCATCGAAGAGAACTTGAGGTGGGTAGTTGAAAAAGAAAGAACAAAGCAAAATTCACTTCTAATATAGTAATAACACAGTGAACCTGCTGATGTTGTGAGTATACAGACACACACACACACACACACACACATGTTTTCATGTTCCTGGGATAATACAGTGTCTGCGTTACTTAACCTGAACTCCGTATTTTGCTTAACAACATATATCATGAACATTTTCCCATCTCATCAAATACCGTTTGAGAGCATAATTTTAATGACTGCATGACACTCCCACATAGGAATGTGCAATAGTTTACCCAACCATTCAGCGGAAGAGACAATGCATGAGTTCACTCCCCCGTCTCTGCTCCCTGTGAACCCAGGTGTTCTGTTTTCCTTAATTTGACAGGGACCAACAGCTGAGTTCTTGGCCATGGGATCAGGCAGAAGCAGGGGCTGCCCCTTCCACTCTGTGACAGGCCTCCAGGCTCATCCCTCTCTTCCTCAGGGTCATGGAGGGCGGGACCACAAGTTGGAAGCAGCTCAGATCCCGGGGTCTCTGCATGGGGGACGGCTGCCTGGAAGGGCCCCATCTGAACCGGACTTGCAATGAGAAATGAACCATTGTTGTATGGAGCCGGCGAGATTTCAGCATTTACTTGTTACTGCTGCATAGCTTAGCGTTCACTACAACCTCTCACCACACCTGCTGTATCTTTGATTGATTACTTATTTATTTATTTTTTGCATGGGCAGGCACTGGGAATCGAACCCGGGTCTCCAGCATGGCAGACGAGAACTCTGCCTGCTGAGCCACCGTGGCTCGCCCTGATGGCTTATTTTAAAAAATAAAGCGTCAGTGAACACATAAATGCGTGTATCTGTGTTTGCATCTCTGACTATTCTTGAATGTTTTCTGCTTTTGGGAAAACATGGCCCAGTATGTGCTCTCTGCCCCCCTGAACCATAGTGTCAGAGAGGACGCATCAGATTTTGGCCTTATCAAAATTGTTTATTATTATTGTTATTATTTTGTATGCCGTATGTTGGGATCACATCTCATTCTTTTTCCATGTGAGTATCCCGTTACTGCAGCACCATGTGTTGAACTGTTTGTTTTTTTTTGGGGTGGCAGGGGAAGTGCATGGGCTGGGAATTGAACCTGGGTCTCCCGCATGGCAGGTGAGAATTCCACCACTGAACGACCCTTGCACCCCCCAAATTATTTATTATTTAAAAAAAATCTTGGCTAGTTTAATAGATTAGAAAGAACATCTCATGATGGCTTTAATCTGCATGTTTTTTATTTCTCCTCAATTGGAAAAGATCCCTTCCTGAGGCCTCTGCACAGAAAAGGAGGTGGGTGCTGTTGGATGGTTGAGGGC